>NC_090933.1:738920549-739545549 GCF_040938575.1 Ambystoma mexicanum | reverse complement strand
ATATGGTCATAGGGTTCTCTCTTTGCCTTCTGCAGGCCGCCATGTAAAGGGAAGAGGGCCTCTGCACGGAGCCCCGCCTTCCGTTTCCATGGTAGCCATCTTGGAAAAGGATTTTCCTTCCTACAGCTGGATGCTGAGTGCGTTCTGGTGTAGGAAGAAAAATACTTTTTTTTAGCACCCCGGGTTACCACTTTGGCAATCCAGGGTGCTAATGGCCGTCATGCCCCATTGCTGGGGCAGGAACGGGGTAACAATCCGCACACTCGTAACTTGGGCTGCCGGGCAATTATCCCAGGCTCCAGTCCCTGGAAGGGGGGATGAATGCCACATTATTCCCATTAGCATAACACAAAATGCTAATGGAAACATTGGAAAATCCTCTTGAGTCTATGTACTTTACTGAGTCTATAAGATTTTTTTTTTAGTTCTATTTTTTAACTGTGAAAGGTGGTTCCTAAAGGAACCTTTTCAGTTGTTGTCTTTTGATTTTTTAGTTTGTTTGCAGGAGACGTTAGGAGGTTAGGACGTAAGGTGGGGAAGGAAATCAGGGAAGAGGCACCAAACACTAATATGGCGGGCAGGTGGACAGGGGAAGATGTTGCGAGTGTGTTACATCTAAGGTAGGGGGCAGTGTGTCTTATGCTCCTTGATCACAGCCTCAAAAACTCTTTGAAATTCCTCCCCCCTGCAGAGTGGTGTGTTGCAGTATATAAGAGTACTGTTGTTTTCAAAAGGTATAGATCAACAGCCTCTTTTATCACTTGCAATGTAGCTGGTGGGATTTTGTGTCCCACAGAAGTAGGCTGTGTGGTTACAGTATTGGTTGAGGAAGATGAGGTGGGGGAAGACAGCCTAATACTTCCTAAGAAAGGAACAACCTTTCTAAGAGCATTGCAGTGGTTAGACTTGGTGTAACGGTGCATGATGATGGTACTGTAGGAGTGCTGTCTAGGTAGTCAGCGACTATGTTGTACTCAGTGCATTTCACTTTGGTAGCTTTAGCTTTTGGTACATCCCCAACTGCGGTACAGAACGTACACACCCATGATTCTCTCTGGGGTGCTTGAGGTAGGCATGTCCTCGCCCTCATCTTCTTGGTCATTTTCATTCTCTTTTGAAGTACTGTGCTTTTGTTGCTGTGTAGGTCCTCCAGCTGGTGGTGATGTTGGCTTTTGGGCGGAGGAATGGCAATAGCTGATGCCATTTTTAAGATAAATAGCAGTTTTGCTAATATTCATCCAAGTATGTGCTCTGTGCTAGATTGTAAATGGATAATGAATAACAATGGGTTTAGGAGCTGTGCAAGGGTACATTTTGAGCTTCAAAGTTCCTAGATCAGCAGAAAATGCAGTTCCAAACTGTTAGCGAAGCACAGACCTCTTCGAGAAGTGCAGACACATTCCCAGACATGTCATAATACCACACACAAACGCGTGGTCACATGACACTTTCCGAAAAGTCAGCGATGATGTCAGATTTTCACAAACATCGACGAAGAGAACAACAGTGGAAAAAGTTGCAAAAACAGTATAGAAGTGTTAAAAATTATGCTAGAGGGTGGGGAATGGCAGAGTTTTAAGGTGAAACTTTGTAAATTGGACACAAATGTTGCTATATTGGGGTAAGTATGATTTTAGTAAGTTGTAGGTAATTAAGGGTGAAAAAGTAAATAGGGATGTTATAATTAAGCTGCACTAATAAAAAAACTTGAAAAACTTTGTCAAAGGGACGTTATGGTTACTAGTGAAACCGAAAACCCACAGAAATTTGCCAGTTATGGTAAGCTAAGCAACCATTACTTGCGCCACCACCGTGCACTGCTAAGGCTAACACCCAGGACATAAAAGATGATCACAAATCCTCAGAGCTTTACAACACAATCCATCTGTGGTCATAACAACTTTGGAGAAGGGAGGCAATTTTGTGATCATGGATTGTGAAGATTATACATAAAAGGCCCAGCGGCAACAAAGAGATCACAATTGCTATAGATAATTGGATGATAATCCCTATCCAGCATTCAAAAGAGGAGGAAAAGATCTAAAATTATGCGAATGGCATAATAGGGGTCTCTTGGAATGGGAAGAGAAGCAGTTATTGATGGTGGACAACCCTTAATATATTAAGTTCACAAAAAGCTACACAAACCGCCAGGAACACCTATTGTTTCATCTAATGATTCACTCTTGGAGAAAACAGCCATATTCATTGATACATGTTTGTTTCCATTTGTGGAGACTTTGCCATCTTATGTAAGGGGCACCATGGATTGTGAGTCGAATAGAGGGCACATTGTGGTGTGGATCTTATGTGTTGGTCACATTTGACGTGGTCTCCCTGTACATGTGTATTGAACATGATGTAGGTTTGGCAGACGTAAAAAAAAAAATGTGTCCACTAGATCTCTGTGGTTTTTGGAGCACTCTTTAATGATTGCGGACATGCTCATTTTTTGTCTCTGTCATAACGTGTTTATGTTTGATGGCCAAAATTACCACCAAGTGACACAGCGATGGGCACCTCATTTGCCCTGGACTGTGCCAACTTGTTTATGGGCAGATGGGAGGAGGCAATATTGCACTCTACGGCATTTAAAGAACTTACAGATAAAGTTATTCTATTGATGACTTGTTTCTCATATACGATGGCACTATAGAACAATATGAATCTTAAGTTCACTGTTTCGTACAGCAAAGAGAAAATTGTATATCTGGATATTAGCATCACAGCAGGTGCGTATGGACTTAGGAGTGAACTCCACAGAAAATAAAGAAGCACAAACTCTAATTGCATGTGACCAGTGCCAACTGAAGGAATCTCAAGTGGAGCATACAACCTGGTGAATTCATCTGTGCCAGACGAAATTTCACAGTTGATGAAGATTTCATCAGGCAGTCCAGGGAAATGGCCACATGATTTGTGGCTCATTGGTATCCGAAACCTGTTATCAATATGGCCTATGATAAAATCAGCAAGATGGATCACATGAATCTGGTTACAAGTAGATCCAGAAATAAGAGAGCGGGTAGAGCAAATTCTGAGCCTGATAGATTCATCACAACGTTCAGTAATATGGACAGTGGTATGAGGCAAATCTTAGATAAATATTGGCATATACTGAAAGCAGACATGGATCTCAAAGAAGATTTGGAAGTGCGGGCATCCATCCCATTTACAAAGTCTCCATCTCTACGTTCTTTTGTTTCCCCCAGTCTCTTGTACGTTGGCAGTACCAAGCATGACGTCAAAATACGGTTCTGCAACATATCAGGGCCATAAAGAACAAAGATCCTAACTATCTAATGGCCAAGCATTGTGAAGAAGAATGTGGGAGGGGGAATAATTTACTCCTTGAGTTACTTTGGTATCGACTATGTTAATGAGAAACAAGGTGGTGGGGATTATGAAAAAATTCTTAGTCAGTTGCAAGCATGAAATATAATTGAATATGATAACAAGTCCCCTAAAGGACATAATAAGGATAAGGAACTTCATGTATTTATGGGCGAGTGAAGTGACTCTTTTTATTTATTTAGCACCTATACACAATGTGTTTCAAAGCGCTTTAAGAAGGGAGGGAACATGGGAGAATACAATGACATTCTTACAAGTCCTTGAAACAATTTAGAATGTGAAAAATAACTATAATCAGCCTGGCGACATTTCAGATAGTTTATGTGTAAGAAACAATTAAGGAGATAAGGGGGAGGAAAGGATGAAACCATTAAGAAGATAAGGGGGAGGAAAGAATGAGGCAAAACTAGCAGTAACAATTGATGTGCATGAATAACAAGAGGAGGGGAAGGGGAGGAGGGGGGTGTGGAGAGAGTGATGAGGAGAGGAACAGACAAGTGACTATCATAATAAGTCAGACGACGGTTCAGAATAGTGCTGGGGGAGTGTGAGGAGAAGACAAGGAGGGAAGGGGGGACAGACAAGTTAATATCAGAGGTCGTAAGAGAAATGATAGGAGTAAGTGCTAATGGACATAAAAGAGGGGTTGGGGCGAGGGGGAGGTGGCTACAGGGCAGGCAGAGAGAGGAAGGAGAGGGGGAGGGGCTGCAAAAGACAGGCGGCTATGATTACTATGCCTAACAGCAATTGAAGGTAGTGCCAGGCTTAACAGGAGAGGGGGAGGCAAGGAGGTGGAGAGGGAGGGTCGATGAGAAAGAATAGTGGCTACGATTACTCTACCTGACAGCAATTGGGGTAATACAAGTCTCTAACAAGATAGGGGGGGATGCTGTGCAAGACAGGGGGCTATGATTACTATGCCTGATGGCAATTGGGGTAGTGCCTGAAGATAACAGGAGGAGGGAAAGTCAGGGGAAGTAGGTGGCAACCAAGACAATCACAGGGCGCATAGGGGAGGGAGGGCGGCACAAATACAGACAAAGGGGGGCATGTGGGTGGGTTACACAGTCTCACTCAACAGGGGGGTTGGCTATGATTACTATGCCTTATGGCAAATGGGGTAGTGCCTGAAGTTAACAGGAGGTGGGAAAGTCAGGGGAAGTAGGTGGCAACCAATACAATCACAGGGGGCATATGGAAGGGAGAGTTGGTTGCGTGATTGGTACCATTCCTGGAATTAGTGTATATTTATAGATTTATGTTATTCTTTATATTCTGTTTGGTTCACACCTGAAGTGATATTATGAGTATGTGTTGTCCTTGATACAATAGTCATCCCCTTTTGTATTTGGGTTGTACATACTCTATTGATGTCTTTATATGACATAATCCGAAGATAATGTAGATAATGTTTCATTAGTGATTTTTAAAAACATTCAGTACATTTGTATTATAGCTTATCAGTCTTATTATGTTTTTGCACTATATTATCTGAACTAATTTATTTACATTTTTGCAGATTTTGACATCAGATATCTGCATTTGCACTTTACATGTTTTTAATGGTCTGACCTAGATTGATGCAAGTCTAGACATTTGTTTCTTTAACAGCATGTTCAAGTTCTCAGAGGCACCCATGTATGCATGGCCTCATGTCTGATTTTTTCAGTCTTGAGTCACTGTGTGCACTTATAGGTTATTATTACTTCTGTAGCGCCTTCTTTTACCCGCATTCTGTTTCCCGAGCCCTTGGAAATGCATTTGTTATGTGCACTTGCACTTTATTTTTCCTCAGGACCATATTCAAGGCTATAGGAGATGTATGTACTATGGGAATTTGCACTTTATTTTTCCTAACATCAAACCTTGATTTATGGTATTATACAAGCATGCATGTGTTATCTTCTTGAGCATTTGCACTTTACTTTATTGTTCATAGAAATAGATTTTAGCTTGTGACATTAAATAAGTATTTAATATGTGCACTTGCACTTTATTCTTTCTTAGGACAATATCTAGGGCTATTGCAGTATGTATTATGTGCATTTATTTGCACTTTATTGTCCATAATATCAAACCTTGACTTATGGTATTGTACAAGCATGCATGTATCATCTCCTTGAGAATTTGCACTTGTACTTTATTGTTCATAGAACACGATTTTAGCATGCATGTATTATTATTACTATCCGGGTGATTTTGCAAATTTTTGCACATGCACTTTACCCGCACTGTGCATTTATTGACGCAGTGCAGGACTGGACATTTTCTCCAATTTGTGAGTATTTTGTGCGCTCTTTTAGTATTTATTCATATACATTTTCATTTTATTTGGATCATACATCTATTACGGTGCCCCCGTTTAATACCTGAATATTTTTCCATCTTCAAAGCAATGTTTAATGGATCAACCTGTGTGAAGACAGTTTTGGATTATTACACAAATGGGGTTTGTTAGGGAGAATTCTCATAAATGGCTGATTTCCCTTACCTAATGAGTCCCTCAGCAGCTTTGCTGGATTTCTAGGGTTTATTTTTTTCACCTAGTAAGAGTGAGTCTTTTTCACACTCTTTCATGTGTTTTGCTGTGGGTGTTTTCACTGTGTGTGATCTTGAGCATTGGAACCTCACCTACTCCATGGCCTCATGTTTTTCATGTGTGTTACACAGTACCTTCAATGCAGTGACACAGGATTGTCTTTGAGACTTCCCCCTGACTCCATTTTCTGGGGCTGACTACTGCCCCCCAGAAAAGGTAAAGTTGCCATTAACTTTACTTTAGTCACTTTAAACCACAGACCCAATACACCATATCTTACATGGAGTATTGGAAAGGGTTAATTCTTATCCCTTTTTGTCTGCGTCTCTTGGAGCATTGTTTCTCTCCCTTTACACTAAGACTTATCTTAAATAACCATGGTATTGTTTTAGGCTATTATATTATCCTCAAACATAAACCTGCTTGACCATATATATTTTATTACGGTTCCGGCTGGGTTTATTCACCATTTCTTTTTGTAAATGTCTTTCTCGTGTTTTCCGCGCAAAACCAGGTTTGGTCCCTTTGTTCTCTGTCTTTTCGCGGGCTTCTGCACAGAAGCCCTCCTTAAGGCGCCTGAACTTCTGGGTAGGCAGGATGTGAGGGAGGGGTCTTAGGACCCCTGTCATGGGTTCCCTTGGTAACCCAAGTCGCACTCCTGTTTGATTGGCTGAGTGACTGTCCTTGCCAGGACAGCCACTCTGCTGTGTGATTGACAGTCAGGCTGTATGAATGGGGGAAAACTGCATAAAAAGCAGGTCTCTGGGACTGGAAAGGCAGAGTCACCACTGGAACGAAAAAACAAACGGGGAGCTGATGGAAGAGGACCCCTACAACGACTGAACCGCCCGGTGAAGTCCTGCTGCAGGTCAGAATCTTCAGAATCCGACGACAGAGAAGATCCTCCAGGAAACGTCTTCCCTTGAGCTGGTGGGACCAACCAGTTTGCCCAAACTGCAAGCCAGGAGCCCTCCTCTGGTCAAATTCACTGTACAGAGCTACAGTGTGCTGGATAGCCAGGAAGGTCGGACCCCGCTTGGGTTTTAAGGAACGCACCTTTTATTTGTCGCTTTGCTCTGCTGCCGGTTTTTTCCCTGGGCAGTGCAGGACCCTACAGTCTTCCTACTTCTTGTCAGTCCAACAGTCGCTTCAGGAACCGTGAGCCTGCAGGAACTACCAGGAACGTCCGCCTCAGCTACAGCTTCATCTCTGCTTAAAGGTAATGTGCAAATCCGGTTGTTTGTTTCGTTCAGCCGCGGTGAAAGTGTTTGAAATCTTTCTCCAAACCGAGGGCTTGTCCTTCTCTTCTCTTTGAACTAACTTTTCTGCCAACCAACCTCGTCCAGAATCCGTGGCACAAACTTTACCGCAAACTACCCTGAACTGGGTGATCTTGAGCAAAAGACTTTTGACCCATTGACTTTGGCCCTAAGCCTTTTCTACCTGATTCTATCACTGTAGTTCCTATTGCTCAATTGCCCTGCGTACTTACCTGTTGGTGTGGTTCCATTTCTATTAACTTTGTTTTTCCCTCCCTTTTAATTTGCTAGAGTGCCATTTTGCTCCCACTTCACTTTGTGAGCTTAACTTGTCTGTAACTTATTGGGAGTGGTGTGGTGTATTAAGAGTGTGATTTTTAAACTGCTTATATTAGTGTAATGTTATACAACTGAAGAGTGAAATAAATGTATATTCTTTTACTTGAAAACCTTGAGTCAGTGTTTGCCTGAATCATAGTAATTGTTTTCCTTTGTATAACTATCTGATACTGCTCACTTACTCTTGAGATGAGTCTGGCTGCTCAGCCATCGCTACCACTTTAACTGTGTAGTACAGGCTTGTACCAAAGGTGAATTTGTATTTTCACTTGTAGTCTTAATTGTGTGTGGTGCTCCCAAAGGGTACTGCATATAATTCTGCCTAACAGGGTTGCCTTGGATGGTTTCACGTAGCATTATATTTTCATCATTTATTAATTATGATATAAATAAATATGTTGACCATGACCTATCATAGTTCATGTGTCAAAATATGTTATATTTATTAACTGGACACTTAGTCAAAGACATATTATGTATCAGATTACATATGTGATGCATTATGTAAAATGGTGCATTTATCACTATAAGCTGGTTACATGTATACATATAGGGGTTGAGGACGGCGGACACTTCAGAAGGACCACCACACAGATATAGTGGTGCAGGTTGTATGTATTTCTTTAATTCGTTGAAGCCCGGGCAGGTCATCGCTGGGAGACCTCCCTCCTGCTTTCCTTTGTGGCTGTGTCTTTAATAAACTATTGCACAAGAATTACTGTGTACGGAGCTGTGTGTGCCACTCAGAGGTTTTTTTCCTTGTTGCCAATATATGCATATATAAACACAATCTATAGTGCAGCAGTTGCTGCACTTTAGTTAAGGTGATTGCCTATAGCCACAGAAAATCCGAAAATTCTATTGCTAATAACTTTTTACTTGCATGATGGATTTGGCTGATAGTTTACAAACAAAAAGTTTGTCCCAGGCCCCCTCAGAGTCGACTTTTTGGGAAAGATCCGTTAAAAAGTGAAAATGTTATTAAGAAAGCAAATAAACGCTGTTTTCAATCTACTCCCATTCATTTTCCCATAGAGAAAAGGTCCACATTTTTGCGCGATGCGCAAGAACTGCTTGACAGAATTGGACCAAATGAGAAACAATTTGGGCAGGAACGTTGACTCTATTTCCAGGACAGGTTTGGGGTAAATCTGTCAAGGAGTTTTAAAATATATTCGATGGGGGAGGGGGTGCCCCTGTAACCTCAAAAAAACGATTTCTCCCGTGGTGTTTTGCAGCAGAAATGCTTTTTAGAAATGAAAAAGTCATTTTTCCCCCCAAAATTCTATTGCTATTAACTTTTGACTTGCTGGATGGATTTGGCAGGGGCCCCGGCAAACTGCACAATTTAGAAAATGAAAAAGTTATAAAGAAAACAAAACATCAGTTTTCAGCCTATTCATTTTCCCATAGAGAAAAAGTGCAGTTATTGAACATCCATAGCGCGAAAAACGCTTGGCAGAATTTGACCAAATAAGAAACAACTCGAGCACAAAGCATTGACATAATTTCTTTGACTGGCTTAGGGTATATCCTTCCTGTAGTTTTTAAAATATTCATCAGAGAACGGGGTGCCCCTGCTCCTTAAAACCTTTATATCGGTTTTGGTGTTTTGAAGAAGAGAGGCTAAGATAGGTTCATAACTTTTACAGGTAAGTAACGTGTTCCTTCTCCAGCATGGGGTCTGGCATGGATTCAAATGCTCATGCATATAAGAATACATAGCGGTACAAACATGCACAACCACGGGAGGGGGCAAGGCTCAACATTAAGCATTTCAACAATTGAACATTAAGCATCTCTTACCTCCTCACCAGGCTCACCTTCAAGCGAACAGCTTGCGCAGCACTGCTTGGCCGACTCTGGACTCCTCCCTGAAATCCCAGTCAACGCAGTAGAATTTCATGAAGGTGTGTGTCGACCTCCACGTAGCAGCCCTGCAGATGTCCAGCAGGGGCACACCAGACAGGAATGCTGCAGTAGCAGCGATCGCTCTGGTCGAATGGGCTCTCGGACGGCCAAGCAACGATCGGTTTGCCAACCGGTGACAGTGCATGATGCAGCCGGAGAGCCAAAGTTCACAAACAGCTGTGATGTCTTCCGAAAACTCTTTGTGTGGTCCACGTAGAACTTCAGAGCTCTAGCTACATCCAGCGAGTGCAAAGTCCTCTCAGCCGGCAATGAAGGCGACAGGAAGAAAACAGGCAACACCAAGTGCTCGTTGAGATGGAAGTCTGACGGCAACTTGGGCATGAAGTAGGGGTGCATCCTGAGCACTACCCTCGTCTCGTGGAATGTCAGGTACGGGGGCTTACAGGAGAGGGCCTGGATCTCTCCCGCTCGTCGTGTGGAGGTGATGGCCATAAGAAATTGTCTTCCATGATAGAAATTTCAGCATCGCCGAATGCAAAGGCTCGAATGGCGGACCCATGAGCCTGGTCAGCACCACGTTGAGCTCCCACACCAGGGCCACAGCCTTCACCGGTGGGAACGAACAGAACAGTCCTTTCATGAACTCCTTCACCAGGCGGTGGGACCACAGTGATGACCGCCCCAGAGTTCTTGTGTAGAGGGAGATAGCGGCAAGATGAATTTTGATGGAGGAATGTGCCAGCCCCGCCTTGGCCAGCGTCAGTAAGTATGGCAGAACTCGAGGGGCTGTAATCCGTAGACGGTTGATCTTCTGTGAGCGGCACCCAACATAGAACCTCTTCCATTTATGTCCATAGCACTTAAGAGTCAAGAAGCCCTGGCCTTGGCAAGTACCTGCTTGCAGTCCACTGGGATATCGTAGCCTCCGAACTCTAGTGCTGCTGGAGCCAGGCCTGCAGGTTCAGCGATTGTGGGTTGTGATGCAGGATCGTGCCTCCTTACCTGGCGGGAAGATCTGCTTCAGTTGACAGCTTGACTGGAGGGGACGCTGAAATGTCAAGAAGGTTCAGGAACCATATCTGTCTCGGCCACGCCAGTGCGACGAGGATCAACCTGCACCTGGACTGTCTGAGTTGACTGATGAGCCAATCGTCCAGATAGGGGTAGACGTGGATCTTCTGCAGGTGCAGCCACGCCGCCACCGGCGGCAGGCACTTGGTGAAGACCCTTAGCACCGATTTCAAACCAAAGGGCAGTGCCTTGAACTGATAGTGCCATCCTTGGACCACAAAGCGCAAACATTTTCGATGTCCCTTCGCAATGGGGATGTGGAAGTACGCATCCTCCAGGTCCAGTGAAGACAGGAAGTCCCCTTCTTCCAGCTGTCCCCGCACATGCTGAAGGGTGACCATACGGAATTTCTGGGGCTTTATATATTTGTTGAGGCGGCAGAGATCTAGGATGGGGCGTCACCAGCCAGTCTTCTTTGGGACGAGGAAGTACCGCAAATATACTCCGGAGCCCCAGAGCCTCTTCAACACGAGCTCCATCGTGCCTTTTTCCAACATCGCTCGTACCTCCAGAGGTAGCTGTGGAATGTGTTTTTCTTTCCTGGCCACCGGTGGAAAGTGGGGACACTTCCTTTGGAACTCCAGAGTGTGTCCGTGGGCTGTGTCATCCAGCACCCAACGGTCGGTGGGGAGATGGATTTCCACACGCCGATGAAGTTCACCAGCTGGCCTCCAACCGGGGTGCTCGGGTGGGGGCCTGATGTCACGATCAGTTCAGTCCTGCTCTGCCGAGGCCTTGCCACCTTGGGCCCCCTGGCGATGACGACAATGTCCACCGGCCTTGCTGCAGCCCCTGTAGGTTTCCTGCGATGGAGAATGGGCCACCTGATGGTACGGCGAAGAGCTGCCTCTAAATCCTTTGGAGGCACCTTGAGACTTGCCTCCGGAGGTCTGAAAGAAGGGACATCGCTTGCTGAATAGGTTGTTCCCGTCGAAGGGCATGTCCAGTACCCTGGTCTGTATGTCCTGACGGAAATCGATGGCCCTGACCAAACCATGCTGATGAAGGCAAACGCTGTTGCCCATCTGGCGAAAACCAGTGTCGGTTATGTCCGTGGCTACCGTGATGGCGTGGTCAGAAGCCACCGTGCCCTCCTGTGGATGTTGAGGGCCTCCACTCTCTTGTCTTCTGGAAGGAAGTCCAGGAGAGTGGCGATTTTAAACCCCAGCTCCCTATCGTAGCGGACCAAGAGATGACCCGACGTCCCATGGCTTCCAGCTTCTTCCCCTTGCCATCCGGTGGGGAAGGGGAAATCGATGCTGTCGCCCTTTGCCGATTTCTTCTTGGCCGCCATGGAGACTACTGAGTCTGGGGACAGCTGGGCCCTGAGGCACATAGGAGCAGAATCTGGGACCTGGTATCTCTTCGCAGGGGCCGTGGACAGGTTCTTCAGAAGGGACTGTCCCTCGTCCACGATGTCCAACAGAGGGACTGAGAGTACGGTCTTCCTCTTGGCCTCTCATCTTTGATAAAGGAATCCCTCCTTCTTCTGCTCTTCGGGGCATAGCTGGAAGAGCTCTGAGGCCCTGGCGATCATGGCGTGAAACAAGGCAATTTCGTCTGGAGGGAAAGCCCGGGGAAGGGGCGACAGGAGATCTGTTCCATCGTCGCTGCCGTTGTCCGTTGCCGTCATCGCCGTCTCTGTCCCCGTCTCGTCCCTCGGTGGAGTTGATGCAGGTGAAGGATGGAAGAGCGGGGGAGGATTGATATGCCTTCACTTGGATGGTGGGCTCTGCGACAGTCAAGGCGCTATTGGGTCATCCACCGGAGGCAAGGGCAACCTTGTCCTTATTTCTGTGCACAGCGTGTGCAAGGCTAACAAGATGTCCTCCGACCTGTCCGCCGGTGGAGGCAGCGGTTGCGACGGTAGCGTCGGCAGTGGTGTAGAGTCTTCCGACTCTTCGTCGATCTGCCATTCTTTGCCGTCTACCCCGTCGCTTTCCACATCCGCCTCGTCAGGGTCCTTCCCGTAGGCCGTGACCTCTGCGAATCGCTTGTCAAGAACCGTCTTGAGTTCTGAAAGCTCGTCCTCGGAGGAGATATCTGAGTCTGGTAGGACTACCGCGCCCCCCCTTTTTCTCACCCAGGGGCTTCACGGGGGTCTTATCGATGGGCATGAAAGACGATTCCCTATGGCTGGGCAGGGAAACTCTAGGCTTGAGGGTTGTTTCCACTGGGGCCACCTCCGCGGTCTTCGTCAGGGATGCCACCACTCCCTCAATTGAAGCCTTAGCCTGGTGAATCTGGGCCTTCACAACCTTAGATGCGCCTGAGGCCTTCACCATGGGGGAAGGGCCACTGCCTCGCTCCACTTTGGCTTTCTCCGTTGGAACTGACCGGGCCTTCTCCAGAAGCTTACCCGGGTTGTCCGATTTCCTTTTCATCGAGCCGTAGCGTTGGCTCCTGGTTGACGGCATTGGTGATGTTGCGCCCGGCCTGGCAGCCGTGGAGCCGGTACCAACGGTGCTCCCGGTGCCCGCGGACTCGCAGTGCTTTGCCTTATGTTGGGCCCCCGTCGCTGTAGCGTCCTCAAAGGTCTTTGTTGCCAGGGCTCACCTGCCGCTGGGGCTCTTTGACTCCAGCCAGTCAGCGAGTCGCTTGTGGCGGTCCTTCATAGTACAGGAGGACATGTCCTTGCAGAACGCACAGGCCTCCTCGACGTGCAATTTATCTGCATGCAGGCAGTAGAGGCACCGTGAGTGTCCATCCTCTTTGAAGACATTCTGTAGTCCACATCCTGGGCAGATCTTAAACAGAGGTGTCGAGTCTCCCTTGTCTTCGGCCATGACCATGAGGGGTAGGCCTCCAAGATCTTCTGGAGTCCTCCAAGAAGTGAAATTTGATGGAAATTCGCCCCTGAGGAGCGTAGGGATTTCCGAAACGGGTCCCTGTTGATCGGAAGATGAATCGGTGGAGCTTGAGGCTCGATTTGACCAAAAAATTAAGAGTAAACTCTTTGAAAAAAATGCAATACGCAGTAAACCTTGAGAGCTAAGCAAGAGGACTCCCAACACTTGAACGTGCGGTAAAAATCTGAAGATGGCTGCCAGAGGAGGGGTTTAGGTAGAGGGCAGTCATTGGCTGGGGGCAGTATGACCCAGAGACCAGTGATTGGTTATTAGTAGAAATACAGTACAGAAACGAAACTGAAACTGATTTTTATCTTTACAGAGGATTTCCAGCCTGACGACGGGGAATATTCATGAGCATGTGAATCCATGCCAGGCCCCATACTGGAGCACCTCAGTCTGTCAATGTGGGTAAATGGAGCAAGTTATGACCTGTGATTGGATCAAGCTGGAGAGTGTGGAGGCAGGAGTTTAAAGGAGGATGAAGAACGTGAGAGTAAGAGGTTGGAGACCGGAGGGAAAGAAGAAGGTGGGACGAAAACATCAGTTGAAAGGAGTGGAAATAAAGTATCAGTAGGAATAGATTACCTTTTGGAGAAGGTGGCAGTGAAGAAAATGGGTGAGGTAGGACAAGAACATCAGCTGCTGGAGGCAGATGTGAAGTACAATGAAAAGGCGAGAAGATAGCAAAAGGTGGAGGAGATGGATTGTTAGTGTGACTTGGCAAGAGAACATCATCCGGAGAATCATCATGTGCAGATGAGTGAAGCAGCAGCCTAAAGAGGTGAAGAAGGTGGGAAGAGGTTGAAGGTTTTTAAAAGTTAAGGATACGGGGCTCAGTGGAGTGTATTAAGAGTCTGAAGGGGTGAAGAAGACAGTACAACAGAAATGAAATTAAGGGCTGAAGATCACAATGTGGCTGCGGGAAGGGCATGACCATATTGTAACCTCCTTGGAATTCAAGAGAGGACCATCTTCTGTCACAGAGCCTCAGACTAACTGAGAAGCTCTGCCTCAACATGTGGTTGGTGGAAGAGACCTAAAAACAGCTGGTGGCCTCATCTGAAATCAAAAGAACCACCAAATACAAAGGAAGACACAGAGAGGAAGGGTACAAGAACACTGCTCCCACAATGAGAGACTCATAGAACTAACATGGACATGAAATATCAGGCTTGTACCACAGGTGTGAAAACTGGTCCCCAAGAAGAAACTGATAACCTTGAACCCTGTTTGCCCTTAAAATAATGACTTTTTAGCCCCCAAGACCTGTGGACAGTATCTGTGTGTCCCATCCGGCTATATGACAGGAGTTAAAAGATTAAATCCTGAGTTGAATCAAATGAATGTACCAAAGTTTGGCCCACATGGTTGCAATTTGTGAACTTAAGTGGCTGTGACACTTTCATAAAATATTTTTATTGCATAAATGCAATGAATTATGTTCCAGCTCTAACTTCTGTACTTAGTTGCACCTTTCATCTGCCACATGCAATACCTTGCCATCTACAAATAGGCCCCATGCATTATTCAATCTTTTGTCATGGATCGAACGAATTAAAATATTTACTGGACTTTCACATATTCAAGACATATAGTCATCAAATGAACACTGAATCCAATGTTATTCTTACCTGGGCTAGTGAAAAGCCTACGAGATCTGGCTTTGAAGAGTTTGAAGAGGGTTTGCAATGATATTAGACAACTAGTTTACTGCTTGATCACAATCCCTGGTAAGTTCTACGAGTTCACCATTTTATAATGCAACAGTCCAGATGCCTAATGTCTGCAATTTTGAAAATCAAAAGAAAGCAGCTAATGCAATACAACATGTAAATGTACTATGGAAAACTACTGATGCTGGAACCCATATCACATGTTCCTGGGTATCTCTTGTGACCAGCAGGGTCTAGAGTAGCCCTTTTACAGCTCTCACTGAGGGGAACAGAAAACAAAAGCTAGTTTACAAATGTTTGCCCTGTTCAAAGGTGTTTCTCTTTACATTACTGTTTTTGAAAAATAGCAGGGGCAGGCTTGAAGCACAGAACAGGTGTAGCACAAACTCTAATAGCATCTATGACTAGTCCATCAGCATCACTGTGATTAGTCAGTAGAGCTATGGCATAAAGAGAAGAAACATTTTCTGAGGTGAAAGTACAGATATGGGGCGACCTGGTAACTAGCTACTGGTGGTAGGGCAGACATTGAGGTATTTTGGGTTCATCCCAGTCTTTTGCAGATTTTAGTGTCATATGCTCTAACGGGGTGCCTGAAAAGATAATGATTGTGCATATCGCAAGTGGCCGGGTGTAGTCTCTCTATGTCAATGTAGTATGAATAAAATCGACCTTTTGGCCTTTCTTGCTCGAGCAAGCACTTGTATGGCTGTAAAGGTGCATTCTTCTGCACACTTTTTAGCAAAAAGATACTTCAGAGTTGGTGTACTAGCTGCTAAGTGATGGTGTATTGTAATTTCAGATCGCACAGGCTTTCCTTGAAGACCCTGTACAAAGGTGGAACTGTATCTGTGTTCTCCCCTCCTAACCCTTTAATTGACACCGACCTGGCCCTGACGCTCCTACATTTCACATTTTTCCAAAATTAATTGTTGCAGAGAGGACACACATGGGTCACCACCTTCATCTTGGTCATCATCATCTCCATTGTCCCCAGACACATTTTTAAGCAGATATGGTTGGTGGTGGTGGCCAAGACCAGGAAGATCCTGTACCTCCAGGATGAAGGCTATTCTCTCATTTCATCAGTAGATACAACCTACAAATCCGTTCCCTTTTCTGGTACAGAAACAGTGTCTAAACAACCCTGTCATGTCCCCCCCCCCCGCACCTCAGTTGGCATATTTAGGTACTGCAGATGTGCTAGCACTAAAATGGTTAGTCACTTGTACTTAGCCACACGATCATGGCACATTGTGGACTCAATTACAGAAACTTAATGGAATCACTTATCTCAAAAGAATTCTAGGATTTTCTATTTGCAATTTTTCAAGCATAACGCATTTGGTCATTCACTAAATGATGGCACAATGAATTACTGTTTACAAATGTAATCTCATTTTATGTCTACTGCTAAAAAGAATTATGTGGTTTTATTCTCCTCACACTGAAAAAAGTGTCACATGTGTTTATGTGATGTTACATTGTCAGCCACTGGCCTCCTCAGTACTAAAAAGATAGTCACTTCACTTTCAGATGCAGAATATAGTCTTCCCTTGTCTACCAGCATAAATATTTGGAGGTGTTTCAGAAAATCTGCCCAATTCAGAGTTTACGATTAACTGTAGTATTTCTGGAACACTGCCACCTTTGGTAACCTGAAAGGATATTTAAAAAAACATTTTTTAGCCATTTCCACAGTCAATGTGAAGGTGGAAATAGACACTGTACACTAGTGGGTAGTGGTGAGAGGAGTACACAGTTTGAGAGATTGCAGTAGCTGTTGTGTGTGCTGAGCTGTGCTGTTGATATTCTTATGCAAAAGATTCAATTCGGACCCCTTTTCATGCGTTGCATGGGTAAAACGGTGAGAGGGGACATCAGAGATGCCCCCCTTTCCATCAATTTATCATGGCCCTTTGTTAAAACGTTTTCTTTGTATTTAAGAGAAAAGTCTTTGCTTCCCTTCTATACAGTAAAACATGTTTTTTTTTAAACAATTGCAATCAATTCGGAATTTACCTCCACCTCCAAGGTGGAGGTAAAAATAGGAAGAATTTCACCAGAAAGTCTGCATGAAATAGCACTGGCGTATTACTGTGGAATACAATTGGTGGTATTGCCCCACAACCTGAATTGGTATGCTGGTAAAATCAGTGTTTTTTTACCAAATACCACTGACCTTACCATTACTACCTTTAACAAATGGCTTTAATAACATGAGGAACCATATGTTGAGTTTAGGCATTTGATTTATAGGCTCAAAGGCTCGATGGATTAACTGTAGAAAGGCCAGGCTAAAGGAGTTTGTCGGTCTTGCCATCGTCTTCCTGTGAGTTCCCTCTAACCTAGTCCAAGGGTCCCTACTACTGAGAAGGTATGACCTCTAGCACCAGATAACCCCTACTATCAGGTTCTATTCTGGTCCGTTTATGATAGACTAAAGGTCACACCCTTGTCTACCTTATTCCCAGGCAGACGTTCTAAGGACATCCAACTCTGGAAGGTTCCCACACAGTGTCTGTCATGTATCGACCTGCTTGTCGATGGTCCTTTTGGCACAAGTGGAGAAACTGCCCTTCTGCAGCTGTTCATTGCTCATGGTCGGTATTTGTTGCCTCACCCAACATGGCGCCCTGAACGTGCCATGTGTCTCTCAGTCCTTAGTTTGCCTCCAGACACGAGAATTCTTTGTCATTGACAGGTGCCATAGCTGTAACAGTTTGCGCAGCAGTCTTTAAAGGTAAGTGCAGTCTGTGCAGCTTTGCGTCTCAACGCTAAGGTGTTGGTATCTTAGCTCAGCGCTTTTCCTGTTTCTGTGAGTCCGTATCTTTATTCAAGTTTCCTTTCCATCTGTTTCTTCATGTTTTCCAACCTGCCTTTTTAACCGTTTCTGGATTCTGGATTTGCTGCCCTATTTAACTTACCTGCCTCCTTACCAGATTACTCTGGAACCTACTTGCTGCCATTCATGTCTTACCTGCCTCTTCCCATTCATCATTGGACTTTGTTTGCTGCCGTTCTTGCCATATCTGCCTTTTTGTCTTCTGTCACTGATTGCTGTTTCAATACTTATGGATTACTGCATTGGTAAGACTTTGGATTACAAACCCATCTCTACAGAACAGCGATTTTTTTTTACCCCTTGTGGGTTTTTCACTTTTTCACTCTAGAGACCATGCTGGCTATTACACCTGTTGCCGGGTGGTGTGGCTTCCAGAGAGGATCGCCCTTACCTTCAGGATTACCGCCTGCAGCACAAGCAGAGAACTGGACATTCAACTAAGCCTTCTCATAAAAGTCAAGTAAGCCCAAACCTTGACACTGTCTCAATGATCTGATGAAGGTTCGTGTCCGCCTCCTCCTCCTCCTCGAATTTCTCGCTCTGGTCTTTCTTTCATGGTTATTTCTCCCTCTTCCAACTTTGGGTCTCCTCCTTCTCGCTCCTCGAACTTCCCAGGTTGTCTCTCTCTCTCTCTCTCTCTCTCTCTCTCCTTTCCTACAACTACTCCCTTCAGTCTCTTTCTCTCCGAACTTCTCAAACTCATTTCTCTCTCTCCTCCTTCCTTCTATTGCTCAGGGGCAACACACTTGTCTTGCAAACAAGCATAGCAGCATGCGTTCAATACCTGGTCCGGGGCTAAGAGGCTGGATTCTGGCATAAAGCACAGTATAAATAAACAATTAAATGTGTTTACCACTTCCTCCCTCCTGTCCTCCAACCTCTCCCCCTATGTCTGCTACCTATAAGAATCCTCTTTCACATGTGTTCTCTCTCGTTCTCTCTCTCTCTCTCTCTCTCTCTCTCTCTCTCTCTCTCTCTATCTTTCAATGCAGTTTCTCTCTCCATACCAAACTCACCTTCCAATACCTACCCACATCCTCTATTCTAACACTCTCCTGTTCCTCACTCTATTTGCTTTTTACACACACTTAAGTCACACATAAATAATTCACACACACACACACACATACAATCCAAACTGGGTATGAATCTCTAACACATAACACCTCACCTGCACTTGCATCCAAAGCCTCTACTGTCCCCTCAGCCCTCCAATTTACCTTCTGCTCTCTGCCTGGTGGATTGGGCCAACACCTCTCCACCGGACCTCACCTGAACACATCTCACCCTCCTGTGTGAGTCCGGGATCTTATGCCCCACTCCTCCAGGTAACTGCTTTCTCCCACTTCCCTTTTGTGTTTCCTATCATCAGTCTCTGGGGGCCAATTCCCCCCTGCGGTTGGGCCATCCTGACCAAATGTTTTTGTTAGGACTCTGCCCGTGGCAGTGCACACTGCGTTGGATGTTGCTGTGGCAAGTTGGGACATGGAGAAACTACACCTCCCAACACGCCTTGCAGAATTCTACGCATTGTCTGCTATTCTATCTAGGCCGCACAACTGCTCCCGCGCCTGACAACTTCCATGCAGGCTGCTACTCCGGGCCGGCTAGACAACAATGTAAGTCTGTTGTTGATTCTTATACAATGTTGACAGCCTAGTCTGGGTCCATTTTATAAGTCTGTCATCTCTTTAAAGGAATCCATGTGCATAACTCTGTGGGGCCAACTTGTCCTAGTACCTGGATTACCTGGGTTCCCACCATTATTCTTCATCTCAGTGCCCTCAAGAACAGTCAGGTCTTTGACCCTGCAATAATACATGGATCTACTGTCTAGAAAGTGGTTGATAGAGGAAAGGGGAGCCAGAGTGTTTGGGGTGTGTTGTTTTTATATGGGCTGTACCCTAGATGTTCGTCCTTATCCCCAAAGGGGGAGCCCCGCCCCATTTGGATCCTCCCACTGTCTACAACCCCAGGGGGACTATCTGGTAGCAGCCTCATCTCCCTGGTCTAATGGGAAGGGGCTCCCCCTTGGGGAGAAGTGACGACATCTATGGATTCAACACAGACCCTAGGACTGCTGTACACTCTCTCCAATTAGAAGAGTGGTCTTACTCCTCCTTGCTCCAGTGAGCATCACTACCTGGGAGCCCAGAGTCACTCCTCTACCAAAATGACTGGCATCCGTCGTCAGGCTGTATGGTGGCTGATGCTCTATGAGAACAACCAAGAGCAAGGTTTCTTGCTTTAAACAGCACCCCCATCTTTTCCCTGAGAGGAGCTGACCCAGGAATTGGACAGTTGAAATGGAGTGAACTCAGGAACAGTGGTGTAAGGGGCACCCTACCAAGGGTTTGATATACGCCCAAGCCTATGGAACCATCTGTTTATTTGCTGAGAGATTGCATTGGACTGTAAGCCATTCCCTTGCAGAGGGAACCTCTTTTGACAGGAGACCACTCAGCCTAGCCTGCAATTCGATCATTCTGTCATATGGGAGAAACACCCTTGCTGCCCTGTTGTCAAAAAGCACCACAATGAACAATAATGTATTTGCCAGCTCTAGCTTGCATCTGTCCCAAGGTGTGAGAAAGCTGAACTCTTACAGGGTTTTTCACACCGGATGCACGTCTGTCCTGGCCTTAAAAAAAGGAAGGACCAGCATTTAGCCAGTCATCAAGATATGAAAGAATAGAAATACCTATCCCATGTAAGAGTCCTACCACAGGGGCCATAACCTTGGTGAACCCTGGACTCCGAGGCCAGAACAAACAGTGGGACAAGCTGAATTGATAGTGTTCTCCCCTGTAGTCAAACAGCCAAAAAGCCTGCTCTTGGATCTGTATGTGTACATGCAGATACGTATCCCTGAGGCCTAGGTATGCCAATCAGTCTTGCAGTTTTATCAAGAGAATAATGAACGCCAGAATCACCATCTTGAACTTGACGTAACGGAAAAACCATTTCAATGGCTTGAGATTCAATACTGGGTGGAACTCCCTTGATGGTTTCTGAACCAGGAACAAGGTTGAGTATGTACCCATTTCTCATTGCCTACTTGGTACTACTGTAATTGCCCTCTTCAGCAGAAGACTGTTGCTCCCCTCCTGGAGTGCCTCAGCCTAGCTGCCCTCATGAAGAACTGGGGTAAGCACCATCTCGTGGGAGGGTGGATAAGATAAAACCTCAATGGCATATCCTGCATGCCCGAGATTGAGTACTCATTTCTCCGAGATTCTGTTCTGCCAGACAGAGAGGAAATCCCCCAGGCATCTCCCCCACCAGCAGGGGGGGAAGCGTTCGAAGTGTACCAGCGGATATCAATGGCTGCGCTGGTGTACATCACAGACATGTTAGAGTGAGAACCTTGTTCAACTGTACTTGTTGCAGAAAACACCTTTTTATTTTACTTGTTTTGTTGTTAAAGGGGAACGCCATGTACTTCATCTTGAGTCTGGGGTTGTATGACATTTTTCCTTATTGCATATCGGATCCGACGGTGGACTGACCCCAGGGCTGGAATTTCTCAAGATACCCCCAAGGATCCCATGGTCATGCACAGTCATATGAAAATCCCATAGCGTGTATGGGTTAGGAATAGTTTATTTCCCACGACCTCCCCCTGCATCTATGACTAGGTTGTCAGTGGAGGAGGTGAATTTATATTCCACTGCTTAGGATGAGGTGGTTTGTTGGCAGAAAATGGAAATAGTGTGATGTCTTGGACATAACATAAAAGGGTGAATAGGGAAAGGAAGAGTATCTGATGATGGACACCACAAGGTGGCAAGTAAACATGTTATGTTATTTCGTCTTGGTAATCCTCCCTGCGGTATTTAATAGTACAATGGAGTAAAACACAAGAGACAAGGATGCTTGCACCAATAATAATGCCAAGAAAACATTGGTGGTATGTCCTTTCCCGCTATATCATTTTGAAGGCTGAATCGGCTTCTCCTTTTCAGGGCAAAGTGAATTTTATCCTGCTCTGATTCAATTAACTTCTGTGCTATACCAGCATTTGGGGAGATCGTAAAAGCTGTAGCCCTCCACTTGATGTAGAAATTACGTGTAAGAAGCACAGTGTTGGCCCATTAGGAAAGATGAAGCCCATGTAAAAGTAGAGCCTCTGTTTCTCAGACGATACTGAAACTGAGTTTTGTTTTGGGTTATATTATTTATGTTTATGAATGTCCCTTAATGTGACTGATGATGTCTAAAATGTATGACATTGGTTTTTTAATAGTATTTTATTTTTTTAAATAAATGACATTTGGAATTGTGATAGCTATGGCTCTGTAATACCTTGACTGATTGGTTGGCAAGCGTCCTTCTTTCATATCAATGATTTTTCATTGTATGATAGCAACAGCTTCACAAACATCGGGCATATTTCATAAATATGTCCCCTCTCGTCTGCTAATCATCCATTGTCTCGGCCAGTTTCTATATACTGATATGTCGCATCACATACTAACGTATCCTCTAGTTTTAAAGTGTCCTCTTCCTATTTAATAGATCTTATCCTCAGATATCCCAGAAAGTGAGCAGAGCAGCGGCCGTTGGGAAAAATCCACAATCACAGACCGGTGAGTAATCCTAGTATTTTTGCTATGTCTATTTTCCCATCGATTTTCCAAGAATTTCACAGACGCTTTTTTATATTCCGTGATTCATTTTTGCCATATCAATATTATAAAGCTGGAGCAATAAAACAGGCCTAAGGTGGGGGATATCATAACAACTGCTTTTGTGTAGGTAACCAGGCCACAACAAGGAACCATTAGTGAAGGAGTGAATTAAGAACAGGGGCATCTTTTAGGAGAGAGTAT
Organism: Ambystoma mexicanum; assembly: GCF_040938575.1. Classification (NCBI taxonomy): domain Eukaryota; kingdom Metazoa; phylum Chordata; class Amphibia; order Caudata; family Ambystomatidae; genus Ambystoma; species Ambystoma mexicanum. The sequence goes on along the minus strand of NC_090933.1, from coordinate 739,522,913 downwards.
GGTTTGCTTTCAGGATGCTTCAGCGCCAATGAATAGCAGAGTTTTCGTGGGTCACCAGACATCACAACACGAAGACCCTAGAATGCGACTTAAATGATATTCTTCCAGTAAGTTCTGGTTCACATAGAAAAATATATACAATAGTGTATTACATACGCTACACCTTGCATATACCCCACCTTACACCATTGCAGGTCTTGCAATTTCACACACAAAATCCCATGCATATACTGGGCCAGAGGCAAAACAAATGCTGTGGATTTCATTAACAAAATGACCATCTCCATATCGTGGCGCTAGACAGATGGATTCATATTAAGGACTGCAAATAGAGCATTAGCAAACCACCAACGATTTTTTAATGTTATGTGCAATACAATATTTGCACTCAGCTGTATGAGCACTATGCTCACTGTTCATCTACAGAAAAACCATAAAGGCTTTCTTATAACTGCGCAAACAATTTCATTTTTTCTGAGAGTCTCTGATAACGTGAACTTTATACCACCATTCTCTTCCAGCACGCTGTTTGGTTTTCTGTGTTTTATGTCTCTGTGCATTTTATGTGCAAACTGCCAATATTGATTTTTCACTGTGATTGCCAAAAATGTTCTGATTTCCTAAATAAAAATGAGAAGTGATAAAGGCATATTCTGCCCGAGACATGTTAAATATATGTGCCTGTTGAAGCTGTCCCATCATAACCGGTTCCTTATCTCAGCATACATTCCAGAGAACAGGTGTGCACATGTCTCAGCCAGAAGATGTTTGCACTAACGTTCTGTCAGGTGGCTTTTACCAAGGGCAATAAAACCTTTTGAATGAAGAAAGCATATTATGTAGTAAACATTTGTTGACTATGCCTGAAAAGCTAAATGACGTTACTATAGTTTGCACGACTGTATATTTTTTTTTTATTCTGAAAATGTGCCATTCAGTCTTCATTACATACAGACCTAATGCTAAACACAGATAAAACCCTGATCACAATCATATAAATACACCACACAAGTAAGAGACTATGCAAAGCGAAAGGCCTAACATAATACAATGTTGAATATGATGGGGGAGTGGTGTACATATTCAATATCCTTGCAATTCTACCCTTACGTCTGCGCAATTATATACTGTGAGCCACTTTAATCAGTGTTTGCTAAGTGCCTAGGTTCTGAACCTTCAGGCCCTCCAGATACAGTTTGCAACCCTGAAAGCAAACGAGGGGGACATTGTGACTTTGCCCACAAAGGGCTTCCTGAACTCTCTGAAAGCCTGACTTCTATAGTCCAGATGTAGCCACCTAGTCCATTTGCCGACATGCATGACGATTTAGTATTTGCATGTGCAAATGCCATCATCAGGCTGCCACCCTTTTCATCTTCCCACTAGTGGCTGGTATATTGCCTCCTGCAAACAGGGGGAATAAGTGAAAGAGGGAACAAGATCGCTGTAAAAACGCCAAGTGAAAAAAATGTGTTGAGGGGGGAGTTATGAGGAATTAAGCATCTGAAAATATGGTAATTTGAAGAGGGCTTCTCTCTGTACTGTAATGTATGCACATTGCCTGTACCTGTAGATAAGTATCAACGTACTGTGGGAACAACTGAATGTTTATATACCAAACAGAATATTCAATGATGTGATGTGCATGTTTCCAGTAAAGGGTTTCTTCAGTACTATGGGCTTCATTACAGGTCCGGCGGTAACCCTGCCAGTGATATTCCAAGTCGGGTGGCCGGGAAGTCAGGCGACAGTGATTTTGTTAGTCCCCATTCCCATGGAGTCCCATCGGACCATGGGAATGGGCACATGGAAGCACCGGCACCGTTAACAGTGCCGGTGCTCCCGTAAGAACTCTGCGAACGGGTGCCATCCAGCCCGGCAGGCCTGACCCTGGTGGGTGGGATGGCACCCACCTGCAGAGTTGTCTATTGCCAGTCTGGAAACGACAGTGCCGGTATTCGGAAACAACAGTTCCGGTAGGCTTACCGGCACCGTTGTTTCTGAATCAGCACTATTGTAATGAGGCCCTATGTCTAGTCATTGCTGTTGCCCCCAACCCAACCAGGGAGAGAATGCAGCTGGTGCATAGAATCACAAGTAGTAGAAGATAAGTACCGGGGACTCTGGTGGGTAGGGGCTCCTTCATAATGGGTGATGGGGCATCAAACAACTTTTTTTGGATGGGCAAAAATGCCTGCCCTATGAAAACACTAAGCACTCCATCAGCTGAAACAAGCAGCTGAGGGAGTGCTTTTGAGCTGGCTTGAACTGTCATAAAGAAATACAGTTTCCTTTTGACAATTTGAACCAAGCGCACATGTCCAATTTGCCATGCAAGGCCATGGGGGATGCAGGTTGGTGTACTGCAGCTCTCAATGTGCATAGGGGGCGCTATAGTGCCTCCCTGCACAATCATAGTTGCTGAGACATACTCCAGTGGACACTCTGGTTCCTGTTAAAGTTTCACAGGAGCCAGAGAGCCACTGCTGATTTTGGACCGGGCTGCAGGTAAGAAAAAAATTAATTGTATGTGAATGTGAGCATGGCTGCACGTGGCGGAATTAGTGCATTTTGTGTAGGTGTGTCTGCGAATGAGAGTGTATTTTATGGGTACATGGGTGAAAGAGTTATGAATGCTGTGAAGGTGTTGTAGGATGTTGTAACTGGTCAAAAACTAGTTCAGGGGAATTTTCCATCCATCCCAAATCAGGCATGCACAGTTTTATTTCATTTTCTTTTTATCAATCTGGGATCCACAAATTAAAAATATTGATACCCCACAGCCTCCCTCCCATGTCGAGACAAGAAATACACAAGGTTGCACAGAAGGTCAATGTCTTCATAAACAGAAATCATTTCATACATTTAAAAATAACAAATGATCCATCTATAAAATTCCAACTTCACTGAAAAATGATTAATACAGTGATCGCATCAATTCTCTATGCTAGATTTACTTGAATAGACTTTTGTAAACACACCCATCACCATCCATACATTTGGTTTACCCGGAGAGTTCATCCACTATAACTTGAAATTGAATGAGGACTCCAGATAAGGGTTTGCATTTGATAAAACAAATTTGAATCAAAATATCTCTGCCGAAGTCCCTCCAATTGCCCTTTTTTGAAAATAGATACCGCCTCCTTACTCAATGGACATGTCAGAATTTCAAAGAGTGTTCTAGAAAACTCAATCAAAATACCTGCTACTTGACATTCCTACATGTAAATCATGCCTGCTCTCTCAAATCCCGTCAAAGGTGCTTCTAATCCATTACCCAGTAAAAGTGTACCATTCTCATTTTCATTTTCAATGAATGAAATAAAAGGCTCGAAAATGTGTAGTGGTTAATTAACCTTTCCCCTTTGTCTTGAATGGTTCAGCGCCAAAAACAGAACTCTGCTTGGTGATGTAATCTGGAAATGACTTCAATTTACATTATTTTTCAAGGTATGCACACAGTAAGATATCCTTTTCACTTGCAGTGTATTTCTTCTGTATTTGTCCTTTACACAGAGTAGGCAGGAGATCTTGCAGTGCACACACCATAGGACCGCTTCTACCAAACCTATAAATCCAAAAGCACATACACTTCTAAAATATGTATTAATTTCTCGGTATGCATACTCAATTTAAATACCTGGGCCCCCTCAGTACTTTCACTAATAAAAAGGGATGGAATTTACTCTACTTCCGTTTTTATGATGTCGCTCCCCTCAGAATAATTTCTGCTTAACATTATACTTGCATAAGAATTTCTATTAACTGTTTCTCAAACCCGGCAAGCACCCTCTTAAGGACTGGTTACATTCTACCCCTCAGTAAAGGGCGATCATCATTCAGCAAGGTGGGGCCAGATTCCCTCCACAACCTGGTCCCTTCTTCCTGTATTCGGGCCGGTCTTCTATCTTTCCCACGGAAGAAGGCCTAGGAATTTAAATTCAGGTAGTCCTCTCTTGCAGTGTACTGCTAGTAATCCAAAAATAGGCACAAAAGGAACACCAATCTATTCAATTCTCCTTTCTGTTGTTATCAATTCTCCTTTCTCTCCTTCTGTCATTTAGCCAAGGAGTGAACAAGTGTGTGTCCCTAGAATCTATGGGGTTATAGAGCAGAAACCACTCCCTTTTGAGATGGGTATAATTTCTCTAATCAAATTGGTCAGTGTATGTGATTGGACAGTGTACCAAAAGTGACATCATGCTAAACCATCCTCTTTGTACTTATAGAGCCTATTAATGAGGAGGTCAGTCAAATGCGAGTGTCTTCTACACCCAATTTCCTTCCCATTTGGCAGATGTCATCTTAGAGATTTCAACATTCAACATTAAAAAATGTTAACTTCTAAAACATCATATTCCTGAAATACGATCATGTTGCTAATAGGTTCACCAAATTACTCTCACTCAGGTGGATCCCGTAATGTGATTCTCAGCTCATCATAACCTACTTTGCGTTTGTTACAGATTTTGTTTTACCTGCTGAAACATTTACACACAAATGTCATTCCCATCTTAGAGTAATGGCCACGAATGCCACGATATATGAATAGTTGGGGCATGCTGTTTCTGTGTGAAAATATTCAGATTTACCTAATTTACATAATTAACATAATGTGAAAAACATATAATTTTAACAATTAAGGCTCTAGGACCTTTTGTTCAAAAGTTACAAGTGAAAATATGATTCCATTTGTAAATTTCATTCAGTGGATTTTTTTCTTGCAAGTTCCATTTTGGTCTTGGGGGAGGAGTCAATTTCACTGCTTTTGATTGATTGGGTGGTTTACTTTGGTTAAACATAGCACATGTTGTAAATACAACATTAACAACATTTCATATGATACACAAAATTGATAGAGTATATTAACATTAAGTATAATTTGAGCAATGCAGAAATGAATACCCCCCAAAAAAACAATAAAAGTTAAACACCATATGTAAGAGATACTCACATGACATAGATCTAATTATAACATTACACTTACAATATTTCTTTCAGAGATTCCATGCCCTAAGTAGAAAACTAGTGATCACAAAAACTCTGAATATACAATTAGGAGTTTTACAAAATTCCATAGCCCTGATCAAGGTATCAATATTTTTTGCTTTTAGGAGCAGGCCTAACCACCTCCTTCTCAAATGCCTAAGAGCGGGCAGAAGAAGAGGAAGTGGAATGTGTCCTCCTTATGAGCCATTCACATTGGGCAACTGTCACGACCCTCGCCCAAAACCCCCTCAGGCAAACCCATTGGCCAGGTGGATTCAGGACTTGGGCCTCTAGAGCCTGGCATCCTCTTCAAAAGCCCTCATGGGGCCAGTCCTGGCGCCTGTGGCGCCAGGCTCATACACCATGAAAAACAATGTGCTTGGGAACTACTTTATAGTATTGTCAGCCAACATGGAGGCATCCGCATAGCTTGGTTCCTAAGAACCAAGCTATGCAGTCTAGTGTTTTGGGTGTGGTAGCCTAGGGACTACTTTACCTGGACTATTTTGTTGGGGCTATTTAAACCACACCCGAGCAAGACAACACGCTTTGCCTTACTTTGCAGCTTGCAACGTGACGCTCACTGTGTCCAGCTATTCCCTCGAACCTCGGAGAAGCAGAACCTGCAAGGAGACAAAAGGAACATCATTAGCAGCAGCATCTTACCTGCAGTCTTCATCTTTAAACATTCGCAGCTACTGAGAACAGCTTCCTTAAATCTGCACGCCTCCCGGACAGAACGACCTGGAAGAGGAAGATAGAGGCAACATTAAAGAAAGCAGTAGAGACATTTACAAATTACGAACTGCTCAAAAGGCTTACCTGGCTGGTCGCCTCTCGGCTGGCACCACTGCGGACATTCAACTCGCGCTGAAGAACACCGCGACCTACAAGGAAGGAAAACACAGGTTAGCAAAGGCAAGAATTTGCAGCGCTGCGCATAGCGCTTACTTACTGCATCATAGCGCTCTTAATGCGCCATCATTTACCAGCGGGCTCAACCAAGCCAGTTCACCGCGCTGAAGTTCTGCATACCTAAGGGAGAAAAAAGAGACATTTTAAACAAAGATGGGCATGCAGGATAGCAACAAAACTAAAGAACAGCAATAAGACCTACTTGAACAATATCAAACGGGCCAGCGTCAGTGAAGTAACTCGACCGCACTCACCCATGAAAGACAACGCGCCCCTGCAAAGAAGGCAGGATGGAGAGCACGCCTAATTCTACCACAAGGTGAGGAGAGGGCGCCAGAGGGACTGAAGTCATTCTGGGGTGGAGGGTGGATACTTACCCCAGTCGGTCAGTCTTGAACACAGTCCTCCTGTATTTTCAGGCAGAACCTTCCCCGCAGACCACATCAGGGCAAAGCTGAGAAGCATACCAGCGAGTAACCCGGCTGGGTGGCGTCCCTCTGGATACCAGGTGAGCGTAACAGCAACATAGGCTTCCTTCAACAGACCATTTATTTGTGTAAACATTAAGAGGCAATACACCTAGTTGTAACTTTGTGTAAAGATTTCTTGCCCCGGCCTGGCTAGACGACATGAGGTATTGCTCAAAACCCAACACCAGCTTTACACTTAAATATTTGTATTTTTTTAATTTTATTTTGCATTTTTAAAACGCTCTCACAGCCCGTGGGCATCGAGGCGCTGTTACAGGAATTGTTTGTTTTTTCAGTTGCGTAATTGTTTTTTTTTGTTGTCTTAGTTGCGTATTTATAACGCACTTAAACACCCAGAGGTTTCTAAGCGCGGACCCGGGGATCGAACCTGTGTTGCTTCGTGTCGTCTTGCTTCCAAGGCATACACGTTGCCATTAAGCTATCCTCCCGGGACGTGAACACAGTCTTTGAAATATGTTCTTTTGCTCGTTGTTGTGCATGAGGTCTGTCAGTACTGTGGTGGCAAGGAATGAAGAGACTGACAAAGTGGTGCCAAGGTGGTTGCTAAAGACTTTTATTAAATGAAAAATAAACCTATCTATCCCTAACCCTAAAGGGGTTTCCCTACCTAAACTAAACAAGCTAAGGTGCTGGTCAGGTAGTCTGTGTAGGTGCAAATCAAAAGGCACTGTCTCAGTTCACAAACTCCTATGATATCCCTGTCACTACAAGAAAACAACAACTACTTTTCAAGGTCTTATCTGACCCCAGGAGAATAACTCCTGTCTCCTGGATGAAAGTCTCTTCAATGAAAAGTTCCAAGAGTTCAATAAAAAACAGTTCCAGGAGGTTTTCACTGGTCTAGGAGAATAGTTCCCTTCTTCTAGCTGATTCCCCAGTGTTCTGGATGGTGTTCAGGAATACTTGCAATTCTTTGAATAAGCTTTTAGCATACTCTGCTATCTTTATTGTCTTCCCTTTGCCCCTACTGGGACGATGAAGATCATCTCGGATTCCCACTTGACTCTCCATCACCACACACTAGTGGAACTTCCCATTGAATTGTGGTAAAAATGGATTCACAAATTTTTCAGCTTTTTTATGCTTTGACAGTCTCGAGGATTCTCAAGTTGCTTTTCGATGGAAATAGCAGGATAGATGAGGATGGCTTTGTTCTTGTCCTACATAGGAATGCATCGCTCATGGACTTGGCTATTGATGTGATCAGGTGTTGACGAATAACAAAGTTTGAATGCCAAGTCCAATAAGTTTGTTATCCCTTTTGATATAAAACGACTCTTCGATTCACCCCGTCTTCACCCCCAGACATTAACGGCTCCTGGTTTTTGGAATCGGGATGCTTCAATTGGCTTGCCAGGGATCTGTTGGCAATATATAGACCCTCTCCTGTTGAGTGCTTTACTCCAGGGTCCAGTAGGGGTCATTTTTCTTATATTGCTAAGGGACACGACTGTCCCTTCTGTACCGATCCTGTAGCAGCCAGTATGCAGGTTGTTCCTGTGGCCTGCATCTGCTCTTTGGTAGCTGGCCTCGGTAGAGGTCTCGTCACAGTTGTTGGGCCTCCCGGTCCACCCACTGCAGGCCACATCACCACCCTAGAGTTTCAGTTCTTCAGTGGGGCTGGCTCTCAGCCAAATGAAGAGACACTCTTCAAGTGTGCCAAAAAGACCACAGGCTTGCTTTGCTTGGGCGTAGTCACGACCTTCCTCTGTCCCATTCTCACTCTCGCCCAGCGGGTACCATGTTCGACTTCTATCATAGTTGCAATCCTGCCTTGATACGGGAGAATTCTTGCAGTGTCTGCTTCTAGTGCAGCCAACACCCAGTCGGCCTCTGAGGCAACCTTATGCGCTCTCCTGAACCACACCCTCCACAACTCTCTCCGGCGCTGCTTGCTTCTTCCTTATTCAGTGTTCTCGTTCTCACCTTCGGACTCTCTCTCCTTCTTTGTCGCTGCTTCTGCCTCATCCCTTGTCTCTGCCTCTTTCTTCAGCTCTGTCTCTCCCTCTCCAGTTTTATTAAACTCTAGATCTCCCTTTCGCTCTACCTCCTTGTCGTTTGTTTCTATTGGTCTTACATAGCGGGGCCTGCCCTGGCATAATGTCAGTTTCATTAGCAACAGCTGGCCAAGCATTTTCCCCACTTAACTGCATTGTTCGCACTGTAGTGCTTATACCCTTAAAGTTATTTGACCTTGTACAATAACATATAGTTTCTGATGCAACACCAAGTAGAGGAGGTCTAGTCAATGTCACAACCTTAAGGGATCAGGAGTTAAAGAGGCAGTATCTCCCACTTGCATCCTTATCCCCAGGTGTGGAGTTCCTCTCTGTGAGGTCCTCCCGCATGTTACCAACCCTAAGGGGACTGTTGGTTAGTGGGTGCCGCTCCTTAGCCTCATGGAAAGGGGCTCCCCAGTGGGGAGAAGTGACACCATCTGAAGGATCATCACAGTGCCCAGTCCCAAAAGAAGGCCTTTACCTTCCTTTTATCTGCCCGGGCCAATATGGCTGGATTAGAGCAGAAGGAAGCAAGACCATTTCTAAATAGGGTGCTCTTCACATAGACAAACCACACCCATGGTTGTGTATAGTTATTTGCAAGGACATCCATCATTGCCTCTTTATACACTTTCATTCTGATGGAATTCCAAAGCTTAAAAAAAGGAGAGGGCTCAGCTGGGCATGGTAATTAATACCCGTTTGTCCTAACTCCATTTTAACTGCCATGCAAATCTCCATAGGAAACACTTATAGCTCCTTGAAGAATACATTTTAAAATAATTCCAATTTTGCTAAACCATGCAACCCCCACAGTTCTGCAGCATATAGAACAGCTGATTGGGATTGTGCTCTGTAGACCTCAAATCGCTGGTTGAACGGCTGAACCACCAAACGTCTTTGAACAATGCTCCGATACATATATTCATAACCAAGCATTTTTTATGTAAATGAAGATTCCAATCTCCATACCTGTTGAATCTCACACCCAAATAATCATAGTACTCAATTTGATTGCCATTTAGATCAATATCAGTAGGGAAGCAATGTTTATGTGTGTCATGTCATTATTTGAGTCTTTGCTGCTTTAATTACCAATTTCTTTTTGCTACATAAAGTAGTAAATTCCCGAAAGACCCTCTTCGAGCCCTGTGGCATGGTAAATAAAAGTGCATCATCACTGTGAACAATAAAATATTGGCACATTCTTAATTAGAGGCCGAACATAGGCCGTATTGTTGGTATATAGAGTAATGATGCATTTTACCAATTGGGGCAAAAACCCTAATTCAGACGATGTATTCCACAAGTGGTTATAATCGACATTGCAGAATGCTGCTGTTAGGGCAATAAAAGCCAAATAAAGGACATAGGTGGTCATTCCGAGTATGGCGGTAGGGGGTTAACAGCACCAGTAAGGATGCTGGTGCCATTAACCCCCTACCGCCGCATTCCGAGGTCCCTTAGCGGGTCCCACTAGGGCCGGCTGGTTTTAACAGCTGCCCTTAGCGGGACTTGTTAAGGGACCATGGAGCTAATAATGGGCCCACAATTTGCGGGCCCGTTATTAACTACTTCCCCATTCCCATTGAGCACTACGGGAGCTCAAATGGGAATGGGGAATGGTTTTCGAAATGGGGATTTACCGTGTCCGCATAGGTCGGAATGTCCCCGTAAGTCCCCATTCCGACTACCCGGACCCTAGTCTCCAAACTCGGAATGACCCCCATAGTCTTTTTAACATTACATTTATGGAGGATCACAGATAGCCTAAAAACCTGTTGAAGAGTTCCACTACCTTGCAAAAACCTATCAGGGTATGATGTAGAAGATTTGGATCTTCAGTATGGCAAAGTAAGCAGTTAGCCAATATTCTTGCACACACTTTACCCAGGCTGTTCAAAAGAGATATTGGCCTAAAATGTGTGAGGTAAATCCATGCCACACAGGGTCCTCTATGCCCAGAACCCAAGCTCCAAATTGACACAACAAAACTGAGATCCAAACCAAGCACGGCCCTGTTGAAAGTCAGTAACAGTTCACAAGGCAACAATCCCTGTGTTGATCGATGGTGATCAAGGAAGCACACATCAGGCAGTCAGAAGCCAGGCACAAATGATACTGGGAACACTCAAGAGAATCGGCAGGACAAGGTTCTCAGGAGCTCAAGTCCAACAAGGACCTGCAGAGGAACTGCCCGCTCTGCCTCCTGACTACACTCAACAGAGCTTTGGTTTTTCAGCATCAGCACAGTGCAATGTATAGTGGCCCCTCCTCTACCTCTCTTGCTATGACAGCAGGAACTGCCTGTGCCACTTCCCGCTGCCCCAATGCTGGCGATCGAGGCAGCTTGGAATTTTCAGTATCAGCACAGTGCATGGTATAGTGGCGCCTCCACCACTCCTGCTATGACCGCAGGAACTGGCCACCCCTGCTACCCACTGCCATTGCTTTTACGTTTTCTGTCTGAGGTTGAACAACACCTTGCCAACAAAATAGCCCAGATATTTGGTGGTATTTTGATTGAGATTATATTTTTTGGATTGCCTGAAGACCTGTTCCACTTAAGGTGGAATACATTTTGTTCCAAGCTGTCACTATAAATGACAATGACATCAAGACAGACACATGCCAAAGCAGAATTATGTCAGAGTACTTCATACATAAGCCTCTAAAATGTGGCTGGAGCATAATGAAGCCCGAAAGAAAGGACAGTAAATTCAAACAACCCCTGTGGGGGGAATAAGGCAGTCTTTGCCTTATTAGAGGGTCTGAGGGGAACCTGCCAATAACTCTTTGTAAGGTCTAGCGTAGAAATATATTGGTCATTTCCACCGTTTTTTATCAGCTCGTCAATGCTTGGCATGGGGTAGTCGCCAAAGACCGAGATCGAGTGGAGCTTTATGAAATCAATAAGAAATCACCAGGACCCATTGGGTTTGGCAACAAGTACTACTGGAGGGGACCAACACCTATCGGAGGGCTCTATTAAGCTTAATTGTAACATATTATTAACCTTTATCTCAATGGTTTTTCTACGTGCCTCTCGGATGCAATAGGGTTTTAGGTTTATGATTTGTCCCTGAGGTGTCCTTACATAGTGGGAGACAATTTTTACCCTCCCAAGTGTTTCAAAAAAGACCTCAGGGAATTGTTTTACAGATCAAAGAGGTCTCCTTTTTTTCACTGGTATACAGGTTCTCAGGAATTATACCATGGTCATGTTGTTCTTGTACCAAATAAGGTGGCCATATTGACAGTAGTTTGTTCCACTGCATCAACCTTCCATGCCTTCAGGAGGTTAACATGATAAACCTGGGTCTTCTGTCACCTCTGCTGTTGGGAAACCGGATAGTTTAAGGGCCGATTCTTCTACTCCAAGATTTTAGATGGGCAATACCATTTTGATATCATCTTGTTTACAGATGTTGATAAGAGATCCAAGAATCCCCTACCAAAAAAGATCTTTCCAATGTCTGTCAGTCATATAGTTTTTTTTTATGTTCTTGCCCTGCTGAAAGATATTGGTTAGCAATTTCTGTTACTGCATGCATGTGAGATTTAAGCTTGTGTGCAGTTTGATTCATCGGTAAGGCAGCCTCTTCCCTTTCCTACCAGGTCTCTGTGAGCATTTGTAATACGTCCCAGGGCACCCTTCCATATAGGGGTTTATAGGGTGAATACCCCAGAGAGGACTGGGGGGGGTTTCCAACAGCAAAAATGGTCCATGGGTCATCAGGTTCCAATTATGCCTGTCTGCTTCTACCAATTTATATAGTATTTGCTTTAGAGTCGGATTAAAGCGCTCTAGCAGACTGTCAATCTGGGGATGAAGACAAATGTTTTGAGCATCTTGAATATTTCTTTAACCTCATGCATGAGTACAGACATAAAATGAGTGCCTTGATCAGTAAGGATTTCCTTACGGAACCCCACTCAGGAGAGGAAAAGAATACAATGTTTCAATATTTGATGGCTAGTATTGTTTCTCAGAGGAAAGTCCTGGGGTATCAAGCACCATAGTCCACGATAAAAAAGGTGTATTTTTTACCCAATTTGGAGGTTTCTTGTGGACCCAAAATGTCCATCGCTATGCATGAAAAGGGCACATCAATGATGGGCAAAGAAGCACATGGGCACCAAGGTTTTCTGGCAATACTCACAGGTGGCCATATAGTTGTTCACATCAGCGAATAACTTGGGCAAAAAAAACATTTTAAGAACCATGTCCTGGGTCTGGCTTATCCATTGGTGGCCAACCATCAGGTGTGAGTGGGCAAATTCCAGAACTGTTAATGACTGCTGGGTATTACCAGTTGTCAGGTTTTTACACGTGATTGGCACTACTGGTGCTCTGAAAATAGTAGCAACGTGTTTAATCCTCATCTCACCACACAGGACTCTTTGAGCATTGTCCGGCAGGAACCCTTGACCAAGCAGCAGGACGCATCATAGAAGACAGAATAAGATAAGCGCAGGGGTCCATCGTTCCTCGAATGCTCCTGCCATTACCCTCCTTATACATCTAGGAACATGAACGCTGCTGCTACAGATCAACACTGCCCACCATGGCCGACTACCTACTATCCAGAAAAGACACTATCAAAAGCCTCTTCACACCCAGAGGCTCAACAGTGCATGCTTTCCCACCAAGACCAAATGTACTGGAAAATCTCAGCCAAAAATTAATCAAATTGGAACGTCTTTGCACCAAGGAAATAAATACATTTTGGGAGAGATTTACTCTCCAAACTTACCTGGAACAGGATAGGATACCACATGGACTAAGAATAATCATGTTTCCAGATTTTAACAATCCAGAGGACGCAGACCTTGCAGCGAAATGGGAGGAAAACCTAATTACGGGCTCCAAGGTCATGCTAGAGCTCCTCATAGAACATGCGAACAGAGAGCATAAGATACTGGTCCTGGAAATTAACATTGCTAAGCAAGAAATAGAGACAAGTAATGCACCGGAAGTACCAAGGATAAACACTACAAACCAATGCACAAAATACTTAAACATCAAGATGAGGTAAAACTCAAAATGCAGGAAGTTTTCCCGGGATGAAAGGGAGCAGGGGTGTTGCTAGGTCTGGAAAAGAGCCGGGGCTACGCTAATGTCGGGACTGTTGGGACTGGGGGCTAGCTAGCATTTTGGTTGTAGCTCCTGAGATTCTATCCGGGGCTACAACCAAAGGACCAGGGGCTATAGCCCCCTTAGCCACCCCCTCGCAACGCCTCTGAAAGGGAGTATAGAGACGACAGGTCTTCACATTCCAGACGACCACTATAAGAACACATCTAGAGAAAGCACACCAAATAGCTCTCCAGCCATCTCTGATGTTGAAAACGAACCTGACCCCCAGAAATAGAGGCAACCCAAACCACCACAAGACCATCTAATGAACCTGCAACCAGTACGAATATCAACAGAACCAAAAGGATATAATTTTTTAGATCAGATAAAAAGGTACAAAAAAGGAACAAGAACTGCAAACCCCAAACATGTATGCTTTTAGGATCCCTTGCTAGAAAACTCAACAACAAGAAGAGAAACAAGACCGGCAAGAGAGGCGGATGCCGAAAACACGACATCTGAGTACGAAAGCGCTATAGGGCTCACAAGATCACAAACACAATTACAAGAAAAGGAATCGAGATGCTCAACTTGGTTCGCAATCTATCAAGTTACCCTCTTAAAAGCACGGAAAACAGCATGCTCAATAAGATTATTTCCTTTGCACCCACTGCATCAGCTGACCTGACAGAAGCACACATCGACTTGTTTAAGTACACCAGGAAAAAAACAGAAGAAATGATTTGCTTAAAAGCAAAAAGGTCAATTGGAATCCGGAAAGGAGGACGACTAAACCAAACATCAGCAACATCAACATGGAAAACCTAGAATTTACGTACCTCCTCGTCAACTTGGAAATTGACGAATATGGCCTAACCCACTCCAAAAGAGACATTCTAAAAGAACTGGATATAGAAGAACACAACCTGAACATAAGGGAACGAAAGAAAAAATAAATGTTTACACCTAGGACAGTGCAATTGACATTTTTCAACAGACTGTCACCCGTGACCTCCACAACCTTGAAGACAGAATGAGACACAAATAAGATAGGAGACATGGTAACCTCCCCACAGAGGAACTAAGAGCACTTAAGACCCTAAGGAAGAACACGCCAATAGTAATTAAGGAAGCCGACAAAGGTGGAAATATAGTCATCCTTCATAGATTAGACTACTTCAAGATGGCCACTACACACCTGACAACCCACGGATGCTACAAACAACTATCAGCTAACCCAAGCACTACTATTGCAAAACAAGCCATGGATCGTTTTGCTAAATGGCACAAATGTGTACTACTAACCGACTACGTACATACATTTCTTAAAACTGACCATCGTAAAATGCCAATGATTTACTTCCTCCCCAAAGTACACAAGGAGTTTACCAGAATACCAGAAGGAAGACCTAACTTCAGCACCATTGGCTGGATTACAGAACTCATTGCCAAGTATATCAATAATAATCTTGCTCCAGAGGTACCCAAAATGCCAACCTTCCCAAGGGACAAAATGCACACATTCCATATACTTCAGGATGTGATCTGGATGTGATCTGGAAGCCACATTAATTACTTGTTACCTCGGATGTCAAAGCACTCTACACAGCAATTGACAATGTCTTGGCTCTAAAATGCATTGATTTCACATATGCCAAAGCACCATCATCTTTTTACTCTCACTTGGAAATGACAAAAGAATTTTTGGAGTTCTCACTAACAAACAATGTGTTCATTTTCAACGAAGCATACTACAAACAGACCAAGGTCATTGCTATGGGAGCTACATATGCACCAGCAATGGCAAACCTCTTTATGAACCAATATGAGCAGGTTCTCGCTCTCTTCAACTCAGACTACAGACCCTCATACACAAATGGTACAGATACATCAATGACGTTTTGATAATATGGTCAGGTACCACGGAACAACTGGAGACTTACAAGGAATACCTCAACAAAAATCAGTTTGGGATCGAACAGGGTCACACAGTGAACACTCCATTTACTTCCTAGACATCAAAATCACTGTGAATGACAATGGACTGAAAACGACCACCACCATTGCAAAACTATGATAGATGACAAGAGAAGGAGAATGTATAAAAGCCATGAGAAATTGCAGTACCAATGAGGCGTTCCATGTGGAATGCAACCTATTACAGAATAGATTCTCGCACAGAGGATACACGGAAAAGGCGGTTGAAACAGCAATTAATATGGCTACCAACAGGGCCCGTAAAACTTTACTGACTATGAAAGCAAAAACCGAACCATGGGAAGATGTCATACAATATGTGACCAGAACTTATTGGGACAGTCACCAAGTACAGAGAATACTCAACAAGCACTGGCACCCCCTAAGCATCGACACAGATATCCAACAATGGATATCACCCGCCCCCCCCCCTGTTGTACACCAAAATGCCCACTTTGTGCACCATGCTCAGCCCATCATTCATGGGACCCGCTGTAACTAAGAACCTTAATTGGCTTAGATCAACAAACGGCACTGGTTTCCACAAATGTGGAACATGCACTATGTGCCCACATGCACTCAATGCTAAGCTGATTAGCTTTAGTGAAAATCGAAGCCACAAAGTCACCCAATTCATAAAATGCAGAACTAAATGTGTCCTTATGTAATTATCTGTAGCTGTAATATAAAATACATGGCAGCACTATCAGGGAGCTAAGAATCAGGATCAGAGAACACCTGGGTCTACTGAACTCACAGGATGCAAGATATCCTCTGGCCTTACATTGGCAGGAAAAGCACCAACTTGACAAAAAAGGGGACATCAGATTTGTGGGACTGGAGATCATCAAAAGCGATCAGAGAGGTGGTGACAGGGAACCAAGACTGCGACAACAAGAGGCCAAGCTGATATGTAAATTACAGAAGTGTTAGCCTTGGCCTCAATTCCGATCACAAGCTTAATATTTTCCTTTGAAACTTAGTAATGTTGAACCAAAGCTTTGATATTCATCATCGGTGTCCAGGCCCACTTATCCATCTACTAATATACAATGACTTTGTAAAGTATATATGAACATCCTTACCCCTACCACTACAGAATGTGCTGTCTTCCCACGCTCTGAAACACCTGTGTATGCGGGTGATATAAATAAAATATCATATCATAGATCATATCATTCCCATCAATCTGTGCAATCTCAGGCAACTAGAATGTTCTTTCATCTACCATCTATTAGTACTGTACGACTAAGCCCCTTAATCTCTACGATACAGCACTTTAGTTGATAAGGCAGGACCGCCCCCCACTTACGTACATGACCCTGCCACAATACTTAAGAACATTTTCATCCTTTACCACAATATTAATGGTTTTCCACCCGATCATGCAATCCCCGGTGGCAGACGCCATGTCACCCACCTTCCAGCAAGCATGTACTACTATAGAAGCCCCCACACTCCTTACAGCATGACTGGTCACTTTTGGCATCAGGAAATCTATTCAGATTATGTGCTTTGCACCTCCATGCTGCATTATGCCTTTACGCACCAACTGCATGCCCACACTAGACTTCTGCTCCCCTCTCACACTCACGACTTTGCTAACATTTAACTTTCCTGCACCTACACAGCTGCTGTATCATATCACAACCATTTCCCTATGACAACCCGGCGACCTATCAGAACTAGGCTTGTATGGGGCACACTGGCCAATGGGCACACATATACTATATAACCAAAGAAAAGAGATGGTAGCCAGGATCAACAGATCACCGTGAACGCTCTTCTTGTATCCCGAGGCTTTGTCAGCCTGACAAACCCCTCACTGTGTTATCATGACAGGGCATCTCCAAAAACACCGGCCACCTGCCTCAGCCAGGGCCACCGCACCATTTAGCTACTCATGGTTCAACACATTATCTTCACTCCTTACACCCATCTCAGCGAACTTTCTTATTACTGGTTCAATTAACTCATACCATCTGTAAAAGCATTGCGCCAGGCCAAACCCCGGAGCCCCACTGCAACCGTGCGTTGCCCTCACCATTGCCCCCACTTCATGTGATATGCACACATGACTTTGGGTCAGACCACACACTTGGGAACCTAGGCCCAATACTCTCCAAAAGCCTACCAGACAGAAGCCAATGCAAACTGCTTGGGGTTCACTACATCCCCCTCACTTTCTTATGCCCATCTCAGTGCACTAATGTAGGAGGGGATCATTGAACCCTCACCAGCGGTAACAGCATTGCGCCAGGCCTTAACACTGGGACCCCCCGCAACCGCGTGTGATATGCACACATGACTTCAGGCCATACCACACACTTGGGGATCATTGCAAACTGGTTGCTTCCCACCCACTACAACATGGCCAACATGACCCAACAGACGCCACTTGACACTTGCGCACCACTACACACAGCACAGTACCGACCGCATTGACTGATGCCAGCCCAGTAATATCACGGACAGCGCATTCTTAAGGCATCAGTCGATCCTCTCTCAAGGGCTCAGTTTCTCACTATTAGGCTCACTGCCGCCCAGCCACTAGACTGCCCCCCTCTGGGGGCCTCAGGAGACCTCCACATGCCTGTGCCATGCAACAGCTATCCAGCACCCACTACCATAACCACCCTCTCCCCCTCATCGATCACGCCTATCCAGGAACATGTATCCACCGTACTTACAACACCATCATTGTGTAATTCTCCTTTACGCAGTTGCTATCCAGCCTCCTTAACCAATGAACATGACTCTTCATTAACCCACCAGTAAGAGCTTCCTCCCACCTCTTAATTCTATTCTGTCTTGAGCTTAACCATACCTAACCCGTCAGCTTCTTCTCCTTCTTCTGGTTCTTTGGTGTACCTCCTGCCGATTATTAACTGGGATGTTCTATTTTGTGAAATACCATGTGTCATTTTTAACCTGATTTATCACATCATACTCACCTTGTCACTAACCACAGAAATGGAATATGTATGCTCCTATGTAACCTGACATATGTCCATGCTACAACTCACATCACCACTCACAGCAACCCGCCACCCACCAATATGACAACATCACTATGGCACCACCTCATAGCCTTGATAAAATTCTACTGGTCGAAATACGTCTCTGCTTTTTACATGTGATTGGCACTACTGGTGTTCTGAAAATAGTAACAACTTCATGCTAATAAAATCAACACTACAACTCTTACCAACTAGCAAGACTCATAATTTTGCCTGTGCTAGACGTACTACCTTAACTGGTGACATCAATTGAAGTCCAGCGGCAAGACAGACAGAGTTCCCCACCCTCGTTTTTACCTGTATTACCAGTTGTGTCCTCTGGCTTCCGTTCCCTCTCATTGCACCCTCAATATAATAACCTCATCTTCTTAAAGAAGAAAGACCTGCTTTGGTCTGGCACCTGTTCCTCCAGAATAGTCCTACTAAAGGTTTCTGTATGAATTGGGTCATTTTGTTTGGCAAAGCCTAAATTGAATAGCGTAGGGTTTTCATCAACTTTGTTTGCAGTGGGTGAGGGCAGGTTGTGATTGGACTATACAAACCTTAGGGTTCCCCAAAGGGTTTCTGAAAGGACCTCTACCAACTTCAGGCTTGTTCCACAATTCCCTGGACAATGGGTTCACCTGTCTTTCTGACTACAAGAGTTATTAAAAAACCACTTGGATCTCTCCTCCGTAGACTGGATCGATTACTGTGGTAGCTAAATTTAGGCTATATCGCCAGGCCAATCCCAACACTGGCCACTAGATGCCGATAACTTTCCCAAGGAGGAGAAATGCTGATCCCTGTAGGGATC
The DNA here is from genome assembly GCF_040938575.1 of Ambystoma mexicanum. Lineage (NCBI taxonomy): Eukaryota > Metazoa > Chordata > Amphibia > Caudata > Ambystomatidae > Ambystoma > Ambystoma mexicanum. Next base: position 739,503,642 of record NC_090933.1, on the reverse strand, counting down.
TCAACCTCTTTACTGCTAAGGAATCTTAGGAGTGGCTTTTGCAGGGTGTCTGGTGGTGGAGTTTAGGCACTGAACTAATCTGGGACCCAACCCTACATATCGTATTGCAATGATTTATAGGATGGCTACTCTCAACTCTGGTAGTTCCTTCACTCCCGATCAAGGTGTTGCACAGTAAAACACCTAACAGATTCAGACTTGGGCAAGTTTCCAACCTGTCTAATACCACTCAGCTTCCTCCCCCTGTGCCACTAATAAGCCAGGAACCAGGCCGGTGTATAGAAGTAGGTACTATCAATTTAAATTACAGAATTAATAATAGCTACATCACAATAACATAAGCCACCCACTCCGTGGTACAACAATCACATATGAAATGTACTTGCATTAATAGACTGCCATGTATTTCTTAGTAAACTTTCAGTTTCAACAATAAAACACAGATTGAATTTTAAATCAGATCATACAAGGGATTCTCTGCACATTAATACATAGGAAACTTTAAAAACACACAGGGCCTCTTTCACGAGGTGGGCTAATAGAGTTACCGCCAACCAGTCCGGTGCTATTAGCACCAGATCAAGGGTTGGCCGGTAATGGGTATTCCCCATTCTCCATTAAGTCCGTTAGAACCAATGGGGCATTTTCGGCGTTAATAGAGCTGCGCTAATTGTGCCTGAAAATGGGCATTAAGTTGGCACATTTACCCCCAATTTAGAGCTGGGGTAAATGCTGCCAGGCCTGTGATTGGGCAGACCCTTAAATGCAGAGGTAATAGCATTACCGCCGCATTTAAGGGCTTCCCTCCAACTCGTGATGAGGCCCACAGCCATTCATTTATTCATCAAAATGCTCTTTTCTCCCAGTGCTCCCCAGGCGTCAGTTATATGTGGCACCCCTTAGTTAAAAGGAAAGGTTTAGGGACTGAATATATTGGGAATTTCGTTTGGCTTTTTAATTTGAAGGCAGGGTTTTGGAAATAAAATCAATGGGAACATTTGTTTGGGAACACAGCACATTCAAATGAAAGTCAGGGTTTTTGGTATTCTTGTTTTGGGACCAGGGACACCCCACTTCTGTAAGGAAGTTAGGGGTCACAGGAAAATAGGGTCACCCAATTACCTTATTGACTATATAGACTATAACACACTGGGAATGAGATTTGTTAATTTCGAATTTTAATAAGAACAGTTTTGTGATCTTTTCTATAGGGCAACTAATGAATTATTTAAAATCAAATAGGCTAAGGGTCTAAACCCCCCCCCCCGCCCACAATTTAAGGGAAAGGATTAAGGCATGTAGTTTGCCTAAACATTTGCTAGCTTTGGCAAATATCTATTGAAGGCAAGTCTGTGAACACTCACACCAGAGAGAATACAACCCACTAGGGAAGAAAGGCCCAGGTCGATATTGTAAGGAATACTAGTTTTAATCTCACACACTTCTGCCAAAGAGAGGTACAAGCAGAAACTTTTAAAGGTACACAGTGTCATAATGACAGAACAACATACAGTAAACACACAAGTGTGGGTGATTGAATGGACCCTATGCATGTTCCACCTTTAGCCATGAGGGATGCCTGTCTATTGGCCCCAGCCCAGTCCGTCCGTCTTACATCATGTGGGTGCTGCAGGGCTCATTTTCTTCTCATACCGAAGGTCAGAAAACAAATTAATTATACTCCTACCATACAACTATTTTATTACTCATACAGTGCACTTGGCAGACCTTAAAACAGGCACAAAGGAGATTCAGGGGCAGGTTAACCTTCAGACACAAATTTCACTCACTCCCCTCTGCGCCATCCGGCTCCAAGGTCTCCACCCTCGTTTTGAACTATAATGTATCCCTCCAAGCACTTTGCAATACAAATCACATGAGTGTTGCTTCAATGATGTGCTCTGTCCATCCTCTTTGAACATATCAGGACTTGTTACTTTGGGGTTGGTGGTCAAAGGGCGTCTGGTGCCATGGAATTCAGGGATCTTAAGTTTTAGTCAGTCATATGGGCTATAACTCGTGGTCGCCTGGGGATGGACCATGTCATGCTTTGGCCAGTGTGAGATAACATGATCACGGCCTTGTAGGGCACATTCCTCTCAAGTAAAAAAACACATGTTTGTAACACTGATAGAACAATGAATAGGTGTTGTGGACGTTGGGGGTGTGGGCTGTCCTCATGAGGCTTGGGCATGACTGGAGATTTCCCTCATGTCGCAATTTGGCCCAAATGCATGCAATTCTGCATTTACTGCATAGGCTTTTTCTTCTACCTATGGTTACTAATATCTACGCAAAATAGCAATGCTGCGCGCGCCTTATGCTGTACTATATGGATAGACTATATCTGATTATATTGGAGTCGGGTCCTGTTAAACTAGGAGGTGGTCCTCACACCATCCCACTTTCCCCCCTGGCCCATCATAGTGCTTCAAATGCATCTCGCCTCACTTTAAAGGGCCTACGGGGGTGGACGGGGCTGTCCCCTTCCCAACATTCCCCCCTTTCGTTACCTCTAGAGTAACAAACTCTGGGATTCCTTTGCGCTTCCACTTCCCCATCTTTGCTTCCACATATGACTGGGTTCCCTTTATTGGCACCCAGGCCCTACACACTAACCGCATACCCTCCCCCCTAAGGGCATACTCTTCAGGGGAGCAAGTCATGTAAATGCATCACCCCTGACCCGCCAGGTGCACCCACACCTCTGTATAATTTTATGGATTAAGGGGTGGAGAAATAATAGTGTGATATAGATGATCAACTTCATCGCCATACGGGATGGGGAACATTTCATGTTTAGGGCCACCTAGTGGGACGTCAGTTTGTACTTCAATATGTTTTGTTATGAGAGGTGCTTTTGGAACCCCAATTGATAGCATCATTCTTGCGCTATCAGGTGCCACATTGGCACAACATTGAAGGGCCAGCTGACAAGTGCAGAAAATAACCAGGATGAACAGAATGGTAAACCCATCACTGTTGTGTGCTCCTGCCTCCTTCTTCATGCGAACACCCAGGCCATTGACAGCTGTGACGATGTGAGATAATGCGTTCGCATCCTGTGAAGGCACAAATGTGTAGCAGGAATCACCAAACTTTTTGCAAACCCCGCCTTCTATTGCTGTCATAAGCACGTAGCGGTTTTGCATCGTCATAAGTCTCAATGCACGCAGCTCAACCTTGATCACGTTGAACCCATTCTCTGTGTCGTTTGCGAGCTGGACCAGCTCCCATCTTACGATTTGCAACAATTTGACATTTCCTACGGGCCAAACTCCCGGCAAAAGTAAAGATGCAAAAAAGGATTCTTCTGAGCTGAAGACCCTGTATTCTTCTGGTACTTCAAGCAAGCAATGTAGAAGCATCTTTGGGTATGTAATTCGATCTTTTCATCTGGAACTGTCCTTTTCCTGGCAGGATACAGAACTCTTGTATTGGGCACCATGCCCTGATTTTCATTTTCGACTGTGGGCAGACAAGTTGGTCCGTCAACAGTCAGTGCTCCCCCTTCAGGTGTTCTTCTGGGATCACTAATAGTGCTGAGTGCAACATGGGCAGCAAACAACAGCCCCTGCTTGATGGTGGGAGGTTCAAATAAGCTTGGTGGCCACAGACCCATTAGTAGTCCTTCAGTGCCGCTGTTCCTTTCTTCATGTTTGTGATTAAGAAAGTCTTATGGCAATGTTTGTTTGCGGCAACAAAGACTGTACCCTTGCTGCAGAAACAGTCTATAGTCTACTTCCTTGTCAACTCGCACCAGCATTTTCATCATTGCAATCCACGTCAACTTTGTGATATGCTCTGTTCAGATTTGTGCACAAAAATTGTCCACTCGTGCTATCCTTCCCTTGCTATATGTTACCAGTCCTACTGTGAAGCAAGGTAATGTGATGTCCTGCCAGTTATTATTGACATGTTTTCACCATTTCACCATCAGATTGTTATGCTCACCTGGTCTCTGCGGGGGCGTTGGGGCACGGTTGCAGCCCTCCCAGGAAGCAGATCCCCTCTGCCTACCTTCTTCCTCTGCAAATAGGCTGCGGGCTGCAGTGAATTGTAACACTGCTCCTGCGTAGATATGAGAGGACGTGAGTTTGCCAGCCTGTGACTGATTCCCCTCTCAAACCATTCTTCCCATAGCGTGGTTTCCGTGAGCATGCATCGACCCATTAAGACTCACCTGCTGATTCTTAATGGCGAACTCTCTGTCCTGCTACTTCTGGCAGGGGCGCTTTTATGATGAGGACCAAGTTCCTTCACTGGCCCTTCGCACATGGTTGTCCAGTCCAGCTGTGACTATTCCACGCCTCTCTGGTAAGTGTCTTTCAGTTTTCTCTTTGTCTCCCTTTTCTCGTTATCCTTTGTTTGTCGTGAAGTATTTGTATTGTTCTTTCCACAAACCGTTGTCCGCTCATTATTAATGTCTATTTCTGCTTTTCCCCAAATAGGTGTGATTGCGGCCCAGCAGAGTTACGGAGCACGAGCCGGCACCGAATGAGATGGGAATGCTCCCGCGGTGGTCCGGCAGCAGGTAAGTGGGTGTTTAAGGATGAACACAAAGAATTGCGCAAGCATGACCTTAAACTGAATGTTAGTTATGTCTAACCTTGTCTTTCGTCCTTTTACAGGGTCTGCCTGCGAAGGTGCAGAATGTGTCATGCTGCGGTGTCAAGAGCAGGATTCCTGTGTTCCGGAGGCTGAAGATGATGGAAGAATGGACGTCAGGTTCAGCGAGTGAAGAATGCAGGTGAATGCTGGTTCCAGGATGCAAGTGCGTAGGTAGGAGACTGGATTCCCAAGGTAAGTCTGCTTTATCCCAGGCGGCGGTGAGCGTTACGCTGTATGCAAATACAGATTAACACGAAGCGTTGGTCTTTGGATGGGAGCGGCTTATATAGCGGAGTTTGTGAGGCCACGCCCATCAGGCCTGGCTTGCCTGCCACACCTTGCCACTCCCTGAGTTAGCACATGCACAGTAACCACATCCGAACAATGTGCACGTGGAGCTGCTTCAGCAAAAATGAAGCTCCAGAGTAAAAGCATTTTTACTTCAAATAAAGTGTTCCTGTTTACTGACTTTCATGAGCATGGCGGTAAAGGCGCCAGGACTTTCTCCACCCGGGCCCCCTGTGATTGTGACCCTTTGTCCTCTTCCCCTGATGGCATGATGTCAGTGTCCCTGGGCCCATTGGACCAGTGACCATGACAGCATTCCCCGGCAAGGCCTCTCTCAAGGGTGGTCCTTCTCCTGGTCCTGGTTTGGTGGGGTCACTGCAGTGAAACTGTTTGATTAGTTGTGGCACGTGGACATGTTCACTAGGTTCCAAGGTTCGGTCTTGAGGTCCATAGACTTTCCAATCTATAAGATAATATAACTTGGACTGGATCATCTTGGAATCCAAGATAGTTTTGACCTCATACTCTGGTTCTCCTTCCACTATTTCATGATCTGGTGGAGTATTGATCCGTGTACCCAGTTTCATTGGTTTGAGCAGGGAAACATGAAACATCGGATGGATTTGCATATTGGATGGCAGATCCAATTTCATGGCGGCAATAATTGATTATGGCTTTGATAGTGTAGGGCCCCAAATATCTGGGGCGGAAAGCCCTTTGTCCTTTCAGTGGGATGTTTTTAGATGATAACCAGACCTTGTCTCTGACCTGGTAACTGGGAGCTTCCCTTTGGTGTTGATCTGCAAACCCTTTTTGTCTCTCTTTGGCTCTGGTCAGATACTCGGCTGCTTCTTTAAAAATCTGGGTGATGGTTTTGTGCAAGTTTGCTATTGCTGGCATTTTCAAAGTGTCGAGTGGATCGAAAACAGATGTTTGTGTATGGCGGCCGTACACAGTGTAAAACTGACTTTGCCATGTACTGGTGTGAATGGAATTGTTGCATGCATACTCTGCTAACTAAAGGATGTTTTTCCAGGGTTCTTCGGATTGTTGTAACATACATTTTAGATACTGCTCTAATGTCTGGTTGGTGCATTCAGTCTGGCCATCGGTTTGAGGGTGATGGCTTGTGGACAGCCGAAGGTCAATCTTGGCAATTTTACAATACCTTCTCCAGAATGCTGAAACAAATTGAGTTCCATAATCTGATATTAGTACTTATGGGAACCCATGCAGTCGCACAATCTGTTCCAGAAACACTGTAGCAAGAGCAGAAGCAGTAGGGAGTCCTTTCAAAGGAATGAAGTGAGCCATTTTGGAGAACAGATCCACGATAACCAAGATGGTGTTGTATCCGTTACAGGAAGGAAGATCTGTGATAAAGTCCATGGACAGAGTGTGCCAAGGTGCTGGCGGTACCATCAATGGACGTAATAGACCAGGTGGATTTTGCTTTTGGGATTTGTGTTGAGCGCAGACACCACATGTCGTGATTAATTGGGCGATGTCCTTTCTCCAAGTTGGCCACCAGTAGCTTTTCTTTATTTTAGCCTGAGTCTTTGCTATTCCTGGATGTCCTTCCATCAAGGAATTATGATAGTTGGCTATGATTTGATTTTGCAGTTTTTTATCTGGAATGTACAGTCGCCCATGGAAATATGGTAGATTGTTTTTAATGGTATATCGGTCTCCTTTCAATAGCCATTCCTGTTGGGCAGATTGACTCATCTGGCACTGCAAGTCGGGTTTTAAGTCGTCCAAAAAGGTAGTTGCAACAATCGTGTTTTGGATCTGTTCATGAGGAATGATGGCCACAGGGTCTGGTGTAGTGAAAGCTTCCTTTTCTTCGCTCATGCGGGACAGGGCGTCCACCTTCCCATTGCATACTCCTGGTCTATAGGTAATGATAAAGTCATATTCAGCAAAGAAGAGGGCCCAACTAAGTTGGCGCGATGATTGCGCCTTAGCAGTCTTTAAGTATTGTAGGTTGCGGTGATCTGTGATGACAGTGACGGTATGTCTGGCTCTGAGAAGATAACGTCTCCACACTTTAAACGCCGCTTTGATTGCTAGTAATTCTTTGTCAGTGATTGCATATTTGAATTCGGGAGCCGAAAACCTTTGGCACCAGAATGCCACGGGGTGTAACTGTCCTGTTTTAGGGTTTCGTTGTGACAACACAGCTCCCATTGCTATGTTGGAGGCATCTGTTTCAACCACGTATGGCAAGTCTGGTTGCGGGTGTCGTAGAAATGGTGCTGTGGTAAATGCTAGCTTTAGTTTTTGGAAGGCTTCCTCTGCCTCCGTAGACCAGCAGAATTGTTTGTTTTTTCCCAGCAGGGAGGTAATAGGGTGGACAATGTGAGAGAAACCGGGAATAAATCGACGATAGAAGTTGGCGAACCCGAGCACACTTTGTACTCCTTTTGTAGATGTCGGTGCAGGCCATTGAAGGATAGCGTCCACCTTCCGTGTATCCATGCAAACGCCTCGTGGTGTGAGAATAAAGCCAAGACATTCAACCTCTTTTACATGGAAGAAACACTTTTCTAACTTGGCAAACAGTCAATGTTGTCGAAGCTTTTCTAGAACTGCCCAGACATACCGACGTGGTCTTCTTTGGAAGTTGAATAAATGAGAATGTCATCAATGTAGACAAGTGCGCAAGCATCCAGTAATTCACGGAGCACGTCATTCATAAAAAACTGGAACACCACAGGGGCATTACAGAACCCAAAGGGCATAACCTGGTATTCATAGAGACCATATTTAGTGCGGAATGCCGTCTTCCACTCGTCTCCTTCTTTGACACTTACAAGATGGTAGGCCCCTTGTAGGTCCAGTTTTGTGTAAATCTGAGCATTTTTTACCTGATCCAGGAGTTCTGGGATAAGTGGTAACAGGTATCTATTCTTCACTGTGATCTGGTTTAGTGCTGTATAGTCAATGCAAGTTCTTAAGATGCCCTCCTTTTTAGGCACAAAAAAGAGGGCAGAGGAGGCAGGGGACTTTGACAAATGGATGAACCCATTTGCCAGGTACTGGTTGAGGTAAGTTCTTAGGTATTGGTTCTCCTGCTCAGCTAGGGCGTAAATCCGACTGCAGGGTATCTGGGCTCCTGGTACAAGTTCAATTTGGCAGTCGTAAAACCTGTGCGTAGGAAGGATGTTTGCTTGCTCCTTCTGAAAGACATCCTGGTAATCCAGATATTCGCATGGTAATGAACCAGTGAGACCCAGTATGATTCCTTTCTTAGATTTCGGGTTGGTGGGTTTGTGAGTCTAACAGGTGTCCATATAGTCTTGGGGAAAGGTCAAAACTCATTTTCACCAGTCGATCTTAGGGTTGTGGGTCTCCAACCAAGGCATTCCTAATATCATCTTGTTTTCACTAGTCAGTGTTAGGGTTGTGGGTCTCCAACCAAGGCATTCCCAATATCATCTGGAACTGAGGCACACCGATGAAATCGAAGGTAATGTCCTCTTGGTGGCCATCCTGACACAATAGCTTGACTTTTTCGGTATAATGCTTCACTGGGCCAGATGAAAGCTAAGATCCATCTACCGCTGTGACATTTTCCGATTTCTGCTTTTGTCAGAGAATAAGGCCTATTTGGATAGCCAGATCTTGGTCAATGTAATTTCCCACAGCTCCACTGTCAATGTATGCTTTCAAAGCATGTATTTTTGACGGTTGTTTGTGGTCTACCAAGAGCACTGGGATGACCAGATATGAGGTCTGTACAGGTTCCTTTTCACCGCTCGGCAAATGGACCCCTACACTTGCCTGGCGTTGGAGTTTCCAGAGTCTTTTTCCCCTTCTTCGTCTTTCTCGGTTGCTCTGACTATCTTCCTGGGTGGTTTCACCGGGCATTCTCAAAGGAAGTGACCTGCTTTTCCACAGTACAAGCAGAGTTGCTGTCTCCTTTTTTCTCGTTCTGCCTTGGTGGGTGGACTCCTTAATTCCACAATTTGCATTGGTTCGGGCTGTTCGTGTGACTTGGATTGATTTTCACAAGGCCGCACATAGTCTGGCCGCCCTTCAGCCCTTGTCCGATCAATTTTTAGACCCTGCAGCCGGTGATCAAGCTGCTCTGTCAAGTTGATGTATTCCGCACAGCCTTTTGGGGGATTTACCACTTGAGCTAATACGTCCTTGAGTTCCCACGCAATCCTCGGTAAAAGAGCATAGTCCTCTTTCCTTCTGGCAAATCTGTTTGAGCTATACGAAGATTGAAGGATGCGATGTAGGTTAGCAGATCCTGATTTCCCTGTCTAAGCGACAGTAATTCGTTGTCCAGGGCCTGTCCTTGTGTGTGTCGTGCAAACAATTTCTCCATTTTGTGTTGAAAACGTCTAAAGTCCTGAAGCAAAGGATCATCTTGATTTACCAAAGGTATTGACAAGTCCGCTGCACTACCTTCCAAATACGAGAGTATGAACGGCACTCTGGCTTGGTCGTTAGGAAAGGCCCCAGGTCTGCACAAAAAATGTAGGCAGCATTGATTCATAAATATGGCGTACTTGTTAGGGTCGCCGGTGAAACCTTCGGGCGGGGCCAGAGGAACCGCCCCTGGAAGAACCACCGGTACTAGTGGTGATTGGTGAGGTGTGGGAATAGGCCCCGGCAAGGGGACCTGACCAGCTTGTGCCTGGAGCAAATGTTTTTCCAAGTCATCAGTACGCTCTCGATTCACAATAAGGTCCCCTCTTAGAGCATTGGTTTCTTGCCTTGAAGCATGAACTTCAGCTCGTAATTCACCCAAAAGTTGAGCCAATTGGTCTGTCTCTGAGGTTTCCATAATGCCTAGGCAGAGATTCATAGAGGCTTTGCGTTCTGTTAAGCTCACCTGGACTCTGCGGGGGCGTTAGGGCACAGTTGCAGCCCTCCCAGGAAGTAGATCCCCTCTGCCTACCTTCTTCCTCTGCAAATAGGCTGTGGGCTGCGTTAAATTGTAACACTTCTCCTGCATAGATAGGACATGAGTTTGCCAGCCTGTGACTAATTCCCCTCTCAAACCCTTCTTCCCATAGCGTGGTTTCCGTGAGCATGCATCGACCCATCAAGGCTCACGTGCTGATTCTTAATGGCGAGCTCTCCGTCCTGCTACTTCTGGCAGGGGCGCTTTTATGATGAGGACCAAGTTCCTTCACTGGCCCTTCGCATGTAGTTGTCCAGTCCAGCTGCAACTATTCCATGCCTCTCCGGTAATTGTCTTTCAGTTTTCTCTTTGTCTCCCCTTTCTCGTTACCCTTCGTTTGTCGTCAAGTATTAGTATTGTTCTGTTCACAATCCTTTGTCTGCTCGTTATTAATGTCTATCTCTGCTTTTTCCCAAATAGGTGTGATTGCGGCCCAGCAGAGCTACAGAGCATGAGGCGGCGCCGGATGAGATGGGAATGCTCCTGCTTTGGTCTGGCAGCAGGTAAGTGGGTGTTTAAGGATGAGCACGAAGAATTGTGCAAGCGCAACCTTAAACTGAATGTTCGATATGTCTAACCTTGTCTTTAGTCCTTTTACAGGATCTGCCTTCGGAGGTGCAGAATGCGTCGTGCTGCGGTGTCAAGAGCAGGATTCCTGCATTCCGGAGGATGAAGGTGATGGAAGAATGGACGTCAGGTTCTGCGAGTGAAGAATGCAGGTGAATGCTGGTTCCAGGATGCAAGCGTGTAGGCAGGCACTGGATTCCCAAGGTAAGTCTGCTTTATCCCAGTGGCGGTGAGTGTTAAGCTGCATGCGAATGCAGATTAACACAAAGCATTGGCCTTTGGATGGGAGTGGCTTATATAGCCGAGTTTGTGAGGCCACGCCCATCAGGCCTGGCTTGCCTGCCACACCTTGCCACTCCCCGAGTTAGCACATGCACAGTAACTCAGGGAGGCCACACCCGAACAATGTGCACGTGGAGCTGCTTCAGCAAAATGAAGCTCCAGAGAAAAAGCATTTTTACACAGAATAAAGTGTTCCTGTTTACTGACTTTCATGAACCTGGCGCCAAAGGCACCACGACTGTGTCCACCCGGGCCCCCTGTGATTGTGACCCTTTGTCCTCTTCCCCTGATGGCACGATGTCAGTGTCCTTGGGCCCATTGGACCAGTGACCATGACACAGATAGTGTAGCTCCACACACTTGATGTTTTTTGGATCGTCATTGCATATTACAAAATCTGGACCCTCTGTTTGCAGTTGCACACTATGTGCCTGGAACATTCCTTTTATTCTGCATAGCGGAAAATCTACTAGTCATTGTGCCTGTATATTTGGGACTGCTTGGGGTATTAACACCTTGGGAGCCACTGACATGTGCGGAATGAGTGAACACACATAACAGCTTCCATTCACAGCATTTCTCCCCACACAACTCATATCAGAATACCATGAGTTGGTGAACTCAAAATGATGAAGATCTTCAATCACATCAAAACCCAGCCCTTGATACGTGTCATATGTTTGTCGTACTTCTCTCTTCATTATTCTATACACGCTCTCAGGGATGGATGCTTTAATGGAACTATCGGAAATAACATTATATCGTTTTGCAGTGGTAGACAGCCTTGTACTTGCTGGAAACAACCTATTCACTGTTTCCCCCACTGATGTGTTGTACTTATTAAAGTCATTCAATTCCTTTCCATGATCACTGTTAGTGTTCACATTAGTGCTAATATATGTATATCCACGCATGTTATTAACATTTATATGTGTCGTCCCATTTGGATAATATACAATCCTATTACCCCATTACTCCCTTTATAGGACCGCCCCCTACAACACCCAATACACTCCCAACAGTAATAGCAATATCACACAAAGACCTACAGCACTAGCAGATCCACAATAATAAACATAGGTCCACATTCTCTCATTTGTGCATCTGCACCTCCAGTCCCTACTTAACAAAGTATTTACATTAGTCACTTCCATCTTCTTTTCTGAAATGAAAGCACAAACACATAGAACAACGAAAAAAAGGAGAAATGTACAAGACATAATTTGTACACAAATAAAGAAGGAAAAAGAGAGAGAGAAAGAGAGAGAGAGAGATGATATATGATATGATAGGATGGTTTATTTATATACCGCCTATACACAATGTGTTTCAAAGCACTTCACGACAAAGAGAGGGAACAAGGGAAAAACACAAAACATTCTTACAGGCCGTGAACAACAAGAATGTGAAAAAACGATCATACTCGGCCTAGTGACATTTCAAATACTGCACGTGCTAAGACACAAATAGGCAGGAAATGGCAAACAGACAGACCGTACTAGGCCTGGCAACATTTCTGGTAGAGCCGGAGAAATACACAAGGTGAGGGAGAGGGGAGGAGAAGGGGGAGAGGAACAAAACAAGTGACTATTGTACTAGGCCTGATGACATTTCAGATAGTGCTGGAGGGGGTAACAAGTAAAGGAGGCGGGGAGGAGACAACCAAAGTCACTATCATAATAGGTCCAGGTACAATTAGATAGAGTAAGTGCATAGAAAAAGTAAGAGCGGGGTGGAGAGGGGGAAGGGAGAGGAGAAGAGAACAGAGAATAAAACAGTGAAAAGAGCAGAGAAGCAGAGGGGAGAGTGAAAACAGTTCCAGAGGTCAGTGAGGCACGTAATGTCGCAAGGGAACAAAAAATGTAGGCAAGGATTCATGAAGAAAATGGGCACAGCATGGTCGGGGCCAACCTGAGTGGGAGATCCAAGGATGGTTCAGCATGAGAGTTGAGGGGGTGAAGCCCCAAGATGGCTGGGATAATGCTTCTATCAGTACTCCTAGCAGTGCCACATGCTGCACTGGGGAACCTACAGCCCTCTGAAACCCCCTCCTCTTCCAGAGAGATAGACCAGTGTGCACAGTTGTTGTAACGTACGCTGAGTCAGAATATATTGTGACAGGATACCCTTGAGACACTCTCAATGCATCAATGAGCGCTATGAGTGCTGCTGCCTGTACAGAATAATGCATAGGCAACCTTTTGATTACCACTGTCTCATACTTTCCTTCCTCAAGTCGTACCTCCATTGCCCCAGTCCGTCTTTGCCCATCCTCCATATCAATCGTGGAAGATCGTCAACAAAAAGTATCTCCCCCTCTGACAATGCAGTCCCTTGCTTTGGGCATGTCGTCCTCCTCTCCCTCGTATGTGGCACAGTCGTGCATCGTTAAGTCCTCCGTAGTAGGCATGTCCATTAAAAAGCTGGCAGGGTTTACTGTTTTACACCTAACCACATGAATATGGGGTTTAGAAATTATGAACTCATATGCCAAAGACCTTTGCGTAGTCAGAGCAGATTTTGACCTTTCCAGAATGGCAAACAAATGTTCCACATCACAATTGTAGAACGTTTCTCTATTGCAAAGGCAGCAGCTGCTAAAGCTTGTTCGCAAGCAAACTGCCCTTGCATCACTGTATCCAAAGTGCTGCTATCATAGGCCAATGGCTTATGGCCCATAGTTCTTTTCTGAGTCAATACCGCTGTCAAAAGCTGGCCATCTGAATGTGAAAACAAAGAAAATTCCTGCGTATAATCTGGGGTGGCCAGTACGGGCGCTGAACTAATGACCTCTTTTAAGTCGTCAAACTGTTTGATCAGTTCTGCCGTCCACTGTAACTTGTGGTCCTTTGTTTTATGTGCTTCCCTAAGGGCCTGCAAAAGTGGCCTTGTGTATGCCGCGTAATCTAGAATCCAGTCCCCGCAGTAATTATAAAAGCCCAGAAACCTCTGCATTTCTTTAACTCAGGCGGGTCTAGGGGTGGTGGGTACTAACGCTGCCCTGTCTGGTAGTATTCTTTTACCATTTACTGATATGAACTGCCCCAGATAGGGCACCTCCTGTTGACAATATTGCAACTTGGCCTTGTCGACCTTGTACCCCTTGGAGGCCAACAATTGTAGGAGTGCAATGGAGTCCCTTCAGCACTGCTGTTCACTGTCACTACACTCTAGCATATCATCCACGTACTGGATAATCATGCTAGGCACCTGAATATTTCCTAAATCGGTATGCAGTATTCTGTTAAATATGCTTGGGCTCTCGCAGTACCCCTGAGGTAACCTAATGTGTTTGAACTGTGTCTGGCCCTGTGTATATGCTGCAAGGTACCTTGACTCAGGATGGTGTGAAATCGAGAAGAATGCATTATTCAAGTCTACTACAGTGGAATACACAGCTTCTTTGGGGACGCTACATAAAATTGTCGCAGGATTCAGAATGACTGGAAATTCTTTCTGCACCATGTCATTTAGGGGTGCAAGTACTGAATCATTCTCCAATTGCCCCCTGTTGATATTTTGACTGGGTATATGGCCATGTTACATGGGGATGTAGATGGCACAATAATCCCCTAGTCCAGTAAGGCCTGTATTGTCTTTCAAATACCCTCCTCTGCTTCCCTCATTGAATGATATTGGGCTTCATTACGAGGTTGGCGGTAAAGGGTTAATGGTGCTGGTAAGGATGCTGGTGCCATTAACCCTTTACTGCCGCATTACCAGGTCCCTTAGTGGGTCCCGCTTAGTGGGCAGCTGGTTTTACGCTAAAGGAACAGGGAGCTAACAACGGGCCTGATATTAACGGGCCCATTGTTAGCTCCCTCCCCCTTCCCATTGAGCCCTATGGGAGCTCGAATGGGAATAGGGATGGGTCCCCTGAATGGGGAAATACCGGGTCCTCCAAGGTTGGAATGACCCGGTAAGTCCCCATTCAGGGAACCAGGACACGGTATGCGTTATGGGGGTAGCCATGGCGCTAATAGCACCATGGCTACCTCCATACTCGTAATGAGGCCCATTGTCTTACTCTGGTCAGCACTGCACCTGGCTTTAGTGTTATACGCACAGGGTTCACGTCTTTCAGTAACCCTACATCGTGTTGATTTGTAGTCCACAACTGTGACGGCACGTGTTGTAAGTCTTCGTAAAAAAATAAGGGAAGAGTTAACACTGCCATCAGGGGCACTGCACTCTCTGGTACTGTATCATTATGTCACAGGGGATACAGATCTCTAGGATTATTTCCCCATTTTTGTCATTATTTTCAAACAATTCCTCATCTGTCACTTTCTTTAGATGTACCGTTGGATATAAACAGAGCACTGTGCAATACTCACATCCATCCCAGTCAACTCATAACAGGACAACCCTCTTGTCTGAAACCAACAACCCTTGCAGATCCAGCTACGGAATAGTAGATCCACTTGATCCTGCCGGAGTTCCCACTCGTGGCACGAGCGCAGCTCCCTGCTGAGTGAGTCGGTGACAGTGCTCTTTACTCCTGCCAGGTGGAAGGGTACCAGGAACATCCCCTGGGCCACTGTCCAGTGCCACAGATGCTGTGCTTCCTTGGATAGGGCTGGGGATATGGTGCCCCCTTGCTTTCGGATGTAGAACATCGTGGTGGTGTTGTCAGTGAAGACCCTCACCACCTTGCCTTGAGGGACGGGAGGAACGACCTGAGGGCCCAGAACAAGGCTCGGAGCTCCAGGACGTTGAAGTGTAGTGACTTCTCCTCCGGGAGCCAAAGGCCTCTTCCGTGGAGATCTCGGGTGTGCGCTCCCCATCCTTCCAGGGAGGTGTCCGTCTTCACCGTTTCCTGATGCGTCGGGCTCTAGAAGTCCATACCCGCCGCTAGATGCGCGCGGCTGCCCCAACACCCGATCGCTTGGCAGAACGTCTCTTTGAGGGAGATCTTGTCTTCGAAACTGCCAGCTGCTTGCATCCAAGGGGCGTCGAGGAACTCCTGCAATGGTCGCATCTGCAATCTGCATAGTCGCACAAGGTAGATGCACGATGACATCATGCCAAGGATGGCCTTCGTCCTTTCCTTCGACGGTGAAGCCAATCGCGGCACTGTGTCGAGTCTGGCTCCCAGGAACAGGTCGTCTTGCGACGGTACCAAGTCGTATTTCGCAAAGTTGATTGAGAATCCCAGATCCGTGAGCAGTCGGACGATCTTCGCTGCGGGATCAACAGGGAGTTCTCTTGATTTTGCTTGGATGAGCCAATCATCCAGGTAGGGGTATATGTGGATCCCCTGCAGGTGCAGCCGCGCCACCACCGGTGCCAGGCACTTGTGAAGACCCTCGGCGCCGACTTCAAACCGAAGGGTAGGGCCTTGAACTGGTAGTGTCGTCCTTGGACTACGAATCGTAGGAACTTTCGTTGTCTTTTGTGTATTGGGATGTGGACGTAGGCATCTTCCAAGTTCAGCGACGATAGTAAGTCGCCCTTCTCCAGCTGTCCCAGCACGTGCTGAAGGGTGACCATCCGGAACTTCTGGGACTTGATGTATTTGTTGAGGCGGCGAAGGTCCAGGATGGGTCACCAACCAGCAGTCTTCTTTCGGATGAGGAAGTACCGCGAGTATAATCTGGAGCCCCGGAGCCTCTTCGGTAGCTGTGGCACGTGGTTTTCCTTCCTGGTCATGGGTGGTAGACGGGGTCACTTTCTTTGGAATTGCAGAGTGTGCCCGTGGGCCAGCGCATCCAGCACCCAACGGTCGGTGGAGATGGTCTCCCACACGCTGATGAATTTTGCCAGCCGGCCTCCCACCGGGGTGCTTGGGTGGGAGCTCGACATCACTGCCGGCTCAATCTTGCTTCGCCAAGGCCTTGCCGCCTTGGCCTCCTTGGTGACGATGCTGATGTTCTCCGGCCTTGCGGCTGCTTCTGTAGGCCTCCTGCGATGAGGAGTGGGCCGCTTGCTGGTACGACGCGGAACTGCCACCAAATCCTTGAGACTTGCCTCCAGGGGTCCGAAAGGATGGCCATCCTTGATGGAGAAAACCCAAGGCCCGGGCCGTCTCGGTGTCCACCTTGATGGCCTGCAGTGACTCGTCCACTGCCTTGCCAAACAGGTTGTTCCCGTTGAAGGGCATGTCCAGTACCCTGGTCTGAATGTCCTGACCGAAGTCGGTGGCCTTGAGCCAACCGGGCAGGCGAAGACAAACACTGGCAAAAACCGGTGTCGGCGATGTCCATGGCCACCATGATGGTGTGGTCCGATGCTAACATCGCCTTCCTAAAGGATTTGAAAGGCCTCTGCCCTCCTGTCGTCTGGCAGGAAATCCAGGAGAGGAGCGATCTTGAACCACAGCTCCCTGTCGTAGCGTGCCACGATCGCGAGGGCATTGGCCGCTTTGATTGTCGTCGCAGCCGACGAGATGACTCGTCGTCCCATGGTGTCCAGCTTCTTCCCCTCGCTGTCCGGTGGGGAAGTGGAAGTTGATGTGTCGCCCCTGCCGATTTCTTCTTGGTCGCCATGGAGACCACTGAATCCGGGGACGGCTGAGCTCTGAGGCACATCGGGGCAGAATCTGGGACCCGGTAATTCTTCACATACGGTCCCTCTTCGCAGGAGCCGTGGATGGGTTCTTGAGCAGCGATAGTCCCTCATCCCAGATGTCGTCCAGTAATGGGACTGAGAGGACTGTCCTCCTCTTGGCCTCCTGTCGTTGGTAGAGGAAACCCTCCTTCTTCTGCTCTTCACGACAAAGCTAGAAAAGCTCTGATGCCCTGGCGATCATGGCGTGAAATGAGCCAATTTCGTCGGGAGGGGAGGCCCAGGCAGGGGGTGATGGAAGTTCCGACCCGTCATCACCACCGTCGTCGTCCGTCCCTGTCGTCGCCGTCTCTGTTCTCGTCTCATCCCTCAGTGGAGGGGAAGGAGGTGAAGGCTGGAAAGGAAGGGGAGGATGGATTAGCCTACGCTTGTTCGGTGGGCTCCCCGATGGTCCAGGCACCGCTGGATCAACCGCTGGGGGTAAGGGCAACCTTGTCCTTATCTCTGTACACAGGGTATGGATAGCCATCAAGATCGCTCCTGAGTTGTCCTGTGGCATAGGCATCTGTTTCGATGGGAGCGACAGCTGGGGTGTGGGATCTTTCGTCTCCTCCATGGCCCGCGGCTCCTTGTCAGCTCCACCATTGCTCTCTATGTCCGCCTTGTCGGGATCCCTCCCATAGGACCGGACTATTTCGAACTTCTGGTCCAGGATCTTTTTGACGCTAGCGAGCCCATTTTAGGAGGTGGTATCTGTGTCCGTTATGGCTACTGTGCCCACCCCCCCTCTTTCTCATCCCAGGGTTTCACTGGGGTCTTCTCGATAGGTTGAAAAGAGGATTCCCTCCGGGGTGGCAGGGAAACTCTAGGCCCAGAAGTCGATTCCACTGGGGTAGCCTCCACAGGCTTCGCCACGGCTGCCACGACTCCTTCAATCGAGGTCTTCGCCGGGTGAATCAGGGCCTTCACGACCTTGGCCGCATCTGGGGCCTTCACCTTAGGGGGAGGGTCACTGCCTCGCCCCCCCTTGGCTTTCTCCATTGGGATCAACCGGGGCTTCTCCCGAAGCTTACCCGGGTTCTCCGACTTCCTTTTCCCCGAGCCAGAGCGTTGGCTCGCAGTTGATGGCATTGGGGACATCGTGCTTTGCCTGGCAGCCGAGGAGCTCGAACCAACGGTGCTCCCGGTGCCCGCAGACTCGCAGTGCTTCACCTTATGTTGGGCCCCCGTCACCAGAGAGGCCTGAAAAGTCTTAGAAGACCGCTCAGACTTCTTCTTCTTCTCACCTGCTGCTGGGCTCTTCCCTTCCAGCCAGTTAGTGAGTCGAGTCTGACGGTCCTTCAGTGTCCGGATGGACATGTTCTTGCAGAACGCGCAGTCCTCCTCCAGGTGGGACTTTTCATCGTGAAGGCAGTAGAGGCCCCGGGAGTGCTCATCCTCCTTAAAGACATTCTGCAATCCACATCCAGGGCAGTTCCTAAACAACTTGGATCCAGTAGGCGTTGTGTCTCCTTTGTCCTGGGCCATATCCACGCGGAGTAGGCCTCAAAGATCTCCCGGAATCCTCCAAGAAGAGAAACTCAGCGAAAATTCACCCTTGAGGGGCGTAGAAAAATTCCGAAATGGGTCCCCGTTGATTGGAAGAAGAATCAGTGGAGCTTGAGGCTCGAATTGACCAAAAAATAAGAGAAAACTCTTTGGAAAAAGGCAAAACACAGTAAAAGCTCGAGAGCTATAGCACGAGGACTCCCAAAACTTGAATGTGCGGTAAAAATCTGAAGATGGCTGCCAGAGGAGGGGCTTAGGTAGAGGGCAGTCCTTGGCCGGGGGCAGTATGACCCAGACACCAGTGATTGGTTATTAGTAGAAAGACAGTTCAGAAACGAAATTGAAACAGATTTTTTCTTTACCGAGGATTCCCAGCCCGACAACGGGGAATATTCATGAGCAGGTGAATCCATGCCAGACCCCATGCTGGAGAAACTGTCTTGTATACCACCTTCTCTCCCCTTCTGAGGAGGGTATCTCTGCCTTACCGTATAATGCCTTACCAAAATAATCTCTTCACAGTACACACACTAATGAAAAATAACACAACCCTCACCCATGTCACGCCAACAAACTCGCTCTCCACATGCTCACACCTCTCACACTTCCCCACTCATCAGTGCCCTCCTTGTTATCGCTTACAAGAATCTACTCACATGTGCGTGCTCACCCGAACTCCTGCGTCACAGGGTTCCAACATCGGCCTGCACTCTCCTCAGAGCAGCGCCCGCTTCAAAGAGCAGAGAGGACTTCTCTTAAAATGGCTCCTGCTAAACCACTGGGAGCACGTGTTTTTTCAGGATTGGTCACTATAGATGGGCGCAGCTCCATCTAGAGAGGCAAACTGGGCGTGTCCGCAAATAGGGGGGTGCTGGGATTACATCAGTGTCAACAATTGAAGGTAAGTCCTTGAATGCTACACCAAAGAGAATACAACCCGCTAGGGAAGAAAGGCCCAAGTCGATCATGTAAGGATGACAAGTCTGCTGGGCCTAGAGACCCAAGCTACTCCTCACTGATGACGCCCAACAAGGCTGAAACATGTTTGGGGATGCTTGTGGTCTCGAGCAGAAGGGATGTGACCTAGCAGTTCAGGCTGGACTGCCCCTTTTGGGGTAGGACCAAGCCTGATTTGCATATGGTATATCCCCTTCTGTAATGGCTTGGCAGGCTGAAAAACGATAGTCTGGAGGGTTGCCCAGAGCTTTGCCCGTGGTTATGATTAATTCAATACTTTCCAACCATCACCTTTCTGTTTTGCTTTAATCTCACACGCAGATGAGAGGCAACAGCAAAGAACTCTGCTGCTAAGAACATTCTGCCGAAGAGAGGTACAAGCAGAAACTTTTAAAGGTGCACAGCGTCATAATGCATACAGTAAACACCTGCTCGGCTGATTCTATGGACACTATACATGTTCCACCTTTACACATAAGGGATGCCTGTCTGTTGGCCCCAGCCCAGTCCGTCCGTCTTTCATCACGTAGGTGCTGCAGGGCTCATCTTCTTCTCACTTCGAAGGTCAGAAAACAAATGAATTATACTCCTACCATACAATTATTCTATCACTCATACGGTGCACTTGGCAGGCCTTAAAACAGCCAAAGAGGAGGTTGTGGGGCATTTTAACCTTCACACATACATTTTACTCACTACCCTCCATGCCATCCAGCTCCAAGGTCTCCACCCTCATTTGGAACTATAATGTATCCCTCCCAGCACTTAGTAATACAAATCACACGATGGTCAATTCAACAATGCGCCCTGTCCGTCCTCTTTGAACATCACAGGACTTGTTACTTTGGGGTTAGTGGTCAAAGGGCACCCGGTGCCATGGAATTCAGAGATCTTAAGTTTTAATCAGTTATATGGGAAATATCTTGTGGTCGCCTGAGGACGGGCCAGGTCATGCTTTGGCCAGTGTGAGATAACATGCACACCAGGTGCCGGTCTGTGATGACAGCCTTGTATGGCACATTCCTCTCGAGTAAACAATGCATCTTTGTAACACTGTTAGAACAATGAATAGGCATTGTGGCGGTTGGGGGTGTGGGCTGTCCTTATGGGTGCTCGGGCATGGCTGGAGATTTCCCTTGTCTCGCAATTTGGGCCTAATGCATGAAATTCTGCATTTACGGTGCAGCCCTTTTCTTCTATCTATGGGTACTAATATCTCCGCAAAATAGCAATCCATCTAGCGCCTTATGCTGTACTATATGGAAAGATTAATTTGATTATATTGGAGTTGGGTCCTGTTAAACTGGCAGGTGGTTCTCTCACCGTCCTCCCTCCCACCTGGACCATCATAGTGCTTTAAACACATCTCGCCTCACTCTAAAGAGTATAGGGTGGTGGGAAGGAGCTGCCCTCTTTCCAACACTACTTAAATGGGAGATCTCTGTTCTTAGCTCAGGATACCAGCCAGATTTTAGGACCCTCTCTCTGGGACAGGTAGGAGTCAGCTCACACCACATGCATGGACAACTCAGCTATTCTTCAGTAGGGCCCAGTCAGGTTTGGAGGTTGTCTCCCTCAGACAGGGCTCACAGTTTTCCAAGCACAAGTCTCCTTTCTTTTCTCCTTCGTTCTCTCTGTGTTTCTGTCTCTTTCTGTCTGTCTCGCCTCTTTCTCTCTTTTTCTCGCTGTTTTGTCTCTACAGTCCCCTTTTCCTCTGGGTCATATGGTAATGCTATTATATAGTATTTATGATGCATCCACATTATGAATAGTCCCACGCAGTGGATTGGACATTCATTTTCTCCCCACCCCTCTAGTACGGCCGCTGTCAGCCAATAGGTTAAGGATTTTAGGAAGTCCAGATTATGGATAATGAGGGGAGGAGTGTAAAGACTGGAGGGGTTATCTGTTCTCCTGCTTTCTATATGGCAGAGTCGAAGAACAGACCACGCCAGCCAAGATTCTCTATTGTTGGTAGCAATGGACAAGCAATCAAGGCTTAGCTCTCAGAAGGTGATGTGGGCTGGTTCTTAAGTACACTGTAGTCCCCAATCTCACGCAAAGGAATGTCCCCACACTATGTTAGTGAAAACACAGTTCTTTATATAAATAAGGTTCGGGGTTATATACACAATCACAATAACACACTTTGCACTGTGGCAATACTGTAATAGCAAATATAAACAGATCTACGTGGTACCACTCTTACTATCGATTCCCTTGAAATACGTCCACGGCTAACAGCCCCAAATAGCATACAAATCATGGGCAACCTGTAAATAAACCGTATTTGACAAGCCCAGTCCAATTATGCTTGATATAGTCATGACTCCTTCTAAAAGGTTCTACAACCCCAAAGTACCGGGTTTCTTAGAGTTCTGCAGTAAGTCGTCGACAGGCCCTTCTTGAGTGCACTCCATTTAAGGCAGGAGCTATGGGTCATCGAGCATCGGTGAAGAAATGGGTGAACACTGTCATTGCGGCAGCAGCTTCGGTTCTTGTGGTGCTCGTTGGCAATCGGTCAAAAACATCCTGCAAGCTGAGGCGTGCGGAGCACCTTGACAACGACTGTTCGTTGCCGCAAATAGTCGATGAAGAACTTTGGCCCAGCAAGGGCGTCAGGTGTTCGGCGTCTCTGTGGTCTTCGGGTGGCGGGAAACCCACCGGCGGATTCTCCTCGGTTGTCGGCGGCCTTGACTTTCTCCGGAGGGACGAAAGCAGTCGACGGTGATGAGCAAGGGAGTCCTTGAATCAAATGGCTTAGGCAAAGGAGCACTGCGGCTCCGGTTAGCGACGGCGGTCATAAACGGTGATGGTCTTCAATGTCCGGCCGATTCGCTTCATGATTCCGCGGCGGTCTGCTTCTCCGGTCGGCAGCCTTTCGAGGGTCTGATGTCCAGGGAGCCTTGGCAAAGATCAGCTTGTGCACGATGGTCCCTCGTAGCTCGGGAAGAGGTCTCCTAGCCAGGTCCTCTCTTAGATCAGTTCCTTGACAGTCACAAAGCTATCATCTTAGCGAAGGACAGCAGCGCCAATTTTTCTTCTTCCAGTGGGCATCAAGGTTAAGCATCAAGCATCAACTTCAGCTTCTCAATGATTTGCATCAGTGAGAGGCCCCCAGATATACTGCTGATCTCCCATTCACTCTGCCGGGTCACACTCGGGCAACCAATCATTAAGAAGGGCATTCAAGCAGTCAAGCAACCAATCAGGCTCACAGTGCATTTAGGCCATTCTTCTCCATCCAGACACTCAAAACCCGGAATGTGGATTTGGACAAGCACTCTGCCATTCAGCACTCCACACTGCATTCATATAAGTTTCGGACAGGGCTGTCTCAGCCATTGTGTCAAACACCAGATACTAGACAAACATAACATGAAATGCATACATTCACCCAGGTCCCAGCCCATGGGTGTACCCATAACATACAGTCATTTGGAAGGCTCCAGCCAGTCTGGCCTGGACTTCCCCACAATAGCATACATGGAACTTCCACCCAACAGCGAGTCGGAGGAAGGGACAGAGTCTGGACTTCCCGGGACTTCGGGAATACAAGGTAACAGGAAACAAGATGGCCCCTGTGGCCTCTTGCTTTCTATTGCCTATCAGGAATCAACTGATTCTAATGGCAGGGCCTCGGTATCCCAAAATGGATAATACTCAGAGCACCTGTCAAATTCAGCATGGGGCTGCCACCAGCCCATTCCCTGCTCTGTGAGCCACACACAGGTGCCCAAAAACATACACAAGGGGCACAGGGTTGTACCCCCACCCATGGGTGCCATAAGGGTATCCAAAGGGTCTGTTCACCACAACCAAAAAGAGGAAGAGCCGCACCGCCAGGAGTCCCACGTGAACTCCTGCGTGGACAACAAGACATAAGATACACAAAAAGGACTACAGAAAAACGACAGGGAGGCCCTGTCCCTTCAATGCATTTCCAGCATCACAAGGAGTGAAATGCTTTTTTTTTAAAATGACATTTAAAGTTGTATTTTTCTTTCTCAGAAAGTCACAACATGACAACTTTCTTAAATTTACAGATAACCACCATAAAATATATATTTTCCGATTCAGCGATTTATGCCAGGTATGGGGACACTACTTTGACCACAGCATGACTTTCCTTGAGTAAGCTATAATTTTTCACAGTTTATTTATGCACCCAAATAGTTATGAACGCGATGTACCAGAAAGACGCAGAGGAAATGCTGCGCGCTTTAAACACAAAAAAAACTGGAGACTTATGGGCGCTCATTAACAAAGCTGACAAGAAGGCGGAAAACCAAATAGTAAATGCGCTGAGTGAAGTGGCCTGGGTGAACTTCTTTGAAAATCTGTTCAAGGCACAACCATCACACCCTCCAAGAAGCAGGAACTCAGGTCAAACGGCTTGGATCGACATTACATCAAAGGTCGACATAGAAAACATCATAAGGAATTTAAAGAAATCCAGGGCCCCGGGGCCAGATGGATTAAGTAACATCGACTTGAAACAAAACCCAGAGATCTGGGCAGTCCTAATCAGTACCATCTTCGAACAGTGTAGACTGACAAAAACGCTCCCGCCGTCTTGGGTAAACGCAGTGGTGGTGCCAATCTTCAAACGAGGGAATCGAGAAGAACCGAGTAATTATAGACCAATTGCACTACTCGATATAATAGGCAAAATTTTTGCCACCCTCCTTCTGACCCATTTTCGTAGCTGGGCCAGATCTTCACCGGCAAATGACCCGTTTCAAATGGGGTTCCTAAAGAAGGGAAGAACTACAGTAAACATCCTCATCCTAAATTTGATAAAAGCCAAGGTCAAGCAAGGAGCGCCGACTGTGTTCATGGCTTTTGTGGATCTGTCTCAGGCGTTCAACAGAGTGGACAGACGGAGACTGTGGAACAAATTGGAAAAATGGAACTGCCCTAGGGAAATACTGGACCCGGTGAAGGCGTTATATACCAACACCAAGCTAAGAGTGCGCCTAAACAATCAAGGCCTGCTGTCGCAAGAGATACCGGTGGAACAAGGAGTAAAACAAGGGTGCCCTCTGGCCCCGGCCTTGTTTATTGCTTTTCTAGGGGACCTTAAAGACTCGGACAAAGCAGTAAGAGCATTTCCTCCAAAGCTGGGTAAGACCAACATACCACGTCTACTATACGCAGACGATCTAATATTATTAGATCAAACCCAAATCGGCTTACAACAACAACTCGCCAATTTGGCACAATATACGGAGCAAAACAACCTCAAAATAAACAAAGCTAAAACAAAAATATTGATATTTGGAAAAAAGGCTAAGAAAACATCTGCAGGCTGGACAACGTAGAAATCGTTGTGGTCCAGAGTTTCAAATACTTAGGAGTCCACATCGATAATTCGGCAAAAGAAGTTACAACGCAGAAGATCCTGGGGGAAAAAACAAAATATCTTGCGGTCCAAATGAAAATGTTAGACCGAAAATATGGCAAGTTCTCCCTGGTCCCGACGATTGAGTTCTATAAAGAGAAGGTTGTGCCAACCTTGACATACGGCATGGGAGCGACCCTGAGCATTCCTAAGAACATATGGCGGAAACTTGAGAGCTACACCTGGAAAACGGTCCTGGGTCTGCCAAATGCGACGGCAATGGAACTTATCAGAAGAGACTTAGGCCTACTCTCTCTAGAAGCCACGGTGGAATTAAATGCAATGCAACTCTGGAGAAACACTCTCATTAAGGACAGCTTGCCTATTTACAAGATAGTGGCCGATGAAATAGCAAAACATAGCCTGGCTATTTTAAACAATTGGACAAACAACCTGAGAGAAAAGCTCAATGATATCGCCTGCAATGAAGAGGACCTTATAAATAACCCTACAAGAGTGAAGTCAAAATTGGAAGACCAAGACTGGATAGAAACGTTGGAAAAAGTGCAGAGGAACAAACTGACTAAAGATCTGCCTCCTAACTTCAATAAGTTAAAAGAACCAATGAGATACTGCAGCAAACTTCCAAATAAGCAACTAAGAAAAATGTTCATGAGGGCACGTTTCAATCTCCTACCAACCCGGGAAATCCAGGCGATCAGAAGACAAACGAACGAGAAGTCCTGCCGACTCTGCAAACAAATAAATGAGATTGAATCGATAAAACATCTGCTGTTATATTGCCCAGAGTTAAGTAAAACAAGAGCCACATACCTGACTACCCTATCTACAGATCTTTCTAGAACACTAGAAGATGCAGATACAACATGGTGGAATAGGCTGATGTCAGGGGAGAAAACTAAATGGACGATAGCGACCGTGAAAATTTTGGAATGTGCATTAGAATCAATTGCCTCTAAAGTCCCGACGCTGACCGACGACGAGGCCCCCGATCTGGAATCTACACTCTAACAGGGAAGAGGAGGAAACCAGGCGGTTTGGTTCTCAACTGTGGGACTGCTGCAGTTTTCTGTCTTCCTTTGTCGCTCTTCGTGTGGCTCTTGTTAGTTGACCAACATCACCTTTTTGTAAAAATTGTTAATGCAATTATATATGAATAATAATAAAAAAAAAATATTAAAAAAAATAGTTATGAACTTCAAACTACACAAAACGCACATTTTTTTTATTTTCTATCTGTAACGCTCACCTGATTCTCGCAGAGGCGCCGGTCTTGACTGGGCGACTACCGTATCTTCAAAGGTGATGTGTAGCACCCGGTTGGCTCTTTGGGCTGGACCTCTGTGCACTGTATGCCTGACGTGTAGAGTAAGATGTCTGCAGATAGAAAATATGGGGTTAATGAACTGGGGTTATTGGGGTGTCCCTATCTCTTTCCTCTTCTCCTCTCCTGTAGACCCCCAAAGGTTAACGCTCTCACCTTAGGTAAGTGAATGCCAAGCTCTCCATCTGCCTCGGGGCAGGGTGCTGTAACCAGTTTCTTCACTGGATAGGTAGCGCAGGCCTCTTGACTTCAGAGGACTGCTGTCCGTCGTTTACTGCACGAACGGTAAGTTTCGAGTCATTCAAATGTCTTTAAAGTCTTTAGTAATGATGTCTCTTGTTTTGCAGGGTTCCGGCGATGGCGTATGACGGGCTGAAGTGAGTTGAAGATGGAGCCCGTGTGATGAATAGAAGCGCCTGGAAGCACGTAAGTAAGCGCTTGTTGCCTGCTTCACTATGCGCTCTAACTGTCTTTTTTATTTTGCAGGTACGAGTTCGGAGCGGCTGCAGGGTGCCGGAATACCCACTGGATTAGATGTGGAAAGGAGTAATGGCACGTGAGTATTAAAGTTCCCCAATGTCTTTAAACGCACCTTGTTTTGTCTTTCAGATGCGGGATGCAGCGCCGAAGGCCTCCGGAGCGTGCGAAGAGTTGGTAAACTTTTGTCTTTCAGATGCCGGAATGCTAACCTGTTCTTTCTTGTCTTTATAGGTGTTGCTGAAGACTGGATTCAGGATGGTAAGCCTTTGCCTTTCAGATGCCGGAATGCTAACCTGTTCTTTCTTGTCTTTATAGGTGTTGCTGAAGACTGGATTCAGGATGGTAAGCCTTTTTCCTTAGGCCCAGGACCGGATGCAGAAGACACGATGAGCGTTCTGCTGCAGAGGTTGCAGAATAACGCAAAGCAAGATTCATCCACCGGGTGTGGTTTAAATAGCCTCCTGTAGTGCTTAGGTGTCTCCTTCCACAGCCACGCCTAAGTAAGAAAAGAGTTCCTGGTAAGAAAAGAGTTCCTGCCTTCCAGAAGAGTTCCAGTGTTCTGAATCTAGGGAGTGGCTCCAGCCCCACCCAACAGGAAAAGTAGTTCCAAACAGAAGAGGATCAGAGGCTCAACTGGCAGGCAAGTAAGCAGCATGGTCTGCTGAAGGTAAGTCCACCCAAGCATTATGAGCCCGGCGCTTCCAGCGCTGGGACTGGGCATATTTATGAGCCTGGTGCCACTGGCGCCAGGACTGGGTCCAAAAGGTCCCAATTGGGACTGGTTGGCACTCGGAACCTGGGTTATGGATCTGCTTCCAAGGGAGTTGGGAAAACCCTGACCTTTTGGAAGCAGAGATCATGACAGTACCCCCCCTCAAGGCCCCTCCCAAACCGGGCTTCTCCGGGGGTTTTGGCTTGTCAGGAAATGTTCGGTGAAATCTTTTGATTAGGCGAGGAGCGTGGACATATTCAGCAGGTTCCCAGGATCTCTCTTGGGGGCCGTAGCCTTTCCAGTCAATTAGGTAGAATAGTTTAGATTTGGAGATCTTGGAGTCCAGAATGCTTTTGACTTCAAACTCGAGTTCTCCATCCACTAGGATAGGTTTTGGAGATTTGGTTAGTCGGGTTTGAGGTTGCACGGGTTTTAATAGAGAGACGTGGAAGACCGGATGTATCTTCATGTGCGGGGGCAAGTCCAACTTGACCGCTACTGGGTTTACTATGGTAGTGATGGAATAGGGACCAAGGTATCTTGGGTTGAATGTGCGTGGCCCCTTTAGAGATAGAT
Organism: Ambystoma mexicanum; assembly: GCF_040938575.1. Taxonomy (NCBI): domain Eukaryota; kingdom Metazoa; phylum Chordata; class Amphibia; order Caudata; family Ambystomatidae; genus Ambystoma; species Ambystoma mexicanum. Next base: position 739,475,504 of record NC_090933.1, on the reverse strand, counting down.
ATTTGGTGGATAACCAGACTTGATCCCCTACTTGATAGTGAGGGGCTTCCTTCCGATGTTGATCTGCTCCTTTCTTGTATTGTTCTTTCGCCCTTTGAAGGTGAGAAACAGCTTCCTTAAAGGCTTGGGTGATTGTAGAATGCAGGTAGTCTACTGCTGGTGTTTCAAGATCTTGGAGGGGATCCAACTCCGAGGTTCGAGGGTGACTGCCGTACAAAAGAAAAAACGGGGTTTTCCCAGTTCCCAAATGGACAGAGTTATTGTAGGCATACTCGGCTATCCAAAGGATATCTTTCCAAGTTTTTTCAGTTTGTTGCAGCATGCAGCGTAAATACTGTTCCAGAGTTTGATTGGTCCTCTCGGTTTGTCCGTCGGTCTGAGGGTGGTGACTGGTCGATAGTCTCACATCAATTTGAGCCGACCGACAGCAACTTCGCCAAAAATGAGAAATAAATTGACTACCTCGATCCGAAATTAGAACCGAAGGAAAACCGTGCAGTCGGACGATGTTTTCGAGAAATTCTCGGGCCAGAGTTGCTGCTGTTGGCAAGCCTTTGAGCGGAATGAAATGCGCCATCTTGGAGAATAAGTCCACGATTACTAGAATCGTATTGTATCCGGAGCATGGAGGTAGATCGGTGGTAGATCGGTGATGAAGTCCATAGAAAGCGTATGCCAAGGGCGAGGTGGGATGTCAATAGGGCGTAAGAGGCCTGCTGGTCTTTCCTTTTGACTCTTGTTTTGGGCGCATACTCCACAGGACATTATAAAGTCTCTGATATCTTTTTTCCAAGACGGCCACCAGAAGTAGCGCTTGATCTTTTCTGAGGTCTTGGCTATACCGGGATGACCTTCCATTAAAGAGTCGTGATAACAAGAGATTACTTTTTTCTGTAAATCTGTGCTGGGTAGGTATAATCGTTCTTGGAAATACAATAAGTTGTCCTTTACTGCAAAGTCCTTTCCCTGCAGATGCCAATTCTGTATGTCTGCTGGAGTTACAAGGTGCCTGGCTTTATCCTTAACTTCCTCTATGGATTCTGTGGCGATTACACCCAGAATTCTTTGTTCGGGAATGATTGGTACAGGTTTAGGGTTGACCAAGTGTTCTTCCACTCCCATCCGAGAAAGGGCATCGGCTTTACCGTTCTTTGTACCAGGTCGATAGGTAATTATGAAGTCAAACTCGGCAAAGAATAATGCCCAACGGAGTTGTCTAGAGGATTGGGCTTTTGCGGTCTTCAAATATTGCAGGTTTCGGTGATCCGTAATCACAGTAACGGTGTGTCGGGCCCCCAGCAGATAATGCCGCCAAGCCTTAAAGGCAGACTTGATAGCCAGAAGTTCCTTGTCAGTAATCGTGTAATTGATTTCAGGAGGCGAGAATTTGCGGGACCAAAATGCCACGGGATGCAACTGATTGGTTACCGGGTCCTTTTGTGATAGAACTGCCCCCATGGCAAGGCTTGAAGCATCAGTTTCCACGATGTAGGGGAGTTCGGGGCGAGGGTGTTTTAAGATTGGTGCAGAGATAAATTTAGTCTTCAAATCCTGGAAAGCTTGTTCCGCCTCGGTAGACCATTCAAAACGTTTGTTTTTCTTTAACAAGGCAGTGATGGGCTGGACTATTCGAGAGAATTCGGGGATAAACCTGCGGTAAAAGTTAGCGAAGCCTAACATGCTTTGCACACCTTTTACGGAGGATGGTGATGGCCATTTGAGAACTGCATCGACCTTCTTTGAATCCATACGCACTCCGCCAGGTGATAATATGAATCCCAAGAATTCAACTTCAGTCACGTTGAAAACACATTTTTCCAACTTAGCGAAAAGTTTGTGTTGACGCAATCTTTCGAGGACCATTTTCACGTGTTTCCGATGTTCAGATTCCGATGAAGAATAAACGAGGATGTCGTCAATTTAAACAACAACACATACATCTATGAGCTCTCTGAGGACATCGTTCATAAAATATTGAAAGGCGGCCGGGGCATTGCAAAGTCCGAAGGGCATGACCTGATATTCAAATAGCCCATACTTGGTGCGGAAGGCCGTCTTCCATTCATCGCCCTCTTTTACTCGTACCAAGTGGTAAGCTCCTCTAAGATCCAGCTTTGTATATATGCATGCTTTTCTGACTTGGTCCAGGAGTTCAGGGATCAAAGGTAACGGATATCTATTCTTAACGGTGATCTGGTTCAGGGAGCGATAATCGATACAAGTTCTAAGGTCTCCTTCCTTTTTTGGAACGAAGAACAAAGCTGAAGAAGCAGGGGACTTGGAAGGACGAATAAACCCATTTGCCAGGTATTGATCCAGGTATTGTCGAAGGTGAAGGTTCTCAGGCTCGGTGAGGGCATAAATTCTACTACAAGGAGGAGTAGATCCAGGTATCAGGTCTATCTGGCAGTCATAAGACCTATGAGGAGGTAGAGAGTTAGCCTGATCCTTCCGGAAAACATCTTGGTATTCTAGGTATTCGGGAGGTAACTGGGGAGTCTCTGAAGAAATTGCGGCCAGTGCAACACCAGGTGGAGGGTGACAAGTAGAGACACATTCTGGAAACTGGACCGTTCTTGCTCGCCAATCGATCAGAGGATTGTGTTTCTCTAACCAAGGTATTCCTAGAATAATCTGAAACTGAGGGGCCTTGATCACATCGAACACGATCTTCTCATGGTGTCCATCTTGACTTACTAGCGTCACCTCTTGAGTGGTATGCGTTACTGGCCCGGAGGCTATCTCCGTACCATCCACCGTAGTAATGACGTCCTTTACAGCCTTGGGACAAAGAGTTAGATTCATCCTCAAAACCATTTCATGATCCACATAATTGCCGATGGCACCGCTGTCGACGTAAGCTTCAATTGCATGTAATCGATCCGGATTATCAGGGCTAATGAGGAGCATAGGTATCACGAAATGCGAGGTCACGGAACTGGTTTTCACGCTCGGCAAGAGGACCTCTATTCTTGTCGGGCGAGGTCGTTTCCCTGCTCAGAGTTTGTAACTTTGGTAACTGCAGCTCCTACTGCCTTCTTGGCAGGTTTCACCGGACAGTCTCGAAGAAAGTGCCCTGAGTTTCCGCAATATAGGCATAATTGCAACTGTTTCCTCCTTTCCCGCTCCCTTTGTGTTAGAGGACCTTTCAGACCCCCTATTTGCATGGGTTCCCCGGAGTCTACTCCTTTGGAAGGAGTTGGCGGTTTGGAAAATACTCGAGCATCAAACTTGGAACGATCGGCCTTCCTGTTCTGCAGCCTGTGATCTATTTGAACGACCAAGTCTATATAATCCGAACAGTCTTGTGGGGGATTCACTACTTGGGCTAAAACGTCTTTGAGCTCTCCATGTAGACCTCTATAAAACAGCGTAATCCTTTTGTCCTCAGGCCACTGAGTTTCCACTATTAGTCTATTGAAAGATGCAATATAAGCCAAAAGGTCTTGATTACCCTGTCGCAACGAAAGAAGCTCATTGTCCAAGGCCTGCCCCTGTGAATGTCTTGCGAACAGTTTTTCCATACTAAGCTGAAAGGCTTGAAAATCATGGAGACCGGATCATCTTGATTAACTAGAGGGATCGACCAGTCTGCCGCATTGCCACTAAGGTACGAAAGTACAAAAGCTACTTTTGCTTGATCAGTTGGAAAGGGTGCTGGCCGGCATAAGAAGTGCAACCGGCACTGATTGATAAATACTGCAAACCTCTTTGGGTCACCAGAAAATCGTTCGGGCGGAGCCAGAGGTACATTCCCAGGTAGGTTGATCTGCACTGGATTCATAGAGGATGTTGAAGGAAGATTTGCCCCTGATGCGGGTAACGGGGTCTGTCCGGCTTGTGACTGTAGCACTTGTCTAGCAAGATTGTCTGTTCTCTCCTTGGAAATAATTAGTTCCCTTCTTAGAGCATTCGTTTCCTGACGAGCTGCATGCACTTCTGCCCTTAGTTCCCCAAGTAACCGGGCTAGGGGGTCAGTATCCGAGGTTTCCATAGCGCCTGGGCGAGAGTTTTGCGGTAGGCTTTGCGTTCTGTAACGCTCACCTGATTCTCGCAGAGGCGCCGGTCTTGACTGGGCGACTACCGTATCTTCAAAGGTGATGTGTAGCACCCGGTTGGCTCTTTGGGCTGGACCTCTGTGCACTGTATGCCTGACGTGTAGAGTAAGATGTCTGCAGATAGAAAATATGGGGTTAATGAACTGGGGTTATTGGGGTGTCCCTATCTCTTTCCTCTTCTCCTCTCCTGTAGACCCCCAAAGGTTAACGCTCTCACCTTAGGTAAGTGAATGCCGAGCTCTCCATCTGCCTCGGGGCAGGGTGCTGTAACCAGTTTCTTCACTGGATAGGTAGCGCAGGCCTCTTGACTTCAGAGGACTGCTGTCCGTCGTTTACTGCACGAACGGTAAGTTTCGAGTCATTCAAATGTCTTTAAAGTCTTTAGTAATGATGTCTCTTGTTTTGCAGGGTTCCGGCGATGGCGGATGACGGGCTGAAGTGAGTTGAAGATGGAGCCCGTGTGATGAATAGAAGCGCCTGGAAGCACGTAAGTAAGCGCTTGTTGCCTGCTTCACTATGCGCTCTAACTGTCTTTTTTATTTTGCAGGTACGAGTTCGGAGCGGCTGCAGGGTGCCGGAATACCCACTGGATTAGATGTGGAAAGGAGTAATGGCACGTGAGTATTAAAGTTCCCCAATGTCTTTAAACGCACCTTGTTTTGTCTTTCAGATGCGGGATGCAGCGCCGAAGGCCTCCGGAGCGTGCGAAGAGTTGGTAAACTTTTGTCTTTCAGATGCCGGAATGCTAACCTGTTCTTTCTTGTCTTTATAGGTGTTTCTGAAGACTGGATTCAGGATGGTAAGCCTTTGCCTTTCAGATGCCGGAATGCTAACCTGTTCTTTCTTGTCTTTATAGGTGTTGCTGAAGACTGGATTCAGGATGGTAAGCCTTTTTCCTTAGGCCCAGGACCGGATGCAGAAGACACGATGAGCGTTCTGCTGCAGAGGTTGCAGAATAACGCAAAGCAAGATTCATCCACCTGGTGTGGTTTAAATAGCCTCCTGTAGTGCTTAGGTGTCTCCTTCCACAGCCACGCCTAAGTAAGAAAAGAGTTCCTGGTAAGAAAAGAGTTCCTGCCTTCCAGAAGAGTTCCAGTGTTCTGAATCTAGGGAGTGGCTCCAGCCCCACCCAACAGGAAAAGTAGTTCCAAACAGAAGAGGATCAGAGGCTCAACTGGCAGGCAAGTAAGCAGCATGGTCTGCTGAAGGTAAGTCCACCCAAGCATTATGAGCCCGGCGCTTCCAGCGCTGGGACTGGGCATATTTATGAGCCTGGTGCCACTGGCGCCAGGACTGGGTCCAAAAGGTCCCAATTGGGACTGGTTGGCACTCGGAACCTGGGTTATGGATCTGCTTCCAAGGGAGTTGGGAAAACCCTGACCTTTTGGAAGCAGAGATCATGACACTATCTGATCACCAAGTTTTGGATTTCTGTCATTTATAAGTGTAACAATCACATTTTTATGTCTAGCTCAATTTAGATAGAACTGACAGGCTTTTTGTGATCTTTAATATGATTCCTGTATGAGCCTAACGGGACGCACAATTCCTGTTGTATGAAGGAAATGGAGTCCTTTGTTATTCCATAGCAATACATTAATATAGAAGTCTTAAGTTTCACATTTCAGTAAACCCGGGCAGTTTTGTTTCTCAAAAGTCACATGACCTGGACATCTGCTTGGCTTCATGTTATTCCAGCTCAGCAATTTAGTCCATTAGGCCTGTTTGAAGCTGAGGCACAGTTTAATGGGATTGTAAAAGTAGTCTGAAAGGACACGCCAGTATTCCCTTATTTGGCCCTTCCATGTATTCGATCTCCCAAATTGTATTTATTAGCGAGTGCAGAGGATAGACAGCAGCTGGGAAGAGACATTGTGGGAGGTCAGGGCACCAAGGATGCATAAGGGCCCTGCACACCAATAAAGCGACTGTGAGATTAGCAGAGGAGAGGGGGAGGGAAGAGGTAAAGCTGAATGTCTTGGGGCACGTTCGGGATTTAAGAAGGTCCTGCTCAAGATGAAGAGGGAGGGGGAGGCTGTTCCAAAGAAGGAAGCCAGCTGAGGAAAGCGATTGACCAACTGGCCTCTGTTTAGCTAACCGCTTTACACACAAGGAATTGGTGCCAGAGGTGCTCAGAGGTCTACAGGGGCAATATTTAGTAAGAAGGGGTTGCAGATAGTGTGGTCCCTGGCCCCAGACAGCCATGTGTATGATACAGAAAGATATGAATGTAATCTATGAAGCAACCGGGAACCATTGAAGACTTTGCAGGGCAGGAGAGAAGTGGTCCCTGAGCTTGAGGCCAAGGATAAGTCTTGCTGCCCTATTCTAGATGAGCTGGAGAGGGTCACAGAGTGGAGGAAGGAAGATTCAGGAGGAGGCTATTGCAATAGTCAAGCCTAGAGAGAACCAGGGCAGAGTAACAGTGAGCCTCTGGGGGAAGCTAAGAAAAGCTAGACTTCCTTTGAGAAGGAAGAGCTGAAAGTGGGACTTCTTGGCAATGTCCCGAGCGTTAGGGGGGAAGGAGAGAGAGGAGTCGAAGATGACTGTGATGTTTCTGGCATCAGAAGAGGGAGAGGGGGGAGAGCCCATGGAAGAAGGCCAGAGTGAAGGGGAGAAGTCGGTGCAGGACTACCAATAGGAAGGATCTCTGTTTTGCTGCCATTGAGGCAGAGATCATTGGAGGTGCACCAGGCCTGGATGACAGAAAGTCAGTGATGATGGAAGGTGCAAGGGCTTCCGCAGGAAGTTTGAAGGAGAGTTTTGTGTCGTCAGCCTAACACTAGAAGTTGGGGGAGGAGGAGGACCTGAGGCATGCCAGCAGAAAAGGCTAGATTTTAAAGAGCCAAGGCGAGAGATTTGAGCCCTTGGGGGTGGCACAGGTGGACAAGGAAGTAGGCAAGGAGAAGGTGCCCAGGATGACTTGGGAGGAGAGGTCAGTTAGGAAGGAGGTCACAGGGAGTGCTTGACGGAGGAGGGAAAGGAACCCATAGCAAAGGAGTGGTTACAGGGATCAGCGAGTGCAGGGGTAAGAGAGAAAATGTTGTCCTAGTCAATCCTGGATGAGCAAGGGGCAACCTGTTTGGAAGAGATCTTCATGGAGTTGAGAACTCTGGTCACTTCTTCCAGTGAAACAAGGGCGGAGAAGGAGAAGGAGGAGTGTGAGTGGCCAAGGGAGGCGAGGGGGTGAAGGATGGTTTGGGAGAGTGTGTGACAAGGCTGTTCAGGATGTCCTGACTTTTGGTGGTGAAGTAAGTGGCAAGTGCATTGCAGAGGGACTGAGAAGGAGTAGGGGAGGAGGATACTGCATACGGGCTGGCAAGTTCCCTGCAGATTTTGAAAAGTTCAGCCATGTTGTTGGATGCGCCAGATACCCGTACCTGAATGTGGGCTTTTTTCTTGGCACGGATGGAGAGTCTGTAGTGCCTTCGGAGCAGGCAGCATGCCAGTTTGTCAAAGGGTGAACCTGAGGTTTGCCACTTCTGTTCTGCAACTCTGCACTTTCGCTTCAGGTGTGCAAATTTGGAGTCGTACCAAGTGTTATGCTTACAGGCGGGTTTCAAGCAGATCCTCATGACTGGGGCAAGAATGGCAAGGGTGTTGGTGATGGAAAGCTGGAGGTTGCTGAAAGCAGAGTCAGTGGTAGAGCCTGAGTTGGGCAGGCATGGGCGTATATAGGTGGAAGTGAAGGTAGCAGCTAAACACTAGTTTTATCGGATGGATGTTCGTGAATGAGGTTGACAGGGCTTTTGGAGGAGTGGTCACAAGGCCATAGAGACCCAGGTAGGAGGAGAGAAGAGAGTGGTCTGACCAAGACAGAGGGGTGACCAGAGGAGATGAGAGAGGGAGGTCGGAGTGGATGAGGGCAACCAGAGTGTGTCCAGCAGAATGGGTTGGACCACAAGGGAGAATATCTTTTGGAATCCATTGGACACATTCAGCAGTATTAAGGTCTAAGGCATACTTTTCTTCACATGGGTGCCTTGCCATTTTGGTAATGTTGAGTGGGGCCAACTTTTCACATTCACTAGGTCTCATGTCGGAAAGTAAGTGTTTTGGGCTGGCCTGCATGTTCCAATGGGTTCCATCCTTCAGCCTTGTTTAATCTCACAGTAGTGGCCTTGCTTGACTTCTCAGTTCATATCATTCTGGGGCTAAATTTATACCCCACAGTATGGGTAATATCCCACTTATGAAACCACTTGTGGTTGGTCAGACAGAGATGGCAACTAAACATGGTTCTAACTGATTCACTTTATTAAATTAAAGAAGAAATCCCTAGCCTTACACTACTGCTATGATGAAGGCTTCCTATTCCAAAGAATTATAAAAAGATGATCGCCAGTATGCGTCACAAGTAGAAGCTTGTCTTCTGTCAAAACCTATGCTATCATACTAACTAAACCTACCACTAAAAGAAAAAACAAAAGTTATAAAGGATAACTATTTCTCCTCCCCCTTCTTGGCTTGTGCTGGTTGAGGCTTGATTCACTCCCACAAGGTCTCTCTCTCTCTCTCTGGCCTTTGCCTGCTCATAATGTCCCAAAATGTGCCTGTGCTCCACTTTGAAACTCTTTGACAGTATTTGCTGCATCTAGGAGGCAAATAATCCCTTACTAATTTTGAACAGCCGTGACTCCGAACTTCCTGTTGATCAACATCAACCATCTACAGCAAGTTGAGAGTTGTTTATCTACATTTTTTAATAATTGGTGTTTATTATTGTTGCAATATAACCACCAATTTTTTAACTAGAGAGACCCTAGGGAATCCAAAAAAGTCTATAGGCTAATGAAATGTTTTGTATCCTAAAATAGATTAATGACCATATGCCATAGGTGTTGCTCTTTTATCTTTTTCACCTATATCAATGTGAATGAAAGAAAGTGGTCTAGGAGGGAAAAGTTGAAAACTTGCTCACCAGACTAGGTTATTCCAGAACGACATAGTTTATCAGCTTTATAGATCCTTTTCTTCCTATATTGTCTACTTTTAGATAAGCGGCACATCAGCGCTTGCTAGTATTAGCCTATCACTAGGCAGTTTTTGATAGAAAATCGCTCTATCCTTGTGTCTTCTTCAATAGCTTGTAGTCCCTCCTATGACCACAGGGTGACTGAGAAGTATGTTGCAGAAAACGTTTACACAGATGTGTTCTACCCCTTCCTGTTAGAAACCTCAGAATGAGGGCCTACATTTTCAGTTCAAAATGTCAAGTCCCTTGCATTCCTTGACATGTGGGGACTTCTGACCACATCTAACAAAGTAACATTCAGGATAATTAGTTCAAGGCTTAGTTCTGCAATTTGGCTTTGCAAAACATGTAGCCTAGGTCCACGTTTCATGCTTCTAGCATGGCATTTCTTTACTGGGCATTAAGGTCGAAGCAAATATGATTAGTGTTATTCTGGGGCTAAACTGGCCTACATCGCTGCAGCCAGTCTAGTTATGGTTTCTGACTCTGGCATGGTATTTTCTACCGGGCACCAATGTTGAAGCAAACATGATAAGGGTTGTTATGTGGGTAGGCTAGACTGCATTGCTGCAACCAGTCAGGTTACATTTGCTGCCTATGGCATGACATTTTGTTACTGGGCATCATTATTAAAGTAAACATGATGAGTGTTATTACATGGAAACACTGCTCCACATTGGTGCAGGTATACGGGATATATTTTCTAAGTGTGGCATGGCATTTTCTACTAGCAAATCCAACAGGAGCATATTCCATTATGGACATTCTGGCATGTTTTGATGCAGGCTGCTTGGAAATGTATGGGCACACCTATCATGAAAATATTTTTTATACTGGCATATATTCTGGGGAAGGTCATCATGATAATGAGTTGGAAAATACTCTGTGCACTGTTCGTTACTTGCATCTATTGGATTTGTACCTGTGTCACTCTGCAAAACCAAATGTAAACTATGTGGCTTTTGACACCATTTTTCACAATGTATGCCGTGTTTTCTCTTGACTCCACCAAGCCCACCCTCCAAAAACCCTCTTTGTTTGGTTCTGGTACCCTCGCTGTGATCACCAGTTTACACATTTCCAAAGAGTTATGCTCATCCAGTTAGAAAATTCACCAGCCACCACTGCCAGTGCAAATAGGGCAGAACCATTAAAGGGATGGTCTAGTAAAAAATTTTATTTAAAAAATAGATAGGCCACATAAAAAAAAAAATACTAGCATCCTCCGTTTTAAAACTTCCTATGTAAAACTTTGAGCTATTCAAGCTCAAAATTCGAAAAAGCAAGCACAGGGGCGCAGCCATTTTGTGAAATGGAGGCCCTCCTGTGCTGGCTTTTGCTTTTGCGGCACTAATGAAGGAAAAGCCAGCCAGCTGTAGTAAACAAAGTCTACCGCTGGGTGGCTTTCCCTTCATTAGTGCCGGGACTCGGAGGACGCGGACCGGAGACCAGAGCAGGAAAGCTGCAGCTGAATCTCGGTAAGTGCTATTTATTTTTTTTACACAAAATAAGCACTAGCTGCGGTTTTTTTTCTAAGTTTTCCGGGCTGGAGGAGCCCGGAAAACTTAGAAATAAAACCGCAGCTTTAAAAACGTTGTATTTATGTTTGCGGTCGCTTTTGAAGCGACCGCAAACATAAATACAACGTTATTGTGTTGGAAAACGCTGCGGTTTTTCTTTCCAAGTTTCTAAGGCTCCTCCGGCTCGGAGGAGCCTGAGAAACTTGGAAAGAAAAACCGCAGCGTTTTCCAACACAACCGCGTGTGTTTCTGCCTGCTGTGGCTGTCACTTTGGGTCTCCGGTGCTCCCAGGGGAGCACCGGAGACCCAAAGTGAAAGCCACAGCAGGCAGAAACACACGCGGTTATGTTTACATGCCGCCTAGTGTTTCTACCTGCAGCTGATTTCCCATTTGGGGCTCTCGGGCTCCCCGTGGGGAGGCCGAGAGCCCCAAATGGAAAAGCAGTTTCAGGCAGAAACAACGCGGTTGTTTTCCGCAATGCCGCGTTGTGTCTGCCTGAATCTGCTTTACCATTTGGGGCTCTCGGGCTCCCCGTGGGGAGCCCGAGAGCCCCAAATGGAAAAGCAGATTCAGGCAGAAACAACGCGGTTGTTTTCCGCAATGCCGCGTTGTGTCTGCCTGAATCTGCTTTACCATTTGGGGCTCTCGGGCTCCCCACGGGGAGCCCGAGAGCCCCAAATGGGAAATCAGCTGCAGGTAGAAACACTACGCGGCATGTAAACATAACCGCGTGTGTTTCTGCCTGCTGTGGCTTTCACTTTGGGTCTCCGGTGCTCCCATGGGAGCACCGGAGACCCAAAGTGATAGCCACAGCAGGCAGAAACACACGCGGTTGTGTTGGAAAACGCTGCGGTTTTTCTTTCCAAGTTTCTCAGGCTCCTCGGAGGAGCCTGAGAAACTTGGAAAGAAAAACCGCAGCGTTTTCCAACACAATAACGTTGTATTTATGTTTGCGGTCGCTTCAAAAGCGACCGCAAACATAAATACAACATTTTTAAAGCTGCGGTTTTATTTCTAAGTTTTCCGGGCTCCTCCAGCCCGGAAAACTTAGAAAAAAAACCGCAGCTAGTGCTTATTTTTTGTAAAAAAAATAAATAGCACTTACCGAGATTCAGCGGCAGCTTTCCTGCTCTGGTCTCCGGTCCACGTCCTCCGAGTCCCGGCACTAATGAAGGGAAAGCCACCCAGCGGTAGACTTTGTTTACTACAGCTGGCTGGCTTTTCCTTCATTAGTGCCGCAAAAGCAAAAGCCAGCACAGGAGGGCCTCCATTTCACAAAATGGCTGCGCCCCTGTGCTTGCTTTTTCGAATTTTGAGCTTGAATAGCTCAAAATTTTACATAGGAAGTTTTAAAACAGAGGATGCTAGTATTTTTTTTTTTATGTGGCCTATCTATTTTTTAAATAAAAATGTTTACTAGACCATCCCTTTAACTACGTATCCGAGCCTCTATCTGTAGCAAACAGGTGTGGCATCTGATCCTGTCAGAGAGAAATGTCTCTGGTTCTCTTGAGCGGGCTGCATCCCCTCACATTTATCCAGTAACACCCACACACCTGATGCTGTTTGGGGAGCTCAACCACCCTCATTGTCATGTTTCTTGGGCACTGTGCTCACTCGAGGCCTGAACCCATAGACCACTAGTCAGTACCTTTGTTTGCTCAGCGTACTGGCACATATCATTGTGGGGCCAACTCACCATAGCAATTTACCCACATTAATTGTGGCAATATGATGGTGTTAAGCCCTCATAATCCATTTCTATGCCCCTGGCCCTTGAATTTATTTTTAAAAGGTTCCCTAACCCCAAATAAAAAGGCTGTGAAAAATACTGGGGAAAGGGCTGCAGTGAGTTGGACCGGTTCCTTCCCCAGACCCAGACCAGATTTTGATAAAGCCTAATTCAGTAATGCACCATACCCTCAAGGAAGAGATTGTTCACGGAGAGGAAAGAGTAGATACCCTTATGAGGGAGACGTCTCCTTGCATACCCAAGTTATGACAATATGTTCAGCTAGTTTGCAATATAAGCAGGGCTACTGTCGATGTACCAGTAGTTCACCATCAAATCAGGGTGCAAAAACTGTAATGATTATTTAAAAATGCCTGCCTCCTGAATAGAAATAAATTCAAGAGTGAGAAGAAGGCTTTTAGAGAATAAAGGGATCAACAATAGAAAGCAAATGTGATTTAAAAAGTTAAATACAACACCTCAATGGCACCGAGCTACAGGTTCATTAAGGACTGTGTACCCTCTTGACCCTTTGTATTTCCAGAAAAAAATAATTAGTGGCATGCAGAGACTGGGTACATGCGAAAGGCCACGAGAAGTGAGGGAGCAGTCTGATCTCAATGAACAGGCGGGACGCTTAGTCTGGCAATCTACTGTCTTCTTTCCTTATGCTCCTAATAGTTCTTTGTAGGTGCCTTAGTGTGGGCAAATCAAAGCTTTCTTAGTTGTTGGGTGAGAGAAAACGTTATTTTATATTCTGTAGAAAAATATTGCAAAAAAGCATTGCATACCTGCATGATCTTCCTTCTCTAAAATGGGCGGCTTTTGTTGTACAAGAATGGCCGGAAGACGAGACCTATGCAATATGGAAAGATGTCGTAATAAACGTCACATAGACAGGATTGCTTCTTGTTTGCAAAAACAAACTGCCCTTAGCAGCTTATCATTCGTATACAATGATACACACCCTACTACATTAGAAATGGGATATTTGGACAGTAGAGTGGGCCCATGATTTAATCTGGTGTTCATTCGTTATAAGACTGCATCTGCGATGGAGGTGTGAGTAAGGAGGATGCGAGGAACTGACACGTCTTCAGTTAGAAGAATATTAAGTATTGGTTTCACCTATCAACAAGAGACTTTGATGGGCTTGATGGGCTTATACACTGATAGGGTGCTTTGTCTGTTACTGGGGCCTTAATAAGTGTAGGGGGCATGGGTGCCACAATCTTGGGGCAGCATATGACATAAACACTGCACCGTTCAATAGCAATTTTGCACATAGGTTTGCAGTGGGCCAAAATGCAAATTTGCACTGCACTGGGGTGTAGTTTATGTAAATGGTGCCGGGTGTGAAATAGATAGTTCATATTCAGAAAAATGATCTTCCATTATCAGTTATTTTATGTTTTCGAAAATACGAGTGCGCAAACGTACAAACATTCCCAAAATACTTGCATGCAGCTGGGTTCAGTTGCTAATTAATCCGCTGACAGTAATAAACTTCATTAATCCCAGTTAGCTAAAGTTAAACAGTTCTACATTTTAACCAGTCTTCATCTGATTCATCACATGTTTCTTGTCGTGGATGCCAGGATTGTCTTGACTGGACAAACTATTTCAGCAACACCGTTTTTTTTTACACAATAGCCTTCGAGATACTTTCATTAATATACTGTCTGAAAAATGGAGTTTACTTTATTGCGACATAACAATTTCCCTCAGAAAAATATACTTTTTAAAAATGTATTTGTGTTGTGGTTTTACAATGAAAGATTATCTTTCCCAAAACAAAAAGAAAAAATGAAAAACAAAAGCTGACTAGTTTTTTTTTCTACCAGCATGTGGTTCAGGGCTGGCACAGTACCTGGTGGAGTGTTGCCCCTTTAGTCCTTTATTAGAAATCTGTAGTTGGGAGTCAGCGTGTTTTGGGCTCGTTTTTCACGGGCATTGGGCTTATTTTTCCTTTTCGACCTTTCCTGTGACACTACGCTGTTACAAGGTGCTGGCATTGGTAGTAATACCGTTTGTGTTTGAAGACGTGTGGTCATCATGGTGTAAGAGGGTCGGCAGCTGGATAAATTCGAGTGTGGCTCTGGAGCAGCCTTTCATATGTTCGTGCTCAAGGATGTACTGTCACGTGAACTGCGTGTACTGGATGTACTGTCAGTGTGTAACCATAAAGAGGCCCACCTGTGCCCTTTCATTCAGAAAGAAGCGGGCCTGTGAAGCATAAGCAGCGTGTCCGTCATTCATTGCGTGCTGTGCTGCGCCACGCACACAAACAACATGACCCTATTACATTGGCTACAAGGATCGAAATCCTGCGTGTGCACCTGCCGATCAGGCAGTCTGTTGTATCTGGGCCACGGGTCCACACAGCGTGCTGTCCCTCAGCCCGCAACCGAACCTCATCGTCCACCGGCACACTGGGACCACGATGGGAACTATGTCAAGAGCATGTAGATATGTATTTCCTCGCCACATGGGAGAAAGACGACCTAACTAAGAAGTGCACTCTGATCAATTCAGCGAGGCCCACAGTCCACAAGCAATTCAAGATCCTGCGCCCCGCAGATGACTCATATAACACAGCTGTCAAGGCACTGACAGACTATTTCGCCCCCATGGTGAACACAGACTAGGAGAAATTTGTGATGCGCACTGCCATGCAGCACAGTGACTAAAACCTAGACAAATACCACAGTCGTCTGAGACACCTGGCCTCGACTTGTGGGTGGTAATATGAAGAAGAGTAGGTGAGGCTTCAAATTATCATTGGATATTACTCGGTAAAGCTTTGGAAACGAATTCTGTGAGAGCCAGGAATCACACTTCCCAGGATACTCGAACTAGGACGCTCCGACGAACTGGCAGATGTAAGGGCCTCCAAAATGGAGTCGGCCCTGAAATCGGTCAAACACATGAGAAAGACTGCCCAGCAAAAGGGTACACCTGCACTAAGTGTGGAATCCTAAATCATGCTGTGCGATTGTGCAGAGCCTCAGCCCCAACCAGTGTGCCAAGGGGAAAGGAACGCCCCAGAGATTTCCCACAAGAGAAGGCAAGCCAATCCGCCAACACCACATCCACAGACCCACAAGGGGACCCTCCTCGTGCGAGCTTGGAAGATGAAGATGTTTTCTTTGTGTCAGCAGTACTCGCTGTCGGCGGACGTGGAAAACGCCAACCCCGGTGTGCATCGACCATCCTGAATTCCCCTGTTCACATATTCCTCGACACAGTGAATGTAACTGCAATGAACAGCTCTGCAAATTACAGGAGCTCCTGCACTCCAAGACACAAGAGTGCGTATCTTCACCTTTTGAGGCAAGACTCCTCTAGCACTGGAAGGGGCATTCGTCACCACCGTCCAGCATCATGGCGTATACATACGAGCTAGGTTCTATGTCACAAAAGTAGAAACACAAACTCTACGTCGCTGTGTAGCAGCCAAAGCCCTGTGTCTCATCCACTTTGCCCACGGAGTGTTTGTAGAAGATGTCCAGTTACTACTGCAAATGTTCCCGGACATATTCACCGAAATAGGCCAGATGGAAGGAAAATCAATCTGGCTCCATATCGACTATATGGTCCAGCCGGTGGCTCTGAAACACAGGAGAATGCCCTTCCACCTTCGCAAGAAGAAAAAGAGATCCAAGACCTTGCCAACCTCGACATCATTGAGCAAGTCGAAGGACCCACCGAATGGGTTTCCCCAATTGCCATGGCCCACAAGCCCAAACAACCGGACAAAGTCTGTATTTGCGTGGACATGTGGCTGCACAACAAGACAATCATAAGGGAAAGACACCTGATGCCCACTTTAGATAACATCATCGCCAAGCTGGATGGAGCAACTATATTCTCCAAGCTTGACCTCCGGTCTGGCTACCACCAGCTCCAACTCCACCAGGACAGTCGGTACATCACGACTTTCACCACCAATGGTGGCCTCTACAGGTACAATCGGCTGAACTTTGGCATCTCATCCGCTGCAGAGATGTTTCAGAATGCCATTTGCGGCGCTCAAGCTGGACTACTAGGTACCCTAAATGTAAGCGATGACATTCTAATACATGCCAGATCCAAAAGTGAACATATGGAAAGGCTCGAGAAAGTCCTGACAAGGATCCAGTTTATGGGCCTAACCCTTCACCGTGAGAAATGCACATTTTTGAGAAACAAGAACATTGTTCAGCTTCATTTTTCAAGAAGGAGGCATATCCGCTGACCCAGTAAATGTTATCTGAATAGTGATTAGCTCAGTTAGAGATATAAAGAAGAACGCACTAACCTGCACATCCAGCGGTAACCAGGAAGGGCAAAGGTACTGACGACTGTGAGGCTTCCCTATAAGCACAATCACTCCCCACCCGGATTGAACAACCAGGAGAAGGGAGGACTGTGCCCCCAGGGAAACCCTCTATGGGAAGAAAAACCTGCGCGGCACTGAAGACACTGGTTCTGGGTTGGATTCAATGTCCTGGAATCTTGCGGGAACCGTGATGCTGAAGTACGAGTTTGGTTGGGAAGAGTTCTGTAGAAATGAGAAAAAGCTGATGAGAGAGGTAAAGGTCGGAAGAGGAGAGTCCCACAGAAACCCTGCGCCTACCTATATCTGCCTTGGATGTTCTAATGCAGACAAATTGCACTCCGTGTATCAAGGAAATCGGAAGGCTGAAGGGATGGAAGGAACACTCCTGGAAGGTACGGAAGAGGAGGATGGTTAGTAGAATAGTAGCAGAATGGCGGGGCTAGGAAGAGAGAAGAGGAAAAGACCTTAAAGTAAGTACCATAGAATGAAAGCGCTTGTACTAGATTCGGATAGAGGTCCGGAGATACACTGCAGGGGGTCTCGACGGGTGGAATCAAAGAATCCCTGAATTCTGGAAGAGTCAATGCTAAAGCACACAAGAGGGAAAGAGTTAGCAATCGAACACAAGACAGAGAGTAAAGATCCCTAGAAGGCGATCACTTACGAAGCGTCTGGGCTAAAGGAGTAGCGACGCGCGGAGGCAAAGCAATCGGTTCCTTATATCCGGTCACATGACCCGCTGGCGACGTCTGAGAAGTACGTGAAACAACTAGACCGGCACGAAAGATACGCCACCATGCTGGGGGGATTCACAAATGCGGAACGGCATGTCCTGCCGCGATGCCATAAGGACCAACGTTTATAGCAGGTTGTAAGAGTAAAAGTCAAAGACATTCAAGAGGCCAAACCACCTCAAACCATATCTGAGGTGAGAAGCTTCCTGGGCATAGTCACTTATTGTGGTCGCTTCATAGAGAACTTAGCGATTGTGTCACAACCCCTAAGGAACCTCACCAAGCTGTCAACAGCCTGTAGATGGTCTGCCTTAGAGCAAACAGCGTTCAACAATATCAAGAAAGCATTATCTGACAAATTCATACTATCATTCTTTGACCCCCAGAAGAGCACGGAAATCATTGTGGACTCAAGCCCATACGGACTTGGAGCCATCTTCACCCAGGCCAACAAAGACGGCACACCGTGCACCGTGGCATATGCCAGTCGAGCACTCTCAGCTACGAAGCAAGGATACTCAGAAATATGATATTATATGATATGATAAGGCATTTATAACGTGCCTATACACAAGTGTTTCAAGGCACGACAAGGCAAGGCAGGGGGAACAGAGGGAAGACAGAGACAACAATCTTACTAGGACGGGTGATATTCAGATCGCGCAAGTGCAGGGAAAAGGAGGAAAGAGGAAATGTGCTGGGGGTAAGGGGAAAGGGGCAGTGCAGTACATGGGATCGACAGTAAAAATAAATAGAATAAATAAAAGCAATAAGTAAAAAGTACGGCCAGCTGGTGACAAGTGCATGGGTAAGTGCTGGTAGGGGACTGTAAGGATACAGAAAACAGTCACCAAGTGCAGGGGATGACAGGGAGGCAGTGCGGGTGTGCAACTGGCGGAGGAGGGGACCTGGGCTCAAGATCAGGGGGATGGTGACAAAGCGACCAGTGCAGGTTCAGTTTCAGCCAGGGGTTCAGCATGGGAGAGGAGGAGAGAAAGCAGAAGCAAAGAGGAAGGTTTTGAGGTGCTTCCGGAACAGAAGATGGTTCTCCTCAAGTTTCAGGGAAGCAGGGAGGCTGTTCCAGAGGGAGGCCCGCCCCAGCCAGAGAAAGAGATCTACCACCAACTCATTGCTTGGAGAAGCGACTGGCCCTGAGGGAGTTGGAGGCGGATGAGCGAAGAGCTTGAGAAGGGAGATATTTAGGAAGAGAGAGTTGAAGGTATTGAGGCCCCAGTCCCCACAAGGCCTTGTGGAAAATGCAGAGGGTTTTGAACTTAATCCTCGCAGACACTGGGAGCCAGTGCAGAGATTTCAGTCCTGGAGAGATACGATCCCTGGGCTTGAGGCCAAGGACCAGTCTCGCAGTCCTGTTCTGCATAAGTTGCAGAGGGCGGAGAGTAGAAGCAGGCAGATTTAGAAAGAGGCTGTTGCAGTAGTCCAGCCTGGAGAGAACCAGAGCTCTGGAGACAGTGAGCATCTGGGCGAAGGAGAAGAAAGGAAGAATACCTCTGAGGATGTGCAGCTGGTAGTGTGACTTCTTAGAGAAGTCAGAGATGTGAGGAGAGAAGGAGAGTGTGGAGTCGAAGATGACCCTGAGGTTTTTAGCCTCACAGGTGGGAGCAAGAAGAGGGCCAAGCGAGACCAGCCAGAGAGCGACAGGAAAGGAGGGAGCAGGTGTTCCTATGAGGAGAATTTCGGTCTTACTGGCATTAAGGCAGAGATCATTGGCGGCACACCACTCCTGGAGAGCAGACAGTCAGAGATGAGAGAATGAGAAGAAGTGGGGGAAGGGAGCCTGAAAATGAGTTCAGTGTCCTCCGTATTGCATTGAAAGTTGGGGCAGAGAACAGCAATGTGGTGGGCAAGAAGTGCCAGGTATTGGCTGAACAGCCAGGGAGAGAGTTTAGACCCCAGGGGAACACCACGGGTAGAGATAGAGTAGAGTAAGGACCGAAGTTGGAACGCAAAGCCCTGGCAGTGTTGTGGGGCTGCCAGCATTTACGGGAAACAGGTGAAGGTGGTCACCGATCACAAACCCCTTCTTCCCATCATGACGGGCGGGTCAGAAAAACACCCTCCACGTTAGACAAGTGGCTGCTCACACTTCAGGAATATAATGTGGACCTGAGATACAGACTGGGACAGAACATCGCTGGATACTTTTTTATCTCGACACCCCCAACTGTCAAACACAGTCTTCCCCAAGGAGGTTGAAGCAGCTGAAGAGCACTTACGGCTCCTCATAGAGAGTTACATCTCTGACTCAAATGATGGGTGCTTCCAAATCCTGTGCAATGCCATGGAGTCATGAAAATGGAAGTTTGCTGTGTAAGACCTGGGCCCAAAGATGCAGGAGGCCAAACACACATTGGAGAAACTGTGGAAAATACGATGCAAACTTACTTTCACATATGACCGACTCCTACTGAGAGGGCACCACATAGTTATCCCTACTGAATTGACCGACTGGGTGATACTCTTGCCCACCATGGCCACCAAGGCATGGCCAAAACAAAAAGCTGCCTCAGACTCACGGTCTGGTTTCCAGCGTTAGAATCAAAGGTGGAAGACTTTATCAGAACCTGCAAGTGGTATCAATCCGCCACCCCTCACATCAGAGAACCAGCCATTCAGTGCATGCTCAGAAGTAAACAGCCACGGGAAACCATTCACATGGATTTCGGATCAGCGCAAAGAGACTCGCACTTCCTAGTGATGGAAGACCAGTGGTCCCCGTACCCGGAGGTCAAATTTGTCCCATCCTTGGCTCTCCACAACGTCATTCCATTAATGGAAAAAAAGTTTGCAACCCACGGCTTCTCCAAAGAAATATGCTCAAACAATGGCTCCCCATTCCAGAGTGCAGGCCTAGAAGAGCTTCTGGCGAAAACGAGGCATTGATCACAGAAAAATTACATTGTTGTGGCCGCATGCTAATAGCAAAGCAGAGCGCTTCATGCGCACGCTCAACAAGTGCTTCCTGCATAGCGCATGGACAAGGATCATGTGTAAAGCGAGCCCTGTTCCAATTCCTCCTCGAGTATAGGACAACCCCACACTGCTCGACAGGAGTGGCTCCAGCAGAAGCTCTCTTCCAGAGATGTCCACGCACGTTTCTACCCGAACTGGAGGGGAGAAATCCAGGAACAATAGATAATGGAGACGCGCGAGCCTGGAGGGAAGTGACAATCCAGAAGGAGAACAGCAGGCGAGGGCTAAGGGAATATGATATAGCCGTGGGAGACACAGTCCAGGTAAGAACTCACCACTGCAAGGAAAACTATCCCTCCCAAACAAACCATCACCCCTGAAGGTAGTGCGAGTGCAAGTGCAAGGCTCCCAGCTAACAGCCGCAGACGACCATGGGCTAGTTACACGAAACTCCAGTTTCTTCAGAGGCTATCAGCCCGCCTCGGCTGCAAACCGACTGGTACGGACAAAACATGGATGCCACATTTCACCGTCCTGATACAGGTGACATGGATGATGACATTTCAGGAGACCCCTATCTAGAGGCAGCAGCTGAAACAACAGCCAGGGAATCCAGACATCACCCAGGACCAGTCTCTGCCAGCGAGACAGAACGGCGCTACCCCGCCAGAGAATCGAGAGGGCCTCGGGCGCGACTGAAAGACTATGAACTGAGCACCTGGAAGGGGGACACTCAGGGGACAGAGATCCCACCTCGAGAAAACTGCAAGTCTCTCAACATGCAGTGGTTTTTATGTTGGAGTTGTATGTTTGCTTAAAACCAGTTTTGCACCTTCTGTTGTTTGTAACTTGTTCTGAAGGCCTAAGGTCTGTTGTTATAAAAATTGGGAGGAGTGTAGTGTCATATGAACCGCGACATGACGTGTGACGTCATGACGCAGATGAAACAATAAAGAGGCCCACTTTGCGCCCTTTCAGTCAGACAGAAGCGGGACCTGTGAAGCATAAGCAGCATGTCTATAATTCATTGCGCTGGCTGCGCCACGCTCACAGGCAACACAGCCCCATTACGATGGAGGCAAGTCAAGTTCTGCAGCCTGTAGCAACTGATGGCGAGTTATTCTTAGTATTGTGGCTCATTAGATGGTAGAGTGGAGCTGCATAGATGTGTACTTGTTTGCTTGAGACTGCTCAATGCTTGAAACTCAATTTAATATAAATAACTAGTACCATTGTTCTTGCACTCCAATATCTGGTAAATTCGAAGTTTAAACAATTTGAGTGTTAATGATAATCGTTATTCCATTGAGTTCAATTTCTTAAATGTATGCTCATTGATTTAGTAAATAATCCTGCAAAAACAATTCACTTTGAAATAATATATTTGTTTACTGGTCTTCTCATTTTCCCCCCGACATGTGTTAACCCATTCATTATAATGGTTGTTTAGGAGGGTTTTGTATGCTAATTGTTTGCTATTTGTATTGTCTAAAAATAGAATGTGCTTGTTTGTCTGTTCACTATTTGTTGGTATTTCCCTGATGATATCTTTCAATTTAAACGTCTGGGTCTTATTTGTATTCTCCGACTTTCAATTTTTCATGACATTCTGTCGACGATTTCAGGTTAGGTGCTCCTTAAGCATGTATGCCACGGGAGGATATTCTGCGATTTTATCATGTAGCAGAAGGGCAGCAGTGGCAAGGAAAGGGTGCCTCCAAATCCTAACATGCCAAGAGTGCCTTGATACAGAACGCTTAAAAACACTTGTCTACGGGAATGTCAAAATGGCGTGCGTGTTTGCAGGTAACATCTTCTAGATTCTCGTGTGTTGAATGCATTAACTTTTACTCCGAGATTTAGTGTACGCAATCATGAACTGAATAACTTTTAGAAACAGTCACTCTGTAATCTGAAGCTTTAACAATGGATGCATTAGGGGTTTGGGAAAGGAAAGGTACTAATACCTTTAAGTACAGAGTTCCACAGGAGGGTAGATAGCAATGAGTTTTTTCTGAGTCTTTGCATTTCTACTTCTCTGCATGGCTGGTTAAAAGATGTGAGATGGCATATTTCGTTTACGTTTTCAATGGTTTTGGCCGGAGGGGTGGGGACATCAATCTAGTAAACAATATTAATCCACTCAAAATGTTATGCTCTTCACGTGTGAAGCCAGGATCTCTTATTAAGGGGCCAAATAAATTATACAAGAGAGCCCGGCGCAGGGTCCCCGACAACTAAGGTAGGTAGGTGCACTTTGATTATCAGAATTATTTCTTTGTTATTCTCTAGTAGGTCATGCCAACGTTCGAACTAATCTACGCTACTGAAAAAAACACAATTCAACGACATTTCCACTTCAATTTTCCAGAATGTAAAGTGATTTTTACCCAAAGAAATCCCTGCTCGGTTTTACTACAGTACATTCAAGACACACAACAATAGAAACCTAACTGTGAGAAGGGTACCTGCTTGTTGTTAGTGTTTCACAAGGACATGCAGTTTGTGGTTTTATGTGATGCTCTGAGATTTGAAAAGATATTTAAACAGCAAGACATAGAAACAACGTTTCAAAGGGGTTTACTTTGCTGTTAAGTGTATTGTACTGGAGACCAGATGCACACATTGCCGTGTAAATCATGTAAACATCAACACTTACTAGAAAGACAAGGGAGTAGGGTTCGGGGCATCACTTGGAGTACAACTAGCTACACAATACCTATGGTGTTCCTTTCATCGACTGGGAACATAAAAAATAATATCGGCTCTGGCAGAATTTCTAACATGTGGATGTCTTCTCTTCTGCTTCACAACAGCAAAATGCATTCAGATTAACATCTGAATATGAAAATAATTCACAAATCTCGTTTCTCACCTAACATTGGTGCTTCATTTCACATTCCAGTTTTTTATCCCAAATCATAGTCCTAATTCACATTCTGTATATCCTTGTGTTTGTATTCCATGTGATTTTGTACTCCTGTATATATTACAAATGCAGTACTATATGTACCATAATGCAATATGATGTGAAAGTAAAAGCCAGGACTGATGTATTACTTTCCAACTGACATAGAACAACTAGAAATATTTGTGGACTACCCTATGTATGTCTACTTCTTTCAGACCTGCACACAACCAGGAAGCCAGTTTGATAAGCATGATAAGCAGTTGGTGTCATTGTTTGACACCAACAAGTGTCTTGGTACTATGCACAATGTGCATCATATTTGCACCTTTATATATAAAGTTGCTAAACCACTTTCAACATATGCTCAGACAAAGGCTAATGCTTGGCCCTTAGCTGGGAATATCACAGTTATCACTTTAATGTGTTTGTGTTAGTTTAAGCAGCAGGATCTTTCTATGGAGGCTCCAAGTTATTTCCTTTATTTTTTTATTAATTGTTTGTATTGTTCACTTAGTTAATTACAAAACTTTAGGCACATAAAAGAAAAACAAGGAAAACAATAATACAATTAATTAATACAATTAATAAAACGTATCCTAAAAAGACAACCAAGTTTTAATTGCTGTTTATAATCAATCAAATCACAATTAATTCTTTAAAAACTTCTAACAGCGCTTCCTTCCATATATTAAAAGCAGCAGCCGCTATAGCAATTGATGATGCACCAAATAAAGTAGACCAAAGTTAATTGCTTGAGCAACCTTTGGAACTCCCTACCACCGACCATTAGACTAGAACCGTCATTCAAGGCCTTCAAATCCAGCGTCAAACTTTGGTTAAACAACAATGCCACTAAATGATTAGTCCAAGCTATCATACATCATTACCGCATTGTTTGCTTAGTATTCTAATGCTCTTTCAGCCTATCTGTACTCACCTGATGGCCAGACCAATGTAACCCAGGACGACCCTCGCTCACTTCCATGTATATTATGTATACAATATTCCATTGTACTATGCATTTATGCCTTGTCTGTAACATGTTAAGTTCTCCAGCACCCAGTTACCTCTGGATTAGGTGCGCGATACAAATAATAAACAAATTACAAAATTACAAATCCTCAATATTACTTACAAAATCAAAGTAACCCCGTAAATAAAGGTTGGCCCATATCTGGGAATATCACTTGAATGTGTTTGTGTTTGTTTAAGCAGCAGGATATTTCTTTAGAGGCTTCAAGTTATTGACTTTATAGCAGGGGGTTTGTTGTGGGCAATAGCTCTTAATATTCATGTGCAACTCTTATGCACATTTTTACATTGAAAAATAGCCATCTAACATCCTGCAACCAGTGATAGGAAATAATTTCCAACAAGATGTGCATTTACTCAGGTGTCCTTTGCCTACATGGAAGGCATTGAACTAGTTGCAACATTTTGTTTTGTCTAATGGAGTAAACCGAGCTGCAGACAGAGCCCTGGTGCTAATGGGGCTCTGCTGGTTTCTTTCCCCCTGTGCTGATTGATGTTCCATGTGAGATTGTGTCTGTGGTTCCCAGGTGTAATCACTTAGCATGATGTCAGCTTAATTGGTAAAATCGCATGAACAGCAGCAGATTTCCACTCAATGCTCATCCCTTTCCCTGCATATTATGTCACAGGTTGGGCCCCTGGGAAAAGGGGATGGGCGTTGGCCCTCAGGTCACAGCCTGTTTATGCCAGTAGCATATCCACATATTAATATATGTATGATAGATTCATAGTTCAGGTACACGAAGAACATATACGTGGATGCAACACTAATCATTTTGTCATTAGCTTATGCTAAGGTGGGATTTGTTCTATAAGCGGGTGTGCTGGTTATCATGGGGACATGCAAGCATAGATAAATGAGTACCTGTAACAACTTCTTGCCTTGGCAGAAGGTGTGTTATTTAGTATGTGTGGGGCATTGATGATGTTTTATTGAATTTGTTCCCTTCACTTTTATTTCAGGTTGCTGCCTTCTTTTATATACGTGACTTTTTGTATCCCTGTTGACTATTCAAGATTTTGCTTGGAGTGATCTGATGTGTATGCTTTTTGTGTGGTGTGAGCAATTGTTGGTCAAATTTAATAGGAGTGAGAGGAGTATGGTATCTGAATGTGGAATACAGAGCGTGTGATGCACAAATAGAGTTTTGGAGTGGTTGCGGATTCTAGGAGTTCGATTTGATGAGGCACTAACATGGAAATCTGATCCGTCTGGTGGGTTCTGTTTTAACTCTATGTATTTTCGTATCTGTAATGGCAACTGGGAAGAGTCAAGAAGCATATTTCCTTTTCTATTATTTATGGCTACAGACAACTTCTTTCCATTAGGGTTGTCCAACTCCAGGCATCGAGGGCCTGATCCATGCTGGCTTTTCAGGATACCCCTCATTAATATTCATAAGATAAATTTGCATACAATGATTCTAAATGTATGCAATTTCTTCCTCATGAATATTAATGGTAGATACCCTGAAAACCTGTTAGGATTCCAGCCTTCAATGCCTGGAGTTGGATAGCCCATATGACGAAAAAAAAAAGGTCCTGGCGCACAATCCGTCAGAAATAATTATACAGCATGGGTCGCCATGGAAAGCACATGAATGATATAAAAAAAATTGGCAGACTATGGGGGTCATTCTGAGTTTGCCGGAAGCCATGGTGCTATTAGCTAGCCATGAGCACCATGGCTGCCTCCAAACTCGGGTCCGGGTAGGCGGAATGGGGATTTACCGGGACATTCCAACCTATGCGGACCCGGTAAGTCTCCAATGCCGAATACCATTCTCCATTCCCATTCGAGCCCCATAGGGCTCAATAGGAATAGGGAAGGCGCTAATAATGGGCCCACAAATAGCGGGCCCGTTATTTGCTCCCTGGTCCCCTAACAGGACCAGCTAAGGACGTCTGGTCTGACCAGACGTTTTCAGCGGGTCCCGCTAGGGAACCTCGGAATAGGGCGGTAAGGGGTTACCGGCACCGGCCTCCTTACCGGTGCCGGTAACCCCTTACCGCCCACCTCGGAATGACCCCCTATGTGTTTTATTTTATTATGCGTAATATTTGTATAGCATGGACCTAGCCGTGAAGGGCAATTTACCATGGCAAATGAGGGTTTAAATAGTCAGAATATAAGACATACAGTCAGATGCTTTTGATTAAAAAAGTCCTTACATTTAAAGTTAGCCCATTGTTGAACAAGAGGAGGTACCTGGGGATTCCATTTGGATAAGAGGGTGGAGAATCGGGGTTCAACAATCATTCAGTAGAGGCACTGCTTACAAATAAGGTGGTTGACTTAAGAGATTAATTACTTGTTGTCTTTCTGGGTTGTGGTAGTGTATAGACTAGAGAACATCAGTATGAGTTGGACTCTATAGTAATGTGTGTGAAAAAACAGTACTATTTCTTTTTTTTGTTTAAAGAAAAAAAATTATATATTTC
This sequence comes from Ambystoma mexicanum, assembly GCF_040938575.1. NCBI lineage: Eukaryota > Metazoa > Chordata > Amphibia > Caudata > Ambystomatidae > Ambystoma > Ambystoma mexicanum. The sequence continues at coordinate 739,448,847 of NC_090933.1, read as the reverse complement.
TGTTGTCACAGGATGGAGCTTCTAGTATAAATACATGCATCTCTGCTGCACATTTGCACATTTTTCACAAGAAATACATTACTTGAATTTAATTGCCACCACCAGGGTACCTATCTGTGGCCACAGGAAACTCACTATAAACTACAATTTACAAGGAGAAAATATTGCAATGTTGGTAACACTTCAAAAATCTGAATTTGCAGGCCTTGGTTCTCACTACCATATGTTTCCCATCCACTTTTATGGACAGTAAATAATCTCTCCCTGTTGCCTCCCCACCCCCTTCACTTACCCGTGGGACCAGAGCATTTCCCTCCAGTCCCAGAGCTCCTCCCGTCTGGCCGCCATCATAGTCAGTCCCTTTGCCATATGGCGATGGCCATCTTTTTTTTCCTTTCATTTTTCATCGGGAGATCGGCTGCGCTAGCAACACGGATCTCTCAATGAAAAGTTGTCAAAGCCATTTGCACCCCGGACGAACCCTGTCTGCGGATGGCTTTCATGCCCTGCCAGTCTGGTGAACATGGCCTTCAATGGCCCACAGCCTGAGCTGTCTTAGCTTGGGCTAGTGGGATGTTAAAGGCCATGCCCGCCCTCCGGACAGGGCATGAAAGCCATAGAGTACAACTCTGACTCTGCATGTGTGGAATCTTTTAAGGGGTAGGGCACTTGAGGCTACACCACTCCTTATGAATCGTGCAAAATCTCCCACCAAACTACACATTTCCCATGAACCATGGGCAATTGGGAAGTATTTTAGACATGTTTTTCTTAAGTGCATTGGTAAATCAGCCCTGAATCGCTGCCCCCTTACAAATCCATAATGAGGCAGTTTCACGCTCTCAATCCTGTGCAAACCAGCATTGCACCTCTCTCCAGTCGAAAACCAAGACACATTCCCTGCCCTTTACAATCACATCTCCACCATCCATCCACCCATCAGAGCCACAGATAAATAACATGTCCATATTCAATCCATACCACTATACCAACCACAGACACATGGCAGGACACGAAAAGCACTGTCCTCTTTACCTCAATAATCTTCTCTCTCTTACCTCAATCCCCATAAGAACAAGGAAAAATGATGCAACTATACAACTGCCTGCACTAATCACCACCTCTTCTACTGGCAGTGTGTCACCATAGTATGGAATCATCTATTATACTATAGATGTGCCTGCAACACACCCTCCACCTACTGAAGCGGAGAACTGACATCTACAACTACTATGGCCGCTCGTCCTCCCTCCCTTGTAGGGTGCATCCTAAACACCATTACCCCTGCTGCATGCACACATGCAAAGCGATGTGCGTTCATCCAAGCGTGCATTCACGTGCTCTAGAAGTTTTCAAGTCCTCTCAGCGCTGAGCCGTCCGTCAACGGCCTGCACCGCTCTTGGAGAAAGGGCGCTGCTCGGGACCAGACAGACCTTTGCAAATTAAGTGTCTGAGGGAGTTGCTTGTCAGTGTGCTTCAAACTGGTCTACGCCCGCCTGCCCCGCGCCCCGCAGGATAGCGGCAGGAAGACCTCCTCAGCGTGCTGTGGGAACTGAAAACTCACTGGGGCTTCAAAGTGTAATCAGGGGCCTTCTGTCAAAAGTAATCCCAGGAAGAAAAAGTAATCAAAAATTGAGTGTACACCAGGCATTAATTAACACAGTTTTATTGACCCAAACAGCTGTCTGACACAGTTCAGACAGTGCTGTGGAACTGAACTGAATTAAATGATCTTGATGCTGCCGACTGCAACTACACCAATTATAGCACATATTACAGAATGATCATAAAACATTTTAGTTACATTTTTGGGGCAGGTCACAAACTGATTGGTGGAAGTACGTCAGAGCCCTATAGGGTTCCTTACATTAGCTGTCCTCTATTGAACCCACATCAATACCCCTTGTTATGTCACAACCACCCCAATTACATTATTGTGCTGATCAGTTGAAAAACACTCAGCTGTCATGGTTGGCATTGTTCGATATATACACATGGATAACCTGAAACATACTGATTGGACATGGCATTCTGAGATAGCGTGAGGCGAGACCTTCTCACTGAGTCTGACCAATGATGTGCCTCGTGGATATCAGCAAGGACACTTTACAATGTGGAACCCCAGCCAGAAACACTGAACCGCCTCTCCACTGATTGCCTCACTGTTGCATGCACACAGCCCCTACCCCATCGCTCTGGCCTCCCCAATTCCCTTCTCATGCCTCGCTGCCAGGCGTGCTGTGAAAAAACTAATCAGCACTGTGGTTATATTTTAATGAACTGTATTTGATTCCTTTTCCCCTGCTAATTCTTCTTGGGCACCCAGATGCCTAGCAATGTGGCCTCAAAAGTATCTCAGGGAGAAGCTCTGATAGGACTGCGTTCCTCTGGGAAACATTGCTTGCAACATTACTGGGTAAATGGCTTAGTCAGCACTTTATCCTGACCTTTCTGTTCTGCTGTTTCTGATCTTCCTGCACAAATGAACCTCGCTTTTTAAAAAAAAGTCTGCAGCCCTTTACTATGAGTTGCCTACAAAAATGTTTTCCTAACATAGGCATACAAACATGGCCTATCTACTGTTCATATGTAGGCCTGAAACATGGCCTCTCTACTGTTCATATACTTCTAAAAAAAAACGAACATTACTCCCCATATGGCACTAAACACACCCACCCTTGCCCCTATGCCTGCACTGCACCAGCTAACCCATTTCTTAGTGAGTAACACACACTACTTTCCATTCCCAAGTGTGATTCATTGTGCTGTGCAAGCTCCCTCTATCTAACCCACAATATCTACACTACCTGCACTGTGCGCAATGATGTCATCACTCCCGACATCACCCGACTTTTGATTCTAACGTCACCCCATCACTTGCTTAGCTGGCACATGCACCCATTCCCGCTTGATAGCACTGAATATGGACCCTTACAACATTCCCCCTTCAAACGATCTATCCAGCTCCACACTTGCTTCCTTTGGTATTTGTGTTTGTATGTGTCATATGAGGGGTGTTGCTTCCTGTGCCCCATCAACAGCCAGGGGCAACATTTATGTCCCCCCTCCCATGCCCCTCTTGCAGGCCCTTAACCCTACTTGACATGCACAAAAGGTGATGATACCAGGGCCAGGATTGGGATGGTAATCTTTAAAATATTAGAAAACCACGTGGGGACCCAGAAAAAAAGATTGCCAAACCAATTGTCAGGTGTTGCTGTTCTCATTTCTGTGATTATAGTCTCATGGAACGTGGGCAGTTCTTCAATAGCCTCGGACAAAGTTCCATTGGCGGCGTCATTTGCTGGTACAAATGTACAGCAACTGCTGTCTACCTGTTTACACCCTCCCCCCAATCCATCGCCATCAAATGATCCAGAACATACCTGTTCTGAAGAGCACCCAACCTTAAAGCCCTCATTTCCTCCCTCACTGCATTAAGGTATTTTTCGGTGGAATTCGCTAGCTTCGGTACTTCATAGCGGGTCATCGGGATCCATTTGTAATTAGTCCCTGGGTCCCGCTGCTTGAACCCCTGGAAGCAAAAGTGACAAGAAAAATGTAGACGCCTTGCTGAACAGATGACATTCTTGTGGAATAGCTGCCAGTCTGTCAGATTAGTAGTTGCTGTCCCTGCAAATTCTGTGTACGTTCAAGGAGTGGTCAGATAGTGTGTGTATCCCCCATGCAATACCTTATTATCATGCAAGTCTTTACTCAACAGTGCGGGATGATCAGCAAAAGACATTGGGCCTCATTACAAGTACAGCAGTAGCATTGCCAGTAAAACCGGCAGGCTGCTGCCAAACTTTTACCATCCAGGAATGGGCAATTACCGGGGCATTCCGGCCCCGCCGGACCTGGTAATTGCCCATTCCCAGGCGCCGGTAAAAAAATGCTCCCCATTCCCATTTGAGGCCAATAGGGCTCAATGGGAATGGGGAGATCGGATGCACTGGAATGATTCTTGAATGGTGCTGGTGCATACAACATGGTCTGCTCGCGGATGCCAGTACGCCAGCCAGGTCAGACCTGGCAGACGGAAAGGCACCCGCGAGCAGAACTCACAGTTTGCCAGTCCGGTAACAATGTTACCGGCAAGCTTACCAGTACCGCTGTTACTGGACCAGCAAACTTTTAATGAGGCCCATTATCTCCCAGCGGGGTAACACAAGGGCAGGGCAATGCAGTGTCACTATGGATCATGGACCGCCCCAGTCTTGGGGAAGCTGGGCATAGGCCTGGGTCCCACATGCCCACCAGTGGTCCATGAGTACTGCAGTCCCATTCCTCAATGTCAGCATCATCATCACCCTTTGGCAGCCTTTGTTGTTCCCCAAGTGGTTTGAACCATTGCATCTGAAACATAAGGTATACTGTGCGAGTTCCCTTATAAATAAAGACTGTTTATTTTCATGTTAGAGCCTGGACATGTTAGTTGCAAATTACATGTATTATTCACCGCATCATCCTCAAACCCTGCCATTCCCTTCACCCTACATTGCATAATTTCCTCCACCCACTCATTCTCATGGAAAACTGAGCCCTGAATGTGTATCAGTGGTCTGGTATGGCACCATGGTAAACTATGCCCTGTGTCATTGGAGCACGTTAGTCTGCTGGGGGTTGTGAACAGTTGTCCCTCCTTCTCGTCCCCTTTTTGATATATTCCAATGTTATATGTTTAGTGGCCTCTTCATTCACCATCTTTTTAATTTTCATATAGTTGTCAGCACATACACGTCCTCCCCCTCATCTATCCAGTGGACCATGACTTTTTGTCCCTGCAACAGACCTCTTGTTTCACATAACGCAAAATGCATTAAACAGTGCCCCACCTGAACTGGTACCTCTTGAGGAAGAAAGAGTTTGGGTGTCCTTGTAACGTGTGGGATGAGAGAGCACACATACTATGTGTCATTGGCCCTCTCTCGCCCCACTGCTTTCATATGTGTGTACCATACATTGTCAGACTCAGTGCCATGCCCACCTCCAATGCCATCTTGAAACAACCCAGAATTTAATATTTTTCTTTTATTTCACATAATACTTTCTTCATTATTACTCCTAATGGGGGCAACCTGCCCCCTTTCAGAGCTAAAAACCAAATATAAATAAAACAAAGAATACAAATACTATACTACAAAAGCATAACCTATACCACCTCTTCTCTTTTCCAGCTACTTCTGCTTGCTGTATCTCCTGACGACTACTAACTGGTCTTCTGTAGAGGTGTGGTCTTCTGTAGAGGTGAAATGAGGACTCAAAAATAATAGTTAATTGGCTAAAACTTCCCATCAGTCGGCTCCCCTTTCTTCTCCTGCAAGGGGAGCACCAGCCTTGTCCTGGCAGACGTCAGTCAAACGTATCCATGGGCGCCTCTCACCCACCTCCACTGCTGTTGGAGTGCATCTTGGTTCTTTCCAAAACCTCATAAAGTTCCCTATGAGGATTTTGTCACCTGAATGAAGGGTGAGCTGTGCCGCAAAGTCCTCAGTCCATTGTGTAGATTTTCTGTGCTTGACAGCTCTTCACCCAGGAGTTGTGCAGTACTGGCATCTGAAATTGTACATGCAGGAATGAGAGATGGTACGCAAAGCACTGTTTATTCATGATGCCCAATAAGGAGGTTATCTCCTTAAAAGAAAGTTTGCCAAGTGTTGTCCGTTGTCGGACTTCATCACTTTGCATACTCACCTCCTGGGAAATACTCTGTGTACTAGAAATTCAGCTGCCGATTTGGCGTCATTATGGGCGCCAGCCTCAAGCCAACGTGAAAAAGGGCATGCTACTACAACTATATACCTAAAAGAGCTACACCTATCCTGCATATCAGCATAGTTGATATGAAAATGCCAAAAGGGCTCTTCCAGGCCTAGCAATGTGGCTTTCACTGTTTTGAGTATGTGAACAACCGTAAATCGCTGGCATGTCATACAATTATTTACAAACTCAGTTACCAATGCATGTAAATTTGGCACATTAATCTCAGCTGAAACATGCTCCTTTGAGACATGTCCTGGGTAATGCAGCTGATCCAGTGTCTTTTAGCAGCACCTGGGGCATTGCTGGTTCCCCTGTCTCCGCGCCAAATCTGCGGGTGACAGTGAGTAGCCTCTCCTAGTCCATAACTCCTGCTCTTGCTGGGATGCATCCACTTGTAATTCTATCACTTGGGCAATGGGTACTGAATTAAATAGCTCAGAGTGTGGAGTGCTATCTTTGTAGTAGTGCCATCAAGTGTGTCTGATTATTTTTAACAGCCACATACAGTGTTGTGTGCAGTGGCAAATACACTGGTTCTTTTGCTGCGGATGCGGCCCTGTCATTAGTGCTATTGCAGTCCTAGTTGCTGTCTGGTCGAAACTTAGAGAAAAAGTTCTATGTATAAATTAGAGACGATAAATAGACCTTGGAACTACCTCCAGTTGACAAATGACTGTGTTGCATGTCTTTTTGTGACAAATGATTGTATACAAAATGATGAATATTTTTTATACATTTACATGGAAGAGTAATGTATGAACTTGGAAACACAATCGCATTTTTAAGGTTTAAATGTTGTGGAAAATAGGTTGTTGGGTAGTATCAATCGATATAAACTCTATTACCAATTTACCAGTGGATATTGCACTGCACCTTGCACTTTTATATCTGGTAGTGGAACCTTTCCACTGATCATTTACTTTTTCTATATGTCAAATTAAGTGTGAACAAAAGGATTTTTTGATTATTAGTATTTTTCGATGTGTATTTTAAATTATGATGTGTATATAAGAATTAAATATGTTATATTTTCAAAACTCCCTGTCCAGATTAGTGTGCCTCTGTGTTAGACCCTTGTGGTACAAGAAATAACTCTTGACGTTTGTTCCGTGAGACACTTAGCTTGTAGTTTTTGTCATGATCATTACCCTGGTGTCTGCGATGTAGGGGAACACCCACACATAGATGAGATTCTTCTCAGTGAGGAAAACGAATGTGTTGCAACTTGATTCCGCGATACGTGAACACAGTGAGATACTGTGAGTATGGATGCAATTGGAAGGAAAAGAACGCATTCTTTCAATCAATAAATGTGAAACATGTTGCTTCTGTGGGGATATTACAGAATATTATTTCTGGATTTTGATACTACTGCAAAGTCTGCTTCCACAGTATTGTTCAAGTGCCGAAGATCTTGAATAGATCGGGTAAATGGGCGTGTGTTGCATGGAGATTCTGCCTTTTTTATTATGCACTTCACCATAGTGCGAGGAGTGTGTCAAAAGTGCCCCTTCCTTCAATTTTATGCAGACCGCCGCAGCTCCCTTCAATAACCCCATGTCATGAAGCTCAATGGTCCATAGTACCTATGGTACTCTTTTCATATCATCCTGTAAGCGAGCTGATAATGTACCCACTAGCAACATCTGCTGAGGGACCTGTCTCTCTTCTATAGTCACCTGCCATGGGATGGAGATTTGAATTACCATCTCCTCCTCCTCCACCTCTGAAAATAGCTATTCATCTGTCAAGTCTGTCAGTCTTAATGTCGGATCAATGCATAGGACTGTTTACCACTCTCTGCCCTCTTCATCTGTCCTGTGTAGAATTATGATGTCTTTCCTTGTGAGAGCTACCTCTAAGAGCATTGTGAGTATCGTTCCAGGCATATTTCTTTGTGCACTGCTAGTCTGAACAAGAACTCTGTAGCCTCTCGGAATACAGTATCTATGCGATCACTGCGCCGCCCGTAACTGCGCCAATGAAAATGTTAATGCCAATTACGGCGTGGTGCAGTGATCAGATATTTGCCCACAACCTCCGGCCTGCATTCCCCTACCCGACCCCCACTCGATTTACCTCACGGTGGCACTCTTCTGTGTGCGCCGCCAACTCCCCGATATCCCTGCAGGTGTAAGTCCCTCCCACCACTTACGCGGGTCGGAGCTGACACCATACAGTGTTCTTTACTTTTTTTTTTTACATTCTTGTTCCCTGCTTCCCACAATGATAAGCAGGGGACAACGGACAGGACGGCACCCGCCCGCAGACCTCTAGCAATACTTTTACCGCCTAAAGGAATAACTCTGGGTGTTGCCGTGAAGCCTGCAGGGACCCGTGAGCACTAAATGCTTATATAATTTCTGTGACCTGCATGTAAAATATGGCAGGCGTTGGGCAGACCATCCCCTTCTTCGAGAATTAAATCATATTTAATTTGCTAATTATCTCTCTTCCTAATATATTGATGGGCGTGTCTTTTGAATATAACAGGGGCACTACTATTTTCTGTGTGCCTACTGTGAGTGGCAAGTCTTCTGTAATAGGAACCATTACAACAGCCCCAGAAAATCCCTGTGTGTTCATTACTTTGTCTGGCAGGGGAAATATACCTTCCATAATACAAGATTTGGTGGCGCCCGTGTCGGCCAAAAATGAGAAGTCTATGGGCCTTATTATGAGTTTGGTGGTAGCGGGCCAGTAAAAAGAGCACAACTGCCGCTAAAACGAAAAGATTACGCATCTATACAATTGCCTGTACTACGCACCACCTCTTCTACTGTAAGTGTGGCACCATGCTATGCAATCATCTGTTCTGCTATATATGTGCCTGCAACAAACCCTCTTCCTACTAGAGGGGTGGAATGAACATCTATGACTACAATGGCCGATCCTTCTCCCCTCATAGGATGCATCCTGCACACCATAAAACCCCCACTGAGTATGCACATGCACAGCACTGCATGTTCATGCAAGGGTACACTCAGGTGCTCAAGAGGTTTTAGAGTCCTCTCGACGATGAGCCTTCCGTCATTGGCCTGCACCTCCCTTTGAGCACGGGCAGCACTCAGGACCAGGCAGACTTTTGCAAACTCGGCATCTGTGGAATCCTCGTCAGTGCGCTTCAAACTGGACTCAGCCTGCCTGTCCTGCGCCCCCAGCAGTGCAGCAGGAAGAGCTCAGCTCGCAGAGGGGAAAACAAATCTTGCTAGGGCCGCCAAGTGTAAACAGGGGCCTTCCGTCAAAAGTAATCCCAGAAAGAAAAAGTAATAAAAAAAAAGAGTGTACACCAGGCAATAAGTAAGGCAGTTTTATTGTACCCAAACAGCTGGAGATACGGTTCAGACAGCACCATGGAACTAAACTGAATGAAATTACCTTGACACCACCCACTGCAGCTACACCTTTTATAGCACATATTACAGAATTACCATACAACATTTTAGTTACATTTGTGGGGCAGGTCACATAAGCTGATTGGTGGAAGTATGTCAGATCCCTATAGGGTTCCTTAAATTAGATGACCTCTTTTGGATAAAACCTTTCTAGGAACAAAACTCACATCAACACCCCTTGTGATGTCATGACCCTTCCCACACTGCCCCGCAATTACGATGTTGTGCTGATCAGCTGAAAAAAACTTAGCTGTCATTGGTTGGCGTTGTTCAATATCCAAATGGATAACCTGCTGCATACTGATTGGACATGGAATTCTGAGCTAGCATGAGCCGAGACCTTCTCACTGAGAACAATCAATCATGTGCCTCGCGGACATCAGCGAGGACAGTTTACAATGTTGCACCCCAGGAATACCGAAACCCCTCTCCATTGTTTGGCTCCCTCTTGCACGCCCCACAGCCGCTACCCCATCGCTCTGGCTCCCCCAACTCCCTTCTCACGCCTCGCTGCCAAGCGCGCTCTGATAAAACTACTCAGCACTGTGGTTACATTTCAATTAACTGTATATATTCCTATTCCCCTGCCAATTCTCCTTGGGTACCCAGATGCTTAGCCCTGTGGCCTCGAAAGTAGCTCATGGAGAAGCTCTGAAAGGACTGCGTTCTCCTGGGAAAGTTTGCTCTTCCAACATTACTGTGCGCACAGCTTGGCTCAGCACTTCATCCTGACCTTTCTGTTCCACTGTTTCTGCTCAGCCTGCAAAAATGAACCTTGCTATCAAGAAAGCCTGCAGCTCTTTACTGCCTACAAAAATGCTTTCCTGACATAGGACTAAAAACATGGCTGCTCTACTGGTCCTATATAGGCCTAAAAACATGGCCCCTCTAATGTTCCTATATTGCTCAAAAACGCCCTAACACTATAACCCATAAAGCACTGCACAATTCCATCCCTAGGCCTGTGCTGCACCAGCTCCCCATTTCTGAGCAAGTTACAGACTCTCCTTTCCATTCCCACGTGTGATTTGTTGCGCTGCACCAGCTCTCTGTACCTAACACACTATATCTACACTTCCTGCTCCATGCGCATTGACATCACCACTCCCGATGTCACCCACTGCGTGACTCTTACATGACCACATCACTTGCACAGCTGGTATGTGCACCCCCCTTCATAGCACTGAATCTGGACTCTCACAACAGCTATTTGATTGTCATGTTGTGTCCATTCTCACATTGGCTTGAGGTTGGTCCCTGTGCCCATGCTGATGCCAAATCAGTGGCTAAATTCCCATTGCACAAGGGATTTTCTCATTGGGGGTGTGTTAGGTGCTGAGATAGGACAAACAGCCAATCACCATGCTAGAATTCTATTCATTGTTGCAAATTGTAGAAAATGCTAATGTGTGGTTTCCTGCCTTAAATACTGTAGCCCAGAAGTGACAAATTGAGATGGTGGTCAGTTCAGTTCCACAAAACTGTCTGTATTTTTCTCCTAGCAGCTTGATATTCAATACAGTCAAGCTCTTTCTTGCAACTTGTACACTCCATTTTTGAGTACTTGTATTTTCCTTGGATTCACTCGGGGATTGCTCATTTACACTTCCATCGGAGAAAGACTCAGGCATGCTTCTTTCACAGATTCTGCCCTTAAGCAAGTGTCCCCAGAAACAACTTGATTCAAGCATTTTAGAATGATTTGCAAAGAAGAATTGTACAGCAACGTGTGCTGTTTGCGAAGACATTAAATGCAATTACTACAATACAACATTCTCCAGAACCTCAGCACACTGACTCGGCCATGTAGAGGGACAGCAAATATCCAAGATGGGGGACTGCCCTGATAAGGGCTCAGTCTGTGGAGCTGTTCCTGAGCATGGAAGGTAATCACAAGCAGCAGGCAATCGGTTGTATTAACCTAAACAAGCCAATCCCCATGATCAAGTATATCCAGTGGCAAACTGATCCTACCAAAATATAAAAGCACAAAGCTTAGAGGGGCAACTGTAGGTAAAGTAAAGGGATAGGGGTTTTGAGACAGTTGGGGCTGTGGATTGACTTGGTGCAGGTGGAGGAGTAGAAGAGTGTAGAATGAAGAAAAAGGTCATCAAAAAGATGTAGACGGAGTAACATCAAAGAGTGGAGACAGGCAGGAGAGAGGAAAGGGAGGGAAGAAGCCATTTGGGTGGGAAGGGAAGAAGCCATTTGGGTGGGAAATGTCATTAGAAGTAGGGGAAGGAGATACAAATCAGGGAAAAGGAGGCAAGGAGTGGAGGGATGGTCAAAGAGGAGACAAGGAGAAAAGAGTAGTTGCTGTTAGGGAAAAGAGATCAGCATAGGATAGAAAGAATAGAGAAGCTGGTGGCAGCAGTTGAAAACAGGAAAAGGTTGAATGGAGCAAAGGTAAGAGGAGGAGGAGAGATATAGAGCATTGTGAGTCATTGAGGAAAGGTGAGAGGATCAACCACTGGAGAGGAAAGAGGAAAAAGATATACATCATGAAAGGAGGAGGCAGAGAAATCAATGGAGAAAGGCTTAGGAGAAACATTATCACATGCATGCTTGCAAAGAGTGTGGCTTTTTCTGCTAGCAGCACCATGAAGAAGAAGCTTACTACTTCATGAGCCCCCAGTAAAGATCACAAGAGTTTGGATGACCCTCTTATGACCTCAGGGCCTTCTGAAGACGAGGTGGTGGACAGCTCTGTTGTGAAAAGTAACACAATGCTTTCTACAAGAGCCAATGATCACCTATACCCACACACTCCATGTGACACTGTTTGCAAGGAACATAAAGATGACAGTAAATGACTGATGGACTGAAAACTGACAGCTTTGACATCGAAAAATATTAACTACCCCTTTCTTAAAACTTCTTTTTTATATCTTGTACTGATGGCTTCAAGAAGTATTCCTCAGTCTTCAATCTAGGCACTATCAGACAGTTATGTGATGAAGGATCAACATGTAATTACTCTGTATTCCTGAGGATTGTTCCTTTTCTAAATGCATTTTTGCAAGTACTGGTTTATATGCTTTGCATGATGGAAAAGATTGTCAACTGCTTTTGGTTCTTTATCTTTTGTCTGCCTTTCATACTGTTTCCTCCTATACAACTTATAAAATCATTTTGACATGGGTAGGTAAGTCCTAGTTCTCTTTTCTGTCAATGTTTTAGGATGTGTAAGCTTGAGTCATCCTCAACCCTGGAGCTAATCGTAATATCTCAATGTCATATTTTATTCCCACGTTGTTCAGTAGAGCTGCTGGAATGGACATCTCCAGTCACTAATGCATTGCTGATAATCAACTCTTCCGGCACATGTCACCTCTGACGATTCTCACATACGTAAGGATGACTTACACAGAATCCAATTTTGGACGGTGGAACATTTGTTAAAACTAAAGACTGCCAAGCTTTTACTGAGTAGGATAGCCTGAGTAAGTGCTTGTATACTTATGGGAAACACACATTTTAACCCGTTGGAGTTAGACCTTGGCAGCACAGTCTAAGGTAGAGGGGCTCTATTAGGATAGGCTTAATATGCTTAGTGGACATTAAAGATCAACATAAACGAACTGCGATTGACCTTTTTACTGTCATGGGATTTCCACAATACAGATTAACCTGTTAAGCTTGTGTCGCAATCCATCTAGGGGACTCAATGGTTCTCAAGCAGAACGTTTTTGCTATTGATTTTCTTAAACTGTGTTAAGTGCTAGAACCTCATAGGCCTCTTTAATGGAATAGTTTATCCCATGTCATAAGAGTTTTGGCAGACCTTGCACCATTTTGGAAATAACTGAACATGTTGTGTTATTCTTTTTTAACTGATTTGGGGAAGGTTCCATATTTTTTTTTTCTGTTCGGTATAAGTGTATATATATAGGGCCTCATCATGTGTTGGGTGGTATCCCAGTGCTAATTGCGCCGAGATACCGCCCAAAACAATTAGCGTTACCGGTCCAGCGCATATAAGTTGTGGGGCAGGTAAATCCCCATTCCCGACCCAATGGGGTTTCTTGGTGCTAGTAGCACCGGCGAAATTAGCGATGCGCTAATAGCGCCGTAAATGGCCAGAAAATGGGGATTTTTAACTCCAGTAAAAAGATGGAGGTAAAACTCAAATGTTCCACCCAACTCCAGATTGAGCGGATCGATAAATACGGCGGTATAATGTTACAGCTGCATTTTACTGGTCTGCCCAAATTGTGATGAGGCCCATACTGTTTTATTGTTGTAAATCACTTCCATTGACTTCAGAGCATTATTCACACTAAATGCAACAAATGATAATAAATGCTGTGACGAATCTGGGGATGTCGTCCTTTCTCCCCTGGGGGAGACATTGCTCATGGGGCCACGGTGGTGTGTCCAGAGTACAATAAGCCCCCTGCGTGCGGTGCATTGGGGGAGGAACACATGGGAGAGGAAACCCCTCATGGAATTAGGGACAACCATTCTCAGAGCGTATGATATACTACCACCAAAGTAGACCCTCCCTCCTTTACCAAATCAAGCTCTCCCTCACTTTCTCCAGGCAGTGTTAATATCTGTTATTTTAAGGCTAAACCCCTTAATATGTTAGAGCTGACTAACAACCCTGGAAATACCAAATGCTTCCCATTTAGCTCTACCATGACTACTGTGACGTAAAAGAGGATCAGGAGTATGATGATTACTTCAGGGAACTGGAATGAATGGTCTAGTCTTTCACTGTATTCAATTGGCCCAGAGAAATACAAAAACATAGAGGGAAAGCAAGATGGAGGGGGCAGTCCTCGAGCAAGGATGCTGGCCAGACAATGGCCCGGCCGTCCCAGGAAATGAAGCAGTTGACACTGTGCACAGAGCTGAGTGGGAGCGAGAAAGCAGGCTGAGGAGGATTAGCTCCTTTGTACGCTGCCAGAACAAACCTCTGGGGGTCCCGAATCCTGGGAAGCCACCAGTTAGTGAAGCCCTGTCCTGTGCAGGTAGAGGGGACTGGCGGAGTGGCTGACAAGAAATCGAAACAAAACTAAGAGGCGGGGATACAGTCGACCAAAGCAAGCAACTGAATGCTCCAGAAGGAAGCACCACTGCCTGGAAGACGTGCCCCAGAGGTACACGGGCAGAGCTGAAGGTCTGGGAGGTGTCAGGGAACCACAGGAACAAGAGGGCGAGAGGGTCTGGGGTGTCGGGAGAAGCAGAGAGAGTGCAGAAGGGAGCATATGCTTGGCAGGAGAGTAAACCAAGCTATTTCACCCATACAGTGAGAGTTTGGGACCTGCACCCATATGAAGGCAAACGAGTGAGAGGGCTTGGGACCCTAAGAGAGATGGGAAAGTGAAGAAGGGAGCATATGCTTGGCAGGAGAGTAAACCAAGCTTTTGTGACAGCAGACTGAGAATCTGGGACCTGCACCCACATAAGAATAAGAGAGAAGGGAGGTCAGGGACCCTGAATAAAGCAGATACGCTACAGAAAGGTGCACATGCTTGGCAAGAGAGTAAACCAAGTAATTGGACAGAACTTTTTATGTCTGGGACCCAACCCCCCATACGAAAGCCTAGGAACAAGAAGGTCTGCGACCCTGAACGATACAAAGACAGTCCATGAGATGAAAAATGCTTGGCAAGAGAGTGAACCAAGCTAATGTGTTCAAACATCGCAAGTCCGGCACTCACACCCAAAAGAGAGTTCGAGAATAAGAGGGTTAAGGACCATAAAGACAAGAGAGACTGTTTTGGTGAAAAACCCATGCTTAGCAGGGAAATACACCAAGCCGGTATTATAAAGAATTATGACATTGGGACTGTACCCTTATGAACATATAACATACAGCAACATTTACCTGAGAGGATACACAGTCTTTAGGCTTAAAAGGAAAAGGAAAGTAGAACCTGAAGGAACTCAGTGGAAAAGGGAAAGCCGCTAGAAACCTGGGACCTTTACCTGATAGAACATTGCTTTAGTCTTTTGGACCACCCAAGACACTGGGAACGTTTCTGTTTGCAAGAGTTATCATGAACACTTTACTTTGGAAGAAACCAAACCTACACAGTTGATTTAGGTTATTAATGTAGGGTTTTGGGACACAACAGCAACATACATTTTTTTTGACATCCTGACCCATTCATTAACCCCTCCTAGAATTTGGGGATATAAAGGCATTTTTCCAACCCTTTTATTGGTTAATAAAGGTGCATAGCCAAAAATATGCCACTTTTGTGTCCGAGCCTTCCTTCTGCACCCTTACAATACATGTGAACATGCATATGTTCACATCTGCTGCATTGGCTTCTGATCAAATGTGTTGGCATTTTCCTTATCTGAACCTAAGAGGAAGAAAGTGTATTTTAAATATGTACTTTTTAACCAAAAACGTTTTGTAAAGTCTTCAGAATGTCGAAATATTCATGCACATAGTGGACATAAGAAATTGTGTGAAACTTCCTTTTGGCTTCAGTGTCACTTTGCGTCCAGAATTGATGGAAAGTGAATCCGTGTGACTATTATTAATCTACTATTTAGGGCATATGCATGTTTAGAATTAATCGGATGCACGTGTATGCATGAAAAACTCTCACTGAAGCATGTTAGCATTTGAACTACAACTATTGGAGCAATATGCAAGCCTGTCTGCAATACCTACCCCGTGTGCCTCTACTAAATCCTGGTTCAGTAATCTGGCACTTTGCAATAACAAGCAGATCAATATCTCATTATCAGTGCAGCAACTGAATTTCTGATGTGTTTTTGATGATTTATTTAAAATGACTACAACCATAAATGTTGCAGCTAGCAGTGGGGTGATTTACAAAACAGTTAACAACAGAAACTGAGATAAAATAATTAGAGTTCAACAATGTTGCCCTTTTGTTGGAGGAAAAAAAAACGGTACAGATCGTATGTCTTACTCTACTCGAAAATGACCTCCTCGAATGTGAAGTTTGTATAGAAACACAGTATATAAATGCTTTCGACTTCACTGTTGCTTTTTTTTTTAACATACATGTGAATTTCTGATTACAAGGTCACAGAAAAATGTGAAGATGTGTAATACTATTTTGCAGTTTTCTGTTATTTTTCCGGGTAAGGAATATCCATACAGACTGACCCAATGCTGTACTGTTCCAAACATTTTGAATCGGGCAATCTAAAAAATGCACAGGTTTCACAATTTGGGCAATTAAATAGCAGCGGGTTTCAGAAAATGATCACAGAATAACTAATGATTTTGCACCTCTTCTTAGTTACATGAAAATCACAACTATCAAAGACTGTAGGCAAGCATACTAGCACAAGTTGTTATCTAATTATGGACCTTCTAACATGAATAATAGAGTACTAGACATGTATCTTCTATATCCTACAGACAGATCGATTTCATATGTTTAAATCAATCAGACGCCTTCCTTATTTTATAATCCGGGTTGTCTCCTATCACCTGGTTAATCATCTTGTACCCTGAAGTACTCCTGTCCATGACCCTGTAAGCCCTCCAGTCCCAAGTGTAAAACACAGAGGAAGAATGTGAGTTGTATGGAAGACGCAGAGCCACAGGAGGCATCCAGCATTGAGAAATGTGAGCTAGTGACAAGTAGGAGAGTTGAAGAACAACAGTGTGGAGAGAGGATTGGTGATTGACCATGACTTAAATGTTCGAGGGAGAAAAGACCGAAATAACCTTCAGTCTTTTGTCCTCGGAACATTTTTGTGTTGGCCCCGCCCACACTCACACTCACATGCCCCTACTTACCTTGCGGCGGCTGCCGACTCACTGTGTCCCTGCAACACTTGTTCCCTTTCACTTCCGCGATTGGGAACATGCACCGCAGGGTTTTTTCCTTTTTTTTTAGATCGGCTGCGGGGGACACCCCCGCAACCCACACTCACAATATAGTGAGCAAGTGTACCCCCAGCACCAAATGCGTGATTTGGTAAAGCTTTTGAGCCATTCGGAATTTTCGAACGCCCGAAATCCGGCCAAATCACACATTCAGGATTTTAACATCAGTCTTTTTGGACGTTTCTGTTGTTGGCACCAGCCTCTGAAGAGAAAGAGATCCAGCGGAAGGTCAAAAGATATCCAAGGTAAAATAAGTAGGGCTCATGACTGACTGAAAATGCCAGTGCAGTAGACCGGTGACTAGCCTATTGACAAACAGATTGATGATTTCTAGAACTTGCAGTGAATGTTCCTAGTACCCATTGAGGAGACGAGAACTGAGCAGCACTGCATTTCCCTGGAAGCTCCCAGAGTCCACTGAGAACGGGGTTGAATGTTGAACGGCTGGACATGGAAAGAAAGTTCTTAGACCACACTAAAAAAAAAAGAAAAAGAATGAATGTCAATATTCTGCTGGTTTTCACCTGCAGGAGGACATTATTAGAGAAATGTGAGAAAAGGGACGAAAAAGGATCAAACAGAATGGATTGAGAAATGCTGATCTCTAGAAGATGGAGGTCAAATTTCTAGTGCCGACTATCAAAATAATTTCAACGAACAGTGTAGAACTCAGGAACGTGGGAGGAAACGTTCCTAAAACCAAGTAAAAAAAGTACCAACAACTGGAAGATGAAGGCAAAGCTCCTAGTGAGTATTGAATATTGGTGACAGAATTGAACTGAGAAACACTGCACCCTGGAACTTGGAGTAAAAAAACATAGCAAGCAAAACGGAATGTAATTTAACTCAAAAGTACTAAACCCTGGAACTTGCAAGCAAAGTTCATGGAAAC
Organism: Ambystoma mexicanum; assembly: GCF_040938575.1. Classification (NCBI taxonomy): domain Eukaryota; kingdom Metazoa; phylum Chordata; class Amphibia; order Caudata; family Ambystomatidae; genus Ambystoma; species Ambystoma mexicanum. The sequence goes on along the minus strand of NC_090933.1, from coordinate 739,430,960 downwards.
AAACAAAAAATACATTGAGAAAAACTGAATTTTAGTACTTGGATGCAAACTTCTAACCACACCTTCTAAAGGGAATAAACAAAGGAACATTGAATTCTGGGAATTGGGAGGAAAGTCACTATTACCACAGCTATTATAACCCATGAGAACACGCACAAAAAATGAAAAGACCACAAAAAAAGCCAAAGCAACAGAACCACATAGACAACTGCATATATTGTATTGTGATTATAGGATGACATACACAAACTAGGGACAATAATGTCTGGAGCGCGCCCCGACCTCTCCCCCTGCAATCAGCACCGGAGCGCTCCCAGCGGGAGGCGGCTGGGCTGGAGCCTGGCCCGCCCTGAAATCACGCGGCCCACGTTCCTGGGCTGAGGACTTTTGACACTGAGGTGAGGAGCAGGGGGGGGGGTGACCCGTGCTGCGGCGCTCGTGGTGCACCAGGCTGGCCCCCATCTCCCTGTCTAGCTGCTCTTGGGAGGCCTGACCATCTCACTCTACCCTGAAGTGGGGTGCCACACCTGAACCGCCTGCCCCTGTGAGGGCCCTGGGGGTCTCTGGACACAGATTGCTGCACCCTTCCCACTACTGGAAACCCAGGCTGCACTGGGTTCCCCCACCTTATGCAGGCGACCCGTGGATGTGGCATCTTTGGACTAGTGGGGTATTGGCTGTGCATCTTCCCCCCACTCCACCGGGGGCACCTGGCAAACTGAATCTGCTCAGTACTCTCTGACCTAACTGGAAGTGAACCTCTATACAACAACTGCTTGAGTTCTTCCTCAGGAAACCACTCGCTCCTTGGGGCGGGCTGCCTCCTCCTACTGGCTCCTGCATGGTCCCATGCTTCCTCCTGTGGCTGCAGCCTGCCCTACTCCACTGCTGCCATAATCTGCCCATGCCGCCACCACGAGTGCAGTGCTCGACGTCTGCCATCGCTTGATCCTTGGGCTATTCGCCTTCTTCTAATTGCTGCATCCACAAGCTCTGCCACACGGAATCTGGTCTTCGGGTGGCCACTGGTGAGGCCCTCGTGGTTCTTCGTCATTTTAATCCCTTGGCTGCTCACTCTCCTCCAGTGTCTGCCCTGGCGGCACTCTGCCCTCTCTGTGTCTCTATTCACAATGTCAAATAAATCCAAAGGGGCCTCTGGGAGGGGAGCCATGGATACATTTGCCAAATCTGTCCCAAGGGTGGAGATGGGGCACACATCGTCCTTGTAGGAGGACCCGGTAAGTGATACTCCCTCTGCGGCGAGAACCCTTGATCTCACTACACTCATGGAGTCCAGGGCCAATAATTTCGCCTCCTTCCACGAGAAATTACACGACATTAACGCTAATGTTGCTTCTCTTAAAACCCGAGCGGACCAGGCAGGCACCAGAATTACTGAAGCCGAAGGTAGGATATCCACGAATGAGGATGAGATGCATGTGCTGCAGAGTACCATCACCTCCTTGTCGTGTGACATGAAGAGTGTGAGTGCTAAGTGTGACGACCTCGAATCGCGCTCTCGTAGAAATAACCTACGCATAATTGGGGTCCCTGAGAACGCTCTTAAGGGGCGCATGGAGGACGCCATTGAGGCTCTGCTCAAGGATCTACTAGGCAATCTGACTCTCTCACCGTACTTTACTGTTGAACATGCACACAGAACCCAGTCTCTGCAGCCCAAGCCGGGGGCTAACCCAGGGCCCATCATCGCCAGGATTCTTAACTATCGGGACAGAGACCTTATCCTCCGACTGGCCCGTGAAAAGGGAGACTTACGCCTTGAGTCCCACACAGTCAGGATTTTCCCAGACTTTTCAATTGCGCCGCAACAGGAACGGCGCCAATTCCTTGGGGTTAAGAAACTGCTTAGAGAACGCAATGTACCGTATGCCATATTGTTCCCGGCACGTCTCAAAATTACTCACGACAAACTGTACTTTTTCACTGTCCCGGATGAAGCGGTAAAATTCATCGAAGCACACATACCACTTCATAATCCGGCACCTGACCGCGCCGACATTGACTGACCAGATGTGACTCAGCCTGTCATGGCCCCAACTGGCTGGTAATCCTCCATTGCACATGGGTCGATGGCAATACTCTATCATTAACCATGCGGTCTAGGCCCCCTCAACATACTTCATACTTCAGCGCCCGAGCCGCGGTTCGGCTCGGGCGCTGGTTTACTGCTCTCCTTCCCCCTCTTGGGGAGTGGAGCTGGTCTCTGGCGTTGGAAGCCTCTTCGGCCACACCTTGGTTCTGATGGCTTACTAGCTTTGGGGCCCTACAAAGACTTCGTATTCCGCAGAAACCCGTTTCTGTCAGCCCATGCTGTCCTACACAATGTTCAAGTAGCCGCCCACACGGCAACAGCGCACCTCACTGCAATTACAATGCTTATGTTTTGTTGGATGTTACTGCTAGTTGGCCCCAGTTGGGCCCTGGTAGGGGCATATCCCTGTTGGATTTTGCCCTCTGACCTTTACTTCCTAGTGAGGGTCGGGTTAGTTGGTGGCACATGCATCTGGGGGGGGTGATTTCCACTGCACGTTGGGGGTGGGCAGTGAGGGAGGGGGGTGGTATGGTTGGGGACTGGGATAACGTTATTGTAAATGAGAGGGGCAATTTGGCAAAATGCACGCCATCATGGCACCCCTGCGGGGGCTTTCTTCATTCGCCATGTAAGTTGCAACAGCGGTTGTGGGATGTACCTTAGTCTTCTGAAATGTCCACAACAGTAATGTCCTGGAATGTCCGGGGTTTAAGTAACTACACCAAGGCGCTCAAAATCATGGCCCACGCCAACAGGCATGGCTGTAAGATATTGCTTTTACAGGAAACACACTGTAAGGGCCTGCTGACTAGGTGCATGGCACCATCATGGGGTCCCCATAGATATTCCACTGCTTACTCGACCCGTTCCAGAGGGGTATTGACAATGATCCACAGGTCACTCAAGTCTGTACTCCATAAGAGCTACATCGATTCAGAGGGAAGGTATGCTATCCTACATTGCGCAATAGCTAACAGGGAATATTTACTGGTTAATACATATGGCCCTAATGTGGACTCTCCCGACTTTATTGACCAGGTGGCTTCCATACTGCTGGGATACGTAGGGATGCAGATCATTTGGGGGGGGGGGACATGAACTTCATATTAGACACCACACTGGACAGAACAGGCACAGCCCCCAGACTCCTTTCCAATGCGGCGTGCAGGCTCTTGGCACATAGCACTACCCTTGACATTCGAGACGCATGGCGGGTAATGCACCCGCAGACGCATGAATATACTCATTATTCCTCCTCCGTGCATGACAGCTCCTCCAGAATTGACATGTTCTTTCTGTCTGGTACCTTGCAGGGGAGGGTGGTGGAAACTCAAATATTGGCACGTACCCTGTCGGACCATTCACCGATTCGGTTATCCCTAGAATTAGGAGTGCCCGCCCCCACAATTAACACATGGCATTTCAAGTCCTTGGCCTTACAGGACATAGTATTTAAGGCTGATATTTTGTCTGACATCCAGTCCTATTTTGAGCTTAATACACCCCAGTCTACCTCTATGGGGGTCCGGTGGGAGGCTTTCAAGTCTTCATCAGGGGAATGTCCATATCTAGGGAGTCCTCAAGGCCATTAGAGCTGCCCTTGACCGCTCTGAGGCCAAATTGCGCGAACTTGAGAGTGCTCATCCTACATCCGTTGACTCTGCTACCCTCTCCCGGATCAGTGAGGAACTCCTATTCTTTAACGAACAGGCCACCAGGGAAGTTCATTACTTCAGTCGTCCACAGGAGGCTCGTAAATATGGAGAGGGGGACAGGCCCGGCAGGACGCTGGCTGCATTGGCTAGGGGCGAGTGGGGCCAAGCGCAGATCACTAGAGTCGAGGACAGCCTGGGGTCGGAACGGTGGTCTGACCAACATATTTTGGAAGTCTTCACGGACTTCTACTGAGAGCTGTACTCCCAACCCCCCGAGCACAGTGAGTCCCAAATGCGCAACCTCCTCGAGCAGATCCCCACGACTATCGTCTCCCCCGCAACCAGAGACCAATTGGATTCCCCCATCCTGCTGGATGAAATAGTCGTGGCTATATCTAAATTCGCCAAAGGAAAAGCACCTGGTCCTGACGGGCTGACAGCCAAGTTCTATCAGGAGCACATGGCCATTTTGGCCCCCAAGCTACTAGAAGTTTGGAACGAGTCACTCCGGCTGGGCACCCTTCCACCATCACTGCGTGAGGCCATCATCACGGTCTTGCTCAAGCCCAGTAAACCCACTAACGAATGCGGATCATATAGGCCCCTCTCGCTAATGAATTTGGACACCAAAATCTTCGCCAAAGTGATTGCTAGCCGCTTCCTCCCGGTCATGTCGTACATGGTCCACGATGATCAATCAGGCTTTGTACCCAGGAGATCAACATCCCATAACATCAGAAGGCTGCTTAATGTCATGTCGCGCATTCATCAAGGGGCGAGTGCGGTTGCGGTCACGCTGGATGCCCAGAAGGCGCTCGACATGGTGTCTTGGAAATATATTTGGTTGGTCTTGGAAAATATGGGTATAGGGCCTAATATGATAGCATATATTAAGTTGCTGTACACTTCCCCGGTGGCCAGGGTGCGAGTTAACTCCCAGACGTCTGGTCTGTTCCCTCTCTTTAGAGGCATTCGACAAGGATGCCCGTTTTCCCCGATCCGGTTCGCCTTGGCAATAGAGCCAATGGCCGACTACATCAGGGAGCGGCACGCGCGCAAAGGGATGCGGCTGAAAGACTCCCCTGAGATCATCTCGCTTTATGCGGACGATGTATTACTCTTTATAAGAGACCCAGCTGTTCATCTGGACCCAATCTTACGCGACATCACCCGCATAGGTACATACTCCGGGTTCACTATAAATTATACTAAATCTGAGATCTTCCCCCTTACTAGCTCCACGATACAGCCCACCACCGAATACCCGCTCCGTTGGTCCCTGAATGAGATCAAGTACTTGGGAGTCCAGGTGTCCCTGTCCAAAGATTCGCTACTGGCAGACAACTAATGGGCTGTTGCAGAGCAGGCCAAGGCCAAAATTACACCCTGGCGTACCCTTCCACTATCATTAGCCGGAAGACTCTCGCTGGCCCCAAGTTGCTATACATATTTGGTAATGTCCCCGTCTGGCCGGGTAGGAGAACCTGCACAAATTGTTTGCTCAATTCCTATGGCACTCTGGCGCGGTGTGTAAAAAGTGGTCGGACATGTCACTACCCTACGATAGAGGGGGCTTCACAGCCCCGGACCTGCTGCGATATTGGACTGCTTCACAGGCACAGTTCGCATCTTGCTGGTACCCTGGGCCCCCACCCCGTCCTCACGTCAAACTTGCGGTTCTGGCAGCGGCAGGCATTAATGTAATGTCCTTGATTCTAAACCGGCAGTATGTGCCAGACTCGCCCATTGACCCGGTCCAGACCACAGTGCAGGCTTGGGGCCAGATATTCAAAACTTGTGACGAGCAATATCTGTACTACAAATGGCTCCCCGCCTGGAGCTTTCCTGGGCTGGAACCCACACATGACACCGCCCTGGCGTGACACTGGGAGGCCCTGAGATACTGCGCTCTCACTGATTTCTATCCAGAGTGACAGTTTGTAACACCGCAGACGTTGAGACCAGGGCACTCGGGTTCCGTTCTGGAACTCCTACAGTTCTACAGACTCCGCGCTGCCTTTCGAAATGCATGGCCTGTCTTCCCCATTGAGCACCAGGACTCTCCTGGGATTGCGTACATCGCCAACTCGGGTGGCGCCCGCGGGGTGCTTTCTTAATTATACAAACTCCTCTTGACCGCTGCTTTTCCCCTTCCATCCAGGGCTCTTGATGACTGGGCCTCCGAACTGGAGCTGGAACTCACTGATCAACAGTGGGAGAAGATGTGTTCCCATACTAGCAGGGTGTCCCTAAACTTCTGCTACCGCACCATACAATATAAATTGCTCAACAGGTTGTATTACACTCCATGTAGAATCTCGAGGTTTGCTCGCTCTGATCCTCGGCTATGCCCCCGCTGCGGTGCGGAAGGTGCTGACCATCTACACATGTTTTGGGACTGCCCGGAACTGGCCACATTCTGCAGTAAAGTCAGAAACATTGTCTGCAATCACTGATACTGTTGTTGATCCCGATCCAATGGGGGTTCTGTTTGGGGTATGGCAGCCCGGGGGGGCTAGGGACATTGTTAAGTTCTTGAATGTGAGCTGTGTCGTAGTTGGAAGTTGGAAGAGCCCTACTACCCCTACATTCCAGAAATGGTTAAATTTACTCACGTGGTCCCGAAACTGCGAGGAGGAATTCCTGGGTATGCTCCCAGCACGTTCACGTCCTCAAAACATATGGTCTGCATTCAAAAGCTACTTACTTAGCTTAAATGACACTTCGTCGGTGGATGAGTCCTCCTAGCTTCTCTATTAACTGTTTGGTAACTTGGTGCTCTGTGATATGTTGTTTCTCAGCTACTGTTGTCATACTTCTGCCTATATACTCTGGTATTCACCTACATATGTACCACATTTGTTTCTATTGCTCTGATGTGTGTATATGCTGTTTGCCTCTGTCAGCAAAAATAAAAGTTTTTTTTTTAAAACATGTAATCTTAATAGGAATTATACAGATTCATAAAAAGATTCTGAATCCAAAACCATCCTATATATTTTCGATGACTGTATGCTTAACAATTATTATAATTAGTTAATGTTAGTGTTAATATATCCTTTCTACATGTATGTGATCTGTGTTTTCGTACAGAATTTAAATCTGTATTTTTTTTATGAGATCAAGGGTTTTATTGTTCCAGCTAAAAATATATATTTCCCACTAAACCCAGAAGGCACAAATCCAATTTGGTTTAGTTATATGTGTAAGGGATAGAAGTAGGGTTTTGCCACAGGATGGTGGACTTTTTAGTTATGGACATTCTGACAGTTCCTTAGTATTTTGTTGAGGCAGGGAAACCCCTCCTATAGTTAGGGATAGGTAGGTACTCTTGTTCTTTTGTTGATTAATGAATGTATTTGCCCAAAAGCTAGCCACCTCTGTGTCGATCTATTCTGTCCAAACCCTTACAGTTCATTTTAATGGAGCAGTGATCAGATCCCCTTTTGATAAACCCTGTCTGCTGCAGCCTATTGTTTTCGGTCCCCCTGTCCAGGTTTCGAAGTGATGCAGATCTGATGCTTGCCTGAATATGAACACTGGTGGTCCTCTTGGGTGCATCGGTATGTGTGCACTAGAAATGGAAAGCTCCAGGGCCCAAACATGTGCTCGTTGTCCAGTAGAATGCAAAGTATGTCAGCCTCTGCTGCGTGGAGAAGTGATGTGCATGCTGGATGTGTTATGTTAAAATCATCAATGTTACTGATGCAGTAATAAAAGCAACAGTATTTTTAAACAGAGGGACATCACTGCTGTCTACATTTTTTGTAGATTTTTAATGTTTTTACACACTCTAAAGAACACAACAAATATTCATCAAACACTGAAAACTTGAGACGAAACCCAAAATGTAACTGTAGACAAGATCCTAGGTTACGAGAGTGAAGCAGAATATACCAGTTTCCGGAACACTGAAATAATTCTATTTATAGCAACATGCATGTGACTAATTGGATTCTGCCTTGCAGGAGTACAAGGATAAATACAGACAAATGGGCTCACTCAGCCCTCACACTTCAACAAACCAAGAGCTAACACAATCAAAGGTAAAAGAGGCACATTTAAGAGATATACCTCCTGTGCCTTTTGTGGTAACATGGGCTGAGGGAAAGCAATGCTCTCAGGAGATGTGAGAATGCGGCTCAGTAGCAACCAAAACAGGGAAGTATAACCATCCAAAATAATGGAATATCCCATCAAGGTTCTATAAAATATATATATTTTAATTAAACACACCTTGTAGAACACAATGCTCACCCCTAAGGAAAGAACACAGAATAAGCTAAGATAGCAAGATGCAGACCTCTCAGAAATAAATCAGGGGTGTAAAACATTTAATAGCCTTAATTCTCTTTACAAGGATATGTTCTTGGGTGAAAAATGGATAATAGTGACAACCAGTGTTAGGGCCCAGAAATGGAGCAGGGGGGCAGTTAGCAATCAATAGTACCTTTTTGCAGCTCTACGCAGTCTGGCAGTGCCGAACCACAGTTCTCGCTGCTGTGTGAGCAATTTGAAGATTGTGAGAGTGTGAAAGGCAGCAATGCAGGGTCCTGGTGGTTCAAATTTGTCAAATGATTCTTGAAACCTGGCTTAAAGCAGTTCAGCTGCAAAGAAACACTAGGCTTCCATGTGTCATGGCACTCATGGTGCTGTGAGTCCCAATCCAGGGGCTGAGGGAAAATATGAGTCCTTGTTCTTAGGCTTCCAAACATGGATCTTGCCCCTTTGATAAAGCAAGGAAACTCCACTCCCATACCAAAACCAAGACACTATCTGAACTGTCCCATAACTACCACCTATATATATACACCTATATCATGTAACACCTATATCATGTAAGTCAATATATGTTTGTGTGTAGATCCGAACCAGCAACAAGTATACAGAATACTGAGACAAGGAGGCCCTGCTTGGATGCAACTAAACGAATAGAAAAGCCCATTCAACATTTTAGTTTTATTTTTGTCACTGAAAATATTCAACCAATAAAAAGGGAAGAAAGAGGAAACCTGAGGTTGAGAAATGACAGCAGTGGCCATGGACAGAGACAGAGAAGCAGTAGTAGAGTGAAAGAGACATTACAAAAACTAAGACCGGTGACACACCTGGCGGGCGGAAAGGCACCCGCACGCAGAACTCGGAGTGTGCCGGTCCGGTAACAACGGAGCCGGTAGCTTACCGCCACTGTTGTTACTGAACCGGCATACTCATTATGAGGCCCATAGACCTTGGCAGGAGATTACACCAAGGCTGTGAGTCAGCAAAAACTCAACAAGGAAATGTTATAAGAGACAATTATAAAGGGACTCATAAGAAGTGGAAACCATACCTATATTTGAAACATTAATAACCTTGAACATCGTGGTTTGGAAATTTATCTTGAGGAATTAGTGGAATCAGACTAAAGCAGATGTCGTAAAGAAAGGACAGAAAGAAAACAGACAAAAAAGGAAAATCAAGATCCCTGAGTGAAGTAGAACTTATTTTTTGAACTTTACTGTTGAATAGTGAGGCATGTTCCCAATCCCACCTTTTCTTTTAATTTGAAAAAAGTGAACCATGTCAACCAACATTTTGTGCCTGTCTCCTACGCCTGACTCCTTACATGATGCAACATCGCAAAAGTACACACTATGCTTTTGGCATGGGTCTCATGAACGGGGAATCTTATCAGCAGAATACCTTTCAGAGATGGGATTACCCGCATTATTTTATTAATAAATAAAAACAGCCTTGCCAGATGGCAATTGTTGGGAAGGAACTAGGGTCCTCCCAAACCCCCAAGCACTTTAGAGTTAGGCAAGAACTCTTTAATGTGCCATCATGGACTAAAGGGGAGGAGGGGAACTGCCTCTCTCATGCAAACATAATCACATACGCAGACATAGGCAAGCACTGAAGAAGGTAGTCATTGTCTAAATATAAGGCGCAATTAACTATTAGTTGGATAGATTTGTAATGTCACATCCCAGGCATTTTAAAGGCTTAACTAGTGCTGTAATGAGTCAAACTCCCCCTCTTCCCATAAGGAATGTGGCCTGTGGGATTCAAAATAGACTGCAGGCTTAGTGTGTGGTGTCCGTCACTATGGCCAGTGCGAACTGACTCACCAAGCGTCCACTGTCCGTCAAGGGTCTTTGAGGGTTAAAAATAGGACTCACATTTTTGTGTGGCAAAATGCAGAATGAGATCAATTATAAATATAAAGTGTGAAGTAAACTACAGGATCCAGATAAACATGAGCAGGATGAGTGAAATATGGATAATAATGAATTAATTTTTTTTTATAGATAACAATATTTAGTTTTCTTTGGGCTAGGCCTCACGGTTTGTAAAAGTCTGCAGAGCTGCACTGTGTTTTTGCATAGTTAGCAAAATAGAGGACAGCATGAGCTACAGTGTGTTTTTGCATAGATAGCAAGATGTAGAACAGCATGCCCTGACAAAACTGCTGACAACGAAGAAACAAGGTTTTGGAGCATCCCTGTTATGGAAGAAGGATGGATTTGGCTGAAGTCATGATCCAACTCCAGTGACTATATAGACCCCTTCTTGAGACCACTTTGGCAGGAAGGAACTGAAGAGGGAAATGAGAAGACCGTTCAGGCAGCAGAGTCCTTTGCTACCTTCCTCATTTGTAAATTAAACTTGTTATCCTTACAAGATCCCTAGAGGGGTGTATTGATGCTGGTGTGAGTGTAATTAGGGACAACCTTGCAAGTGGTGACTATCCCGACATGATCCCAGTTCTCCCCGTACTTTGTGGAAGGCTGCAGGCCACTTCTCCAGGAAAAAGAGCCATGCCCACCTACAGTGACCGGTCCCACAAATAAAAAAACACGTGTTTCCTGAGCAGTTTTAGAAGAAGCCATTTTAATAGAAATCCTCTCTGCTCTGTGAAGGAAACTCGGTTGAACACGCACATGTAAGTAGACTCTTGTAAGAGATAACAAGAAGGGGACATGTGTGTACGCCAGTATGTGAGGTGTGAATGGATGAGGTAGAGGTCAACGTCAGAGTGAATAGGACTTTTGGTGAAGTGTTAAGGTATAGATTGAATAGGATTTCAGTGATGTGTTAAGGTATAGATTAGATAGGATTATCAGTGATGTGTTAAGGTATAGATTGGATAGAAGTTGGGTTATGTATTGAAATTGTCGCATATTTCTCTTTTTCTATTTTTTATAATGGAAAAAGGGTGCCTCAGCTTGTAAAGACTGGGAAGAAAGGGAGCCTCAGCATATACAGACTGGAAGGTAAGGGATCCTCAGCCAGGCTGAGAAGGTGGTGCCACCCAGAATTCTTTTATGACGATAAAAACAATATGATCATCAGCATGTAAAGAAAGCTGAGAAGGTGGTACTATGAGGATATAAGGACAAAATAAGTAGTGGCAATAAGGAATGGGCTTTGATTTTAGTCAATTATTTTAGTATATTTTCTCTTGCTGTCATTTGTGGTAAAAAAGAAGGAAGGTGGATGAGTCGCAGTGTGTATATGTGTGAAAAAGTGGGGGAAAAGGGGTGGGGAAAAAGTGGGTTGATCTGTATTTTTTTGTAACAAGCAGCATTGTGCGCAGCATAGCAGTAAGGTATAAGTAAAGCATAAGTGATGCACAATATTAGTATGGTGGAAGAAACCCAAATAAGACACATGCATAGGGTCCTGGCACTGTACTGTGACAGGATAAAAAAATGTCATGAACAATAGGTGTTGGAAACAAAGGAAGGGGGGATAACCTGCTCCTGTCCAGATGAGGGCTCCCATAATAGAAACACACTAGAAAAAATGTCCATCTTTTTGGCAGCAAAATAAGAAGCTACAAAAAAGAAAAGAGATTTTAGATCTCTGGCAGTTATTTGAGGATATGGAAGAACAGGAAGATAAAAAAGAGATACAATGTAAGGGGATATACCCCATAAAGCATAAACCCTGCAGTAGGGTATTGAGGGTTCTGGGACACGAAGTCAAACCGGTGAGGGAAAATTAATGGGAAGATCAAGGTGGCAGAAATAATGAAGAGGAGAGGAGGCAGCGAGAAACCCATCCCCACCACAAGAGGCAGTGGGAAGGGATAGACCAAGAAATCAACCAGATTTAATGGTGGTAGTACAAGATCAGAAAAATTTTAAAAAAAGGGGTTGAAAACAGAATAGACATGCAGATGACTCTTATGCATAAAGGAGTAGGGATAATGCAGTATGTGCCATGGCCTCAAATGGACACAAATAATGTGATTAAAGCTCTCCCCAGTTTACAGGATCTAAGAATTTGAGAAACAAACAGCAGGGGTAGCCTTAGCACTAGGAGACCTTAAGAGTTTACTGGTTGCCATAGTAGGAGACCAGGCTGCGGACATTTTGGTAACGGCTGGGTACCCTGGGATAATTCTTGCAAATAACGAACATGATGGAGCAGCCTCTAATGAAGTAAGGGTATGGGATGACCTGCAAAAAATGTACCCAGATACCCCTGACTTACATTCTTTAATGCAGTGCACAATGGGTGATGATGAGGAACCAGTTAGGTTTATTCCTAAATTACAGGAAATGTGGAGAGTTGAGACAGGAGTGCAATGAGACCATTCAGTAACATTTTTCTACTTTATCGTACAGAAGGGATTACCAAATAGGTGCAGAAGGCACTAGATAACATTGTGGGAGTTGAAGCCAAAGGGTGGGCAGAGATACAAAGTTTAATAGTCTACCATTATAACAGAATCAAGGAGCGGGACAGGGAGATCGCGCAGAAGTAGCAAATGGTTGAGGCAAAACAAGTGTAAAAGAAACTAAATAAGGGTGACGTCCAAGCACCAGTGACGGCACTGGCTCAGGGGGAATGGACAGGAGTTACTCTACAGATTGTGAATGCCACAATTGTGGCACTATGAGCCAAAAAAGGACAGGGACAATGGGGTTGGGGGGCAGTACGTAGTGACAGTATGAAGGAGCACCAAGGGGAAGAGGGGTCTTCGAGGAGCAAGAGAAGGAGGCTTTGGGGGCTACCACCCCGGAGAGGAGGATTGGGAACATCACAGTGCTGGTACTGCTGGAGGTGGGGGCATTTTGCAAGGGAATGTAGGAACAGGCACAGAATGGGATTTAAATATGGACCATCACCTCCAGGGCATGGATTCCAAGGGCCTCCAAGAATGGGACACCCGCAATTTGGCCAAGGGCGTTAAAATCAGTTCCCTTATGGGGCTGATAGGCAAGATCAACATGGGCAACAACCGCAGCAGGATGAGGGAACACAGTTGAACAGGATGGCAGGGGGAACAGGCGTCCCGGTCCAAGGAGTTACAATGATGGGGGTGGCCCTTTTTCATTTCCCGGGACAAATACATATTCTGATTAAGACAGCCCACAGAGAGCACACACGTGTCCAATCCTATTGACAACCACACACCCTGAAGAGGAGCCCTTGGTGGAGGTGGAAATAGGAAACAAGCAATTTACATTTATGGTATATTCAGGTGCAACTAAATCATGCATTATGGAGGGGAACTTTCCATTATCAGATAAAATTCTTGACACGCAGGGATTCTTTGGGGTATATCTGCTCAGTTAACTAAATGTAACTATATCATTCACAGATGAAGGGGTAGTGTGTTCCACTCCAGGGATGTGTGTAGCTCGAGCAATGGTAATAATCAATGCAATGGCAAGGGAGTCAGTAGTCCATGGAGTTCCTGTTGTCTCAGACATATTTGTCTATGCACTCAAGGTACTAGCAAACGCAGTTCCTCAAATTGTGACAAAATGTTGGCAAGTGCCCACAAATTTTATTTTACGAGCCATGGTGCCACCCGAGGTGGTGACCGGGACAAAATTGCCATTAGATTTGCAAGGATTAGTAGTATCAGACAAAAGAGTAGTCCTGATTGGAACAGATCAGGACGGGTGTGAATGGCACTCAGTATAATGTGTAGACCTGACGGTACGGTTGAAGGAAATGACTGATGAGGAATTACTTGAGGACAAGTGAGCAAAATGGGGATATCAGTTTGGAAATCTGCATCCCCTGTGATATCATGGTGCAGTATAGTTAGGTACATTGCCTTTGAGGGGGACATACAATATGTGCCAGCACAATTATGAACTGTTAATCCACATGATGTTGGGTTACTGAGAGATGTGACCACAGTACAGATTACATTGAAGTCAGGAGCAGTACTCCTGAGGGTACTGCCAGTACCCGTTGTCAAGGGAAGCAGAGGAAGGGATAAAAGGCACTAATCAGGCTCTATTAGAGCAAGGGATTGTTGTGCCATCCACATCCCTGTGTAATACGGCCATATACCCAGTCAAGATAGCAACAATGGGTAGTTGGAGGATGATCCAGGATCTACGTCCTCTTAATGACGTGGTGCAGAAAGATTTTCTGGTAGTTCCGAATCCTGTGATGATCCTATGTAGCATTCCCAAGACAGCAATGTACTTCACAGAGGTGGATCTGAAGAATGCATTCTTCTCAATGCCACTCCACCCTGATTCTTGGTATCTCACTGCGTTTACGCATGATCAACAGCGCTTCGAGCACATGAGATTGCCTCAAGTGTACTGTGAAAGTCAGAGTATTTTCAATAGAGTGCTGCATGCCGACTTATTCAGGTGCCTAGCAAGACCATCCAGTATTGTAATGCTCACTTTGTATCCACCCGATTGGTCCGGAGTGCTTCTGGAACTGGGTCACCTTCCCCGGGGACTCGCACTGCTGTGGGCTTATCCTGGAAGACAGGAGTTTGGTTTTAGCTACAATCACCTCCTTTGGGGCCCACCTCCCAAGTGTTCCCCTTGCAAGCCCTTCAGAGCCTCTCTCACCGTGTATTTCGTTAAGGTGCGCTCTCCGTCCTGCCGTTCTGTGCAGGGTTGCATCGTGGTTTGGCACCTTTCCAGGCCGGCTGCGACTCCCCTCTTGAGGTAAGTTTTGAGTCTTTGAAGAATGAGTGTCCGCGATTGTTATTTCCCTGTTGACCTTCTCCTTCTCTCATTGATACAGAAGGGTGATGGAGACGTCAAGCTGATGGCGAGGACCATATCCCTTCCAGTCCACTAGGTAGTAGGGTTTTGTTCTAACATACTTGAAATCCAGGATGTCTTTTACCTCAAATTCTGGTTCTCCCTCAATTATCATAGGCCTTGGTGGGGTAGTTACTTGGGTTCCAGGTTGAACTGGTTTCAAGAGGGATACGTGAAACACTGGATGTATCCGCATGTGCGTTGGCAACGTCAGCTTTACCACGGCTGGGTTTATGATGGATTCGACTGGGAACGGTCCTAAAAACCGTGGGCGGAATGTCCGCGTTCCTTTTAGAGGTACATGTTTGGAATCTAACCATACCATGTCCCCTATTTGGTAGTCGGGGCCTTTGAGCGATGTTGGTCCACGTATTTCTTTTGGCGGGCTTTGGCTTGCTGCAGATGTTCTTTGGCTCTCGTGAAGGCCTGTGAAATAGTCGCGTGTAGATTTGTGGCAACTGGCATTTCCAGAGTTATGGGGATGTCCAGTGCTGACATGAGTGGGTGTCTGCCATACACAGTAAAGAATGGCATTTGTCCAGGGAGTTGTTATAAGCATACTCAGCAATCCACAACAGATCCTCCAACTCCCTTCTGCTTGGTGAAGCATGCAACGTAAGTATTGCTCGAGCGTTTGGTTCGTCCTCTCCGTTTGACCATCCGTTTGGGGGTGATGGCTAGTGGATAATCGGATGTCTATTTGGGCCATCGACCAACACTTCCTCCAAACGTTGGACACGAATTGAGTATCTCGGTCTGAAATCAAGACGGATGGGAACCCGTGCAGCCGTACCACATGTTCTAGGAAGGTTCTAGCGAGACCAAATGCGTTTGGTAGCCCTTTGAACGGGAAAAAATGATCCATCTTGGAGAACAGGTCCACGATCACTAGGATAGTGTTATAACCTTGGCAGGAAGTTAGGTCATGATGAAATCGAGTGATAACAAGTGCCATGGAGCTGGCGGAATGTCCAATGGTTGTAGAAGTCCAGCGGGTCTTTGCTTTGTTGACTTGTTCTGAGCACAGATACCACAGGAAGTGATGAACTGAATGATATCTTTGCGCCACGTTGGCCACCAAGAACTCTGTTTCCCCTTGTCCAGGGTCTTGGCAATTCCTGGGTGGCTTTCCATGAGGGAGTCGTGATATTCTGAGATGACATGTTCTTGCAGTTCTTTTGCAGGCACGAATAGCCGATTTTCGGTAGTAAGGCAGCTGGTCTTCAACGCTATAATGTTCTCCTCTTGAACCCCACTCTCGTAGTTGCACCTGAGTTAATACTTGCCGGACTTCATACAGTAACTCGTCTTGCATCATGGTAGTTGTGATGCCTAAGAGTCTTTCCCCCGGAATGATGGCCACAGGGTCAGGAGGTGTATACACCACCTCATCGGTGCCCATGCGTGAAAGGGCGTCAGCTTTGCCATTTTTTACTCTTGGTCGATACGTGATTACATAGTCGTATTCCACGAAGAATAGGGCCCATCGTAGTTGTCGAGAGGATTGAGCCTTTGCACCTTTCAGGTACTGTAGGTTTCGGTGGTCTGTTATCACAGTGATTGTATGCCTGGCTCCCAACAGGTAGTGTCGTCATGCCTTGAAAGCGGCCTTGATGGCCAGTAAATCCTTATCCGTGATGGCATAGTTAAGCTCAGGTGGCGAGAATTTTCGTGACCAGAACGCCACAGGATGTAGCTGGTCGGTGTGTGGGTCCCTTTGTGATAACACTGCACCCATCGCCATACTGGAAGCATCAGTCTCCACCACATATGGAAGGTCAGTGGGTGTCGTAAAATTGGGGTGGTGGTGAATTTTGCCTTGAGTTCCTGAAAGGCCTTTTCGGCCTCCTCTGTCCATCGAAATGTTTTGTTGCACTTCCATAATAGCGAGGTAATCGGGTGTACTATTTGCGAGAACCCTGGGATCAAACAGCAGTAAAAGTCTGCAAAACCTAGCATGCTCTGGACTCCCTTGAATGAGCTTGGGGCTGGCCAATTGAGGACGGCATCCACCTTGTGCACATCCATTCAGATTCCTTTTGGAGTGATGATAAAACCCAGGAATTCTACTTCCGTAATGTGGAATGAGTATTTCTCGAGCTTGGCGTAGAGATGATGTTGACGGAGTTTGGTAAGAACGGCCCGTACATGCCTGACATGATCTTGTTCTGAAGCCGAATACACCAAGATGTCATTGATGTAGACTGAGGCACAGACATCAATCAGTTCTCTCAGAACATGGTTCATGAAGTATTGAAATGCGGCTGGGGCATTGCATAGGCAAAACGGCAGCACTTGGTATTCGTATAAGCCATATTTGGTTCAGAACGCCGTTTTCCACTTGTCCCCTTCTTTAATGCGCACAAGATGATAGGCCCCCCTAAGGTCCAACTTTGTGTAGATTTGGGCTTCCTTGACTTGGTCTAGCAGCTCTGGGATCAGAGGTAGAGGGTAGTGATTCTTGACAGTGACTTGGTTCAATGCACGGTAGTCAATGCACGTTCTCAATTCTCCTTCCTTCTTCGGTACGAAGTATAAGGGAGACACTGCCGCTGACTTTGAAGGGCGGATGAAACCGTTGGCCAGGTATTGCTTCAGATATGTTTTCAGATGTTGGTTCTCAGGTTCGGTGAGTGCATAGATACGGCCACACAGAATTCATGCTCCAGGTATCAGGTCGATTTGGCAATCGTAGGGCCTGTGGGGTGGCAAGGTATTTGCTTGTTCCTTTGGAACACGTCTTGAAAGTCCTGGTATTGAATTGGTAAGGTGGCAAGCGCGCCTACGACACTTATCGTACCTTCCTGGACAGGTGAAGTGGCATGCTTCCCTTTTCTCCCTTTGGGATAGCAGGTGTGTGTGCAGTCATGGGAGAAGACCAACTCTCGGGCATGCCAGTTGATCCATGGGTTTGTGCGCGACCAGCCACGGCATTCCTAAGATTAACCGGAACTGCAGTGCTTTAATGAGATCAAAGGTGGTAGTTTCCCGATTGCCATCTTCACATAAGAGGGTGAGTTCTGTGGTACACTTGGACACTGGACCGGGGGCGATTTTGGTGCCGTCTACAGTGGTTACAGGCTCTGTGGTGGGCTTCGAACAGAGTCGGAAGCCCCATCTTTGCTGCAAGATCCAGGTCCATGTAGTTCCCCACTGCTCCGCTATCAATGTACGCTTCTAACAAATGTATCCTTGATGGCTGTTGATGGGTGATTAGGATCACGGGCAAAGCAAAATGGGAGGTCTGTAGTTGGATTTCTTTGCTCGACAATTGGACCCCTGCAATTGCCAGGCTTGGTAGTTTTCCAACTCCTCACTTGGTTTCTCCTTGTCTGTGGCCCCTACGGTTCTTCTTGGTGGTTTAACTGGACACTCCTTAAGGAAATTACCTGCTTTTCCGTAGTACAGACATAGCTGCTGTTCTCTCCTCTTATTCCGTTCGGCTTTGGTTAAAGGAGGCCTAACCCATCCTAGCTGCATTGGTTCCGTGGTGCCCTCAGATCTTGCTGGGCGCTTGTTCCTTGGGGCGCAGGAACTTGGGGCGTGCATCCAGTTTGCTCCAGTCTAGTCTCCAATCTTGCCACCGGTGGTCGAGTTGCACCACCAGATTTATGAATTCGGCACAGTACTTGGGTGGGTCCATTACTCGGGCCTATACATCTTTTAACTCCCCTCGCAAGCCCCGGTGGAACAGGGTGGTTAGTTTATCCTCCGGCCATTCTGCTTCGACCACCAGTCTATTAAAGGTGGCTATGTACGCCAACAGATCCTGGTTTCCATGTCAAAGGGACAAAAGTTTGTTATTCAAAACTTGCCCATGGGAGCGACGGGCAAAGAGCTTTTCCAGCTCTTGCTCAAAGCCCCCGAAATCGTGTAACAGTGGATCATCCCAGCTGATAAACGGCACCGACCTATCTGCTGCACTACCACTCAAGTAGAATAAAACAAAGGCCACACGCGATTGATCATTGTGAAACGCCCCAGGTCTGCACAGAAAGTGGAGGCGACACTGATTCATGAAGGTCGCGTATCTTCAGGGATCCCCCAAGAAACGCTCTGGTGGAGCTAGTGGTACTGTCCCAGGTAGATTGATCTGGACCGGATTGCTCGTTGGGGTTGGCATTGTTGTGTTGATTCCGGGCAACGGGGCTTGCCTGGCCTGCGGCTGAAGCAGTTGTCTGCCAAGATCATCAGTTTGTTCTTTGGCCACAATTAGTTCTCTCTGCAGGGCATTGGTTTCTTGTCGGGCTAAATGTACCTCTGCACGTAACTGCCCCAACAACTGGGCTAACTGGTCGGTTTCTGAGATTTCCATGCTAGGCGCCCGGGTGGATTATTATGTTTTGGCTTCACGTTCTGTAACGCTCACCTTGTATCCACAGGGACGCCACCCGACTGGTCTGGAGCGCTTCTGGAGCTGGTTCAGCTTCCCCGGGGACTCACGCTGCCGTGGGCTTATCCTGGAAGACAGGAGTTCGGTTTTAGCTACAATCACCTCCTTCGGGCCCACCTCCCAAGTGTTCCCCTTGCGAACCACTCAGGGCCTCTCTCACCTTGTATTTCGTTAAGGTGCGCTCTCTGTCCGCCGTTCTGTGCAGGGGCGCGTCGTGGTTGGGCACCTTTCGCCGAGTTACTTCACTGGTGTGGGCCCGGGAGTCCAGGCCGGCTGCAACTCCCCTCTTGAGGTAAGTTTTGAGTCTTTGAAGAATGAGTGCTGCGATTGTTATTGCCCTGTTGACCTTCTCCTTCTCTCGTTGATGCAGAAGGGTGATGAAGACGTTGAGCTGATGGCGAGGGCAGTGCTCGAGAAGGTAAATGAATGGGCAGAGCGCAGCGCTGAGACCTTCTATGAATAAGGCTAACCTGTGCTGTCCTCCCTTACAGATCGCTGAGAAGTCCTGGAAGGTCTGCGGCCAGATGAAAGCAGAGCATAGGATGGAGGAGGTCCGGGCGGCAGTGGAGCTTCCAGGAGAGCTTCGGTAAGTAGCGGAGTCTGGAGATGATGATGTTGGAAAACAAACGCTCACTAATTATTTCCCTTCAGGTCTCACCTTTCTAGGATGTTGCTTGCGGAGGAAGACGAGGACTAGTGACGATTCCGGAGTGAGCGTGATGCTGGGTGCAGAACAGGTAAGAAAGAATAACGGTGTTCTTCTCCTTCCAGACGATGCAGGCCCAGGATGCTGCGAGCAGGTCGTGGTGAACGTCACGCTGTAAGTATAGAACAACGCGAAGCGCGTGCCTCAACTTGGGCATGGCTTAAATAGCCAGCAGGTATCCTAGGTGCCTCCAGGGCAGACCACGCCCTGGATGCTAGACTGCATGATGCATTTCCACGTCGATCCTTGTGGGGGCAGCCATGTTGGTCCTTTCCCCAATAGAAACGCCAAAGGCACCAGGACTGGCTCCAAGACAGCCGAGAGGGGCATGACTGTGCCCTTGGGGCAATGCAGGAATACTGGGGCGATGGCCAGAAGCCCTGAGTTATCATGCTAGGGGTAAAGTTTGTGACAGCATGTGGATGATCTGCTGGTATGTGGTGAAAATGAACTGCAGTACAGGAGGGATTCTATTGCACTATTACAATTGTTGGCGCACAAAGGGTACATGGCAGATAAAAAGAAGCTACAATACTGCCAACAGGAGTAACTATATTTAGGGCAACTTATCTCTGCAAATGGGAAATAAATGCTACCAGATAGGGCGGCGGCAGTACGTGCCATCCCTATGCCCAGCACTGTCAAGGAAATGCAGCAGTTTTTGGGCTTATGTAACACAAAGCTGCTGTTACAAAGTCTCAGAGAAGGACAGAAGACCAAAAACAGTAAATTGGAATGGACTGAAGAAATGAATAGACAATTTGCAGATTTGAAAGAAGCTATTTGCATTGCCCCTGTTTTAGCAACTCCGGATTATGCAGAGGAGTTTTATTTATTTTCCCACTCTGATGGACGGCTCATGAGTGCAGATTTGACTCAAAAGAGCACAATGGGCCACAAGCCATTGGCTTATTATAGTGGGACGCTCAGTCATGCAGGGACAGTTCACATGCGAACAAGCACTTGAAGTGTCTGCATTTGCGATAGAGAAAAGTTCCACGATTGTCATGGGGTGCTCTGTTACCTTGTTTGTGGAACATTCACTATTTGCAATTTTGGAAAGGTCTAAATCGACCTGACGACTCAGAGCCCTCTGCATATGAGATTATAATATCCAAACCTCATATTCATATAGTAAGGTGTAGGATGGTGAATCCTGCCACATTTTTGACAAAGGCATCCACTGATGATGAGATGAAAATGCATGACTGTGCTACACACGAGGGTGAAGGGGAGAGTAGATCTGAAGCTAGAGACAGTCCATTGACGGAAGGAGATATACTATATGTTGACGGGTCATCAACAATTGACCAGGGGAGGGGACAGAGGCACACAAGGGCTGTAGAGGTGTGCGCTAAAGGGGTGGAGCATGAAGCTCTGATCACCTATGCACTATTCAGCTCAGGCAGCAGAACGTGTTGCTCTCATTGAGGCATTGAGAGCCTGCAAAGGTCAATTGATGGATCAAGGACAAAACTGATGAAGAAGGGATAATGATAAACTGAATGTAATTTGTTCTAGGAATTCTGCATTATGTTTTCTTGATAGACCGATAATTATATTGTTTTGTGTGACAATGGTCATTATTGTTGAAGTGTATGAAGGTATGTCTGCTATATGGGGTGGCCATATAAAGGGTGGATGGACAATTACATATAAAGGAAAATAATCCTACTATGAATATGTCTATGATAAATAAGAATCAAACAATGTCGACCTTTTTGCCAGCCACGTCCACCGATTTTCTTAAACAAATAAAACGGAAGTACGAATGACATATGATTTATATAAGGGGTTGGGCTTTGCCGGCATTTCTGACATTCAGCATTCAGAGTCTTCTAATAGCTGGCACTCCGATATGCGTACTGTGGGAAGGAATGTGATGAATGAAAGCTGTTACATGTGTGCACTCATCCGGCATTTGTGTCAGGGGCTCCTAAGGTTTTAGTTCCACATCCATTCCCAATAATAGAGGAACAATGCTTGGTACATCTTGCACTATGTAGGATAAAGGACACGTTCCAGGCACACAGCGTGCAGTTGTGGAACATTGATCTAAACCCAGCGCTATGCAATGGCAGGAGGAAATACAGCAAGTGTCTACAAGCACCATACATTTTCTTGGGAGTTCACTCACATGTCAACAACAAATGGCAGGGTACCACAGTGATGTGGCCAGCAGATGGACTGATCAAATACAGCAAAGAAATAATAGCCCGATTTGTGACTATGTGTGCGCAAATATGGTCCCAATACATCACAAGGCAGACATGGATTGTGACAATGGAGAATCCAATGCGAATACATAGATACATGGACTATGAACTTTGTTTTAGCAATGAAGGAACAGTTCCTGTTGGCGCAAACACAAAGTGCAACCACACACTTGGGATCCCTGATATGATGAAAGGTATGTCAGCAGTGATGGATTACTACTGGGTTTGTGGCCGACAAGCCTACTTCCACCTCCCATCATCCTGGAGGGGCAAATGTTCACTGGCAACCCTAAAAGAACTGCCTGTAAAGGTGCCAACAGCCACTCCAGCACCTAAAGAAGCAGAGAGGGACTTGCAGATCACACAGAAATGTTGTCTGCTGCCAGAAAAAGATGATTTCAACAGCTGAAAAGAAAGAAGAGATCAAACTCAGAGGAATTCCTAACGAGTATCGACTGTTTAGCTCAGCAGAAACTTTCTTTTCATATTTTTTGGCTCCTGGGATACAAGCAGCTGCTAACGCCAAATGGGTTCAGATCATTCGGTGGTAGCTAGTCCAGCTCGCCAATGATACAGAGAATGGGTTCAACGCCAGCAAAGTAGAGCTGCGTGTGTTGACGATGCAGAACCGCTATATGCTGGATCTGTAAACAGCCATAGAAGGAGGAGTGTGTAAAAAACTGGGAAGCAGCTGCTGCACTTTTGCAACCCCGGAGAATCCCAAGAATGGGTCACTATCACACATCATTGAGGCTGTGCACAATCTAGCTGTTCAAATGAAAGAAGGTGGAATTCAGAGCACGGATTGGCTATCGCTTGCCTTTGATTGGGTCCCCTCATGGCTGGGGGCAGCAGTAAAAATGCTGGTGCCTGTTATTGTGTTCTTCTTGGTTCTGTTCTGCATGTGTCAATTGGGTCTCTGATGGTGTTTCAATGTAGTAACTAGTAGTGCAAAGATGATGTTATCCAATGGGAGTTCAAATGCACCTTGCAATACAATAAACAGCGAAACTCAAACTGATACTTTTGGGGTTGTAGATAGGTTTGGTGAGGATGAGTTTGTTACTGTTGAAGTAACTAAAGGGGAGGGGAATGTTGGAAAGGGAATAGGGTCCTTCCAAACCCCCAAGCGATTCAGAGATAGGTAAGCCCTCTTTAAGATGCTATAATGGACTGGTTGAGGAGGGGCACTGGGAAGGCTCTCTCATGCAAACATAATCACATACACAGACATAGGCGAGCACTGAAAAAGGTAGTTTTTGTCTAAATATAAGGCGCAATTAACTATTAAAAGCTTGACTAGTGCTGTAGATGAGTCAAACTCCCCCTCCTTCCCAGAAGGAATGTGGCCTGTGGGATTAAAAATATACTGCAGGCTTAGTGTGCAGTGTCCGTCACTATGGCCAGTGTGAACTGACTCACCAGGTGTCCACTGTCCGTCAATGGTCCATGTGGATTAAAAATAGGACTCACGTGTTTTTGTGCAGCAAAATGCAGAATGGGATAAATTATAAGTATAACGTGTGGAGGACACTACAGGACACAGATAAACATGAGCAGGAAGAGGGAAATATGGATAAGAATGAATGAAAATTGGTTATAGATAACAATGTTTAGTTTTCTTTGGGCTAGGCCTCATGGTTTGTAAAAGTTTGCAGAGCTGAAGTATGTTTTTGCACAGTTAGCAAAATAGAGGAAAGCATGAGCTACAGTGTGTATAGCTAGCAAGATGTAGACCAGCATGCCCTTTGAAAAAGATGAATGAGCAGGGTCACTGAACCCAATACGTGCACTTCCATCTCGTTAGCGCACAGGAAAATAGTTGTTTTTACTTTTTTAGAGAAATGTAATGTACAACATAAATTGTATCGAACTTAGAACATATTTCAAGGACATTCGTTAACTCACAGACGGTATCTCCATATGATACATTTGTGCTCACCCAAGACAAACATCTCAGATCGTAATACAAAACACATGCACACCCTTCACTCCTTGAAAGATAACATGGGGACAAATGTATAAAATGTACAAAAACATTACAGTGTGTTAAATTACACAATTCTTAACAGTGTATAAGTTAGACACTGGGACCTAAAGTAAAAAAAAGTCAACACGACTGTTTCAGCCATTTTGAAGCTGTATTATGTCGCTGCTGTTATGTCAGCCTTCATCATGACGGAATTGTGGTTTCAGTATTCAGTAGGCTCTGTCAAGAGATGGACAGAGACTTGTTTATCGTCTATCAGCTGCCACCTGATCCTAACCCTGGGGGTGCTATCGTGAGGGAGGAACACATGGGAGGAGATGGCTTTCAGGGGAAGTGATGACTCCCTTGGGGGTGACATAGTATTGGACCTCTTATAAGGATGAAAGCCCTTTAATCCCCAAAGAGCTAATGGCTTGCTGTTATTGTACAAGTCTCTCACATGAAGCTGCCCAAAAACGTGCTGACAGAAGTCATTTAATCAGAGTAAAATGTTTACTTTAGGAGTTCAAGAATGACATCTGATATCTATGAATTGTCATGTTTATGTTTTGGGTAAAGGTCATCACACCAATGGTAAATCACAAACCTCTTCTATAACATTCCCTTACTTGAACAATTCTCAGTTCACCAAATACTCACAGACAGTTAAATTACAAAGTATTAATGCCACTCTGGACCACAATTCATGTGGCACTGTGATGAGTAAAGGGTACTCAGAGGCAATGAAGATCAAAGGTCCCATTGAGCATAGTAAGTGGTCTAGTTGTTGTAGTGTGAGGTACTTGAGTGGGACGTTTAAATCCCACAATGAGTTGCACCTGAAGGAAAGTGTGGAAGCAGTACTAGAGGCAGTCCAAACCCCCAAGATTGTAGGACGAAGAAAGCCAGCTGACGCGGACAGAAGAGGCAGATGGCACTGCAGACTTCACGCAGCAGGAAGTGTTGTTGTAACCGGTGGGGGAAGAAGAAGCCCAGTCGCATGGGAATCAAACTCCCAGTATGACGCAAACTGCTCCGGTGCAGAAATGGAAGCGTGACCCCATGGAGCTGTGAGAGCTCCAATGAAGAGCTGCGCAGACCGCTACATTTAAGTGGGAGCTGGCAGCAGAGGCAGCAGAAGTAGGAGGTCCACTGCAGAAGCAACGAAGACGCCACAGAAGAAGAGTTTGCCTAAAATAAAAGGTGACCCTGAGGCACTTCAAGCAGGACATTGGACCATGCCCAATAGATTTGAATACTGAACATATAAAGTGAAGAGGCAGCAAGGGCGCAATTCCCTTTTCAAGGGGCACCTTTCTGCGGAAATCTGTAACCCCTATTGCCACCAGCCAAACGGTTGTGAAGGAGAAGTGAAGCGGCAGCAAGGGCACAATTCCCCTTTCAAGGGATACCTATTTGGGGAAACCTGTTAAACGCATCACCAAGAGGTTGTAATCAAAAAAGATATAAGAAGGCAACTTGGGTGCAATACTCCTTTCTTGGGAAACTAGTTTGGGGGAATCTGTAGCCCACATTGTCAAGAATTTAGAGACTATAAAATGAGGCTACCATTGTACATCTTTCCTCACAAGGGATACTGGTGGGGAGAACTCTGAAACAGTTATTAGTGAAATTACTTGTAGTTGTAGGAGTTTATCTTCCTGGCAGGAGAGTGAATCAGGAAAAAGGATCATTAGTAGATAGTCCTGGCAGGCGAGTATACTAGGAAAAGAAGAAGATAATTTTGAAGAAGTGTTGTTGTGACAAAAAGATGTGGTAGAAAGAAAAGTTATTGCTTGTGTTATCATTTGACAAACTGTTACATCACAAAAGGCAGCTGTTGTGCTATCCTGACAAAAGTATTTCAATGGGAGAATAAGCATGATATGTAAGGATTGCATTGAACTTTAAAGAAAACAATTACCTTGGTTTATGAACTTGTATTTTGTGGGAGAGACATTTTGATTTATCAAGAAGGAAACTGTGAAGGATAACAGGTATTCGATTGTTTATCAATACGTTGTGAAAGAGACATTTGCATCATTCAGTGGAAGGATGCAGTTGAAAGAAAAGACATTTTGTGTTGAACTAAATCAAACTTGGTTCAATATGAACATTGTCAAAGATATTCCTGAACTGATCCAAGGGAAGGGAATCCAACCCTGGTCACAAGGAGTACTTGTCCAACTATAAGTTGGAACTTTCATTCTGTTTTGTGTGAAACTAAATATAGCCAAACATTCCTTGTTGTTTTTTGTTGTATGTATTAGTGTGAGGGTCAAATACGTTTTGGACCGTAGGTCTTCTTTCTTTAGTTTAATTTGCTAGGTAGGGACATCCTCATTAGGATAGGGAAAGATATTCATTTATCCCACCACTTTCTATGCTAATAAATGGCAAACTTTGAGAACACTGTAGCAGTGTGTCCGTCTCACATTTCTGACTCCTCACACCACGTACACAGCTCAGCTCTCTGCCCTCCCCACCCCAGGTCTGCTTCTTCGACTTTCCAGTGTCCTCTCTGTTCTGGGCGTGCCAGCATCTCTTGGCTTCTTCCTCAGCCCTGCTTTGAACTTCCCAGGCTCCAGTGACAAAACTTCACTGATCCTTCTTCTGTTTTAATTAGACCACGCTGGGTCCTCCCCAGTGTAGATGCACAGTCCTTTGTTTCTTTCACTTGAGGACTCATGGCTCCTTGGTCTATCTTCTTCATCCCAGTGCAGTTGGCTACCAACCACTGTGTACTCTGCATGGTTTGTATATTCTTCTTCTTCCCAGGACATCTGACCTAAGGAGATGGATTCTTGGAGATATTACAGTAACAGAAAGAGACTGGTTTGGAGTGATATGAGGGGTCTTCAGATATTCTTGTTAACCCCTCATAAGGGGGTCTACGGAGTTCCTGGATGGAATGGGAGTCCTTGTCCCCAAGAGGATAGTCTCTCCCTGTGAGGTCCCGGTTTCCACCACCCCTAGGGGGAATGTTGCATAGCAAACTCACCTCCCTAGACTCACAGCAAAGGGCTCCCCTGGGGAGAAGTGACAAGGTTTTGTGAGTAGTCAAACAGTCAAGTCTCTGCCACATATGGGCTGCATTTTAGATATAAACCCCTGTTTCAAAAATAAGGGCACACCCATTCTCCGAAATCTAGGCCTCACATCAGAGTGCTGCATATCTAAAGGCCTTTGATTCCATTGAGAAGGGAAGGGCAGGGTTGCGTGTAGCCAGAGAGAGAACTGTACATGTTTTTGAAACTTCTGCCACCTTGTTTCTCTCAATCTCTCTTTCTCTTTCCCGTACCCTCCACTTCCTGTTACACAAATCACTTTGGGTGTGATGTATGTCGTGGAAAAAACACTCATTTGAAGAGCAGGGACTGGACCCCCTAAAGCAGGTTATCTTTATTTCAATCACCTGTGGACTTTTGCCTTTAACATAAGAGGACTCGCACAACGTCTTTGAATCATCCTTTGATGATTCAAAGAAGTGGTGTGAGACCCCTTATTCCAACAATGTGTTCCTTTTCAATGGAACACATTATAGACAAAAGAAGGAAGTAGCTGTGGGGGCCACCATGCTTAAAAACATGCTAAGCCCCTTATTCTTCGTACCAACACCTAGAGTGCCAAGAGTGCCCACTGTGCCAACTACCTGGCTTCAGTCTACTAAAGCGGCAGGATTCTTCAAATGAGGGACTTGCACTATGTGTTCGTGTGCCCACCCCACCAACTTGATTATTTTTTGTGACACCAACCAACACACAATCAAACAGTTTATAAAATGTCTCTCAAAATATGTGGTGTATGTACTTGCCTGTGGGCTCAAATACATATGTAGCACAATACGTGAGCTGCGCACCAGGATCAGAGAGCACCTCAACCTACTGGGCTCACAGGACACCAAGTATCCCCTGGCTCAACATTGGCAGACCAAACACCCCATGGTAGACAAGAGGGACATACGCTTCACAGGGATTAATATCGTCCCTGCCAGCATCAGAGACGGAGACAGAGAACTTCAACTTGGGCAGCAGGAAGCAAGACTGATATGTAAACACAGACTAGTGACCACTGGCCAGAACAAGGAACATTAATCTAATGTGTTCTTGTAAATTCAGTCCCCCATGTTTCCTGTAAATATGCATACCTATGCTTCATGTAAACATATCTGTCTGTATAACAATGATGCAATGCTTATTATAGTTCATGTAGGTATTGTCACTATCTCAGACCACAATGGGGAAATTTATGCACACAACCAACCAACTAGCTAGATTCTGGCACCTTCTTTTTCCCCCACTCTTACTTCCAGACACAGCTGGAATACATTTTTCCTCCGATATGCTCCATAAAATATTATAAATATTCCACATTATATTCTGTTTCTTCCCCGACAACCCCCCATATTTTCACAAAAACGACCATTCCAAGGGGGAAATTTCCCCCTTTGTTTCGCATCCCAATTACAATTCCAAACCAATTATCATTTAGTTTCTCGATCACACTGGTTACACAGGCGAATACCATTTGACCAGCCCAGGATCGAGAGAGACGAATAGAACTCAAGTTTTCATGCAGCCAATAGTTGGGTGCCATATCACCCCGTGCAGTAAACATGATGCCTATTTAACTTCAGTGACAAGATGGCGACTGACACTGTCACAGCATTGTGATTGACCGCAAAGACTCAAATGAGAAGCAATCAAGTAAGGGGATTCTCCCCCATATATTGTCTCTTAAGAAGCCTGTACTCCCCTGACCTGCTAGGTAATACTTTAAAGGAAACGGGTTCACTGTTCAACTTTCCTTGCCCCTTACAGGCTTGACATACACCGCTAATGTGGATTACCCACCAGATATCAATATAGGGGCCTTCCCCATCCTGATCTTGAGACCATTAACCAGCCCTACCTCACCCATCTTGGTAATCCTTTATCAGCCTACAGCATCAGCCTCAATACCTGGTTGCCCCCTTCCCTGCACTGGGGCCTTTATAGCTTCTATAACCAAGCCCTTATACACGTTTTTGTTTCCTTTTCAGTTTTTTTTTTGTTCCCTCCTCCCTTCTCCCTCGATGTATGCCCTGTCTGTTATGTTATGTGTTACCCCACAATCTTACATGTATCAATCCTACACCCACTTAACAATGTGCCCACTCACTCCCCTTCCGGATTATGTGATTTTTGTATCATGTCTGCCATTATGCACACACTTGGGGTAGCACATGCATAATTGAATGTACTACATATTGTTATTATCCTTGAAAATGACCTTTAGGGTCAAAACACATGTCGGCGAATCCTTGGTGAATCCTAATAAAAACCTGTTAATGATTACACAAACAAGATCTTACAAGCTTTTTTTAAGAGAACTCTCTCCTGACATCTACACGGTGTCTAGCACAAATGTGAGAGGTCTCAAAACTGCAACTCGAATCACAGCAAGGGACAGTGAGGCACTGTCCCAAGTATACAAGGCCACACTCAGCAGGGCACTAGATATGCTCACCTGAAAGCGTGGCAGTCCAGTGCTACATTTGTTTATTGGGCATTTGTATTTGTATCTATTATATCTCTGCATATTCTGTGTTCTTTCTACATGGGTGGGTTTTTAGAGTGTTTTCTAGTTGTGTGATTAAAATATATCGTGTTATAGAACTTGATTTGACATTCCTTAATTTTATTCTGCTATACTTCTCAGTTTGGTTTGCTACTGAACCATATTCACACCCCTCTTAAGAGCATAGCCTTCCATTGGCCCGCGTTACCACAAATGGCAAAGGACGTATATCTCTTAACTGTGCCTGTTTTACCTTTATGATTCTGTTGGCTCTTGGTTTGTAGAAGTCTGAGGTTGGAGTGAGCGGTTTAGCTTCTAACTCATCCTTGTACTCCAATGTGTCAGCCTGCTGAAAGATCCGTGATTTTCCCAAGCTTTTGTTACAGTATTTCATAGAGAGATTACTCCCACAGGGAAGCCTCCCTATGGAGATGATACTGGATATACACTTTGCACCATTCTTGAAAATACTTGACACCATCTTGTAATTATACTTACAATATCTTGCAATAATTTGGTGATCTGTGTGATAGAGAATGCCGTCACTGTAAAAAAAAATACGTGTCATTAGGGCTGATATCTGAATGACATTTATTTGAAAGCCTCTAAAAAGCCCGGAAGGGCGAAACTGTTGGCCAAGCTCCCCATTACAGGACTAGTGTGCTGCACTGCACATTAAGTGTTTCAGAGCAAGGCTGACTTTGAATTAGTTTAGATGCAGGGGCTCTAAGGAGAATATATGAGTGACAGGGCAAGTCTCATATGCAGTGTCCGATTGGCTTTATGTGAGCCATCCAGCACCAAGATGTATTTTTGATCTCATTATCTAGTAACCCACCAGTGCGACCAGCGGGTTGCTGCCAACCCTGTAACACCAAAGTCAGGTGCTGGATTTTATAACTCCCCATTTCCATAGAGTCCGATAGGGAGACAGAAGCAACGGTGCCAGTGCATCCGTGAAAAGTCTGCCTACCGGGGCCACTGCGCCCGGCAGGTCAGACCTGTCTGGGGCAGCGGCCCCTAAAGGCAAACTCGTAGTGTGGCGGTCTGGAAACAAAAGTGCCGGTAAGCTTACCGGCACCCTTGTTTCCAGATCGCCACACTTGTAAAGAAGCCAAAAGACTTCTTCTACAAGGAAGCCCATGTTTTTTCAGTGAATAATACCTTCAAAGCATTGGCATACCGTAGTTCAGGGTTGACAGAGTGGCTCAGTTCCTCATGTATGTGTTGATGAGATCTAATTCTGGGGTTCCTTTGATTAGCCCAGAGCTTGAATTGGAAATAAAAATGATTGCAGAATGTTTGTTCCATAAATCTACATACAACACACAATGGAACAATTTAAAAGCAGAAAGTTAAAGAAAACTAACTGAAAGTATATTTGGATTGACTGGGCAGTCTTCCCACCTTTAAACAGCGAACTGAAACACATATGCAACTGGATTTTAAGATATCATTTCTTTCCCGAAGGCCTCTGATGCAAAATAGCACATGTGTCTCCAAAAAGTGAAGTCTTGTGTATCTATAATTTGGCGTTTTCTAAACCAGTGAACAATCAATATGACAATCCTAGAGCTTTTATCCACTCATCATTAACAGTATACATTGAATGTCACTGAAAGATATAACACCAACAGTAAAGTGGCAAAATAGTAGGAATGTTCTTAAGTTTTAAAGTGAATCTCGTTTTTCGTGTAAGAATATAAATCAAAAAAGCCCAGCCTTCAATGGAACAGTAGGTTTAAGCTCTCTCTCACAAAGATTGTCGGGCAGTCATTAGCTGCGCAATAAAATGAGCACATAGCAATAAAGGGATCCTCCTGTTTTCGCATGTGTGTTTAGTCATTTATGGCCGAGGCCTTCGTACCAGGTGATGCCAGGAGACACGGAGCTGCACTACCAAGAATCGCGTGCTCTGCTAGATTATCAGAGCTGCTATTATACGGATACCCTGCTAGTACTGGGAAACGTCTGTAGCACAGTTTGAACG
Organism: Ambystoma mexicanum; assembly: GCF_040938575.1. Taxonomy (NCBI): domain Eukaryota; kingdom Metazoa; phylum Chordata; class Amphibia; order Caudata; family Ambystomatidae; genus Ambystoma; species Ambystoma mexicanum. The sequence continues at coordinate 739,399,395 of NC_090933.1, read as the reverse complement.
TGTGTCTCAACCTATTTATTTTTAATTCTTCTAGCCGAAAGAATTATAAAATATTCTGAAATATATCAGGGTACCACGGATGTAACATGTCTACATATATTGAAGCAAGTTACAGACAAGTAAAACGGGTATTCATAGACACAAATGAAAACAAACTCAAGCTTCATCTGGTCGCAAAGTGGTACTTGTCAAACCGAGCCCTGCCTATAGGATAGCCTAGCTGATTTGGCTGTATTCAAAGGCAGCACAGAGTGCTCCGGCTGAACTAAGGAACAGAAAGTAAATGGCCTAAAATGAGATGGAACCCACTGGCAGGAGGCTGGGTGATGACTCGGGATGTTTTTGGTTTTGGGATTATTTTACATATGACGCCCTGCATTTTGTGGTTCAAGATGATCTCATGTATGTTGCATCTACTGGGAAATGTTACTGTGAGCGATATTTGTCAGAGCCAGAAAAGGTATATTAACCTTTTTCTTTCAAAGAAATGCATGGCATTAATTTGTATTTCTCTGTATTTGCTGATTTTGTGTGAAACTAAACAGACAGAACATTGCATATGTTGGCAATAAATTGTGCCAGAACATGTCATCGTGCAGACTTTTTCACTGTCTGGCTCGCATATTGCCCTGTACAATTTTGCAGCACGATCAAACAAATAATATACACAATTATTACTTTCTCACAACAATCTCAGTTCAGTTTAGTTTATTTGATCTGTGTGATATTACAGAATCTTTGCAGAAGTGTAAATTGTGACGAATCTGGACAATTCGTCACTTCTTCCAGGAGGGGGGCACCCCTTTGAGGCTAGGGAGTTGAGACCGGTAAGCAAGACCGTCCCTAGGGGCCTGGGCAAGTGGGACCTCCCTTAGAGTGACTTCCCTCTTGGGGACACCGAATTCCATTCCGATAAGGAACTCCCCGGTACAGAGTACGTTATCCGCCTACATGGGAATTGGAAAGACCGTCGTAAACCCTGATTTGGATTGTCCGAATACTGACATTACTTCAATCTCGTTGGCTTAAGGTAATGCTGGATCTCGCCTGAACGTTACAGTCAAAGATGAATGACACACGCTTTTGTTTGTTATGACGTACATGAAACCACAAGAAACATGGGATGCAGGAGACAGAATCCTACGCAGAGGCGAGACTCTGACAAGAAGATATCCTGGAGGGGTGGAGATACCCTAGACTGCAAAGTCTGCGGTAGCGTGGAGAGCGAACGAGACGCTAGCAAGACGCCTCAAAGCTGGCATCTTGATCGGCAACGAGGCCAGGGTCAAGAAGGAGAGGGGGATGGTAAAGCAACAGTCTTGCATGGTGGCTCAACCACACAGAAGGCATGGTGGGCCTGGGGCCGCCGAGACCAGAGTGCAGCGCAGAGACCTAATCCCTGAGCTCTGCACAAGAGGTGCATTAAATGCCAAGCCAGGAAGTGGAAGGGAAGCAAATGCTCCCGAAAAGGCTACACTATGGAGAGGGGTAAACAGTGCGATTCGAGGCTGAGAAAGCCACAAGGCTAACAAGGCCTCAGAGAGCCCTGAGAAACTGAAAGACCTTTATACCCGAGGCTGTAGAAGCCGAGAGAGTTACGTGAACTTGAGAAACCCTAACACAGATGTGGGCAGGTACCAAAGCATGGCCCTGCCAGATTATATATACAAAAGGGAAAGAGGGCTTTGGTGAAAGCCCTAGAACTATAAAATATTCAGAGAACTATTTATTTTTTATTTTATTTTTATTTTTGCATTTTTAAAGGGCTCACAGCCCACAGGCTTCGAGGCGCTGTTACAGGAATTTCTTCTTTCTTTTTGTAGCGTAATTGTTTTTTGTCTTAGTTGGTTATTTATAACGCACTTAAATACCCAGAGGGTTCTAAACGCAGACCCGGGGATCGAACCTGTGTTGCTTCGTGTCGTCTTGCTTCCAAGGCGAGTACGTTGCCGCTGAGCTATCCTCCTGGGACTATATTTGTTAAAAACTTTCTTTTGGAAAGAGATCCAGAATTTGATAACTTTTCTTTTGTTTGAAAAAAGATCTAGAATATGACAAATGTTTCTTTAAAACTTTATTTTGGAAAGAGATCCTGAACTTGAAAAACTTTTTAAAAAACTGCTTCTTGGAGAAGAGATCCAAGTGTTTGGCCTGGCAGAAGTCAAACACAGAGGCCATTGCACCAGCCTCCTTCTTTTGTTAAGTTTTCTTAAGTGGTAGAGCCAGTTTTCTAAATAGGATATGGACTAAGGACTATTTCTTTCGGGACATTTCATGAGCACCATTAGATTTAGTTTCTAGGTAGGGGACTTCCCACATGGTAGTAGGGCAAAATAAGCGTTTTCCTTTTATTTTTAATAAACATCCTTAAACATGTCAGTCATTAGTATAACTCTTTCTTCTGGTTCACCACAAAGAGCAATTATTACTAGGGCAAACATTGCAGAAGTGCATTTTTAAACCAGGCCAATTTTTGCCCCTGTCATAGTCCCTTACCCGGATGCTCCAATGCATTAAAAGATAGTTTTTTGCAAAAATGGCAATTTCTGTCATAGTGATAATTGTTTTTGCACCAGTGCAAAGTCTCTGCATTATGATCATGTGAGCAGTAGTGAGACAGAATGAATGACCTCTTTGAGAGACCAGAATGGCAAACAAATACTAATTTTTGACTAGAAATCCCCAAAAATAATTACTAAAAAGAACAGAAATTTATAAATGAATACAATGAGTGAGCTGAGTGCTGCCGTACGGGCCAGGCTATGCAACTTTGAAGCTAAAGCCAAATTACTCTAAGAAAAATGTAATGCATTGTTCATTGTGGTATGTCTAACCCCCACTCATAGTAAGTCATCCCAAGTATGTTAACGTATTGTGATACAATCGCATGTGTTTTACTACTAGGTGTTACGGTGCACGGCACCTTTAAGGAAGGCCCAAGGACATGTCACGTGGTTGTGACGCATGAGGGAGGAGCGAAGGGGAGGATCGGGCACTTGATGTTAAGAGAAGAATAGCGCAAGACATTTCAGTATCCCGCTGGTGTGTGTGTTTTTATTACGTAGGCCTAACATTTAGCGATGAGGACCTTCCAACACCACCAGCATCCTCCTCCTCCTCCAACGCGGGCGACCCTGCCACGCCGTACCAGCCAGGGAAGCTCTCCCAATTGAGCTCCACCATCCTCCTTACGAGCGGGCAATCCCGCCATGCTTCCATGATGCAGGCACCGGCTGCCTGCAGGCAGACCTGATCCCAGGCCTCGCCTCCATCCACCTAATGAGCGCAGGCGATCCTGCTGCGCTTCTCCACCACAGGCATCGGTCGCTCACACAAGGACCTGATCCCAGGCCCTGCCTTCATTACCCAAATGAGCGCGGGCTGCACTCCTACGTTACAGGCTCTGTGCCAGGGCCCTGCCTCCTCTCACCCAATGCAGTCTATCTTGGTGGGAGACCAACTAGGTGCAACATACTGAGGAGGGCGACGGACAGCAAATCAAGTAAGTGCACAAGAGCACATACCAACCCCAAATGAACAGCAGCACAGTACATGTGCACAAGGACCATCCCCAAGCATTGGCCCGATGAGTGAACCTACGCACCAGTGCAGGATTATACCATCCTATACAGCGCCCCAGTGACTTTACCGGAAGTGACCAACAGACAGGTCAATAAGCACCCAGAGTGATCTGGAGCCCCACACTGTCCATATACCACGCATTGCACCATCCATAGCGTGGATAAGACACCAAGCCCCCCTCCCTCGGCAAGAAAACACTAAACCGTTGCACAGAGGCTCCACATAACTCCTGCCTCTCCACTGAAACATCCACCACTATGAGCTTGTCTCCGTATCAGGGTGCCCAAGACCCCCCACCACCCACTCCAGTGACTAGGTCAACAGCCACTGCATGGCCTCTGCCATTTTTGATGACCCCCCAAGTGGATAAAGGACCTCAGTGGGTAGAATGGCTTGAGGATTTCAACAATTTTATTGCTCAGCGGGTTTGGAAACGTCACCAAGGCTGCGTAGCATGTTCATAAACACAGCAGGCACAGAGGTCAAAACGCTGATCAAGACCATCCCAGCAGCGGAACACACAGACTTCCCGTCGCTAATTGCAGCTCTCAACAAACGTCTAGAAATAGAACCCAATAGAGGCTACGAGAGATATATATTTAACCAATGCACCCAGCGAGCGGATGAAACTGTAGACGAATTCATAACCAGATTACAAATCAAAGGGGAACAATGCCAATTCCACGCATTTTCCCTCGAAGAGGCCATCCGCCTACGTGTCATTGAAGGGTGCCTCTCACCAACACTGAAGAAAAAAATCCTTAAAAAAACCCTTACCATCGAAGAGGCAAGCGAAATGGCCAGAATCCTCAAAAGGGTGGACAGGCAAGCAACGCAAATGACCAACACCTCCGCACCTAAGCAAGACAAAAGTGAAATAGTAGTGGCAGTCCAAACAAACACAACACGTGGAAATGAAAGAAAAACTGGTCCCAGCTCAGTACAGACTCCAAGAATGCAAAGTCAACGCTACAGATGTGGAATGGGTCTACCGCACGCAGACACATGCCCTGCTCTCACCCAAAAATGTGGAAATTGTGGTAGGGAAGGACACTTTCAATCAGTTTGCAGAGAAAGCAGACCATTCCCCACACCGCAACCACCCTCTTTGCCACAATACAGGCCATAACAAAGTACACCTCAGAATCCAACATACCAAATACTCCCCTATCAACAAGGGCCCAGGCGGTACGTGAGAGTGGTTGAGGAGCTATATCCTGAAGATGAACTACAAGAACACGAGCCACAGGATGTCACCACGCATATTTGCGATGAATACGACGGACCACCAAGCACACGCCAAAATACATACAGAGCTTGCTGTCCAAGACAACACAATACTGCTGAGAGGCTGCCGATTAGTCATCCTGGCGACCCTAAGATCAGAAGTCATCAAAACGGTACACAAAGGCCATAGAGGAGCAGAAAACACCAAATGCCAACTGAGATGTCACGTCTGGTTCCCGTTCCTCTTGGTAGATCGGTGGGTCCAGCAATGCATCACATGCCAATGCACAGCCCAAGCCGGGCCTCCAAAACCACTTTGACCCACGCAAATACCAGACCACCCGTGGGAGAAGGTAGCCATAGACCTCTACGGGCCCCTCGAGACAGGAGAATACCTGTTGCTCTTCATCGACGAACATTCCAGGTTCCCGATAGTAAAGAAAGTGAAGTCCACAGCCTTTGCACATGTAGCAGCGGTCTTTGATGAGGTTATTAGTGAATGGGGAATTCCAGATACCATCAAGTCCGATAACGGCCCACAGTTCGGCGTTCACGGATTTGGAGTGTTTGCAAGACACATGGGGTTTAGCCATCAGAAGATTACGCCACGCTGGCCTCAAGCAAATGGGATGGCTGAAAGGTTCATGGCCTCAATAAAAAAGACGCTGCAAAGAGCCTGGGTCGAAGCAACAGATCCACACCATGCACTGTGCTAAATGTTAAGGGACTACCGCAACACCCCACACAAAGTCACAAACAAAACCCCAGCAGAACTGATGGTAAAGGATGGAGTTCGCACGAGAGTTGTGAGAAACCCAGCAAACCAACCCGAAGCAGACCAAGAAGTCATAAGGAGAGACAGAGAACGGTAAGAGAAGATGAGAGTGGAAACAGATGAAAGAAGAGGAGCAAGGCCAAAAGAACTTCAGATAGGAGATAAGGTGTGGGTCCAGCAGAAGGTAGCTAAGAAAACAGACTCACAGTTTGCCCCAGAGCCTTTTCAAGTAGTTGCCATAAAAGGATCAATGATAACAGCGGCTAATGAAGAAAAAGAGCTAACGAGAAATAGCTCCTTGTTCAAACTCGCCAGCAGAAGAGAAGAGAGACCCGTACTCCTTGACCCAGAGCATGAACATTATACTGTACAAGATGAAGCGTGGATTCCCCCAGAGCCCTTTGCTCTTCGTCAAGTGGAGAGATCCGACACCCTTGACAGTGACTCTTCCCAAGAGTCACAGGGACGTCCCCAAAGAACAATCATAAGGCCGCCAAGACTTGTTGAAGAATGTTGAAGACTACATGTTAGTTCCGGTTTTGTTAAACCCAAGTAAGGACATTTGTCCGGGGGTGTTGCTACGGTGCACGGCACCTTTAAGGAAAGCACAAGGACATGTCACGTGGTTGTGACGCATGAGGGAGGAGCGAAGGGAAGGATAGCACTTGATGTTAAGAGAAGGATAAAGCAAGACGTTTCCGTACTCACCTGGTGTGTGTGCGTCTATTAAGTAGGCCCCCAGGGCCTAACACTAGGCTTCAAATTCAAATGCTATGAGGAATGTATTAATGAATGTAGCTCGTTTGGGAATTTGCCAATTTTCTATTCTCGTCTCATCTCTTATGGTTACGCATGGTTTGCAATATCTGTGTTGATAGTTGAATACATATGTTTTAAATTATGAATATGCATTTTATAAACTTGTGATGCACACATAATTAACATTGATGCTATAGGCCGCGATTCGATTTAATCCCACCTTCCAACATCATTGTCATTAACCTTCATTTTGAAAGTACAATTTCACAAAAGAAAACGCAAAGCTGATTAACATAGAATACAAAAACATACACTCAAATAAAACATTAGCAACATCTTCAGTCATACTGTGCATTCCCAGATATAAAGATAGGGCTTTTTCCCATAGACCTTGTAATTGCAGGAAAGTGCCATTTCTCATTTATTAACACTGGCACTCTCCCTATGTCCTGTTTCCAACTGCCTTTCCTATTGAAGCCACATGCCACCTTGTTATGGGGGTGGCTGAACACAATGCTCAATATAGAAGTGCTTGCCTGAGTGTGCGTCTTGTAGTGGCAATGCAATTATTATTATTATTATTTTAAACATCTTAATTTGTTTTAAGAGACAGACAGTTGACAGTGCGATGTCAAAATGAGCAGACATCTAGATGCTTATACATTTCCATAGAGGTGACAAGACATAACCCTTATTTCCCTTCAACAAAGATTGCCCCTCCACCTGCCAGGATCTCACCGGGCCACATCACTAGAACAAACCCTTATTCAATTATAGTGCCAGGTATCTGTACAGCTGTGGCTTGTATACCCCAAAGTAAGAATATTGTACATAATTAATAAAGGGAGCCATGTAGCTACGTAGATCATTTACATCCCCACTGCAAGTGCTGTGGTTTTTTTCAGCAGCAAGAATTTCACAAAGCTTCCCCCACCACATTGGTAGAAGAGGGTCTTCTGGCTGCTTCCAAATACGGCACAGGGAGACCTTGGCTGCAAGTAAAAGATTAGTAATTAGTTTAGAAATGCTCCCTGTGCGTGGGTATATCCTGCCTCCTCGGTCTCCCAGGATGATAACTAATGGTTCCAGGGGAAGTGATATCTTAATCATGGATTTAATATGCGAGAGAACCTACAGGATTGTTGGGGCTTAGGTCATAGCCACCACATGTGGTCATTTGTTCCTGTTTTCGGGGCAACCCCTCCAGCAGTTCTCTGGGTATTCATGGTTCATATGGTGGAGTTTGTCAGGGGAGAAATACCATATGTAGCAAAGTTTCAGCTGGCATTCCTTATGCATTAGGTGGCATTGTGATTATGCTCCCAGATACAGTGGCAGGAGTTCTCACCAATCTGTATCTCCAAGTCATGTTCTCAACTGAGCATGTATGGTAAACGTTCCAGATAATATCAATGGTCAATTAAACAGTGCTGAGATCCTCCCTTTATTACATCCAGCTAGATATGTGAGCTCCAGGGCATTAAAGTCTCCAGTGCCTTTCTGTTTAATCGTGGTGTCACTGGCCCAATGATGCAGTTGTGAATAACGGATTCTTTCTGTTTCCTGTAACAAGAATGTCTGTTTACATTATGCAAACATGAGTGGGGACCCTTCTTTGTAAAGCTGTCTAAGCTCCTTGAGCCCTCCCCTAGTCGAGGATGAGAAAGCTGACCTCTGTAAGCCCGGAGTGAAGTCCGGGTTGCCAATAATGGGTGACAGTGGTACTAAGCCCAGCAAAGAACCCCATATCTTTGTTGCCCTATTCCAGCAGGTGAGAGTGTGCTTCATGCCAGACAAGAGAAAGGGGCCCTCAGAGTCCTGGGCTATCTTGGCAAATGGAAGTTGCAGCGGCAGGACCTGGGTCTGTGCTTGCTCTTTTTGGGTCCATATGGGACATCCCTCATCTGCCCCCATTTAAATATGTGTGAAGGTTGCAAGGTCAAATGATATCTATAAAGACCCGGGACTCCTAAACCCTCTAAATTCATCTTTCTCAAAAGAACCTTTCTCGCTATTCTAGTCTTACGATGTTGCCAAATAAAAGGGAGAAGCTTTCCCTGAAGAGCCTGCAGTGTCTTTGTGGGAATGTTGGTTGGGAGGGCAGCAAAGTGGTAAATGATTTTAGAATCGTGGACATTTTAATCACTGTTACCCATCCCAGCCATGAGATGATTTGCGTGTCCCATCTTTTGAGGTCAGATTCAATATCGGCAAATAGGTTGGGGAAGTTGAACTCATATAGGGTTTTAACTCTTCTAGGGATTTTAACCCCCAGGTACCCAATGTGGTCTAGCTTCCCGGGGATAGGACATTGTTTAGATAGTTCCTGAATCTTCCTCGCTGAGAGTGCTATCGCCAGGCCCTGGGATTTAAAGCAGTTGACTCAAGTCCAGAGACACGCCCGAAGCTACCAAGCTCAGCCATCAACCCGGCTACTGAACTATCCACCTCTGTCAACATGATCAGGACGTTGTCGGCATATAGAGAGATCTTATGCTTCTGGCCCTGCAATGGGATTCCTCTGATGGTCAGCTTGTTGTGAACACGAATCGCAAAAGGTTCCATTGAGAGGGCAAAAAGGAGAGGGGACAGTGGGTAACCCTGCCTGGTGCCTCTGGTCACCTTCACTATGGGGGTAGTATTCCCATTGACTGCAATCCGGGTAGTGGGCGTGGAGTAGTTTGCTAATAAAAAGCAACTGAATTCAGATTGCCCACCTGGTGAAGGAGGGTTTTTCAGATATGTTCAGTCAAGACGGTCAAATGCCTTATGGGCATTCAGGGCTATGAGCCCCGCTTTCAGACCCAGCCTTTCCACAGTCTCTACCAGGTTCAGGGCTTTTCTGATATTGGCCTGTGTGCAATGCCAAGCGATGAAGCCTGTCTGGTCCTGATGAACAAGCAAAGGCAATATCATCAACAGGCGGGTTGCCAGGATCTTCGGTGTAACTTGGCATCATCATTGATGAGGGTGATTCAGAGGTATGAGTTAGCACCTTGGGATCCTTGTTGGCTTTCAAAATAAGGATTGTGGCAGTCTTCAGCATTGTTACCATTGTGGTCCCTGCTTCTGGGAATCCGTTGAAGACCTGTGTAAAATGTGGTATGAGCACCTCTCAATAAGTTTTGTAAAATGCTGTGGTGAACCCCTCTGGGCCTGGAGTTGTGTTTTTCAGGAAGTTAATGGCTGCTAGGACCTCTGCCTCCTGAATTGGCTGATCAAGTTGTGTGATGATCATGGGAGAAAGAGGCAGGAAGGCGGCCAAATGAAAGTAGTCCTTCAGGAATACCTCAACTGGGAGACCAGCTTTATTAGTTGCTAAATTATATTTATGGACCCAGTTCAGCTTGCTGTGATCGTCCTTGAGTAGGACACCCCCATCATCTAACAGGGATGAAATATTGTTTTGGGCTTTGCATTTGGCTAACCTTCGGACCAGAATTTTATTGGCCTTGTTGCCTCTATTATAGTAGTATTGCTTATCCCTCAACAAAGCCTGTGAAGTCTGCTGCGGTCGGTGAGCATCTAATTTGGCTCTGGCAATTTTCAATTGGCATTTATCTTTCAGGGAGCATGAGAGTTTACGCGCTTTTCAATTTTGTGCGAACCTCTTCTTCCAGCTCTAACCTGAGGCGTGTCCTAGGTCAAGGTCAGTTCTAGGTCAAGAACTGTATAATCACTACCTTTTTGCCTATGGCAGCAGTTAACTGGGTGTGCGACTACAAATGACTCTTTCTCGCTGTGCAGAAGAATACCTGACTGGTCTAGTTGGGTGTCAAGAGCAGAGCTTTGGCAAATCTTATACTTGGACATTGCTTTGGCATTGGCATTAGATTGTCTCTCTCTCTACCTTGTCTTAACCTTGTTTCATTTTTCTTTCACTCTCCATTGTAGGGGAGAGCGATACTTTTGATATATAAATAATGAGAACATGGCTTAGGCTAAAGAGAGGTGCAAATGCAGCTGCATGTTTTGGTACATTTAGAACAAATAAACTTGCAAATAAATCTGCAAGTCGTCCAGTAGGTACGCGCATGGTGCAGAAATACTTAGAACCAACTATAAAATGAGTATTACAAAATCACACCATTGAGGCCCCGGCTGGAGGTGCTGTTGGAGGTTCAGTTGCACTAAATGTGAGGAATGCATGGGGAGGTTGCTGCAGAGGATGACAATTGCTGGCTGTGTCTCTGTGGATTACATCTTGGAAGTGAGAAATTCTGAGACTACAAAGGAAAATAAGCTCATTAGGCAATAAAAATTCCAAATTCAGGCAGATGTAGATGGATTCTTGCCTCCCTCCCTTCTATCGAGGGTTGACATATCCCCACGTGGACCTCAAGACCAAGGTCAAGATTGAGAGCAGGAGCAAGAGGCTGGGCTTACAGGCACTCCTACTGAAGGAGCAGGATCATTGTATAGGTCACGATTTGAGGCGCTGAGAGATCAATTGATCGCTACTACAAAGAGAACTCTGTGATACCTGCATTATTAGCCAGGAAGTCAAATGGGCATAATGGGTATCCCATCACCCAGTGTATTAAGGGAGGTGGATCTGATAAAAACCATCTTGCAGAATCATAATCCATCAGTTCCACTGTTTAGGGAGTGAATTACTGACCTGAATAGCATGGTGGATACGGTGAGAGGAGGGCCCACTTGCGAGTGTTTGGTAACCCTGGGTGGAACTAAAGGGGACTTGTCTAATCAAAGGAAGAGGTCTACCTCTCCGATCACTTTAGTATCATCTGAGAGACGGCCTTGTTCCGTGTTAAGTGAACGGCTGGACTCCTTTACTGAAATACAGTCGTCACATGTGGGGGAGCCGTCCCTTCGAATACAGGATGGTGAGAAATATGGAGACCATAATGACATTAATGTTACTGGGAACCAACAACTCCCCTGTTGTGAATGGGGCATAGGGGTATTGGAACTTTGGTTAAATGACAGTGGAGTAGTAGACTATGTCAAGCATGCAATAGGTATGCTCAGTGCTCCAGATAGGATTTTGGCGTGAGAGTATTTTACTCCCAGTTTTTAGAATTAGAGAGTAAATCCAATTTCAAGAGAGTAAACATTTGTTTCCTCCTTTGCTAGAGAGTAAAAAAAGTGTCTGAAAACGATCCAATTTGTGCAAAATGGTAAAACTGTGTTCCAAAGCATTAGTGACAAAGAACTTGTTGATGCGTACTATCCAGCTTCATCTTCATTATACTTGGACACTAGTATCGTTTCGTGCTCTGAAACACTTGTGTATGAGCGTGATACAAATAAAATATCAATATAAATAAAACTCTGTTAAGAACTACTGGAGCTGCCAGCTAGCTAACTCATAAATCAAGTACCTCACTCTAGCAGCATCGCTTCTCTGCCTCTCGGGCCTACTGCTGCTGCCTGGCACTACCTGCTTGATAGCCACTTCATGTTTTTGCCTTATCTCTCTTTACCTTTGCTACTCTGTTTCGCCTGTCTCTCACTTTCTGATGTTCTGCCTCTCACCCTTAAGTGTTGCTAGGCCACGTTTTGAGGTCTGTTGCTCTGTCACTCCGCTTCTCCCATCTCTCCATTCTATTATTGTTGTTTCCCTCCTACATTGTGCTGTATCAGTTGATACAAATCCTCTTCCTCTCTCATGTCATTACTCTTGGCTATATCTGTTTTTTTTCATTTTTTCTGTTGTGGTTGCTACTCCTTTTGATCATCTGTTTGCACTGCCTCTTTTCGTTATTGGCCTGCCTTTCTCTAATCTGGATTTTCTATTTCCAGCTCTCCCCGTCTGCTGTTGATCTGTGTTTTCTTATTTTACTTTCTCTATGTCTCTTTTACTCTGCTTCCATACCTCACTCCTTTGTGTGTCTGTCCTACTATTTACTTCTGGTTCCCTTCTCACTTTCTTTGTTGCTCTCATATGTAGCTCATTGGCCTCATTCTTTCTGTTGCTCGAATTCCTGTTTTGGATTGTCTAATAGGTTCTCTGTTCTTGGGGCCTTTCGCTCCACCCCCCACTTTGTTCTCCTGCATTGCTTAGGCTCAGGGGGTACCCAGTCAATATATTGAAAACCTTACAGAGAGGTACATAACTGAGTGAACTATAACACTGTAAAACACAGAAAAGATTAAATAAATATATAAAGGGTAGTGGGGTAAAGGGTTAAAATGGTTTGAGATGGGTTGCGTTATAAGGGTGGAACATCTGGGGGTTTGGGGTGAGGAACCCCCCAAATTAAAACAAAGACTACGATGAAATGTACCACTATGTAATGTCTGTCTGTAAAATCACATATAACCAGTCCAGAGTTGCTCTTTCTCTCATTTTTGGCTTTTGGCATAGCACCAATAAACATTCAAAACACTAAAAAGGCCTTTTCCATTTACAAATCAAATGCAGCTTTACCATTGGGTCCTCTTTTTTTAGATGTGTGCAAACCTTCTTTTGGCTATTAGGCTGGGAAGGATAGAGTTAGAGGTTTGTCTCACCGGATGCAGCACTGGCTTGAATGCAGATGTTTAACCAGCACTGTATGCCATTACAAGTATAATAGATCAGATGAGATGTGTGGTCTGAGCCATACACGTTTAGGAGCCCTTGGGCCTCATTACTGCCTGTGCGGAATGGGTTAACGGGTCCCACTAATGGTTGCAGACCCGTTAACACCATTCCACACGATTACAAGCTCCCCTCGTGGGACCCGGTAAGGAACGCCTGGTGAAACCAGGCGTTGTTACTTGGTCCCGCGAGGGGAAGAGGGAGCAAACAACGGGCCGCTCGTAATCTGCCCGTTGTTTGCTCCCTCTCCCATTCCCATTGAGCCCTATGGGGGCTCAGATGGGAATGGGGAAGGTCTGGGCCCGGGTTCCCAGAGGGAGGAATTACCAGGCCCTCCGTACTCGGAATGGCCCACTAATTCCCCATTCTGGGAACACGGTAAAGGAGCCCGGTTTGGCGACAGCCATGGAGCTAATAGCTCCATGGCTGCTGCCAAACTCGTAATGAGGCCCCTTGTGTGATGGGCTTTTCTGAGCCATTACAGGTATAGCAGCTCTGATTGAATATGCCTGTTCTGAGCCATTACAAGTATAGCAGCCCAGATGAGATGTGTGTGTTTTGAGCCAATAAAGGTATAGCAGCCAGCCATGATGAGATGTGGGTGTTCTGAGCTATTACAGGTATACCAGCCCTGATGAGATGAGTGTGTTCTGAATCACTGAACATTTAGTAGTCCTTTTGATAAGTCAGCTCTGCTACAATTGAATGGTACCTGCATCTTAAACACATACCTTTGATCCAGATGCATTAACTCACCTATCAACAGGATTTCAATTAACAGTTTACACAATGATCTCTGCAGCAGCATTAGTGACCCACTGAGCTACCTTTCCCAACAGGGATAGGGCACTTGCAGTTCCATGTGAGGCTTGCCTGACATAACTGGCTTGTCAAAAGCTCTCAGCCTGTTTGGAATATCCTACATGAGTCAGGCGATTCATAATGAGGCTTTGAAATGTGCTTGATTTTTGGCAGTGAGAAGCAGCAATCAGATATCGGAAAAGCAGAGGTTTTGAAAAGCGCAAGACCGAGTAGTAGAGATTGAAGTATATGACAGCAGTGTCATCTTCTCACACTGACTGCCTGTTTACATCACACCAGCTCAAGGGAGATTGGTGGGAAGGATCTACTTGAAAATACCAATGTGTTTACTGCAAGGTCAAACTTCTGGCATGTAAAACACTGCATTTTCAGTATTTGTAATGCGGGGGGAGACCCCCACATCTTACCCTTGCACATCCACCCACTTTATTAAATACCCATACCCAACTCCCCCCCCCATCTATTTCTTTGGGGAAAGTCATTGTTTTCCATACAAATGTTCTACGTCGGAGTAATGGGATTTAGTATTTTGTAATGATACTGGTGGGAAGAGCTCAGACACTGTTCTTACTCAGTACATTTGCTCACTGCAGAAAATGCCAACACATGTTTGTGCTTTGTCATTAGAGCCAATCAAGTACTGTCCCAAAACATAGCAGTCATGCTAAGAAATGTGGGCATGACGCAATAAACCCTGCTGTGAATAATTGGCACTGTGCCATGAAATGCATCTAGCAGCTCTGCTAATAAATTAGACTTCTTCGCCTGAATATATAGCAGCCCTCTTGAGAGGTATCGGTACAAGTGGTACCATTAAAAATATATACAGTTCTTCTTCTACTTGCATCCATTATACCCGCTTGCAGTGGGCAGGTTGTCAGAAAGGGAGTTAAAGTAAATTTCAGACCATATGCCCAGCTATTCCATGCGCATCCAGACATGCAATCTTAAGACTAACAAATGAATGCTGGAAGGCTCTCCTAAAACTTGAAGACATCAAGGGCCTCATCAAAAGTTGGGCAGAGCAGTAAAATGAGGCGGTAACACTATTACTGCCGCACCTACCACTCCACCCAATCACATGCTCCTGGTAAATTCACCTCCAGCTCGGAGGTGAATGCGCCAGCTTCAAGGCAATTTTAGGTGATATAACCGCCGGCACTAATAGTGCCCCCCAAACCCCTCTGCAACTCTGTATCTGGCACAAATTGCATTGTGTGTTATCCCATGGCAATTAGCACCGGGATACTGGCCTGACTCATGATGAGGCCCGAAAAATGCTAAGCCATTAAATGCAATTGATGTGCTTCTGTGATGGAAAGAACACAAAGTATGAACTACCCATGCTCCTGGAACTGCACTGCCTCAATTAAAGCTGATTAAAACACAGGAAAATAAAGTACAAACGCAGCCCTTGTTAAAGATAATTTTCATTTTACACAATACTACATGTGTCCTAAAGCAATATGAAATGCATGTCCATGATACAAAATGCTTCAATAATATTGTAACCTACAAATAGCAGGCAGTTGAACAAAGTGAACAAAGCACAAATTCCCTTCTACATTACTCAAAAAGTATCATCTTGATAGAATTATTAACAGAGAGTGTTGAAAAAATAAACAGACCAGGACTCTTCCCAGGTGCTTCTTGCAAGGAACTGTGTGCATTGCTAAAGTAAAGAGTGGATTTGCAAGCTGCTGCTGGCCAGGCTGTCACCAGTGAACTCCATGATTTATGGGGGTGAAGCTATAAATAGCCTCTGTAAGCTGTACGCAAGGATGAATTGAAAGGGCCTTATTTCTGTCCATAAAAAGGCATGATGTGCACCTTATCTGGAAGGCTGCATATGCTGCAGGTTCTGTGAACCATGGGGGAGCATTTGTTGGACAAGTGTTTTGAAATCATCTCAAACTTGACAAAGAATGGGGTTTTGCGGGCATCCATGTGTGCACCAATGACTAGTAAGAAATCTGTAAGAACTCAGACTGAGCAGACTGATCAGGCAAATACACAAGGTCAAAACTAAGATCGTGATCTGAAGGGTGACCTGCCCACATCGCTCCAACGGGGATCTCTCATATCTCTCACATTGTAGTTCAACCATTATCCATAGCTGTTGATCGCGTCTGATTTACATCTTGCCTAGATAAGAACCTAACTGCGGAGGATCGTGTAAAATCGGCGGTAGTGAATAGAGGAAGGGAAAGTGGACTTACTTCCCTACCACCACCATTACCGGTTGAACCTTTTAAGTATCAATACTAATACTAATACAACCAGGCAACACTCTGACCCTAATTTGGGGGCTATTAGCATTGAAGGAAATAAGGAGTGCCCAGTAAAATCCCCCTCTTTATGAGTTGGGTTACATGAGAATACAGCTAAGGGTGATTTGGCAGAGAAACATTTCACGGGCCCTTTGACCGGATGACGAGAAGGGAATATTATATGTTGCTTTAAAGGTCAGAATCATGGTTAACAAAAACTCTTATAAGAGAACACGGAGGTGTCAGAAATTCTGGAACTATCCAATTTATCTTTTACATTTTCTTTCTGTAACAAGAACTCTCTCAGGCAGTATATATTGTTGTGGCTGTAACGTGAGATTTGGTGTGACAAATCACTATCTACAGGCTGCCATTTTGAATTGTGCAGATGTGCCTGCTCTTAGAGTTGTGGAAGTCACCAGGATAAACAGCATGCTATATGCCATCTGCATGATACCTGGCACCTCCTATTATACAATATTATGGCAAATTCACATCCGTCTGGTATGCAATCACATGGGCCTGTGCAGGAAAAGCCCAATGGACCCTTGAATCTAGAGAATATGATGGTAAAGCTTGTCGAGGTTTTGGAAGTTGTAAGGAATAATGCTGGAACTCCATCAGTCACAAGATTTTTAGTGGGCAGTGATTTTAATATAAATATATAAAGGTAACTATGCTGGCACTGTTGGTGATTATAGGTGTGTTGGAAGTATATCTGCATTCAAGTGCTAGCAATGAGATCAAATGGTCGGGACGCATCTTGGCAGTGTTTGGTTGAGAGCTATTAGGCTGAGGATCCCTTGCTGCTGAGCTTGCCGAGATACATTCAAGACTCTTCAAACCTCTATTTTGAGCAACTCTTTTGTGAACATTAACTGCTGACTAGGGTAGTCTGTTATTGACTTTCATCCTTTACTAGAAGTAAATGAACTAGAGACATTTCTAATAGAAAACACTTCCTCATTCTATTTCCGCGGCTCGCTAAGCCCTGTCCCTTTACCCGGTACAAATACAAAAACTCTTGCGCATGCACACGGCACAAGCACCTCGTGGGAGTGCTCGTCTGAGTGCTGTTCAGCTGTTCAGCTGAGCAGCAAACAGTGACACTTGAATTACAAGAAAGTCGCCCAAAATAAAGCTTAGCAAGCCTCTTGAAAGGTTCATATACTCTGCATTAAAAAGAAATGCCTGTGTATAACCTAACAACATCAATGCCTCAACCTTCAGGCAAACTCCTTGCACCACAATTAACAGAGCCATTCATAGCCGCAAGACATGGACCTGAGTAATTCCCTTCCATCCTTTACGCATACAGCTGTAACCGATTCCATTCCAAGCTAGAGTGCTGAGCAACACATACTGATGCTGAGCTGTTGGGATGTCCCACCCAGACTAATCTGTATAACCTTAATACCCAGAAAGACAAAATTGTAACTGCTCAAAATGTGAGGGGAAACTCCAATACCGCTAATTACAAAGGCAGTAATTCACATAACGATAACACGCAAATACCAAATATATATTTGCAAATTGTCAAAAATACAGCTATGGAAACAATACTGCCTCAAATGCAGTCCAATACAAGTGAGACCTTTTCCTCATGTAACAAGCCCTCCAAATTGATTGCAGGCCCTATTTCAAAATTTGCAAATGTTGACCATACAGTATCTGAAACCCAATTAGGCGAACTTACAAATAATCATCCTTTAAATGTATCGCATTCACCCATTCAATACGCTGAATCATCTAATTCAACTTGTAATTCATCTGTAACGTCCCCATGTCTTTTGTAAAACCTACCCTGAGACCCGCCTTTGGGCTGAACCAACCACCTGTATGAGACCACATTGACTGCTATTAACAACGGAAAGTAGAGTCTAACTAACATTTTTGACACACTGGAAAAAAACACGGACTTGCAAACCACGCTACTGAATCTTCTTTCATCAAAAGCAGATTGGATAGCCTCAGAAATTAAACGTCATCACCCCCAATTTTTAAAAGATCACCACATTTCGGCTCTAGTTACTCCTCATTGTGAGGCCTCTGGGGTGGCCAATCAGCCCATTTTGGCAATCGAGGTAGGTTCACAGGGATCTCAGAAATCATGATTCAAACTGATACTGTTATACAACTTGAGCCAATGCCCTGCTTAAGTATAATAGATGTCACTGAAGCTCATACTGTGCTGGAACCATATCAAACGTATTAACAATTTTAAAAAAACTAAGAATCAACCTCTAGCAACTAGACCAGTAACTAGTAAATCCAAAAAAAGGTATAGAATCATTGACCACTCCTACATGTTTCTCAATATCCAGTGTGCGATCAAAAAACACTCAAAATCTTGCAAATGAGCAAACCAAATCTAAAAATCAAATCCAGAGAGAAAACCCTCCTCTCATATCGTCTGACCCGCCATCACTTCACATAATTGAACCTGATGATGAGGAAGACGAGTGAACCTATCGACATATTCCACCTCTTCCCTGCCACAAGAATCATCATAACTTCTGGCATCTCCAGATAACGATAAAGATAAAAATTGGGATCTAAATGATGACAGTTCGAATTTTCTTACCATGGAAACAAAAAGAAAACAATGAAAAATCACCAATTAGCTCCTTATGACATTATTGCACTCCAAGAAACTTGGATAACCAGTGAATCCATATGGCCAAGCTATGAAATCTGCTGGAGACCTGCCAGCAAGCATGCAAAAGAGAGACCTTCTGCTGCTCTGTTAACAGCTTTAAAAGGTGTCTTGGGCAGTAGGCTACTCCCATGGGCTTCCCCTCAACCTTATATTCAATTGACACAATTCTCATCAAATCTCCTGTTTTCTCTTGGCCCTTATACAGCCATCCTGAACTTGTATTGGAACCCGGCTGCAATCACTGATGATGAATTTTTTGACTTGGTAAATGAAATGTTGGATTGGATTGCGCATGAAGCGAATATTCATACAATACTAATTGTCGGAGACTTAAATATCAGATGCATTAGCCTGAATGATTGTGTGCTTTCTTACAGAGCATCTAGATGTTTGAATCTAATGAGTGAGAGGGTCCTTACTATGTTAAATGGAACGATTGAAGGCAACATTCCCCCTTGCTCAATGTGGAATAGAGAGTCCTCGTTCACCATATTGGACTATGGGGGTCATTACAAGGTGGGCGGTAAGGGATACCGGGCACTGGTAAGGAGACCAGTGCCGGTAATCCCTTACCGCCCTATTCCAAGGTCCCTTGGCAGGGACCATAAGGAATGTGTGGTCTGACCACACGTCGCGTACGTGTCCTGCTAAGGGACCAGGGCGCTAATAACGGGCTTGCAGGTTGCAAGCCCGTTATTAGCGACCTCCCCATTACCATTGAGCCCTATGGGGGCTCAAATGGGAATGGGGAATGGTCTGTTCAATGGGTCTTACCGGTCCTGCCAGGGTCGGACTACACCGGTAAGTCCCCATTGAACGAGACTGGACACGGGCACGGTATGAGAGGCAGCCATGGAGCAAATAGCTCCATGGCTACCACCCACCTCGTAATGAGGCCATATGTCTTTATCTTCATGTGCTCCATCAACTAAATCCAAAACTTTGTAGTTACCCCAACAACAGATGGTGGCCATAATATTCTGGGAGTCGCATAGCTACAACTAGACTACACACAACGCAAATATTATGGACCTTCCATTGAACTCCTAGAGGGGAGAAATAGGGTCAAATGGACAACATCCAAGCTTGGAACTCTCTTAGATCGACTACATCATGATCTCACAGCTTCACACACTGCTGTAAACCTACCCTATATGGAAATTTTGCATCTTTTTCTAGAGAAATCTCACAGAGGTTTTCGGCAGACATTTACACATAAATGCCCAAATGACCCTGTTATCCGAACTATGAAGGCCAAGATGCGAAAGAACTCAAAAGCGGTAAACTAGATATTCCAACAGCAAGAGGATTATAAGCCTCTAAAATCTGCACCTTTTATAAGAATGCTCTTAGGCAACATAAAATAAACAAACTGCAAGTAGATGCTGAACGAATGTTAGCGGCCCTGGTTTCCAAATCGAGCGCCCAGATTTGGGGTTTACTCAAAGATGCAACCAACAACGTCACATCATCCCTCTTACTTAATGCAAAAAGCCAACAGGCCTGGATTAATCAAATTTTCAACTCTTTTTGAGGAGCCGTCTCTCCCTACTATCACGCCTTCTCTGTGCAAAAAGGATCTGCGTATGCTAATATTTGATAATACGGACATCCTCATGCTAATCAATAGATTAAGCGCTTCTAGCGGCACCGGGACTGGATGGTCTGTCAAATGACACCCTTAAATCCCATCCTGACCACTGGGTTACAATTTTAGAAACAATATTTTGAAAGATCATGCTTACTGGTTTGATCCCTCCTTCTTGGAAACAATATATAATAATTCCAATATTCAAAAGGGGCAGCTGAAATGAACCTACAAATGACTGCCCGATTGTTCTACTGGACTTATCGGGAAAAATCTTTGCACGCTTGGTGTTGAGAGAATTGACCAAATGGCTGAATGCGACATCACAGGTTTTGCCAAAGCTTTGGGCACAGTTGTCAATGTACTAATTCTTACAGCAATTAAAAAGCAAGTATTATCAACTAACCTGTTCCCCAGGGGTCTAACCTCTCACCCTGGCTTTTCAACCAATACATGGCAACTCTCGCCCACTGCATTGCCACTTTCTGCTCAAATTTCCAGTGCTACGCTGACGACACTCAACTCATTTTCAGGCTGCCTTCTGCCACCTCCTCTCCCTCTCTCATCTCTCATTGCCTAACTGCCATTCAAGATTGGTGTTCCGACAATGATCTTTGTCTGAATGCCAGCAAGACAGAGATCCTCGTCATCGGCACACCTTCAGCATCCTTTCCCCTCAATCTTTGGCCGGCTTCCCTTGGCCCTCCTCCTCCCCCCGCCTGTGAGGCTAAGAACCTCTGAGTCACCTTTGACTCCACCCTTTCCTTCTCTGCCCACATCTCTGAAGTCTCTAAAAAGTCAAATTTCCGACTGCACCTCCTCAGAGGTACTCTGCCTTTTCTCTCCTTCCCCAAGAAGCTCATGGTATCCCAAGCTCTGGTTCTCTCTAGCTTGGACTATTGTAACAGCCTCTTTCTAAATCTACCTGCCACTACTCTCCGCCCTCTGCAACTAATCCAGAACAGGACTGTGAGACTTGTCCTTGGCCTCAAGCCCTGGGATCGTATCTCTCCAGCTCTGAAATCTCTCCGCTCACTCCCAGTGGATGCAAGGATTAAATTCAAAACCCTCTGCAATGTCCACACGGCTTTTTGTGGCCTGGGTCCAAAATACCTTCAGCTATCCCTCCGCAAATACCTCCCCTCTCAAGCTCTTAGCTCCTCTACCTCCAACTCCCTCAGGGTCAGTCGTTTTTCAAAGAAATAAGCTGGGGGTAGATCTCTGTCTTCGGCTGGGGCCTCCATCTGGAATAGCCTCCCTGCCACTCTAAAACTTGAGGAGAACCATTTCCAGTTCCGGAAGCACCTCAAGACATTCCTGTTTTCTTCTGCCTTCGCTCCCCCTCTCCCCTGCTGATCTTTTCTCTCTTGGCACTGTGCGCCTGGCCATCCTCTGTCCTTCGGGCCCAGGTACCTGCTCACCCTGCCACCCTTCTGCACTGCCTCCGGGCCACCCCTTGCACTGGGGTCTGTATCTGTACCCATACAGCCCCCCCCCTTTTCTTCCTGCACTCATCAGACCTACCCTGTCTACTGCCTTAAACCTAGCACTTGCAAATTGCTGGCTGCATTACCACTGTTTGTTGCCTTTATTATTTAAGTATTGTTATTTATCTGTTTCTCCTCTGCTTCGACTTTCCACTTCTCCCTCCTTCCATGCACTTTTCCCCTCCCCCTCTCCAATGCACTTGCGCATTCTCAATGTCACTGGGCCTAGTAAGATCGCTGTTTTGTTCTCCCCTGTTCCCCTCCCTTGCCTTGTCACGCTCTGATACACTTGTGTATGAACGCGATAGAAATAAAATATCAATCAATCAATCAATCAAACTAACCAACCGATATACTTAGCATTTATAGACTTTAGGGAAGCCTTCAGCTCCATTCCAAGAGATTTGCTGTTGAGCAAATTAATGAAAGCGGGGTGCCCCTCTTTCATTCTTAATCTATTGCATACGTTTTACTCCAACACTTCTATTAAAGTAAAGCTAAATCAAGATGGCCTACTATATCAGCCCATCCCTATACATCGTGGACACAAACAAGGATGCATCTTAGCCTCAACATTATTCAATTTCTATATTAGAGACATAAATACACACTTTGAAAGTGTTAGATCATTGCCGCCTAAAGTTGATCCATCACCAGTGTCCTGGCTCCTCTATGCGGCTGACCTCGTCCTAGTTAACCAGTCATTGATAGGTCTTCAGAGAAAGTTAAGTGTGCTAGAGAGCTATGCATCGGTAAATTCCTTAACCATCAAGATACAAAAATCTAACATTCTAATAATGCACTCTGGCAAAGGCAAATTTAAAACGACATTTAAGTGGCTGATTGGCAGGCTACCGCTAGATGATAATCATGAATTTAAATATCTGGGACAACATATCAATGACAACACACTAGATTCACCATACAAAAGAGAAATAAAATTTAAAATGGAAACTATGACTTCCCAAGCTAAGCTAATACAACAAAAGTATGGAAAATGTTTGTGTTTGCCAGTCATAGGTTTTTATAAACAAAAAGTCATCGCAGTTGTCATGTATGGTGCTCAAGTCAAACTACCAGAGAATCACCCGATATGGTATTATTTAGAGGGCGTATATTGGAAAAAGATTTCATCATTTCCAAAAAGTGTTCCCATTCAAATGATCCACTATGAACTAGGATTGGTATCTCTCTGTATTATTGTAGCCTGGCATTCCTTAACTCTGTTTAGAAAGTGCTTAATGGACCAAACCTTTGCATCAAGCCTACTGCCAACTCTTGCATGTACTCTTGAGGGAAAATATGACAAATCATTAGAAATTTGAAAAGTTTACTTTGTCACAACCATGAAGAAAACTGACATTGAACTAAAATTGCTCATAGACAACACTGATCGTGCCAAGAAAAAAACTATGGCACAACTTGGGGCAAGTGCAATCAATACAAAATATTTACTAATGAAAAATGTATAATAAAATCTCTTCACCAAATGGCAAAATATCTTTTTAAATTCCCAGACCAGAAATACTGTGCCTATCTAATGAGAATGCGCTTCAACCTAAGGCGCACTAAAGCCCTCTTAGCATCTTGCAAAAAAAAAAATTGGACACATGATAAATCTTGCAGATTCTGTACCATTCCCAACCAAATTGAAACTTTTGAGCATTTACTTTCTGAATGTACCAATCTTTCACCTCTGAGAGGGGAATACTCTTACAAATTCTTTCATGAATTATTAACCCAACAACCAATGTGGTCTATGATCTTTAATGCAAATCATATCTAGTTAAATCTTGCCAGAATAAACTACCTTTTATGATTGAAGAATCAGGTTGAACCTAGCCCCTAAAGGTAAATAAGTGAACAGGGACAACTGAGTGATGACAAGTACCAGTAGATTAATTGATTAATTAACAATTGTCATAATGCAATTCGACTTACCTTGTACAGGCAGTTATCGCAGCTAGAAATGTCTGTTGGAAATGATCAGTGAGGAAAATATGTATAATGGTACATTCTTGACCATAGTCTTGCTTCTAAATCGACTAAAATATTTAACAATGTTAAGTCTTAGCTGAGTATTTAGTTAATTAACAATTGTCATAATGCACATAATGTAGTTTTACTTACCTTGCACAGGCAATTATCAAGCAACGTGGTTGTGGCAGTTAGAGTTGTCAGTTAAAAATTATCATTGAGGTAAATATGTATTATGATACACTATTGACCACATTCTTGTCTCTAAATCAACAAAAATGCTTAACAATATGCATAAGGAAAGCTCTACACCAAATTAATTGTCCTGTCTATTTTAACCATGTTATGATTGGCTATTTTATTCTCTGTCTATTGTAAATGATTTAAAACTGTTTTGTTCTAACATTTTAACGAAAAGAGAATCTGAAATTTGAACACTGTTAGAAACTATTAAGATCTAATACACATTTTTATTCTTCTCTTTTATATTTGAAAGGTTGTTATTTACAACCGAAACAAATAAATCAAATTTAAAAAAGATGGTTGGTGTTGTGTATTGTTTATTATTATCCAAATGAATGATTAGCCAAGAGATTGAACGTCTTATCTATACTTTATTTGATAACCAGACTGGCCAACCAACCCCCCAACATTCTAGAGCCCAACATTAGCATTCTATTGTTCCTAATTCGATCTACTAATAACATGTAACACACAACACCCCCCCCCCTTACTTATCATATGGCTGCCCCTTTAGTTCATCAAGCATTACATTTGTTCAATGAGTCTGTCTGGTTTGCGAATGACTCTTTGAAATCTACTCCTCATATGATTATCTTGAAAATCATCTCTAACGTCCCTGTTTTCTATGTCCCCACCAAAAACACAATTGCCTCCTTCCACATGCATGCCTTGACCTTCTCCACCACTAACATCAACATTCCCTTCTGTGCACACTTCCCTCAAACCCCGTTCTTTTCCTCCTTCCACAGGTTTATCCTCATTCACATATAACCACGTTAAATCAATATCTGTGTCATCAATCAGTTCTGTACATTTCCCAGTCTCCTCCCTCTCATGCCCCTGAGGAAAAATCTTTTTGAAAAAAGATATGTTTCTAGTGATTTCACCACCAGTTCCAACCGCTGTGACCAACGATCCCTTTACAGCAGTGACTTTCAACTTTGTCGGTCTGTACTTGGAGTCTATCTTCTTTCGCTGCCTCTGCTTTACAACCACAATGTCTCCCTCCTGTAGTTTTATTTCAGCAGCTTTCTTCTTCATGTCAACCCACTCCTTAGTTTTCAGACGCTTCATTAAATCTCTTTTTCTGATCTCCTCATCTTCCTCAGCTGTGTAATCCTCTAGTCTAGGAAGTCGAATCCGCGGCTTGTACCGGATCATCAACTCCGCAGGAGTGTGCCCCGTCATCTCATGGGGAGTGTTTCTGTAGCTCCTGAGCATTTGTGAGACCACTTGAGGAAATGGTACATTATCCACAACCGCTCTTTGTCTGGCTCTTTTTAGATTACCCATAAACCTTTCCACCATCCCGTTTGCTTGGGGCCATAATGGGGTAATCTTTTGATGACAGAATCCCATATGAGCGGCAAACTTGCCAAAATCATGTCCTTGAAATGGTGCTCCGTTATCTGTCTTGATGACTTGTGGAATTCCCCACTCACTGAACAACTCATCAAGTATGACCACTACATGATGGAATGCCGTGGATTGAACTTGTCTCACTAGCGGAAATCTCGAATATTCATCAATTGCCACTAGTAGATATCCACCTTCTTCTAGTGGACCAAAAAAATCTAATGCCACTCGTATCCAAGGCCCTAGAGGTAATGGTACTATATTCAGAGGTTCTGAGTGATTCAAAGGAGATGTCACTTGACAGGCAAAACAATTCCGTATTACATCCTCCACAATCAAATCCATGCAAGGAAACCACACCTGGTTCCTTAAAATTTTCTTGGTGTTCACTATGCCGCTATGTCCTTCGTGAGCAATCATCACTAAAGTTTTCCTCAGGCTCTTGGGGGCTACTAGTCTACTACCTCTGAGAAGCATACCATCACTGGTTGCGGATAACTCACTGCTTATCTTCTCCAACTTTTTAAGTCTTTCATATCGCCTTCCTCCAGACCTCTTATTTGAGCAGTACATTGCCATTTTCCAGTTTTTGTGAGTTTCACTGCTGCCTTAATCATTGGATCATCTAGGCATCTGGTTATGAACATCTCTTTTGTTATCGCCACCGGCAACGCATTCAATGATAGGTATGAAATATAATCTTCCGCTTCACTTTGCATCATTACATCCGTCCCATCCACTGGGTGCCTTGATAAATAATCGGCTGGATTTGCATCCTTCCCTGGTCGGTGGACAATCTTATAGTTATATTCTTGTAGCCTCATGCCCCAACGTTCAATTCTTGGGGGCATTTTTATTCGAGGATTTCCGAATATTGAGATTAAAGCTTGATGATCTGTCACCAACACAAACGATTTTCCTATTATAAAGTGATTACATTTCTCACAAGCCCAGACAGCGGCAAGGCTCTCCTTTTCTGCCTGCGAGTACGCCCGCTCAATATCATTTAAGGCTCTGCTTGCATAGGCAATGATTCTCATTCTCTTGTTTTCCACTTTCTCATCGGGATCTGTCTGTGCAAGGATTGCTCCCAACCCCACTGGACTAGCATCAGCAATTACTTCAGTGTCCCATTCCGGATTGAAATATGATAGCCGTCTGTCACTCGCCAATTCATCTTTTATCTTCCTGAAGCTCTCTTCACACTTTCCCGTCCAAACATATTCCACATCCTTCCTTAATAAACTCCTCAAAGGTTCCGTCAGCGTAGCATACTCCGGCATGTATCTTGCACAATATCCAGCCATTCCAAGAAAGGACCTCAGCTCAGTCACATCTCTTGGAGCCTGTATTTTCATTATTATTCCCACTTTTTCTGGATCTGCTTTCATGCCTCCCTCTGAGAATATATGTCCAAAGAATTTTAGGCTTTGCTTGTTTATTTCACATTTCTGTGCATTCAATGTCAAACCGCTATCTTGCAGCAGTGCACACACTTGTCTCAGAGCCTTGTCATGTTGACTTTGATCATTGCCATACACCAGAATGTCGTCGCTATAATTGAACGCATTGAGCACTGGAGCTATTACTTTTCTGATGGCCTCCTGAAAAATTTCAGCTGCTGAGGATATTCCAAAACTGAGTCTTTTGTACCTGAATAACCCTTCATGAGTGCTAAAAGTAGTTATTGGACGCGACTCCTGGTCAATTACTAACTGATGGTACCCCTGATTCAAGTCCAACTTGCTGAATCTTTTAGCCATGTTTAAACGAATGATCATATCTTCTATGTTTGGTCCAGGATGCCTCTCTCTCAAGATCGCTGTATTTGGTATTCTCATATCGACACAGAGTCTAAGCCGCCCGTCAACTTTAGGAACCACTACGAGAGGAGAAACCCATGGCGTTGGCCCATGTTCTACTCTTTCTATGATGTCATTATTTCTTAATTGTTCAAGTTCTTGTGAGACTTGCTTCTGCAAATGAAAACCCACACGCCTAGGGTGTTGTGGGACAGGCTGAATGGAATTATCAACATGCAAGTGTATGTCATTTGCATTCAATTTGCCAAGCCCTTGGAATAATTTAGGAAATTCCATCTTCAACCGCTCCAAGTTCAACTCTTCATTTATCATGACTCCTATCATATGAGATTCAAGTGGAGTCCCTTGTATTTTCTCAGATTGATTACATCGCACATCGATGAGACCTAGGTTAGTTGCAGTCTTGCAGCTGATGAGGCACCGTCCAACTATGGGGCTTTTAATGACATGTATCCTGGATGGAATACACCTTCCCATATGGATCAGGTTACAGTGAAACAGCCCTATGTTTAACAGCGGTTGTTCCGCACCCCATTGATGTATAGTAGCCTTTGAGATCTTCAAGGGGTATTGCTTAGCTACTCTACCATATGCTTCCTCACTCATAACATTAACGGTGGCTCCAGTATCCACCAGAAATGGTATGTCTTCTCCATTTAAATTTACTATTACCCTTATTGCATTCTTATTGTTCTCATGGTCGCATATTAGCCTCACGTATTCTCTGCTGTATCGATCATATTCATAGTCTCTCAGATAATTCATTGGATTCACTTCTTCTTCATGAGACATTTCTTGTAGCGACGGATTTTCGTATGGGTCGCCATATCCCATTGTTTCCTGAGAATGTGAGTCATTAACAGCCCCTAATTTTTGTCCTGGATTTTGGATTATATGTTGATTGGAACTCCCAATCTGCAATTCATCCATGGCACGTACAAATCCAGTTTGAGAAGAGTGTGAGTTCATTCTGGTTCCTGAATATGATTTAATGTCTCTTTCCCCCAAGTTTCGTCCGTCAATGCCTTTCTGTATATTATATCTTCTTTTCCTTTTATGGTCCGTTTATCCTCGTCGCCATTGTTGTGTATTGTTTATTATTATCCAAATGAATGATTAGCCAAGAGATTGAACGTCTTATCTATACTTTATTTGATAACCAGACTGGCCAACCAACCCCCCAACATTCTAGAGCCCAACATTAGCATTCTATTGTTCCTAATTCGATCTACTAATAACATGTAACACACAACAGTTGGCTTGGGGAAACATGATGGCAAAAATTACCCAGGCATTCAGAAGAACCCCATTAGCTCGAACTTTGCCTGAAAGAGGCATACATGGTTTGATGCAAAGTGTAGGCTTGCTAAACAAAATCCTTTGTCAGCGCTTAGGCGTTGAAGTAGAGATATTCAGGAAAAAACGAATGCTAGGACATTTTATGAGTATATGTTGAAGTCTAGAAAATCAGAATTGGTGGAGTTAGCATGGTCAAAGTTATAGAGGGCAACAGCATCAGGTAATACAAGGGACTATTGCAGAATCATTGCTAATGGATTATGTGCCGATGATAAGTTATCAAATGGGGACATCAATCTTGTAGGTGAGGCCAAGTGGACTAAACACATATAATAATGTTGTGCCTAACGAGGAAGGGAGTATTTTAGACAGATCTGTGCAAAACTTCATACCTGGTTCCAGTCCGGTTTTGGTGGTATCAATCGACGAGGTAGCCTTAGCTCTTGCTGGGTTTGCCAATGGTAAATCAGAAGGTCTGAATTCTATCCCAATTGAGTGCTTTAAGTATGAGCCAGTGATATGGGTACCATTTTTACTCTGAAAAATGTTTCAGGCAAGCTCTATACCAAAGGATTATGGATTGGGCCACAGAAAACAAAATCCTCCTTGATCATGAATATGGTTTCCGCTAGGGCATTGGTACAGTGGACCAAATGTTAAACCTAAACCTGATTGTTGATAAGCATGTCTGCCCCCGCAAAGGAACAATTTATTTGGGTTTCATGGACCTGTCCAGTGCTTTTGATAGCATTTATCGTGACAAGCTTTGGGAAGTATTATACTCAATGGGCATGCCAGTGGAGATACTACAGCTTTTGGTCCAAATGCATACAAATGTCGCAGCAAGGGTGAGGATGGTAACTAAAGGGGAAAAAACTCTGCCATTCAGAATTACCTAAGGAGTATGGCAGGGTGCGTATTAGCTCCACTGCTTTTCAACCTTTATATAAATTAATTGCCAGACATACTAGTTAATTTGACGAGCGACGTGCCCAGAATAGCTGCTTAAAAGATATGCATGCTTTTGTACGTGGAGCATGCTGTTCTGATGGCCAGAACTAAGTATACTCTTCAAACACTGGCAATGATATGATAAGTAATTTATAACGCGCCTGTACACAAGTGTTTATGGATTTAATACCTACATTGGAGGGAAAGAACTGAAAATTAATGTAGGGGACTCAAAGGCCATATATCTCGCAGTAGTAAACCCAGAGGTCATGCTATATTATTAGAAGGAAGGAAAAAATCTTGAATGTGTCACAACTTTTCGTTACCTTGGGGAAATCATTTCCTCTGATCTGAATTCAAGGCCTGCATCCAGGAGGTGTCAAACCTGAGACCGACAAGGACAAAGATCCTCGGGCATGGTCTGAGAATGCCGTTAGATGGATTGTGGCTTCCGGAATTGCTGGAACCAGGTGGGAGGAGGTCAAGAGCATGTCAATTTGTGAATATCCCAGATGAACGTGAGAGTAGTACGTGAAGTCCCTTTGTCTGTCGTTCCACAACCTCCAGATATCAATCAGGTTCATCTCCCTAACCACCTTCGCAAAGGCCAGGGATTTTCTGAAGTCTGCATTGGTAGCTGGCCGGGTTTTATCTATGGTAGGGTCAAT
Organism: Ambystoma mexicanum; assembly: GCF_040938575.1. Taxonomy (NCBI): domain Eukaryota; kingdom Metazoa; phylum Chordata; class Amphibia; order Caudata; family Ambystomatidae; genus Ambystoma; species Ambystoma mexicanum. Next base: position 739,369,362 of record NC_090933.1, on the reverse strand, counting down.
AGTAAGATTGAAATCATCCCCTATAATGATGGCTTGCAAACAATTCAGAAGATCAGGCAGGAAGAGATCCTGTCATTCATTCAGCCACAAACGTAAATGTAGTACCCACAAACGTTCCCTTCACACCCAGAAACCTACCGTTAGGCTCCCTCAGCATCCCTGATTTCACAAAGGGGGTGTATTTATCAACCAATATTGCCACTACTCTTTTCTTAGCTCCCACAGAGGCAGAGGACACTGGAGACAAATGTGTATGTGTAAGTCGACCTTCATCTCATTTTAGCAAGTGTGTTTCCTGTGCGAAAACTACTGAAGTTTATCAGCTATGATAGAAAGCATTTACGCTTTATAGGGGCGTTCAATACATGTACATTCCAGGTCAGTAAGGTCAGAACGCGATCTGGGTTGCGTGTACATTGGTCAACTAATGTGTTTCAGTGGACTAGTTCTTCTCGTCCACTCTTCTAGCATTCCAATTATCCAGAAAGATGGTGCCTCCATTCTGTTCCATTTTTCAATCCCAACCAATATGTTCCCCACTCCCCCATCCCAAACAATGCACACATGTGAACTATTCTGAATAGTGAAGACAAATCAGTCAGTAATCGACCCAAGAAAGATTTCAGGGTGTCCCGTGATTGGAAACTACGGCAAAGAGAGCATGTAAATGAGACTGTGCTTGCTACTATAGCAGTATGAACATAACGGTCAAAGGCACTATACAGATGGGTTTCTCAGCTGGCATCAGCAATCTGATTAAGCCCCATATCACATTGGTGGCTGCGTCAGGTAGGGTCAGCTTGTCGATGGAGGCCTTTCTTCATCCCGCGTCCCCTCCCTACTTTGGTCCAGGGACCCACTCTGGCTCCAGCTCTCTTGTGATGCGTGGCCAGGGAGTCAGACCTGGAGGGGGACACTGTCTGATCTGGGGAGAGGATCTTCTCAGTGTTGACACCATCCAGGGCTTGTTTAGCTAGAAGAATTGGAGAGCTGTTGGGAATCCACATCTATAGTGGATACCTTTCTCCCGGAGCCAAGTTGTCAGAAGCTGAGCGCTTTGTGTTTCAGTAAGGTGATCCCCACCAGGTCGTGCTAAAAGGCTATGTGTGCTCCTTGGAGAAGGACTTCATCTGAGTGTCTGGCCCGTGACATAATCCTATCTTTTAGCTTCTAAAAGTGAACCATTCTGAGAATGTCCGAAGTCAGTTTATTTGCGGGATGGACCAGCTAGACGGACCCTGTGTGTCCTAATAAGGTATATTGGTTCTTCTGATGTGGCCGCTAATATGTGCCAAAAGAGATCAGTGATGTAGTCCTCTAGGCCCTGGTCATGCACCGTCAAGGGGATTCCTCTTATGCAGACATTATTCCGCCATGAGCGGTGATTGTCTGAGTCTTCCTGCTGCATCTCTAGAGAGGATACCTTGTCTTCTAGAAACTATCCATTAGGAACATTAACTGATCTCAAAGGACTGCTCAAAGAGCAACGTTTCTACCTCTTCTATGTGCCATTAAGCAGCATCCACCCGTTTATTCACTGAGGCAATTCTACCCGAAATTTCTGCCAGGCTGCTTTGGATCTCCTCCTTAACTTCAGGGAGCCATGACTGTAGATCAGTTTTTGTAGCCCATTGTGGCTCAGAAGAAGGTGGGTTCCCTCCATGGACCTGGGCTATGGTGGTGAGATCCTTTTCTCCTTTATCTTGAATCTGTAGGAGGGGGACAATGTCTGCGATTTCCCAGATTTTGCCATAGCGAAGGATTAAGGGCCAGCTGGGTCTCGCCAGGCAGAGGACACCAGCAGCAAAGGAACACTTTGGGGAGGCTTCAAGCGTAGAAGTGTAGTCGCTATTCCTTTTTCAGAGAGATTATTTGCGACTCCCCTCAAGGCCATTGAGGATAGTATCAGGGGACCCACTATACCCTGTTGGATAAGGGTCTTTACTTTTGCAGTGTTGAGACAGCCATCATGAAGCTAGGATCCCAGCACAGAAACGGCTATATGTTGGTCTTAGACCGTGGGGTCGTGCGGGCCACTGTACACCATAAGATCCATTCGGTCGGTTCCCCCATATGTGAGCCTAGAGGCGGGAGTAGGGAAGATGCCCCATTGCTGAGGACCATAGGGCCCTGCTGGTCTCCAGTAGGCAGCCCCCCCAACAACAAGACTACTGTCTCTGCACGCTTTCCTGCACTACGTGTCCCACTCAGTGGGTGAGCTTTTTGGGGGTAGGGTCTCTCCCACACTCACCAGTTCGCAAGGCCACACTCACACTGCCAGATGCTTAGTGCTGCACCCTGTCAGGGGACTCTTCGCCGCTGCTGAATCACAGGACTTCAGTGCTGCATCCATTCAGGGGGGCGCCAGGTGCGTCCAGCTCACCATGATGCAGATCCTTCCCCAGCTCACTCAGTGTTGGCAGCAGCTGGGTGAAGGGCGGACCTGCTTGCTTTTCCCGGGTGGTCCGCAGGAGGACGCTTGTGTCTTCAATGGCTTGGAATGCTGGAGGCCATGCAGGAAGTCTGCTCACCAGAGTTCTGGCCGGCTGCGACGGGGGCCAGCAGTGCTGCTCCTCTAAGGTGTGCTGTGTGTCTTGTGAGCTCCACGCATTTCAGCAGGTGGGAGCCCCTTGATGGTGTTGTGCTCCGGCTCGGCTATGCTACACATTGCCTTGTGGTCAGGCCTCGGGGTCCCTGAGAGTCTTCCGGTGCAGGGCCTTTTGCCGAAAGTGGCTTTGCAGGCCTCACATTCGTCTGCGGCATCCGTGCTCATCCCAGCCACTCAGCGAGCCCCAGTTTCGCTCACAGCGTCTCTGCATGTTCCCCTGTCTGCCGCCATAGAATCAGAGATGATCACCAGTCTCCAACTAGGTGCATGCTAGTCCGTTGCTGTTGTGATCTTGGGAGGCACTCAGGCAGCCATCTTTTCTCTTCACGTAACAGGCCACGTGCCTTACTACTATTATAATTATATTATTATTATTATTATTATTATTATTATATGTTTTACTGTGTGAGCCTACCTCAGGCGTAATGGAGCAGTGTACAGGTAATAAAGCAAATATTGATAGTACGAATTAACAACTCATCTGGTAAACATTAATAATATTGATCCCAGTACAAATTATGTATGGGGGATGTGTACAGGATAGCCAGATTCAAGGTTACACAAAGGTGCCCTTGGAAGAGACGGGTCATCAATTTTTTCCTAAACTGAAGGAGTCTTGAAGCAGTCCCTATTGAAAATGGAATGAAGTTTCTCCTTTCGAGCAAGTATAGTTTTCAGTCTGTTGATTGTCTTACTGCAAGATGACTGTGCGCTGCCAGTTATTGCCTCCATCTGCTTAGAGGTAAAGGTAGTCCTCTTCTAAAACTGGGCCTAGATCTGGGAATTGTTTGAGTTATCGCCCACCCAGCTGCATATGTGCAGCCAGGGAAAAAGAATACTCAACAGCATGAAATCCTCGACACGGTCAGACCAGACTGGACTGATGGACTACACAATTATGTAGCTAACGCACCGGACTAGAGCAGTCCTGCCAGGCAGATTCATACCTCTCGGCTACCTTTGTTGGCATGATCTTTAGGTCAGATAGATTTGCTTCTCTTGGTCTGGTAGCTAAGAGGTAGAGGCCTTGCAGAACCACTGATTTCTCAGACACCTAATAAACAACGGTTCTTCTAATGATTCCACAAGAGTATGTGAGAACATTACATGTTTAGTATTCTGAACAGGATGCACACATTTAGAATACATATAATTTGTCAGAAAATAGGTTTAACATAGTTTCATTTCAAGCAACTAATCCTCTTGGTTCAATATGTTTTATCTTAAGACCATGCTACATCACAGAATTGGCAAATTAAAATTGTTTTTCATACTCATTCTGCAAAAAGTAAATATGAAATAGTGAAAAATTAATTGAACAAAAAATGGGCAACAAAATATAATATCGAAGACAAATTTGAAACACATATAAGGAAATAAATTTGTTTTGTGTAATCCTGTGTAATCCTAGTTGCAAGAAAACACTAATTTGAAAACACATTTTAAAGCTTGTTTAGCATATATAACTTTGTTACAAAGTTTTTAGATGTTAAGATAGTGTTAGTTTTAAAATGTGTACTATGTTTTTAAGTTTTCTGATATAATGAACATTGGTTTTCAAGACACGATTGTCGCTGGAAGGGATGTAATGGGGACATTAGTTTTAAAAAGGTACAACAACATATAGTGGAATATCAAAATACCTCGTTGCAATCAGAATGATATGCTAGACATACGCATATATGCAATACCACAGTCCACCACAGTTTTGAGCGGTTTGGTGTGAAGTGGGAGAATGGAAGACCAGGCTCCCGCCCTTCCCCTCTCGCGCTTGGCCTAGAGGATCACGGCCTAAACACCCGCCACGAGAGGAGTTTGCCTATCTACCAGACGACCAAATACCCTGGTACAGGAACATACGGATGTGTCCATCTACCTGCCCAGCAGCCCGCCCTGTCCATGCCGACACCTGCGGCACGGATCAACTCGACTAAACCTACACGTCGTTAGAGATGCCATGACGACCTAGCCAACGGTCAGCACACCTGTGCAAATATACACACTGGACACTCCCACACCAATCCACATGAAGAATATACTCAGTGCTATGACGTAGGCGACAGACATACTCACGGACGTGCATCTTTATTATTTTCCACATAGGCTCTCAAAATGCAGAAACGCAAGACGCATCATGAACTTATCTAAAAGGCTTGCTCACGCTTCTTCTAAGAGCCATGCACCATAATGAAGAATATAACGGGGACACGATACTAAGAATAAAGCAATATGATACCGCAACCTAAAGCGCTCTGCATCAAACGGTTCCACCTATGCACCAGGCCCAAGTAGGCCACAAGCAAAAGCTTCCATGAACATTGAATGAGCAAGAACTGGGTTGCTGACCCTGCAAAATGAGCCCGGCGAAAGCACACCGCCAAGGGCACGATGTTGCAATCTCGCACGCTGCAAGCCAACGCCAAGGTCGCACCTGCAAGATAAACCAGGCACACAGTAGGAAAAACAATATTAATTGTGTTGAATTTTGCCTCAAACACGGTCCCACCTCACGTGACAAAGCCAAACCTGACAAGATGCCAAGCCCAGGAGGAAGGAGACGCCTGAATCCCACGTTTCAAGACACAGGCAGATACAATTAAAAGACTCATTGGACATCTGCAGCAGTGGGAGTAGTCGACCTCCCAACATATGAATAAATCCTCACATTGTTTACACCTACCCATATTAAAACATTGTTGCAAATGACAGGTGCACCACGAGCTGGGAACAGCGATAGTCCCAGACTGGGAGGCTCGCGAGCGGACCAATTAAAACATGGGGTTCTTATCACTGACGCCATTCACATTGACCAATCCTCAGAGGTCTTCATGTAACAATTTTCATGTATCAAATTGAAGGGACAGCCCAGGTATACCACCTGACTAACCCTCAACCACTAATACCGTTCTCTATATGTATGCTATACTAACCCTACCACTCGAGTAACCAATCCAGAGTGGAGATAGGTTTTTTTTGCTAAACTATCCAAGTGACGCAAGTAGCGCGTCATACTAAGGTAAAAAGGGCCTGCGAGTCCCGCGATTGTGTGTGTGTCAGGACGGACGCGTACGCTCCTTGACCCATCCCTGCCGTTTTGTCTAATAAACAGCAGAGTCACCTTGCTTCTTGTGTGTGCCTCATACTCTATCTCTTTTGGGATATACGGGAGGAGTAGGGGCCTCCCTGCCCGGAGGTCTGCGGACGGTCCGGCCGACCCCGGCAGAATTTCCCCCCGACAGGTGTATGAGAAATTAATGGTGGTCGCTGTATGCCATTATCTGTAGTGTTAAATAAATGCACACAAATCTCAGGGGGTTCAAAGCCGCAAAGGTTGTTTAAGGGAGCACTTAGGAGCTTTTTGCAAATGCATATTTGTAAGTAATGATGAGGATATGGCATTCTGAAATGGGTTGCAATGAAGCATGGTTGGATTCTCGCTCACAGCCTGCATGTGGCATTTCTCTTCCTCTGGCACAGGTGAAAAATGAAAATGACACTGACTGAAGCCCTCATTTTGTTGAAGGTGGATGCAGAGAAAATCACACAAAACGTGTGCATGGATCTTCCCAACAGACATTAGTCATGGTTCTCACTAAAATTCTATGAAACATTGCATTTTTCTTACAAATGTTCTTTATTTTCAGTATAATGTAATGCATTAAGGCAAATGAATGCTGATCTGCGGCAAAGCTAGTTCTTCACACATGGTGTTAATGTTACCATGGTAATAAAAAAAGCTGCTAGAGAGTTAGCTGTACATTACTTTTGTTAGAGTACCGTCACTGAACTGTATATTCACTGTCCACTTTTCAGTCCACCCGTTATCATCTATTTCATATGAAAATGTGATACAAATAGGTCATGATCTAATACGTCATCTTGTCTATGCTGACGACTTTATATTATTTCATCTTACCCCTATTGGTCTCCAAAGACTGCTGAACACTCTTTATGAATACATGAGTTCCCTAGTTTTAGAAATATATCCATCTAAAACGTATTGATTTCTAATTCTAGATTTGATACATTTACGAAATTTAGATGGCAAAGTAATTGTTCTCAAGTAGACATAGTCCAGAGTTAGAAACATTTAGGGGTTAACGTTGTAAACAAAACTTCCTTCATCTCAATAAGAAGGGACCTTTATGACAAGTCTATGGTTTTAGCCTCACAACAAGTGACGTAAAATATGGTTGTTTTCTTATCGTACCCATAATAAGGTTCTAAAGGGGTAAAGTTGTACCGTATCTAAATTACGGAGGCAAAACACATCTACTCTAAGTTGAATGGAACAATGTAGAAGGTAATCTTTGAAGAAAGGTCCTAAATCATCCTAGCGGAGTGCCAAGCTCAATTATTAGATCAGCGTTTGGGATGTAATCATTGCAATCTTATAACCAAATTAAACAATAACAAATGTGAGCTGATGGATTTGCCACACATTGGTTTCGATTTCACATTTTGGGGGAAAAGGTTTGGTAAATATTTCACTATACCTCAGAAAATCCCCCAATAGACAGTGGACAATGAATTCCCTGAGGTTAAGGTTTAATCTTGTTCCCACAATTTAAATTATTTCATCTAGAGAAATGGTTGTGGTTGTGTCCCGTTCATTTAGATTTTGAAAAGGTTTAGGGGATTTAAAATCTTGGCATAACGAAGGAGAACTCAAAACTCCTTATGCCATATAGTGCAAAATGTACTTTTGGAAATGTATTATTTTAAACAAATGTCATGTTATAGTATCTGGAAAGATAATATAAATGGAAGGCAGACTTCTGTGAGCATTTCATCAATGAGTTTATATCTGTTATTTTTAAATTGTAGTGATATTTCCTCTGTTCTGAATGTAATTAGATAAACTTGTTTTATGATTTATGTTTTCTCTTTTGTGAAAGGTTTATTTTAAACTGAAACACTTCAATAATAATAAAATAATGTGACACAGTATACAAAACGAGGTTGCAGAGCAGACAGGAAGTTTGGCAATTAAGCAGACATTATCAAGTTGAAGAAGTGGGAATCACTCAATATTAATTATTGACAAAGCCAATAGTAATTATTGACAAAGCTAATAGGTCAGGATCTGCAAATGTGGAGTCCACGTAACTAATTCTTGAAAAACAGTACATCTTTATGACAAAGTCAGTAACAGATGCTGCACAACACCAGCATCAGCCTTCAATTCCGTGAGAATGGGGTGGTCGTCCTTAAAACACCAGAGACAACAAAAAAGAACTGCATGAATCTTAAATTGAACTGAGCCACGGTCCTCTAACATGAACGTAGACACTATGCAGCGCAATCCGACACTATGAGAGGCGGGCCGCTATTATCACAGCACAGCAGCCCCATGCAGAGAACATGGGTGGGAGTTAGCCCTGACTTTGAAAGATTTCTGTAATGATGATCCCTCCCAGGTAAGAAAGACATGACCAGATTGACCAGGGCCTGATGAACAACCAGAGTGGGTGGTGGGGGGGGTTAAAGAACCACCAGGAATAAGGTGGTTTTAGGTAGTTGCGCTTGGAGGAGGAGGTGGCAGACCAAGAGACCAGAGGGATGAAGGAGAATAGAGTGGGGTATGGAGGTGATTTTTGGAACAGGTGAGGTAGTAGTGAGTCTGAGTGTGCTTGAAGGGCTAGCAGGTTTGATTAGGAGAGGCAGTGTCGGAAGTGAATGTGAGTGAAAGAGGGAGTCTGAGAAGAAGGTAGAGTAGTAAGGGTGGTGTGGAGGAGGGAGTAGTGATATGGTGGCAGGAGTAGTAGTGTAGAGGAGGGAGTAGTAGTGTCTAGTTGGGACTAGTAGTGCATAGGAGGGAGTGCAAAAAAGTGATAACAACGAAGGGTGTGGTTGGTAGTAGGAGAGAGAGACATCAGAGAGACAGAAGAGGAGAGATGCAGTGAGCAGACAGACTGAAGGTGGGAAGAGTTGGAAGTAGGAGAGTAGAGAGAGAGTAAAGTAATGACAGTGAATGAGAGCAAGAGGACAGAGTGTCTGCAGGCACATCATGAATCTTCTGGTAGCCACTAAACAACTGATAGTTAAGGGTAAGTCCCTGAGAGAGTCTAGATAGAAAAGGCAACTGCCTTTATGTTATCTCTACTAGCTATCTAGATATTGGACTGTAGGAGTCCATCTTTTGTATATGCTAATCTGGGGAATAGGGACACCTGGCCTCGTGTGGATTGGTGTTATCTAGAAGAGAGAGAGGGGGGGGGGACATCCCTGGGGCCCTGAAAAAGCATTAAAAAAAACTTGAACTGTCACTGAGATTCAGAGGGTCCCTTGAATAACCGTGTATGTATGGTATTAGAAAGGGGACCCTTCAGGCCCAAAATAGAGGTGGCCTATGGCAAGGGAAAAGAAGAAAGATATATATAGTTGGGCATCCCCCAACTAATCCATCACACTGAATCTGTTGGCCATCTGCACAACCCCCAGTCTGGCTTCAGAGCAACTAGAGGCATGGAAACTGCTCTCCTGAACTGCTGTGATGACTTGCTCTCATACCTCAACTTCAACTCCCCTTCCGTTCTTATCCTTCTCGATCTGTCCTTTGCCTTTGACAAAGTCAAACATTCCACCCTCATAAATCGGCTATTTGATACCCTGCGCATCACGGACCAGGCGCTGGATTTGCTGACATGCTTCTTCTCAAATCAGCCCTCCAAAGTGCAACTTGGTCAGTTTCTCACCTCTATCTCACTCTCTACTTGTGGAGTCCCTCAGGGCTCTATCCTCTCACCATGGCTTTTCAACATGTACCTTTCCCCTCTTGCCCACTTGATCTCCACCTTCTCTCCTCATTTCCAATGTTATGCTGACGACACACAGCTCTCCTTTAATCTTCCCTCCTCTTCCTCCTCTCCTCATTCCAGACTGTTGGACTGCTATTTGGGCATGGTGTGCTGGTAACGATCTCTGCCTTAATGCCAGTAAGACCAAGATCCTCCTAATTGAAACTCCTGCCCCCTCCTTCCCTCTTCTATCTGGCTGCCCTCCTTGGGCCCCCTCCCCTCACCCTCCTGTGAGGCAAATATCCTTTGTGTCATCTTCGACTCCTCTCTCTCCTTCTCACCTCAAATTGTCAGGAAATCTCAATTTCAGCTTCAGCTCCTCTCACCTTCCCCCATAAACTCAATGTCTCCAGTGCTCCGGTTTTCTCCAGGTTGGACTACTGTAACAGCCTCTCCTTAATCTGCCTCTTTCCTCCCTCCACCCTCTTCAACAAATCCAGAATAGGACTGCAAGACCACATCTCTCCAGCCCTAAAATCTCTCCACTAGCTCCCTGTGGTTGCAAGGATCACATTCTAGACCCTTTGCATCATCCAAAAGGCTTCCTGGGGCCAGACACCTCACTGCATCCAACTCTCTCTCCCTAAATACCTCCCTGTTAGAGTTGTTCAGTCTTCTAAATCTAACTCTGTGCAGGTCAGACGTTTCTCCAAGCAGAGAGTGGGGAACGAGGGGGGTAGATCTCTTTACTCAGCAGGAACCTCCCTCTGGAACGGACTCCCTATCCCTCTCTATCTTGGACTGGTTCTCCTTAAGTTCTGGAAGCTTCTCAAGACCTTTTCGCCTCCTCCTTCCCTCTCCTGCTCCCCTGCTAGTTTCCACCTGTTTCGATGTCTGCTTGCTTGTATCCCTCATTAGCCTTACTGGGGCCAGGTCCTGCTTCAACCAGTCTTCCCCCTAAACCCTTAACAGCACTTGCCTTAGGCACCCTTCCCTGACGAGCCTACAGAGTCTGGCCAATCTCCTCCTTCGCACTAGTTACCCTCATCCTTGTTCCCCGAGCACTTGCCACCCTGGGCCTCCCTTAGCACTTGCCTAGCCCCTGGGCTCCCCTCTCCCCAGCTCTTCTCCCTCTTCCCCTCTCTCTACACTTCCTGTTACTGCACTTGGACGGTCTGAATGTCGCTTGGACTAGTAGAACCGTTACTGTTATTTTTTCCTCTGCCCCCCCCTCCATTTGTCTTGTGGCACCTCGAAACACTTTTTGATATATTGGCGACATACAGATGTTCAATAAATAAAATAAATAAACATTACAAAAATGGGTCCAGAGACTCCTGGGTGACTACCAGCACTGAGTTCTTGTATTGAGAAATTTGGGGAATAGGTTTAGAGCTCGAATTCTGAACTCTGGTAACGGAAGAAGTGAAAGATTGCTGAGAGTCTGCTTGATCAGAACCTAACCCGGTTGTGGACTGCTGACAGATGACACAAATACAGGATGCTAGTGAGAGAACCAGCCAGTGGAGAAGGACCCAAGGAAGTCAAAGCAGACAACAGTGGAGAGGCCGTTCCAGCTCACATGATGAGGAAGAAGTGGCAGCACCTTCAAGTCCTGAAGAGACCCTTGTTCACAGAGAATGAAGTAACACCGCTATGGAACACCTTTTGACGGCCCCTGCAAATCGTCAAGTGGCCATCATTCGACAGCATCAAGGAACATGAACAGAATTACAGGGCATACATACTGAGAAAGAAGAACAACTTGCAGTACCTCTCAATAAAATCCCCAACAACTTCAGTAATTGCATAGATCCTGCAGCCTTTTTCATAGATTTTGGGAGTTTTGCTGAAAGTGCACGGTGGTATCAAGATTGTTGGGCTAGATACATTGCACCATTAATAACTGAGGAAGCCCCACAAGCATTTCAATATATCAATCCCAATGGGAGAACTCACTATGAATAAATGAAGAGGGGCATCGTAGAGGGAGTAATACTGGACAGAGAACATTACCAATTTCGACTTTGATGTGGCAAGGAGAAACACCCCGGCAACTGTCTATTGAGTAAGGGTTTTACTCAAAAAGTAGCTGGCAGAAAAAATCTATGAAGAAGTAAAATATATGCTAGATTTGGAACAATTGATAGATGCCCTACCACCTTATCTACAGAGGACCTTATGGCAGCTACATGAACCAACTCTGGAATAGAACATACAAGCAGCTAATGCCCACAAAACAGCCATGTATGCCCAGGAAACAGAGTATCACCAAACCAGTGGTGAGAGGAAGGGAAGAGATTTCAACCATAAGGATACCTGGCCCTACCATCCCGACTAGCCCTGAGAATCAGCTGAGGACCCCTACACTAACAATTAGTAAACTAGAAAGGTAGGCATTGGAGCAAGAGCTATCTCTAAAAGGATTTGAGTCAGAGTGTGTGACAGAGTGTGATCTGTTTCCATCACGATTTTACTTTGCTGTTCTTGCTGCAATTGCTATTTGCACTTTCTGACAACTACGTCGTCAGGTGGACTTGGCATTCTACTATCCTGGTCTGGAGGCACCCTGCTGCTCTGTGCTCTGCCTCGCACCCTAGTGGCAATCTCCACCTACAAAATCACACAACGGGCGCATCAGCACGTGCGTCGGTAGTGTGATAGTGTGTCCTGTGGCGCGGGCCACACGCTGCGGGGGACCTTTCTTTTCCATCAAATCAGGTACGCGTTTGCTTGCCCTGTGTTTATATTACAATACTGTTTCATCATAACTTGCAAAGCCATGCTTCGCAGTGCCGCTATCAAAAACTCATGGGGCCTCATTACGACCCGGGCGTTAACCATGGCGCTATTAGCGCCATGGTTGACGCCGGTACCTTACCGATTCCGCCATGGTGAATGGCGGAATTACCGCCCCATTCTGAGGTTGGCAGGGTGGTAATTCCCCATTCACCATTGGCCCTTCCCCATTCCCATTTTTGCCCCCATAGGGCTCAATGGGGAAAGCAGTAATTACGGTACCGCAAATCAACATTAACTATATACATCAGAAACACCCCCTCTCCCCCTGGAGTCACAATACAAGCAATACAACAAATCTAATACAGTAACAGAAATTTGCCCCAGATCTTATTAAATAATGCATCTTTCTTTTCTCTCCGATACAGCACTCTCTCCATATCTGCTAAAGAATGCATCTCAGCAATCCATTCCTCAATAGTAACAGGGGTAGACGTTTTCCAATGTCTCAAAATTAGCTTCTTCCCCACGATTGCCCCACGAAAGATCCATTTCTTCTGAGAAGAAGTCAGGTCGTCCAAAAAATCCCCACTACCCAGCACTATGGTCTTAAAATCCATATGAACTTTCACTTCAAGAATCCTTTCACAGATCTGGTCAAATTCAAACCACATACCTCTCACCCTTGAGCACTCCCACAACATATGCTCAAAGGTGCCCACTTTGTGTAAACATGCCCAACATTCCGAGCTGTCACTCATTCCCCTCTTCATCATTCTCTCAGGCGTCCAGTATGTCGTATTCAAAATCTTTATTTGACACAACCTGTCTGCAAGACTCAAAGAACACAGCTTCACATTCTCACAAATACACGTCCAATCATCCTCCGTAATATCTTCTCCAATTCTCCGATTCCAATCCAATCCAATCTTAAAGCCTCATTAGCCTGATTGTTCGACACAACCAGCCTATAAACATAACTAACCAGGCCACATCCACTCACTCCAGGCTCCCAACCCAGCATATTCGTATTGATTTCTTTTCCATATCCACCACCCCCACCGCCCTCCTGATCTTCCGATAATCTGCCAGGCGAAAAGTAGGAATGTCAAACTTAAACTGTATCTCCCTAGCCGTCATCCAATTCAAGCCATTGAACAGATCACCATTCCACCGCACCCCAGCCAGGTACCAATCATGCCAGAACAAAATTTTCCCCTCATGTGTAACACTTGGATTCAGCCAAATGGAAGCACTCGGATCTTTCAATGCCTTGAAACCCAAACACTCACACAATGCCACCCATGAGTTCCGCAAACTCCTGGTCAGTGGGCCTACTATCTTAGCCTGACGTGGCTTACTGGTCAACACAGCCCCAGGCAACAAAGGTCCTACGTGGCTAGACTCTGCACACACCCAATCATCATGCTCCGATTTGAAAAAAGCAAATATATACCGAGACATAAAAGCCAGATGATATGCCTTGAAACCAGGGACCCCCAGCCCACCTTTAGATAAAGGTAATTGCCAATTTTCAGACGCGGAGGTTTGCGATCCCACAAAAATTCCTGCATGAGTCTATCCAACTCACGCCAAAAATGTTTCTCAATGTCTACTGGGATCATACTCAGAACAAAGTTTACTCTAGGAGTCGACACCATCTTCAAAGCGTTTACCTTCCCCCAAAGGGAAAGGTTCAACAAACACCATTGTTCCAAATACAATTTGAAATTAGTGCACACCATAGTCATATTTACACTCACAAAATCAGCAACATTGGGCAAAATCCAAACCCCCAAGTACAATAGTTTATCAGCACACCACTTAAAACCCAACCTGGTAATAAATTGTTTGTCGCACAGCGGAACCAATGGTAAAACCTCTGATTTTGCCCAATTGATCTTGTATCCAGAGCACTGGTGAAAGGACTTGAGAATGTTCATAAGAACCGGCACCGACTCTCCAAGGTTCTTAAGGACCAATAATAAGTCGTCCGCGTATAACCACATTTTTTGCTGCATTCCCCAACAATTAATGCCCTGTAATCCCTCCTTATTTCTCAATCTTATAGCCAAAGGTTCAATACTAATTACAAATAACAAAGGTGACAATGGGCAACCTTGTCTCATGCCACGTTCCAATTCAAACGGCTTCGATCTCTGACCATTAGTTTTAACATCTGCTGTAGGCCTGGTATACAGCAGTTTAATCCAAGAACAGAACTGAATCCCAAAACCCATTTTATCCAATACTTTAAAAATGAATTGCCAATCAACTCTATCGAATGCCTTCTCCGCATCAAGTGATAGGACAGCCGAGTCTTCAGACAACTCTGACGCTTTCGCAAGAGTACAAGGCAGTGTCCTCATGTTACTGGACGTCATCCTACCTTTAACAAAACCAGACTGATTCCGATCTATCAATTTAGGCAAAAGATTTTCTATTCGCAGAGCTAGAATCTTAGCCAAAATCTTATTGTCCACATTAATTAAACTAATCGGTCTGTAACTGGACGCCAGTGATTCATCCCTGCTTTTCTTTAAAAAGACAGAAATAGTAGCATGTCTAGTAGTGTCAGGAAGTATACCCCTAGCCTTGGAGGTCATATACATGTCCGTCAAAAGCGTTAATGCAGAATTAGGCAACCACCTATAGAATTCCACTGGCAGTCCATCTGGCCCCGGTGACCTGCCAACATTCAATTTTGATATTGTCTTCTTGACCTCATCCACTGTGATATCCCCCTCCAGTAAAGTAGCCTCTTCCCCTGAAATATCTGGAACTTGAATACCCTCCAGAAAATCTCCATTCGCCGCATCAATATGGTTTTCATTCTTATACAAATCCTCACGGCAGCAGGCATGGCCTGTCATAAAACTGTCTGAACACGTCATTTATACCTTCTGGAGTGAATGTGACCTGACCACTGGAGTCTGTAATAGACATAATCGAGCACTCAGACTCCCTCAACCTCAATCTATACGCTAACCAGCGATCACATTTCTCCCCATGTTCAAAGTAAGCACATTTTTGATGGAAATACTTTTTGTCCACCCTAATAGATATTAGCTCCTTCAACTCCCTTTTCAGCCTATTTAACTCGCGAAGCAAGTCCACTCTCGTAGGATCCACCATCAGAACCCCTGACAAGTCCCTAATCTTCAACTCCAGTACAGTCTGTGTATTGTCCTATTTTCTCTTCAAACCACTCGCCAGACTAATAAACATACCTCGAACCGTGCACTTGAATGCCTCCCATATCACGTCAGATCCAACTTCTCCAGTACAATTCTCCTCAACAAAATAGTCAATTTTAGTTGCAATTTTGTTCATCTCCTCTAGATTGTCCAACAAAATAGTATTTAGTCTCCAAGATTTAGATCTACACATAGTGTAACTCCACTTCAAATACACATGCATGGTCAGTCAGCACAATATTACCCAAATCACTCCTTTTATAGTTTTTTAACATGTCTCCTGCCATCAAAACCATGTCAATTCTGGAATACGTAGCATGTGCGCCGGAATAAAAAGTATATTCTCTCACTGAAGATTTGTCAATCCTCCAACAGTCCTTTAGATTATGTTCCTCCAGCAGATCCTGTAAAGCCCGAGATTGCATGTCCATCCTCCTGCAATGTCTGGTACTACTCCTCTCCATGGCAGAGTCAATAACTGCATTGAAGTCCCCCCCCCAAGATTATGTTACTGGATTTAAGGTCTTGAATTGCTTAAGCCACCTTTCTGAAAAAGGTACCATCATCTGACGTTGGAGCATAAACATTACAAAAGGTCACTTCTTTGCCCTGAATATTAGTTAAAATAGCACATTTTAAAATTGTCACATATCTCTCTAACAACCTTAATCGGTGCATGTTTCCTAATAAGAATAACCACACCCCTTGACCGTGACTCAAAAGATGAACCATAAGCTCTCCCTACCCAACCTTTCCTCAAACCATCCAAATCACCCTTCAACAGGTGTGTCTCCTGGAGAAAATAAACATCCCCTTTTAAGTCATTCAGATAAGTCAAAACTTTCCATTTTTTCTGAACATTGTTCAGACCATTCACATTCCACGAGACAACTCGCATTTGATCCCCCATTTTCACATACAACCTATCCACCCCCACCCAATGCAAAAGTAAATCCTGCAACCGAACTTCAAAATTATTTGTGACCCCAACCGGAAACCCCAACCCCCCCCTTCTGAAACCGATACAAAACAACAAGAACAGTGTATAGAATAAAATTCTAAAACTCATTCCAAGAAGTCCAACACACTGGACTCCTCTCCTAAATAACCTGAACTCCCCAATAAAACCCCTGTAACCCAAAAAAGGGGGCAACCTTAAAGTTAACTCGATTAAATGACATCAAAAACTCAATATCCACAGCAATTACCTCAACGTTAATCCACAACAGTTCCGTCACCACATCCTAACCCACACAGAAACACACCGCCTCCCCACAATGCCATACCACACACTTGAAGTAAGCTGGTCTCTCCCATAACCCTATCCCCAGCATAAAATCAGGACTGCATCTTCCACTCTAAACACCATACACCACAACCTAGAAATGACACCACATAGAGATTCCAAAAATAAATGAAGCATGGAACAAATAAAAGCCCCAAGTAGTCAATCACCAGATTGAATCAACATTGTTGCAGCCCCAATTAGATAAACAATGTAAAACAACATAAGCTACCAACATGAACAAAATGAAACACCATGCACAAGGAAAACACCAAACATGCATCGGATATATCCATCAACCACTGATGATGTCTCTGAGAAATCAAGGCATCCACGCTGATGTGTCACATAATGCAGCCAGCATCCCCCACATCACCTCAACATTGCAATTTGAAGTATCAGTCAATGTCATCAAAAAACTAGACGCACACAAAGAAACGCCATGAGCATGACCCAACCCAACTAAAGGTGACGGGTACGGGCACTCCAGAACATTCCATTTTGGATGGAGAGAGAAATTCTAGTGAACAACTTCAAGAGTAGCCCATATTGTCTGAAATCCTGATGCCAGTCCCACTGCCGCAGACACTAAAGTAAAACAAGGCCTACAATAACCATGTGCCAATGGCCAATGTGCGTCAACATTGACTAAATGTCTAGGACAGGAGCAATGATTCCACAAAACAAAATCTGCTCAACATATAATTATCACTCCTGAACATTTCATAGTGTACTGCCTCACTAAAGCATCCAGGACTACTAGAAAGCAAAAACTAGCCATTTACACATATGAAAACACTCAAAAGGACGTTTCAACAGCACCCTCCAGCATCCGACTATCACCTCAGTACCCACAAATGCCGACTCACCACTGCATCATAGCTGTGGAGGCCTATGATCATTGGCACATAGACTGACACCCTGGGGGGTACCAGTGCCAGCATCCACCATTTGCCTTAGCGAAACCAGCACCCAAGAGCCGCAGTTCCCCATTGCACAGAAGTAACAAGTAATAACCTCAATAACCGGGTAAGAGAACAACAACCCGTCTAGTCACACATAACTTAGTACGCTGAGATGCAAGGGATATATAAAAACCTGCGAGCACACCCTTGAGCACTCAATCATCCACTCAGAAAGCTTATAGTGAATTGAAGATTACAGCAGTAAAACATTTTCATCCCGTGAACTACAGTACATTCCGATCCAGCCTTGAGTGGAGAAAAGTTGTTAAAAACATCAGGATGCAAAAGACCCAACTCACGGACACCCAGTACTAAATGGAAAACCACCAGAATCCCCAAACACCAAAACACGAGTAAAGTTCATGTACAATCTGTAGTAATTGGTGATTCTAGCATTTCAACCCGTCTAGTGGTTAATGGCAAATAATAGGTTTAAAAAAAAAAACACATTGGACACATATATGCCCTTTCAGAGCACATTTGTTCATTTCGTAATCCATTAAGCGTTGGTAAACATGCAGGAAGGAAGAAAGCTGCAGAAAGAGAAAACAGTCCGCCGGCTAAACAAAAAAAAACACACTCCAAACATAATGAAAATGCCATCACTCAAAATCCACTCAGCAAAGTTCACAATGAAATAGAAGATCGCAGCAGGATAAAATCATCCTGTGAGCCACTGTACATTTCAACCCTGCCAAAACATGAGGAAAGTTCATACCCACTCGTTGTGGCTGGTGATGATGCTGCATTAAACTATGGGCCTCATTACACGGATGGCGGTAAGGAAATAACGTTACCGGTAAGTGAATACCGGTAACGCTAAATTTCCTATCCAATTACGACCCGGACTTGCCTCTATTAGCGCCATCGTTAAGTACGGTGGCACTAATAGCGGCAAGTCCGTGGGCGCGCGACCCCCACGTCGGAAATAGCGGCATGTCGATAATAGCATCCCATCACAAGGTAGGCGGACATGGTAATAGCGGCATGGTAAAGACCCCAAAACACCCTACCGCCATGGCGCTAATACCGGCATCTTGAACCACCCGTTAAGAGACCTGAGCAGTCCACCTGCCACAGGTTGACACATCCAGCACAGGTGTAGGGGATGGAGACTGTGGCAGCACAAAAGGGCACACCACACCCCTTCCCACACCCCTTCCCACACAAAAATGCCTCCAATACTGCCCGCATTACATGGGCTGGAGGATGTGATTGTAGTGCAGCACCATCAACAGCACGAAGCACAGAGGAGACGAAGGAGAGAGTAGGAGTAGGAGTAGGGCAAGACAGGCGCAGCAAGCACCAGCAGGGCACCCAGAAATACCACAGAACCAGCAGGAAGAGGACAAGAAAATTGCACATAGCCGTACCTGCGCTGTGATGGAGCAGGCATCCAGCCTCTACAACACACAGCACCGGCCCCTAAGCGTGCTGGGTGAAGCCCTCCTGTACGGCCATGACAAAGTGCCGAAGTAAACCATGGCATGTGTGTTGCGGGACTGAAATTACATGAGGCGGAATGTGACTATGCCACATGACATGCAAGCACAAGATGAGGATGATGTGGATGGTGATGAGGATGGCGCAAAAGGCCCGCAGGGACATGCAAGTGGCAATGTCCAGGCAGGACACGATGTGCGTCAGCATCTGATGCATCAGATTGCATGTCATACAAGGTATGACTGTAATGGATAAAGATGGGTATTACTGCCCTGATGCATGTGGTCAGTCCCACAAAGAACCATCTCCCCAATACAGTACACACACACAATGATGAATACCAAGCCAGTGTAAACTTTCAAACAGTGTATTGTGAACAAAAGACAACAATAAGTGCAGGGCCCCAACTGTGAAGACACCCTTACCCCCCTCCCCCCACAACACTCCCAAAATCACCCTTACCCCCTCCCCCACAACACTCCCAAAATCACCCTTACCCCCTCCCCCACAACACTCCCAAAATCACCCTTACCCCCTCCCCCCACAACACTTCCAAAATCACCCTTACCCCCCTCCCCCCACAACACTCCCAAAATCACCCTTACCCCCTTCCCCCCACAACACCCCCATGTGAGCCTCATGGCGTGAATGTGTCCTTCTCCACATGTGGCACCCAGTCCTTGCTGGCACTAATTGCCAGTGCCTGCTCCGTCATCTGGTGGTTGTGAAGTGGTGCGCCGGAGGTTCCGCAGAGACCGGCGTAGGGGACTACTTTGCCGTGAACTCCCAGAGGAGGTTGGGCCCGGTTCATCCTGGGTTGGGAGTGGGCATCGGCGCTCAATTGCGTCTGCTATGCGGTTCATGGCATCCCTGAGTTGGGCCATTTCATTGCAGATTCTGTTGGTGCATGCCTCCATGGCCTCCCTCGTCTGCTGTGCAAATGTACCAATGTCCTCCCTCAGGCGGCCTGTCTCAGCCACATGCTGCCCTACTAGGCCAGTCATCTCGGTCTGCCTCTGAAAGATGGATGATAGGTCATGTCGCATGGTGGGTGCTGGTGGGATGGCTGATGTGCCTGGATCCATGGCACTTGCATCAGGTGGGAATACCTGGGGGCTCCATGGCCCTTCAAGGGTGGGGATGGGTGATTCTCCTTGGCTACCCGGACCTGATGACAACCTCGGGCTTGACAGTAAGGGGCGTGTTGGTCTGGGGCTCTAGCTTAGATCCTCAATGCCAGGTGCTTCCTCCTCATCCGAAAGTGGGGCAGTGGCCGCTGCCTCACCCGTTGAGCTGGTGGCAGCAGAGTGCATTCCCTCAATGCTGCCTTCACTTGCTGGGAGACACACTCCCGTGGGTGGCATGGCCTGTGGCTGCGTGCATCTGGTGCTCCTGCTGCCTTTGTCCCTGTGGTCATGGTCACTCCTCCTGGCTGCCCTTGAGGATGTGGTGGTGTCCCCTGTGGCATCCCTCCTGGGTTTCTTGCTGGATGTGGGAGCAGGTGTGGAAGTGCGTGCCTCCTCAGTTTCTGTGTGTGATCCTGTACGGGCGAGAAATGGGGAAAATCATCATTAATGGGTCGACCTGTCTTATGCTGAATGCATACGTCATGCCGTTCTATGCATTTAGGGCTCTTTAGTGTGGATGCAGGTAATGGGGATGTTGGGTGGGTCATGCATGAATGGCTTTGTGTTGAACGGGTATGTGGTGATGCATGCATGTTTGTTTGTGGCTGGATCCACGGCATTCATATGGACACATGATAGGGGGGAACATCACACTTCACTGTGCATTGTTTGATGCATACACTAACCTCCATCAGACGAAATGGCCACGCCATGCTCCATTTGTCCAACTCCCTCGATGGATTCCACGCTGATTGTCAATGCACAGGTCTCCTCCCACTCACTGAGCTTAATCGGCGATTCGCTGCCTCCTCCTGTGCCCGTAGCCAGGTTGCGGTTTATGGATAGGATGTTCCTTACACGTAGCCGGAGGTCGTCCCACCTCTTTCGCAGTCTTTAACTGTGCGGGTGGTGGTGCCTACCGCACTGACCTTATGGGCTACCTCTTCCCAGATGGCCTTCTTCTTCAGGATGGTCTCCCGCCGCATGTTGTTGCAGAAGACCACCTGTGCATTTTCTGCTAGTGTCTGAGTGAGCATTATGAGCTCCTCCTTGCTGAATTTCTCCTTGCGTTGCCGCTCTGACGATTTTTTAACGGCCTTGGGCATCTTTACAGTGTCCTGGAAGGATTTCCGTACGTGTTTCCTGGTAAGGTGTCCTGGATAAGGAGGATGGCAATGGATTGTGTTTTTAAAGATGGCCGCCGTGCTGTTTCGCGTTCCTGTGCGATGACGCTATTTCCGGTTCCGCAAAATAACGGTGACCGCTACTAGCGGTGACCGCTAATGCCGATGTCCGCTAATTGCGGTGACCGCTATTTGCATGTGGTGGCAGGTCGGAAGTGCTAACAGCGCTTTCAAGGATGTCGTTAAGGGACTATTTGGGGACTTTTGCCGCATGGCAGTAGGATCATTACCGGCATGGCGCTATGCTCGTGCCCGCAAACTCGTAATGGCCCGCAAATGGCGGCCTCTTGCGAGGGCGGACACGCAAATTACGCCATGCCGGTAAAATCCTATTTTTACCGCACAACGTGTAATGAGGCCCTATATGTTGAACAATGAAGTTCTCCAAGCACACTGAGCACATATACGACCCTCAACCGACACTAGGACCTCTACAAATGCACAGCTATCGGAATAAAAACTGCAAACAGGGAAATCTATGGGCACTATGGTCATTGACTTTCCGATTATTGCTCCAAATGCTTTCAAAGACCTGGGAACGTGGATTATCCTTGAGGCCACCCACCCCACTGCCACTAGTCCGTTCTTGAATAGGACTCACCTTCTGGCTATCTTTCAGCAACTACTATATTTTGATCTAATTCAGTCATCAGACATTTTAAAAAATCCAGCTATAGCTGCACAAATTGGGCATTGGTTGAATGTGCCTCTCTTTTGACAGTTGCCCTCCTGAAAACCTATGCAGATTCATTCCCCTATTTGGGTCTCTCTTTGATAGTATGCAGAAAGGTAAAGACATCTAGTACTAAAGGAAATCGTGAGGAAGAGACACACCCTAATGGCCACTCCGACTCCCAAATCACAGAAAGAGGCGGTTAGAGCCCTTCAAGCCTAAAGTGCTAGAGTAGTGAGACCATGCCTGATGTGGAATACTGGATGCCTAAGCGCCCTTTAAATGGGACAAACCGACCCATTGTATCCACAAAACGACATCATTGGATATCATGGAACAATCAGGGCTTTTGCTCTTTTTTGCACACCCAGAGGGCAAAGATCTACTAAAGGTGGCATCCATATTTATTCTGCAAGAAACGTGGTGCACTAAACCCATCACTATCGACGGCTTTCATATTCTCTCACAAACAGCAATTCTCTCTAAAAAAGGGCGGGCTAGCAGTTGCTTAGCAAATGGAGCTAAATCAAATCTAAACTTTTCCCTTTTTCCACACTTTCCAAACACACCATATGTGTTGATGGGTGTTTTACTCACACCTATCATTGAATCAGAAAAGACTCTATTCATTAACCTTCATGACCCCCCAGTGGACCTTTGACGAAACAGTTCAAGGGATTTTGGAAAGTTATATCTGCAAATGGTTTGAAACGTCCCCTGTTGGACGCATAGTGATCGCCGGAGACTTTAATAAAAGAGAGCTACACCTAGTGACCACGAGAGGACTATCTGCCTTCAACTCTTGGCACGAACTAATGAACCATTTTGATTTGTTGTTGCTTTATTTCCTCCCTTCTGACCCACAACTGAGCAATTATACTTGGTCAAACTGTACCGTTAGATCACATATTGACTTATGTTTTAACGCACCTGGCTCTGAAGATTAGTTGTAGCCCTATTAAGGTAATGCACAATAGGTTGAGTGACCATGCGATTCTTGGTTTATCTATGAACACAACAAGCCAGTCCAAACTAATTCTCAGAAAATGTGACCTTTCCTTTAACCTTCAAGGTAATTGCTTACACTGGTCAGCCAAGAACATTCAACTTACAAATGAGATTTTATCTCGCAACCAGCTAAGACTGGTAGAAGCCTTGTGCTCAGTAGATTGGGATCTTGGTAAAATGGTCACCACCAAAACACAGTTTTTGCCAATAAAAAACTGGAAAAGTAGTAATAATAACATTCATAAAACAGCGCTCCTTTCAATTGTATTATAGACGGAAAGAAGAGTCTACTTCGAAAGGAAAGCAATGCCGTTAGAGCCAAATCTGGGTTGAATTACCAGGGAAAACAAAAAGTCCTCACAAATTTGACCACTAAATAGAGAAACTGGCTCAAACAACACAAGTCCTCTATTAGAAGTGCAAATTGGCTAAGACTGTTCCAATGGCTAAAAACGGGCAATACGAATACATTCTGGTCACGATATAATGATTTCCGTAAAGCGTTATCTCCCATTGAACTGAATCCTATATCTCAGGAGATATGGTCTAAACATATACAGGAGTTATGTTACATCTTAGATAACTCTGAATTCGATACCTTGAATGACGAGCATAGCACAATATTGACAGAAGTAAACACGACAAAGTATTTTTGCAATTTAGATTTTCAAGTGGAAAATCTTATTAGACTAATAGGAAAAACTAAAGCTTCTCTGGAACCTGGCCCTGACGGCGTTCCTAACATAGTCTTTAAACATCAGCTGGAACTATGGGCAAAAATATTGAAAGCTCTCTTTATGCATACAGAGCAGACTGGCACTATTCTGAATCTATATCCTCAATATTTAAAAAAGGCAATCGACTAGAGCCATCAAACTATCACTTACTGGCAATGATGGACTCAAGCCAAAAGCTTTTTTGCCAGCATTATTCTAGATAAATTCAACATCTGGCTACAAGACAGACAACTCCTAATTGTTTTCCAAACAGGTTTCAGAAAAACCTTCAGCACAATCACATATATCAGTACACTCCAATTCCTTACTGCAGAATAACAATCTACGAAGGGCTCTAATCTTTACTGCTGTTAGGTGGACTTTACTAAGGCCTCCAACCTTGTTTCTAGACCTAAACCTTGAGCAAAATTGAAGCAATGGTGAAAAGATCCAACTCTGCTATACTACATCCAGCAGTTATACTCTTAACACCTCTATTTCCATATGGCTCAGCTCTGAAGGTTAACACTCTAATTATTTTCAAACAAATCCTGAAGCAGGGATGCAGGGATGCGTGTTGGGCCCTACATTGTATAATGCCCATACAGTTGATTTAGAGTCTTAACCAAAATGCTGGACATGTTTTTCAGAGATGCCAAAAAAACTGTCACAGGTGAAGAACACCCAGAAAACAACGCCTGATTCATCAGCGCCTGACGCCTACCAAATCCCAGTGAGAGAGATCGAGATCCAGAAGAGAGGAAGCAGGAGCTCTGGTACACTTGCGATGAGACCTAGACAAGTTGTGTATAAACACCGCAGGGAGAGAGGGAGCAACTGCATGGGGAGAATGAGCTCCTGCTTGGCAGTTACAGATGCCACAGACTGCATGCCAGCCTCAACATGCACAGCATGCAGACCTAGGCAGCCACCCAAGATCATCAGGAACAAAACACAAGAGCTGCACTTGCCTTAAATGAAACCGAACCATGGTCCCCTAACATGAACTTGGACACATTGCAGCATGGGCTGCCATTATTGTAGCATGGCAGCCCCATGTGGAAAAAATAAGTAGGGCTTAACTTGCTCTTAAAAGATTTTTGTAATGATGATCCCTCCCTGGTAGGGAAAACAGTGCCAAATAGACCAACCAAAGAAGGAGGTGGTGGATAGAACAACCCACGTGAAGTAGGAAGTTGTGGGTTGTTCGGATGGCATCAGAGGAGGAGGCACACCAAAATAGCAGTAAAAGGAAGGATTGTTGGGGTGAGTGTGGAACGATTTTTTGGAGCCGGTGAGTTATTGGTTAGGGAGTGCAAGTGGTACTGCATTGCAATCGTGTGTGAAAGGCTAGCTCATTACAGCATGTTGTATTTTCTTAAAGGCAGCTGGGATCTGGGTGATGGGACCAGTGGTTTGCAGATGTCTAGAGTCCTATATGTATAATGCATGTCTCCATTGCCAGAAACGTATGGCTCCATATTCCAGCAACTTGATTGAGGAGGTGCTGATGCTCATAATGACTGGGAGAATAATGTATATTGGCATGTCATCTCCATGGACATTTGCATATATGGTAGTATCTGAAAATTATATGTTCTAGGTCGGTACATAATTCAATGCGCTGGCAACATTGACATGGGAAGGTGACTTTACAAATTGTTGAATGTTATACGATACATCTTTCAACCAGCTCTTCCCTTAGGTGGTGATATGGATTGCCCTTGCATTGTAGGTGAGGAAGTATCTCCCGCCTACAGTCTGTGAACATCTAGTACTAGATGGGATTGTACTAGGTGCTGAAAGGTGACTGGATCATATGCCTGTTGGCTTACCCTCTGCATATTCCCCCTTGCCCACATACTCCAACTCATAAGTTTATGCTGCACCATGATGCCTGCTGCCTCAGTCATTGTAGAATGTTGTGGCAGGCTAAACGTGCTGTGTGGTGTGCTCTGCTATTTATTTGGTTGGACAATGTATGTGCTCACTTTTTGAGGGTATTTGTTTCTGTATTAGGGAAAATTGTATTGGACATCTTTTGGTGCAAATCAGATGCCCACATTTTGTGAATCAGCTTTCTGATGCATGTTTGCACCTTTTCAGTGGATACTCCCCTCTTGCATGAATAATGTGGTTGCTTTACATGCTTTCCGACCACTTTACACATCTTGTGTGCTCATCTTGCACTTCTTTTGTGAAGGGAGAATCTATGAGTGCACAATTCTCAGAGTCAGGTGCATCTTTTGGTTGTGCATTTCTTTCTCATTAATTGCACATCTCCGATATGCCAACAAAAGATTGTTTTTAAAGTATTTCAAATTGCTAGATCATGCAAGCGGTGCAAATGCACATTTCCATGTTGCAATTCTGCCCAATCCATATTCCTATTCGCATCAAAACAGAGATAATTGCAAGTGGGAATTCCACCCCATTAAAATCGTATACATGACAATTGAAAAATAGATAAACTATCTCTATAGTCAATAATTAGAATCAATTAATTTAGAATCAAGGCCCATGATTGCTTACACAATAACTGGGCCCATTCTCTGACTAGACACTCCGAGTTTAAAAAAACACAGTGGGCCTCATTACGAGTCGGCGGTAGCCATGCCGGTAAAATTGGCAGGCTGTCGCCAGACCCGTAGGGATTTACCGGCTCTGGACTTGCCGGTTTTACCGGGGCATTACAGTCCCAGTGGTCCGGTAATTACTGAGCCAGCATTCCGTTACTCCCCATGGGGGCCATGGAAACACCGGCACCATGCGGTAATGGTGCCAGTGTTTCAACGCCCGTCTGCGGCCGGTGGCGGCCGGTACGGTTTTACCGGCATCGTTAAATCCAGAAGGGCCAACTTGTAATGAGACAAGGTGTCTTTTCTAGATGGAAGTAATTCTTAAATGGTTGCACATCAACAATCAAACCAGAGATAATAAGTATTGAACAGAATCACAGAGCTCTTAAAACATGAGGCAACCAAATGTATATTTTTCATTCTGTTCAATCAAAGTAGTTATTTTTATGCTTAAATATCACTGGCGTCTTGGGAATTCACCTCGACTAGGTTGGAAAATGTGATTACAGTATTATTCTGTTTCTCATTCTTGGCAACTGGCTAATATAAATGATTTTTCTGAGATATTAATGATTACCTTTGTCAAGTTGGCAATATTTTACAAAACAAACACATTTTTTAGGAATTCATTTTTCA
Source organism: Ambystoma mexicanum (assembly GCF_040938575.1). Classification (NCBI taxonomy): domain Eukaryota; kingdom Metazoa; phylum Chordata; class Amphibia; order Caudata; family Ambystomatidae; genus Ambystoma; species Ambystoma mexicanum. The sequence continues at coordinate 739,342,462 of NC_090933.1, read as the reverse complement.
ACACAATGCGACATGCATTACTTACTATAATAGCATTTCTGATGATTGTATGATCTTAGATTCACATGCTGTGCATATGATCTGGCATCCAGTGGTAATCACTGAGTATTGCATCTTGTCCTTCGGGGGCCGAAAGGGGACGTCGGCATAGGCGTGTCTGTAACCCTATCCCTATCGTGACGTTTAGTGTACCCAAAATCCCTCACCCACTGAGGCCCCTCCGATTGTATTTTTTCTGCCATGAAGGAGCCCAAGGCTATTGTGAGTGAGTACATGAAGAAGAGAGAAGTAGTAAGATGTCTATGTTCCTTCCACCCCGAGCGGGGAGGTAGGGAGGGCGCATGTGAATCTAAGCAGATACAAACTTCATAAATGCTATTACGGTAAGTAATGCATGTCTACTGATGCTTGTTAATCTGCTTAGAATCACATGCTGTACATAGACTAGCAAGCAATACCCGGAGTTGGAGGTGGGTTATGAGACGGAACAGTAGCGAAAAGATGTCTTAATACTGCTTGTCCCACCTGAGAATCAGATCTAGAATGAGTGTCTAGGCAATAGTGTTTTGTAAAGGTGTGTACAGAAGTCCAGGTTGCCGCTTTGCAAATGGACTCAAGGGAAACATTTACAATGAATGAATGCTATGGAAGCCCCAGTGCCCCGAGTAGAGTGTGCTCTAGGCTTGAAGGGCAGTTATCTCTTACCAAGAGTATAACATAGTGTTATGCATTTAACAATCCACATTGAGATAGCTGATTTAGAGACAGGATCCCCTTCTCAACCAGCTGCCACTGAAACAAAAAACTGTTTTGTCTTCCTCAGTGGTTTCGTCCTTTCCAGGTAAAACATGACTGCCCTGCGCACATCTAGTGTGTGTAGGCTTCTTTCGGCCATGCTCGTGGGATTATGGAAGGAAGTGGGTAGTTCAACGGATTGGTTCACATGGAACTTCGAGATGAATTTAGGCGCAAATCTGAGTGTGCAGAACCACCCTTTCCCTATGGACTGTTACAAAAGGGTCTAGAACTGAAAGGCCCTGTAGTTCGCTAACCCTTCTAATAGAAGTGATAGCCAGTAAGAAGGCTGTCTTGTAAGTAAGGTCTTTTAGACTTGCTTTATGCATTGGCTCAAAGGGGGACCCCATGAGTCTGGTTCAAACCACATTTAGATCCCATCCGGGAGATGGGTTAAAAATGGGGGGGGGTGAATTATTTTAACCCTTCCATAAAAGCCTTAATAACAGGTATCTTCCACCACAACAGTTTCTGTTGTGATGTATTTTAAGGCTGAGAGAGTATCTAGATGTACCTTTAGGGAATTCAAAACCAGTCCTGAGTCTTACAAATGAGTTAGGTACAACACAACGTGTGCAGGCAAGCAGTCAATGGGATTGACGCCCTTGGTATTAAACCAGATGTCAAAGTATTTCCACTTACTGGAATAGCAATAGCGAGTGTTAGGTTTTCTAGCTTCTCTGAGTATGTCCTTGAATCTCTGAGGGAGTTAAAGGTGTCCAAACTCTATGACCTCAGGAGCCAGGCTGCTAAATTCAGAGTTTGCGGGCATGGGTGTAGCATCTCCCCCCGTCCTGAGACAGCATGTTGTACAGGCAGGGTAGTCTCACAGCGGGGGGAGAGGGACATTTCCATTAGATGAGCGAACCAGGGTTGGCGGGCCCACATGGGGGCCACCAATATCATGGTAACTGGTTCTTGTTGCATCTTGTGCAGTATTTTGTTGATTAGGGGAGTCGGGGGAAGAGCGTAGACAAATTTCCCTGACCTTGCTATCCAGAGTCTGTTCGCCTTGGAGCGGTTCTGGGGATACCTGGAGGCGTAGTCTTGGCATTGGGCGTTGCAAAGACGTTGAAGACGATGTCTTCGTGTAGATGCCATTCGTATTCTATGGGCAATGGGAAATCTCTGCTGAGCACGTCCGCTAGAAGATTGAGTTCCCCTGGAACATGTTGGGACAAGAGGAAAATCTTGTGTTTGAGAGCCCACATCCAAATGTTTTGGGACAGCTTTTTTGTTTAGGTAATACATGGCTGTGGTGCTGTCTGTCAGAACCAGAGCTGGTTTCCCTTGTAGCTGTGTCTGAAAGGCCTCAGTGCTTTGAATACTGCTAAAAGCTCTAACAGATTTATATGGTTGGATGCTACCTGTGGGGACCACACTCCAAGCGCTCTCTGCTGAAGTAGGTGAGCCTCCCAACCCGTGAGAGATGTGTCTGTCGTGAGAGTGGCTTCCACTGCACGGGTGGTGAAGGTCTTCCCCTTTAAGAGGCTTTCCCTCGACTACCACTGCAGAGAGAGAACGAGGGCTGGTGAGACAACTACCAGATCTTCCCCTTGTACGCTGACCTGACACCACTGGCTGTTGAGCCACTCTTGCATGAGACGCATGCGCAGCTGCTTGTGAGGAACTAAGCAAATGCATGACGCCATCATATCTAGCAAGCACATGGCCTTGCGTACCGTCACTTCCCGACTGGCTACATATTGAGGGATCTGAGAAAGCATGTTCTGAACCCTCTTATTGGAGGAGAAGAAGAGGCCGTCCTTTGTCCGAATCAGGGCCCCTAGAAATTGCTTGACTTGACTTGACTGGGGTGTAAGCTGGATTTCTTCTTGTTGATGGAGAATCCCAGACTAAACAGGAGGTCTATTGTCTTCTGAGTATTCTTTAGGCATGGTTCGTAAGAGTGCCATGTTATGAGCCAGTCGTCGAGGTAAGGGTAAACAGGGACGGATAGTCTGCACAGGTGTGCTGCTGCTACTGTTAGGACCTTCATAAACACCCTTGACGCCGAGGCAATGCCGAAAGGGAGTACCTTGAATTGATAGTGCCTGTCCTCTATCATGAACCTTAGATATTTTCTGTGCGCTGGCAACATTGAAATATGAAAGTATGCATCTTTCATGTCCAATGTCGGCATGTAATCCCCCTGTTTCAACAGTGGGATCACTTCCTGTAGGGTTACCATATGAAACTTTTGAGGTTTGTCAAATTTGTTTGCTGGGTGCAAGTCTAACACAGGGCGCGTGGTGAGGTCATTTTTGGGTACAAGGAAGTACACTGAATAGATACCCTTGTTTACCTGAAGAATAGGGACGGCTTCTATGGCGTCCTTTTCCAGAAGTGCCTCTACTTCTTGTATTAGGATTTGCAGATGGTCTGGTGTCAGGTGTTGTGCTTTAGGCGTTCTGAATTGTGGACATCGGGTGAATTCAACACAGTACCCATGGGTGACCGTTTTTAGAACCCACTGGTCTGATGTAATTTCCTCCCCTGCCAAAAGGAAAGATGTTAAGCGCCCCCCGACCGGGTTGACATGGGAGGGGACCTGAATCCGTAGGTCTTTTCTGACCAGACGCTGTGGCTCCCCTGGAGTAGGGGCCTCGGCCTCTACCATTCCTGTGCTGCTGACCCCTAAGTGGATAGTTGGCAGGGATGCTGGATGCTTGCCCTGAGTTCCAGTTGTTTCCCGTATTGTACATGTTCTGAGAGGAATGGGATTGGCCTCGAAAGGACCGGTGGGAACTGCTTCCCCTCTCGGCAGAGGGCTTTGAGTGATTTGTTGAAGAGACCAAAGAGTCTCATGCTCTTTTTTGGCAGTCTCTAGAGCCTCATCGACTGCTTTACCAAAGAGGTTTGATTCCTCAATAGGTTTATTTATAAGGGCTGCTTGGGTCTCCAGCTTGAAGCCCGAGTTTTGGAGCCAAGCATGCCGTTTGAGCAGAGTGCCCTGAGCTAGCGACCTTCCTGCCGTCTCTGCAGTATCCAGGGTGTTTTTTAATACATTTTGGTTGACCTGCCTGCCCTCGGCCACGATAGAGAGTAATTTGGTTCTTGCGGGTTCAGGCACTTCCTGGAGAACTTCTTGCATCAGGTTGCACTGTGCATCGGCATAACTATCAAGCAACGTAGTGTTGTTTGCTATGCGTGTGGTAAAAGCAGCTGCCGTGGTAATCTGCTTACCCAAGGTGTATTTTCGACTCCTTATCGGGAGGTGCCTCTCCTGTAGCAAGGGGTACTCCTGCCTGTTTCCGGGTGGAGGTAACCACTAGGGAATCAGGGGTGGCGGGGATTTTAATATATTGAAGGTCGGTAGGCGATGGGCGAAATAATTTCTCCACCCTTGGATTCAGTGCCCTGGTCTGGCCTGGTGTGACCGGGGAAGGAGCCAATCTCCTTTTAATGGTTTATAAGAGAGGAATGGCTTGGCTGGAGGGGGATTCTCTTTAAGAATGTCCTCCACAAAATCTTGTTCAGGTATGGCCTCCTGGGTGGCAATCTCAAAATGATCAGCTGCCTTCCTTAAGATGGCATTGAAAGCCATCTGATCGTCTACTGGTGAAGCCTGACGGGCTGGAGTGGAAGGAGGGGAATCCAAACATAGTACATATGTGTCCTGATCATGAATAGGGAGCGCCCATGGCTCCGTCTCAACCTGATGAGTGTCCTCCCAGTTTTCCATGGCGTCCGCCTGGTCATCCGCAGTGTAGTCCTGTAGGAAGATAGTATGCTCTTCCTCATCGTAAATGTCTTGATAAGTGTCCATCTGGATTTCATCTTCAGGGTGGATGGAAGTGAAATGTTCTTGAGAAGGTCCTAAATTTCCAGGAAATTTCAAAGTTGACACAGAAGGGGGGTCCTCCTGAGGTCTCTTGGGGGTAGGGTGTTCTGAAAGCGAGACAAACTTTTCCAAACGGTCCATGCACCCTTCGAATATTTCCCTGGTCCATATAGACGAACCGGAAGGGTCAATGGGTAGAACATGTTCATTTTCCTCCCTATGGCACCGAATAGCACTAGACAAAGGCTCATTACTGTCTTCATAGTCCTCGTGAGCATCGGGGTGCTCTGGTGCAACTTTCAACGTGGCCACGGCATGCTCCTTGCGCTTCGTCGACTCTTTAGGCTTCAGCCCCATTGCCGAAGTAATTCTCGCGATACCTTCGGCGATGTTCTGCAAAGCGGGCCGTGCCATATGACTAGGAGGCCTAGCAGTTGATTTTTCACCTACCAAGCGACTAAGAGGCCTAGCGGTACAATTTTCTCCTACAGGGGCCTTGGGGAGCATCAGAGCGTCAGCTGAGTGCGCTTCGCCAGACAAATGTTTTTTTGAGGTAGCTCCCTTTATTTTCAAAGGCCAAGACGCTGCTGCGGATGCGGGGAAGGCTGTTGATATTCAAGATGCTTGCACAGTTTTAAAAGGGACTGCATGTGATACATTCAGTCTTTATATTTCTGAGCTGTAGATGTACAATTCTCATGTAACAAATACTTAGTTCAAAACCCTCTTCCCTTCCACATTACACCTGACACTGCCTGAGCATTGAAAGACAGGGGAATGCAGAGAATTTCACTTTGTACAATTCTTCATGAGTAGAATTAATTCTTTCAGCATGCATTTTGCTTCCAAACATCCACTCTATACAATGACTCTTGTAAGGAAGACTTGGTATCAACAGTAAGACAGAAACAAGCGACCACAGTTCAAGGGTGTAAATTGAACTTCAATTGGGTTTAAAAAATGCCTATTTTATTCTAAATCTAAAGATGGGAGCAAGCTACGAACATCAAATAATAATAATGCAGTCCTAGTCGTGTCTTGTCAGAATTAAAGGGCCTATACTATACCTATTGCCGAATCTTACAAATAGTTTGGGAATCAAAGCTATGCAAATGTAAAGTGTTCAAGAAATTATATGTCAGGATATTCAAGCCGTTGGTTTCCCTTTCCCACATTTTCAGCACGCGATAAGGTGGCACACTCGAGCTTAGCACAGTCTCTGGCTTCTCTAGCACGAGGATGCAGTTCAAATCTCAGTATCGGGGCCTTATGTGCCAAATGTTCTTTGCCATTCAAAGTCTCTTACTTCAGGGGGCCTGATACGACAAACAAACATTCAAAAGTTCCTTTCTCCTCAGGATTCTCATGTACAACCTCTTGGGTGATTTACTGTTCACTTTGGACCCCCTCAGATCCACTTTAACACAAAGTTTGTATTTTTAAATGAATATACACAATTTTCTTAGGATTTCCACATATCCAATTTCTCAGGTGATTCACGGTTCACCCCTGATCCCTCTCTGCCGGGCTCAGATCCGTTAATACAAAATCTTCAATCGGTCTCCCTCTGCTGGGCGCAGACCAATTTATCCATTGTAACACAAACTGGATTTAACATTAAGCTTTCAATTGATCTCTGTCGGGCTCAGACCAGCATTATCTAATTTGACATCAACTTTCTTTACTGTATCAACATCGAAGACTTTTGATTGTGCAAAGGATTTGGCTTAATCCATTGCAGGACCACTTTGATTCACAATCCTTTGCCACTCTTTCACTTTTGTCAACTCTCAGCTGGACACCTTACAGATACCTTCGATTGAGCATGCATGCGGTGCCGAACCACTCTGTCAAAGGTATTGTATATCTTGGCTTGAAAGTTCAATCAATCATCTGCAGTTCAAATTTACTTGCGTTGGTTATCACACGTGTTTCATACAATGTTCGTTCCACCGCTCACCATACAATGTTGCCACTTGCAACCTTGGCTTCAACACAGACCAGTCTTGTATCGGTCTCCTCAACTCACCAGCTGTGTTCATTTCACTGATGCTACATTCTTGTTGGAGCCAAGGACGGTACAATGGCAGCTGGTGATTCTCCCTGCATTGATTATCGACACGGGACGGCCTGGGGTACCTCCAACACACAATGCAGGATTCCTCAGCCTGGTTTCCTGGTTTTACGCTTTTTATTCTCAAGGATTCATAATGGTTCCTTTTCTAAAAGGTCAAGGGAACTTGTGATCCCCTAAGGTTTCGCCGTCTTCCTCCTTGAGTTAAACTGCCATCTTGGAACTGCTGTTTCCTCGTGTGCTTCGCCTCGCTCATAGTGCGATTTCGTGCTCCGCCTTTTTTCTGTGTTGGGAAGTGTAATGGAAGTCAGCTGTGCGTGGTGGTCCGTAATTGCCTGACCCAGCCTGACCATTTTATTGGGAGACGTCAGGTATACGGCTCAGGTGTTAGTCCGTTTTCATTCATAGCGGGCTATCCGTGAGAAAGTGTTTGTGTTGTGAAGGGGGGTGGGTTGAATTTCTAAGTATCCTAACTGGTAGGATGGGGTAAATGTGTTACAGGGAAGGGGATACCACGTCTCACCATCCGGTGTCCGACTCCCCGAAGACCCCTCACCCAGGTGATCCTCCTGTACTGGTCCACTCCAGGAACTGGATCTGAAAGTGATGGCCATGTCCTGGCCACCTGGACAACAGATCCCCAGGTACTAGTGGGTGAGACAGCTTCTGGTTTCTCACACTCATCTTGGTTGCATAAAACGCATGATCTCTCTCTAGGAGACAGTCATTGTAACTATGTCATGGCCCAAAGGACCATCCACCAATTTAAACCACTACCTATATTCACAAATAATACTTAACTTTTCAAAGGCCATCCCACTTTAAAGTGACAGCCAAAAGTCTTTCAGATTGGGATTTTCTTTTTCATTGCAAAGTGCACTGGGCCTTACAGAAACCATATCACACTTTGTATGTGATATATACAAGGAACACAGAACATTTGGATATTAGCCACTGCGTCCATGTTTAGTGCTGGTTAATTCCATGATGTAACCCATCAAGTTGGAAAATGTAGGTAATTGTTTGAGGTTTCTTTTAATTGACCCTGCAGCTTCTGATTTTGGGAGCATCAGCACGAGACCCTGTCAGGCAGGTGTCATTAACTCAGCCAACCCGCAATTCATGTGGCTTATTTGGAAGTCAATTCCCCTGCCATCATCCTTGTATGGGCTGTTCTCCTCTCGTCATGGGTCAATGGACAAGAATTCTCTGTGATGAATCCTGCAGAGTCATTACTGATTCACCAGTTATGATCTCCTCCCGCATGGCCAGCGAATGGCGGCCACTACCTTATCCTGTCGGTGGGGGTTGGTATTATGAAGAAGGATCATGTGGGAGGGGATGACTACCAAGAGGAGGTGATGACTCTCTTAGGAGGGACGCAGTATTCTTCCCCTCCTTTTGAAGGAAGCCATATGAGACCTAAACTGCTGATGGCATACAGTCATTCTGAGCAGAATACCAATCATGCCTCATATGCATGTAAAACACACTTAACATCTACTGTCTCTGATGTTTTTGTTTCAAACAAAGAGATAAAACAAAAGCAATTTAAAAGTCCCAGACATCCTATGTAATAAAACTCCCACAAAGCCTCAAGTATTAAGACGAGGAAGAGGAGGAAGGAGTTAATGTAGATTGAAGGAAACACGAAGTTGAAGGTACAGACTAGCTATTACAATGAAGTTTAAGTAAGCGGGCCATTTAAAAATGGTGTACTCATTTAAACGGCAATCAGAGAAGAGAGAAGGAGAACAGGAGATGTGGGAAGCAGAACCGAGGTAGCAGGCAACAGCACAGGAACAGACTGTGCGGAGGAAGGCAGACACTTGTCAGCATTACCTATCAGCGTGGTGCAAGGCCACAGAAGTCACAGCAGTCTCAGTGGGTGAACCACTGTGAAGACAGCAAAAGCAGCAAAGCTACCAGAGAAGCAGATGTGACAAGCAGTAGCAGTCTTATTGGCAGGAAAATGCAGAACTGGCAGGGGGGCTGAGAGAAGTTCTGCAGGGCAGGAAACGCCATTCCAGAGTGAAAGCTTCATCACAGCAACATGTCATGCTTCATCACAGCAACATGTCATGGGTCGGAAACGCTAACAGATACCGGTGAGTCTGCCCAGAGCCATTAGGGACCCTATAATGTACCGGCAGACATGTGGGCAACACAGAAACTATTTTAAAAACCGAACAAGTAAAAAACAAAGACAGAATTTGTACAAACTCTCATGTATGAGATGTCAATAAGGGGAAAGCTGCAGCAAGTATTATCACAAGTCGATGAATGTTGATGAAGAAGTTAAAAGACAAAACTTGTCCAAATCTTCATACATGAGATATCAATGTGGGGAAAGTTGGAACAAGTAGCACTTGAAGCCAAGAAAATATAGACCTGAAGCCAAGAAAGTATAGAAAGTGAAGGAATCCAACTGTGCTATACTGAAAGAGAGTAAGAACACTGAAAGAAGTCCTGGTGAAAGAAGAACACCAGGCAGTGAGCCTTTGGGGGAAAAGATACCTGGCAGACAAGCATATCAGGGTATCTACAAGACCAAGATTCCTGACAGTAGAGTACACCAGGCAATCCATTTTGAAATACACAAAAGAATAAGACATTGTGAAAAGCTACTTCGCAGGAGAGTATAGCCGGGGAGGAACAGAAGGATTCCTGGCAGGGGAGTATACCAGGAAATGATCCTTAAGAGGTTATTGCTTAAAAGAGACATGTTTGCTATCCTTAACATTTTGTTGTATGAAAGAGACACCTTTGCCATCCTTAAGGAACTATTCTTTGAGAAATACACTGTTGGCTATCCTACCTGAAATATCCAGGGGAAGGGAACCACCCTCTGTGTCAAGGATTATTGTGTTGGATTCATCTATTTGGATTTGAACACTTTTTACTAAAACTACATCAGAGAAATGTCCTTATACCCTTAGTTGTTCAGTTCTAGTGTGAGGGTTCAGATTAGAATGTTTTGGACACAAGGACAGTGCATATAACATTGATGATGAGACACAGGCTGATCTTTAGTTTTAGTTTCCTAGGTAGCAAAACTCTCTTTGGGATAGGGACAACCCTTTTTTAAAATATTTAATAAAGATTTCTAATGTTGAACACACTGCCACTTTGTGTCTGCTTATCATTTCTGACCCCTCACACCTCCCTATGGATAAATCAGTGCTTTTGTTCGCCAATCTCCAGTTTGTTCCCCTCCTTAGTCTTCATCATCAAAGACCATAATCCATCATTCTCCCCTCTCGCATTTATAGGTCTCTAATAATATTCCCCTCTAATCCCACCCCTGATTTGTCAGGTGTGGCTTTCCAATCACTTGACTGAAAAGGTGGGAGGGATGCTGTACTCTAAGGAAAAACAAATTTCATTTTATATTTCAGACTCATCCGTGCTACATTGATAAAAAAATAATTTTTCTTATTTAAAATAATTTATTTGTTTTTGGTAGCAAAAATTAATTTACACCTTTACAAATCATGCATATCATATCATGTAACATAAAATGTACATGTAAAATTCATCAAAACAATCATTGGATAAACAAAGGAACATGTTTAAACACTTAAACATATTACCAATCTATATGACAACATGCAACACCCCGTACTAGAAAGCAGCCCTCCGCCAACTTTCCAAAAATCCCACAGAACTAAAATACAGAATATATACCTAATAAACTCAATCAACACAAAATAGAATAAACACATCAAGGACAATCAAAATGAAAAAGATATTTCACCATAACAAATTAATTAGAAGAAAAGGAAACCAAAGACTGCCCACACAAGATGGCCCTATTGCGTGCTATCAACTGCTCCTCAATCATTACAACCAATCTGACAGTTGCTAGGATGATGGAATTTGTAGCTCCCTGCATGCATCTAAGCCAAACTAGATGACATTCAAGAGAAGAATAGGAGGACAAAAATGCATCCAAGCAGCAGCTTGAGAAAAAAGTTACAGTACATAAAGAGATGTTCCAAAGTCTCGCTCTCAAAAGTATTGAGACAAAATCTGCAACCCTCCCACTTCACCAGGTCCCTGTAGCAAGCCCAGTTCCTGATCCGGGCGCCCGTTGGATCAGGTCCAAACGGAAACGCATATATGAACGTCTTGCATCTTTGTCAGGGAAGCATAATACATAAGGCAGCTGAGGTGTAACTGCATGTCTAAAAGTGGCATAGGTGGTAAAAGAAGAGTAACCTCCGGTCTGGTCCGAATTACATGCCCAAGAGTTTTTGAAGAAACGAGTTTTAACTTTCATGGGAGTGTTAATCAGATCCTCCTGCGTCATATTCAGTGATGTTAGGGTGGCATTTATGAGGTCTTTCACTTCAGAGATCGAGCTTGGACATTTGTCGGCAAGCATTAACTGAAAGTCCTCATGAAGTGAGTTAGGAGGAGGAGAAATCATTTTAGAAAAGGCATTTACCCTCCGCCAGAGATATTTATCCGCTAAAGGATATCAACCTAATTCATGTAGGATGATAGCACTAGGCAAATATCCTGGTAGCCCTAGAGTTGTCTTCCAAAGTTTCCCTTGTAAAAAATTTAAAAGGGGCCCCAATTTCAAAAGGCACATGTCCACTGCATAAAGAAGAATGGGCTCTACTTTCATAGTATAATATTGTATGAGAGGCAGTAGGGAATATCTGCAGTATTTTATAAAGATAATTCTCATTTGGGCCATCAGGGGATTGAACTTTGCGTTCAACACTGTGCGCCACGTGCCAATAGACGTCCTATTCGATAGGTGATAACCCAGATAGGTAATCTCTTCTTTCCTCAAAATAGGTTGGGCATTGATAGTAAAGGTAAATCTTGGTAGTTTTTTTGGCTGTAAAGACCATTATATGTGATTTAGCTGGATTAATAGTCATATTGTTAAGCATACAATATTCGTGAAATAGATTTAATTTATTTTGAAGTCCAAAAGGCACTCTATCGAATAGGATTACGTCATCCGCAAATGCCAGCCAGTGGAGCCGCATAGTACCCAGTGTTGCCGGAAATGAGTTTGAGCCCTGCCAGATTTTATCAATGTCGGCAAGATATAGGTTAAATAACACAGCGTCCAGATTACAACCCTGTTTCACGCCTATAAACGTGGGGATGTATTCCGTTAGTAACCCTTCAGCATTAATGCGGACCTGATACGAGGTGTTGCGGTGTAGCACGGCAATTACCGCTACCAAGGTGGAAGGAATGCCATATGCCAGCATCTTCTGCCAGAGCCGAATACAAACTACATTGTCAAAAGCAGCTGAAAGATCTAAGGCTGCCATATAGATGGTACCGTTAGATTGGGAGTGTGCAGTCCGAAGAAGATGGGCTAGGATCGAGGCATTCAATTGTGTGCCCATTGCCCTCCGAAAACCAACCTGGGCTTTTGAGAGAATATTTAGCACACTTAAATGGTTTTCCAACTCTAACAGAATCAGTCGTGCAAAGATTTTCGCAGCTGTATATATAAGGGCAATAGGCCTAAAATTTACAGGACTACTTAAAGCGCCCTTTTTGTGTATAGGAATTATGATAGCCGTAAGCCATGATTTTGGAATAATGCCAGATTGGTAGATCAAGTGATAACGTGGGAGAAGGTACCTTGCCCAAAAGTGTGGGTCATCCTTGAAGACACAGGAGGGCAACCCATCCGGACCAGCTGCTTTGGAAAATTTCAATTGAGAAATTGCCCATATAATGTCTTTTAGTTCCCATGGACTACTAGGAAAGGCCAACTGCATGGGGGCACTTTCTGATTTGGCATGGATGGCTGGCAAAGCATATTTTTGGCAAAAGAACTTCTCCCATTCCGGGCCCAATATTGTAGCCATTGAGCGGGTATCAGCCTTTCCAGCCGGATTTCTTAAAATGGCCCATATCTCCCGAGTTTTTTTTTTACACAGCCAGCCAATCATATATTGATTGGCTAAAGTATAGGCAGCCTGATGAAGAGATTTTATTTTTTGCTTGAAACAAGCAGCAATATGGTTTTTTTCTCGATGGTACAAGAGCAGGCAGGTGGACTGGTTTCTTAAGATATAAAGCTCGCGATTTATTTGCTTTTTTAAAATCGCGATCTGCTTTAAATTTTGATGAGTATCCAAGGGATTACCCTTTGCTGGGGAATCATTCTCTAGAGATAACAAATGCATGTGAATCATTTTGATATTGATTTCATTGATTCTTTCCACATTACCCCGCGAGAGGGAATCATCCTGACAAACTAGGAGATCCCTATTCACCAGGAACACCAGTTTCCTACAAACTGTGGGATGCCAATTGACAGAGATAGTATTCCTGTCACATTTGGACATTGATAACATTTATATTTTTATAGTCTGCAATTTGGGGAAAACATTTTGATATGTTTGATGTCTGAATCTTAGTGCAATTTCAAAAAAGACAACCAATTTATTTTACATAATCTGATAGGTTCTACTCTCATCTACAAACTGTCAACATTTCAAATCAATAAGATGCTGCATGGCGATGAACGGATCAATTTCAGCATTACATATTTTAATGTTCGATTTTCTCATGTAAATGCATTTCTTTCTTCTATAGTGCAATTGTAACTTTTCTCCAATGGAGGGCAGTAACAACACATCGCCCAAATATTCCTTTCCATGTCACCACTAGGCAAAGCAAATTAATGGACATGGTGTAAATTCTAAATGACCTTTCGCCTTCATTAATCCAAGACAGATGTCTCTTTGCAGTGCATCTAAATGTCATTCTTCGGTTGAACTGTCATAGCTAACGAATCTTTGAAATTGTTGGACCATCAACTGGGTTACAAATTATCTTTTGAAATTGAAACCTTGTGTTCATTAGCAAGTGCTTGAAGTGAATGTATTTTGTGTAAACATCTGCTTTGCATACAATGGAGGAGCATTTCAGTGTGGTCTAAAAGCCATCTGGCTTGAACATTGGATGTAATAATTTTCTAACAGGCTCCAACCAGATAAAGGCCCCTGCGGGTTCCTCAGCATCCCATTCAGTGAAAATTGAAACTTGCGATTTCAATTCTGTTGTTGATCAGTGTAATTATACAATAATACCCATATATTGGATTGCATTACTTTAGAGGCATTCTGGCAATGGAGTTTGGCCGGCATTGATATTTTATGGACTCTGACTATTGTTAATCTATGGTACAGAATTGAAAAGCTTTTGAATGAACTGAAGCAGTAAAACAAGTTGTATTCTACCCTGTGACACTGCTATCTTGCTGAATTTTGAAGTGTAAATATCACTTTATAGGGGAATAGTACGTGGATATTGCAATTTTAAAAATGTCATTAGGTTTACTCGTGTTCAAAGGAATTTTAGCAAGACTGGTATTCTAGATCCAGTGTATGAGTTACCTCTTATAATAATGTTTTATCTGTGTTGGGAGTGCAGTAATGTATGTGTGTGGGGCATTTAAACTTTGTCTTATCTGGGATTTGTAATATATTTTTATTTTTTATCTATGGATTTTGTTGCAAGTTTGTACTTTGATTCTACATAATGTGTGAAAAGTTTGTAAAAACTATTAACAGACGTAAATAAATAAAAACAAATAAACAATAATAGGCCTTCCATATTCTTATAAACTTTTGTTTCACTAAAAAAAAAAACAGTGACTTAAAATAAATGCAGTTCTTCTCTGCTTAACGCTGCGCTAGGCCTTAACCGTATAATATCCTGTGGTTGACATTTTGGGGTCAGGAATTAACACAAACCACTGAGATGTGCTTTGCCAATATTGATCTGAGTACTCCACAACACATATTAAAGATGGGCATTGATGGAAATACATTTCTGATACACTTTCTGTGGATTATTATATTTCTTGCAAAATTCATGCAATCTAAATTAAACATGACACTGTTTTTGTTTAACTCCTAGCTCTATCCTTCGTGTTTCCTACAATGGGTGAAGGGAAATATGTGACTGTACATTTGTATTATGATGTCTGGCTTTATTTTAAATGTGAAAATTAGCAGAAATACCTAATAATTGCTCAAATCGGCACATATAATGTCTCTTCCTTGGAATTTGTCTGTGTGTATTTATTCTAGGACCCATTTTTAGTTTTAAATCCTTCACAACGTACATAATTTGGAATATGATGTATAACTGCCATAAATATTGTGATTCCAAATTATTATTGCCATTGATTGCAACCATGTTACTTTCAGTAACCGTGAAGCAGTTTGCTGGAAATGGGTGCCTACAAATCACCATAGAAAACATAAATAAAAGATTCAGCATCTGTCCTGCTTGAGTGTTGGTAAATTGATTATGTGATTTCATGTTGTGCTTATTTTAATAAATATTATTATCTGTTCGATCTCATCACATTAAAGGGATAATTCACAGAGCTTTTTCCAATGGGGTAATGCCATTCTAAAACGCTTCTGTGAACAAGGCCCTAAATCTCAACTCAGTAACTTCCAAGATGGTTCTGGAGTAGAGAAAAATAATGCAAAGACAGAACAGTATGTTTAATTCAGAATTCACTGGGTGTATTAGAAGACCAGGGGCCTCATTACATTGTTGCCTGCCAGAGCCACTGTGACCGACAGGTCTGACCCTGCCGGGCACAGTCGTCACGGTAGGCAAACCCTTCACGGAAGCACGAGCACCGCCAGCAACGGTGCTGGTGCTTTTGTGTCCCCACAGCCATATGGGAATGGGGATTGATAAATATACCAGGGCCTGACTTCCCGGCCGCCAGAATCGTTATCAGTCGCTTGTACCGGGACGTCAGGCGCCGGTACATATGTACGGGTCCGGCAGCAACCCGCTGGTAGCAACAGCAGGGTTACCGCCAGACCTGTAATGAGGCCCCAGATCTCTCAATCATAATCCTCTACAAAATCAAAAATAATGGTAAAAGCTAAATAACATTTACTTCCTTGTGCTGCTACTGTGTAAAAAGGGGAAATCTCCAACGTGCCTGATAAATTGCAGCGTCTGATTGAAGAATAATCAGACAGCTATCTACGAGGATACTTAGGTGGATGGTGAAGGGCGTTGTATTATAAAAATGCTTAATCGGCATTTAATCGGCAATTTTTAAATCAGTGTTCTCTGAAAAACTGAAATACTGACATCAAATCCTGTAGAGTCAATCAACACTCTTGACATCAAACATGGAATGAGTATGGTCCTAATAATGATGGAAAATATTTCACAAACTACAAAACAGTGTCAGTAATATTTGTTCGCCTGAAATCATAGACAATATAGGGATTCAAAGAAACTTTGCAGGAAGTTGGTTAGTGATTTGTTAAATATAAAACCACCTGGCTTCAGTAAAAATGGGAAAAAAAGAAGCACATTTTGAATAAAATGCTATAGAATAAGCCTGGGCCACCATTTCTTGCACTTAATGCAAAGAAGGCTTTTGATATAATACCATAGACTAACAATGCCTGGTTGAAGTCTCGAAGCATATGTACTTAGATGACATCCGCTGTGACCGTGTTAGAGAATTCTACACTGGTTCAAATACAATATATATTTCAAGTGGGAGTTGGCACCTCCCCCCACCCCTCTAACCTGGGGTAGGAGGCCTACCAAGGCGTATGCCAGAGCCGATCCTTCCACAGAGGTGTTCTGAGGGAGTACCTGACCGCCCCCTTGAGTGTGCCTTGTGTTGTACAGCTATTGTTACCACTATCTTTTCCACTGTGCCTACTTGCCTTTTTTTTGCCAGAAGTCTTTTACCTTCTTCACAGACCAGCAACATCCAGCAACAATGTGCCAACCATAGGACAAGACGATTGGGTGAAGGAGCACAACTATGAATGTCACTCTACTGATGAGTGCCACAGCACAACAAAGATTCAGATTGAGATCGAGAGGCCACCTGGGAGCCATGGCAGCCCTGAACCATGAAAACCAGAGAAAATGCTGTCATGTAGAAAGTGTGTGGGGCCAAGCACAAATCTTGAAATTTTGTTACTGTAAAAAAGTGATCCCCAGGGGAAACCAAAGGGGAAGATTGGACAAACGGACAGGTGACATTAGAGACCAATGGGAAGGAGGAGGAGGTCACTATCACGACTGGCAGGGGTACAAAATCCCTGCACCCAGATGCAAGAATGCAGGTGTTATGGGTCAGGTTAAAGGAGAGTTGGTTGACTCAGACCAGACAGTGGCGAATGGAAGGTAGAGTGAAGTGCTGAGAACTTTGTGGAAGTGTTGGATGACAGTGCAGGTAAGGACATGTGCATGAGAGAGAGGCGCCAAGCTTGAGGGACTGTCCTGATAGTGGTGACTGAGTGCAGAAGGGAGTGGTAGAGAGGGGATGAGAGAGTAGAGGGAGTAGTGAATATAGTTAGTGGAAAGTGAGAGTGGTACAGCATGAAAGGGAGAGGAGGGTAATAGGAGAAAAGAAATAGGCGTAGTAGAGGAGGTTGGAGAACAGAAGGGAGGAAGTCATAGCAGGAGGGACGAAAGTAAGGGGGAGAAAGGATGGAGTGTGAGAAGATCTGAAGGGGTGATATAGAGAAAAAATAGTGAGAGAGAAGAGGATTTTTAGAGAGAAAGGGTATATCCAAAGGGGAGAGGCAGGAAGGAGAAGAAACTGGCCATAGGAAAGAGAAGGAAGGAGGAGAAACTGAGCATAGGAGAGAGAAGGAAGGTGGAGAAACTGAGCATAGGAGAGAGAAGAAAGGAGGAGAAACTGAGCATAGGAGTAAGAAGAGGCAAGAGATTAGGGAGGAGAAAGAGAGTGAAAAAGAGAGAGAGAGAGAGAGAGAGAGAGAGAGAGAGAGAGAGAGACTGTGTGAACACCATCCTTTCATTACTGAAACCCACCTTGGGGAAACATCAGTACGGAACCCTTCTGAAGCCCAAAATGGAGTAAGGTAGATAAGCATTAGGTCCTCAGGCCCTCATTGAAAGACTAAGTTAGAAATGTCCAGGACCATTTGGTCACATGGTCATAATATTTCAAACCTATTAAAAGAAGGGATGTAATCTATGGGTGTGTCTATCTGTTAAGCCAGCCAATGGAACAATTTCACCATCAGAAATTGTGATGTAAATATGATAGTGTGGGAAAATGAGAGCCTACTTAATATTAAACCCACAAGAATTATAGAGAGCTGTGGGATTTTGAAGGCTGCAGAAAGGGCAACCTATGTCCAACTTGCTAAGTATTGAGTTGGGATATCTTGTGAGATGAGGGTAATCCTGAGCCTTGGTCAAGAGGAAACCTGGAGCAGATTTCACCTGAGGCAGACCTGATTCCCAGAGTTGGATAACGTGGAGAGCAAAGCGACATAGCTGACTGGGTAGAGTATCTGAAGGCCCTGAGGGTCCCATGATGGCTCTGTGTCTTAAAAGAATAGTTCAAAGTGAGCATAAAAGCCCCAATACAATTAGTTATACATCCTATATAATCATCTCTTTGCTAAGTCCCTAGAATGAGTTGAACTGGTAGGGGAAGCTATTCAGAGGATCTGATCCCAAATAGAATGCATCAGCACTGTAGTGTGAAATGCAACTTGCTTTCCATTATATTCAAGCCCAATTGAAATCTAATGTATGTGTACGACAAGTACCATTTTTTGGTGGGGACATTAGCATGCAGCCTTCTGTAAATCTTGGCCAAATAAATTGAACCCTGGTGTCTTCATCAGTGTAGTGTAGTCGATAATAGGGGCTGTGGATCCCCAACATGCCATGGACTAACAAAGAATATATAAATAAAGACCTGTGAATGCACAGTCATTTAAAAAGAACTATAGGAATGAAAGGGAGTTTAGCTAAACCACTTCCCTCCTGTAAAGAATAGTTTTAATGGACAGTCAAATCTCGCAAATGACATTGTGTTGATGTGAGAGGATTCTGAATAAGATGCTCCTAAATCATTCAAGGAAATTGGGGAGAAATGTATGGTCTCTTAAAAAAAACCACAGAATTTTGGGTCGCTGCATGTGGCAGTGTAAGGAAGATATGGTATCAAAGTAAGAAAGACACAAGTGATCACAGTTCAAGGGTGTTTATTCAACTGCAAAATGGGTGAGATAAACGCCTAGGCTACACCTTAATCTAAGCTGGGAGCAAGCTATGACCACCAAATAATAATAATACAGTCATTTTGGAGTCTAGTCAAAATAAAAGGGCCTATACTAACAAAAACTATTGCCAATCCTTACTGCTATGTTACAAACTAGTGTGGGATCATGTTTACAAAAAAAAGAAAGTGTTCACAAAATGATAACTCAGGATGTGTAGGCTGAGGCCTCCCTTCTCCACGCTTTAGCATGGGATAAGGAGGGTCACTTGAGTACAGCATACTCCAGGCTCCTCCGGCATGGGGTCACAGTTCCTTTCACCAACATCAGCGCTTTCTGTGCCCAAGTCTCTTTAGTGCAAAGTCTCTTGACTTAGAAGACCTGATGTCCCATAAACAATAAAGAAAAGTTCCGTTCTCAATATTCACATTTACTCATCACCCAGGATCCCCCTTAGCCGGGCTCCGATGTTTCTCTCACTTTTAGCCTCCCTCAGTCGGGTTCAGACCAATTTCAATTTGTAGACATCCCTAAGTTGGGTTCACATTTGCCACAACGCTCTTCCCGGGTGTATTACTGTTCAGCCTTATTCCCAGGCCTCCCTCAGTCGGGTTCACACTTGCCTCAATAATCTTCCTGGGTGTTGTTTACCCAGGATCCCCTTCTTCCGGTCTCAGACGTTTTCTTTACAATTAGTCCCCCTCAACCGTGCTCAGACCAACTTCGGTTTACAGACAATCGAAGCCTTTCGAGTGTGCACAGGATTCAACGCAACCTGCTGCAGAACCACTTTGATTTTACAGTTCAACAATTCTTCCCTGCTCAATAGGGGGGGCGACCAAACAGAGACCTTCGAGTGAGCACCTACTCGGCACTGGACCACTCTGTATCTGGTACCAATCTTAGTTTCACAAAGTTCAATTGTATTCAAGTTCTCTTTCTTGATACAATGTTGCCAACTTCAACCTTGAGCATAACACAGTCTGGTCTGCTATCTGTTTCTACAGCTCATTGGCTGTGCTGAACTACTTGGCGTTGCTTTGCTGTCGAAGTCAAGGACAGTACCACAGTGGCAATCGCTTCTCCCAGCCCTGGCTATCAGTGCGGGAGGGCCTTGTTTACCGTTGACACGTGACTCACCATTCGTCAGCTACAATTCCTGGTTTTATGTTTCTTTTCCTTGAGGCTTCTTGAAAGTCGCAGTTCTGGGTTGAAAGGGGCAAGGGTAATTCCCTCCTTGTCATCCTCTCCGATCTCGCTGCCTTTCTCCTCAGTTTGAACTGCCGTCTCAGGATAGCTGCTTCCTCATGCGTTGGCCCTTGATCAGAGTGTGCTTTTGTGCTCTGCCTTTTATCCCTGTGGGGAAGTGTAATGAAAGTCGGGTGTGTGTAGTTATCAGTAATTGCCTGACTTTGCCTGACCCTTGTGTTGGGACATGTCAGGTAAACAGCTCTGATGTTAGTCTGTTGTCGCTCACAATGAATTGTCCATGAGAAAGTGTTCATGTCAGAAAAGAGAGGTGGGGGGAGTTTCTAGGTATCCTATCTGGTAGGATGGGGAAAAGGTATTATAAGGAAGGGGATACTGCGTCTCGAACCTTTGGTGTACCACTCCCACTACCTGAAGACCTCCCATCCAGTTGATCCTCCCCAACTGGTCCAACCCCAGGAAATTGATTAAATAGCGATGGCTGTGTCCTGGCCACCAGGATGACAGATCCCTGGGGACTAGCGGGTGGGACACCCTCAGGTTTCTCACAGCAAGTACATCAATATTCTGTGTATTCTAGACTAATAGCACAGCGTTCCTTAACACATGTATGTAGATCTTGATGCAACCTACACTACAATTGCTTGTTTTTCACTTGCACATGCATATGCTAGGAGCCTACAGCATAACATCTTCACTGGGGGGTTCATTTAAAAGTAATTCATATTAATGATGATTTTTATGTAACTTCTCTCTGATACCTTTGCTTGTCAATGATATTGAAGAAAATAAGGTGTTCTTAACAATATGTCATTAATTAAAAGAAAGTTAGTTTCATGTATATGCTGTGAGAAGAAGGTAAACCCTTAAAAGCATGGATAAGTGCAGTTGCGGGTAGACTATTGGAGAGAAAGCCCCTTTTTGATACTTACTGTGTTTTTGGCAGTGGATTGCTCTGATTGGAGGTGGTGGTAGAGACGTGGCATTTCACTCAATTGGGCAGTTAAGAGGCAGGAAGAGGCCTTGGATTTCCTTATCGTTCGCAGCCTCCATTTGACGGTGAGTGCTATCTAACTTCTATCCATTGGGAGCTTATATCGTCTATGCATAATTTAAGGAGCAGAGGTGATTTGGACTGTTTGGATTCCAGGGGTGTCTTACCTTCTTCAAAAATCGAAGGACTCTCTATTTCTTATGACCAGCCTCCTAAGTCACGCATGTCCCCCCGCTTGCTCGCGAAATGGAGTTGTACTCGACTTGGGTGTGTAAGGGTGTGGAAATATCTGGACCTATTACTAAGAGAGGTTTCACTGCCTCAACCAAATACTAAGGACTCTGTCAGGATAGGTCCATGAAAACAAATAGTCTGCCATTATGTGTCAAAAAAACCTATTTCCTGCCCTTAGGCTCTAAATCAAACGAAGTAAATAGGTGGTATTCTTGATTCAGACAAATTGACCCTTCTTCTTGGATGATTACATCAAATTTCACTTTCAGGTGAAGTAAAGAAAGGGTTTTTCAAAAAGTACAAAACTAAAAGTCTCAAAATGCTGTCTTGGTTTGGAAATCCGGTGATGCACATGGAAGAAAGAATGTCTCTGGTTTCCACTGTGTTAGGGGGAAGATGACTCCCTCTAACCTTCCTAAGGTTTCTCACTTGCCTTTCACAGTGCCAAGATTTACAACTTCTTTCTCCTGCCCTTTCTTGGATTTCCCACAATGCCAAGGAAATGACTACCTTCTCTTGTTTCTTATACAATGTTCACAACCCTCAGGGTGAGATGGTTCCTTTCTCTTGGCCCTTCTCAGGTTTTCACAATGCCAAGAGAATTACTCCCTTCTCTTGGCTTCTTTCACAATTTTCACTGACACGATGGGGTAAAACTCCCTTCTTCTTGGTCTTTGTAGATCTTTACAATGCCAAGACAATGACACCCGGCTCTTGGCTTCTTGATTCTCACTCTTCTTGTTCGGGTCCCAAACTCTGATTTTTCTTCTACAGAGACTCAGTATACTCTCCTGCCAAGTACTGTGTTTAGCTTTGTGATCTGTATTATTTCTGTTTAGATCTCAGGCCCTGGTTCCTCTTCTACACAGACTTGGTATACCCTCCTGCCAAGTAGTGTGTTTGGCTTCTTAATCTGTACTATTTTAGTTGGGCTCCCAGGCCCTGGTTTCTTCTCTTTTCAAGGGTCTTGGTATATTCTTTTGCCAAGTACTGTGATGAAGGAGAGGGTATTCCAACACCTTATACCTAAACCGTGTTGCCGGCTACCATGTCAGACCAGACCTGCGGTTACTAAGGAATGCCCCTTACCCTCAGTGTATGTCGGTGCATGGCCGATTGTTGTCAGAGTCGTCTTCTGCTCTCTGTGTGTTGTGCAGTGTCTTTGGCTCCCATTGCATGCCCTTGACAGCTCTCAGGCTCCATTGTGTCAGTATGACCCTCGCTCGTCACGCCACCACCTTCCAGCTTCCTTTGGGCTTGCGGGCCTTTGGCAGCATCTACGGGGAAAGGACTCCCGGTATTCCTCCAATACCGGGTGTGGACTGCTCTTTCCTCTCCCACGGCCATGCCAGCTTCTCCGATTGGCTGCTGCTTCTTCTCTCTCTCTCTCCTTCTTTTGTCCTTCATTAGTTTGTAAACCAGAGACTGGGATGCATACTTGGGTTCTCCGAAGCGCCCTTCCTAACTCCTCCCATCTTCTTCATTCCAGTATGACTATGATTACCCTCTTCTTGGTTGTCTGTCATCTTCCTCGTCCCAAGTTTCCAGCACACTTTGGGCAAATAGTCCATACTCTTCCTCATCTCAGTGGTTCTCATAAGTGTTGGGCTATCTACTTGACACAAATATATAGAAGTGTGGGGGACTAGTGTCTTATGCCCAGGTTTTGAGGGTGAGCGAGGTTGGAATGAATTATGGACATACCGTGTTCTCCCAAAGAAGTCATCCCCAGTTTCATATGGGCGATCCCTCCTGATGAGCTCCTCCTGCTGAGCACCACCCCAAGTGGGACTCTCAGATAGCGGCCTCACCTCCCTATTCTCATGGGAAGGGGCTCCTCATAGGGGAAAAGGGATGACATCTGAGGATTCTTCACAGGTGCAAACAGTTCTTCGTCTCCGGTTATTGTTCCACTGGATTATACTCTGACTTCCACAAATATTAAAAAAACAATTACTGAGTTTTTTCAATGGGGTCGGAGTGTACGTGAAGGACATTTTCCATCGGAACCTATAACTGTTCATTAGTGAGCAGAACACTAAGAGAGCTCTCACCCCCGCCTTTACAAGGATCCATTGATCAAATGTTGTGAGGAGTAATACATGTGACCGAGAGTGGCCCGGCTAGGGGAGGGACAGAAATGGGAGCTCCTGACTGTCAGTCACACCTGCCCTGTTTAACTCCCCAGAAAATAATCCAACAAACTAATAGGCAGATTCCTCAACTCTTTTGAGTTGTAGTGAATACTCTCACCATCTGAGTAAGGATCTAGGTGTTCCCACACTGGCAGCACTAAATTTCATTTTGATCCCTCTAGTGAGAGTCTTTCAATTAGTTACAGAAGATGTCAATGTGCACTCAACACAATTGATTGACATCCAAGGAAAAATGGCCGAAGGTAAACAGACGAAGAAATCGAAAAATCAAAAGATTCGGAAAACAAATCCGAGTTATTCATTAAAATTCATTTGCTCATGTTCATGAAGGGCCTAAAAGTGGATCCCAAATTAAGTCCATGGCCTCATCTGAAAGTGCTCAACCCCACGTAACCCCAATCTTCCAAACGTCATTGTGTCCACGAGTAATGAACCCTGCAAAGACTTGCAAAAGTGATTACTGTTGTATATAGGTTGTGTTATTGAAGTGTTTATATGCAGAAACTAGATGTATTATGTCAGTGTATTGGCTTGCGCTAGGCTGGTATCATTCTAGGTTGGAACCTCATCTATGTCATTAGCTGTGCATCAGAATGTTGTTCCTTAACTGTGAGCAGTTGGACCCTGGACACTGCCTGTGCTGGGGGTCTCTCACGTTTGCTTGTTACTAAGATAATAAAGCCGACATAATACATCGATGGTGTGATCTGCATCCTTCATTACAATGGCGACGAGGATGGGATGACATTCCCTCGCGAAAATCAACTGGATTTCTAACGTAACGACACCTATCGCAACAGAGACCCCCAGCCTGCAGGATCATAAGTTTGGCCGTAGCACCAGAGGAACCAAGGGAAGGGAGAACGCCTGTTTAAGAGGCTGCAGTTCAGGGGCTGTCGAGTATTTGGCTCTGGTGTGTCCTACGAACAAGCCGTGGCTTTTCGTCTCTAAAGAGTGAAATGCATCAGCTCACCAGCACAGGCGGGCGACGGCGCTGACCGTTCCGACTGCAGCAGTGCAGAAGGAAGTCCCGAAGGAACCAGGAAGCAACCCTGCACTACGCGGACCAACCCGCGACACAGAAGATCGTCCGAATCGCTATTCCGCAAAGGTACGTGCGCAGCGAAATCCGCCGGCGGTGGCAGAGGCGAGTTTTTGGTGCGAAGGTGCGTGCCCAGCAAAACTAGCCGGCAACGGCAGAGGCGAGTTATTTGTCGACCCCAAAAGGTACGTTTCGTTCACCACACGGAAGCGGCGTAACGCAACGTGGATGCAAGTCCCTCAGAGAGAAGGTTGCTGATTGGCCCAGTATCGAAGCTCACTACGTCTCAGAGTCACGGGGTTTTCAACGCAGGGAACAAGGAAGTGCGATCTCCCAGTGCAACCCTTGAGTTTAACGAGGTTGCCACACTTTGGGAAAAGCAGAGTTTGTTTTTAAAATTTGCCCTGGGCCCTTGCGGGAAGGCAAATCAGGCTTGGATCACAGGTGAGAATCGACACATTATCTGTGTGCCTACAGTTCTCTGCCATTAACGGAAATTATGGCATTGTCTGGAGTTCCGGGTCCACAGGTATTCATGCCCTCACCAGGTCCCCCAAGAATTAAATGGGTGCCTTGGAAAAAGGGTTTTCTTCACTATGTTAAGGCTACATGCGGAAATGGCATGTCTGTTGAGCGCAAAGTAGCAATGTTGATGCATTTTCTGGGCTATGAAGGGCAGAGGATATATGACACTTTGCCTGAAGTTTCGGAATTGGATGTGGAAGAAGGTGTAAATGACTTTGATCTTGCTCTGATTAAACTTGATAAACATTTTGAAACTAAGACTAGTACAGTATTGGAAAGATATCATTTTGGTATGAGATGCCAACATGAGGGAGAATCTGTTGAAGATTACGTAACTGCTTTAAGACATTTGTCTCTACATTGTAAATTTGGGAGTGGCTTAGATGAACACATAAGGGATCAGTTTATGTTACATTGTGCAAATGATAAGATTCGTGAAGAAATCTGGTTAAAAGATGATCCAAATTTAGATGAAGTTATTAGCATTGCGAAGAAAATTGAACACACCCTACAAAGTGTGGCAAAGTTGGCTGCCAAAGAAAATAAGTCAACAGTAGGAACTGAAGTGTTAAGAGTGAATGATAAAAGGGGAACTTGCCCAAAAGAAAAGAAGAAACAGAAAATCAGACCAAATAGGCGTTATGATGGTAACCAAATGAAGGGTGGGGGAGCTGAACAGACCAATAAATATGTCCAGAAGGATAGCTCACAGTCCAATGTAAAGAGGGAAGATAGGTTATGTTTCCGTTGTGGGAGTGCACGCCACCTATCAACATCTCCTATATGTCCAGGGAGGCGTGCCAAATGCAATATATGTAAAAGATGGGGTCATTTCGAAAATTGTTGTAAAAATTATCGAATAGGAACAGATGGTAAAGGAACACTCATTGTCGAAGAATATGATGGTCCTTCCTCAGAGGAAGCGGATATTTCTGAAAATGAGATTGTCACGGTCCATATGGTAAAATGTTTAGAAACTGACGAAAGTGAGCATCCTTCAGCATGGATAGAAGTTAATGGTCATTATGTGAAGATGCTTGCTGACTCTTGTTCTAAAATCACGTTGATGTCCAAGATGGTTTTTGAGAATGTGGTTGGAGGTGCCATTGAACAGCTGTGCCCGTCTGATAAAACCCCAGGGGGATATAATGGTGATAAAATAGAGATATTAGGATGTTGTGAAGCTGAATTAAAATTCAAAGGGAGAGTAGCGCAAGGAAGGATATATGTCACAAAGAGAGGAGAAACATTGTTAGGTTGGAGGGAACAAAGAGCGTTAAAAATCAAGTTAGATCCCAATGGTGAGGAACAAGTTTTCAATGTGGGCTACCCTTCTGAGTCCAATGATAAAATTGCCAAATGCGAAATGATAATGAAATATCCCGAAGTATTTCAGGAAAAGGTAGGATGTCTTAGGGGTATGGTTCATAAGATTGTCATAAGGGAAGGAAGTAAACCCATTGCATCAAAACTTAGGCCGTTACCGTTGTCGATGCGGGAAGCAGTACGGAATTAATTAGTAAAGCTTGAGAGGGAAGGAATTATTGAGCCAGCCAAGGCTGTAGAGTGGATATCCCCGGTGGTCGTCGTAAAGAAGTGAAGTGGAGATTTGAGGGTGTGCATTGATTTGAGGGAACTTAATAGATGTGTTGTGGCAGACCGCCACCCATTACCCAATATGGGTGAGCTTTTAAGTAGGATTGGGGATGCGAAGTGCTTTGCAAAACTTGACATGGCGAGTGCTTATCATCAAATTGGTTTGGATAATGAATCTCGCAAGTTAACTGCTTTTATTACATATGAGGGCATATATCAATTCAAACGCATGCCATTTGGATTGGTATCGGCTTCCTCAGTATTCCAGAAGGTGATGGATAAGTTACTAAAGGAAGTAAATGGGGTATGGTGTTTTCAAGATGATGTCCTAATCTGTGGTAAAGATGAAGAAGAACTGAGATTTAGACTCGATATGGTTCTAAGAATATTCAAGTCGAGGGGAATAACTTTGAGGAGCAAGAAATGTGTTTTCATGACTCAGGTGGTCGAGTATTTAGGTCATGAAATATCTGAACAGGGTCTCAGGCCGAAAAAGAGTTTAGTAGAGTCGATTATGAGGACTCTGCCACCAAAGAACAAAAGTGAATTAAGGCCATTTTTAGGTACCCTCGAATTCTATCATCGTTTCGTAGAGAATTACGCGGATTGCATAAGAAATTTGAGGTCATTGCTAAGGAAAGGCGTAGAATTTGTATGGCACAAGGAATGTGAGAAGGAATTTGAGGAGGTAAAGAAGAAAATCGATATGGCAAAACCCCTATCGATGTTTGACACCAGGAAGAAAACAATTTTATCTGTAGATGCCAGTGACACTGGCATAGGAGTAGTTATGTTACAACCAGGTTTCGACGAAAAAGAGATGGTGGTGATGCATGCATCCCGCATGCTGAAGGGTGCAGAATTAAATTACTCAGTGTTGGAAAAAGAAGCCCTGGCATGTCACTGGGGAATTGAGAAAATGAAGAATTTTGTATGGGGACAAGAATTTGTTCTAAGAACAGATCATAGACCTCTCAAATCAATTTTTGAAAATAAGGGACTGGATAAGGTATCAAGGAGAGTGGCTGGATGGGTGACAAGACTACAGTGCCATAAGTTCATAATTGAGGTGGTGGCGGGTAAGGAAAATGTCAAGGCCGATCATGCCTCAAGAGTGAAAGTTGAAAATGCTGTGACTGACAATGATAAAAACCTTTATGGTGAAAATGAGATGGTGTTTGCTACATTGGAGGGCATAATACAGAAACATGAATGGATTCAAGCGTTGAGATCCAGTGAGATATGGAGACGGATTATGGCTTTTGTAGAAAGTGAATGGCCAGAGAAAAGATTGTTATCGAGTGAAGAAAGGTCAATGTGGGAGGTGAGAAATGAATTATCATTGAAGGGAGAGTTATTATATAGGTGGGACAAATTGGTTGTTCCGGGATGTTTGAGAAGTAAACTAATAAGTCGGGCACACCAAGGTCACATAGGGATGTGTAAAACCAAAGAAGTAATTAAAGGTGATTACTGGTGGCCAGGGATGGATCATGAAATTGAGAAAGTTGTAGGTGCTTGCGCTGATTGCATCAAGTCGGGGAAAAGTTTACGTGCTAAGTCGCAACCAATGGAGAAAACTAGGACCCCAGTGGGTGTGTGGCAGGATTTAGCTATGGATATTTTAGGTCCATTAGATATGGGTGCAGGTAAAGGAAGGTTCGCCATAGTACTTGTTGATACATTTTCTAGATGGACTGAATTTAGGATTGTGAGGGAAGTTACCTGTATGCGGATAATAGAATTTCTGGAAGATGTTTTTGAAAGAGAGGGTTTACCCAGTAGTGTACTTACAGATAATGGCCCACAATTTGTGGGAAAAATGTTTTTAGAGTACCTTGGTAAATGTGGTATCGAACACAAAAAGACACCCTTGTATGACCCACAAGCGAATGGAATGGTTGAGAGGGTCAACAGATCCATTATGGATGCTATTCGGGGAGCGAATGTAAGTGGACTTGACAGGAAGGTAGCTGTGAGAGATAGACTGTATGCGTTAAGGATGGCTCCGAGGATTGAGACAGGAGTCAGCGCATTTGAATTGATGAGAGGACGGAAAGCTAATACCTGTGTATCTCCCGCCTGGTTGGGTAAGGCGAGAGAAACGAATACAGTGGTGAATGAGGTGAGGAAAAAGATGGATGCCGACAAGGGAAGGTGGGTGAAGAGGGTTAATAAGAAATATCCAAAGAAGAAGACTGTGGTTGTTGTTGGAGATTCTGTGCGGGTAAGAAGGGCTGTGGTTTCTAAGAAAGGGGAACCTTTATATTCAGAACCTGTTAGAGTGACAAAGATTTACAAGAATGCGGTATGTGTGGAAGGTGGACAAGTCTGGAGCTTATCCAGAATTGCGAAGGTAAAAGGATGAGTATGTAATCTTAAAGAGAACATTTTTTTTGTAACATA
The DNA here is from genome assembly GCF_040938575.1 of Ambystoma mexicanum. Lineage (NCBI taxonomy): Eukaryota > Metazoa > Chordata > Amphibia > Caudata > Ambystomatidae > Ambystoma > Ambystoma mexicanum. Next base: position 739,313,606 of record NC_090933.1, on the reverse strand, counting down.
AATGTTGTAATTTCCCCAATAAGTTTGATCTGGAAATGTTAAGATTGAAAGCATTAATGTGAAATAAAAGAAGTTTTTTTTTTAGGGGAGGGAGGTGTGTTGTATATAGGTTGTGTTATTGAAGTGTTTATATGCAGAAACTAGATGTATTATGTCAGTGTATTGGCTTGCGCTAGGCTGGTATCATTCTAGGTTGGAACCTCATCTATGTCATTAGCTGTGCATCAGAATGTTGTTCTTTAACTGTGAGCAGTTGGACCCTGGACACTGCCTGTGCTGGGGGTCTCTCACGTTTGCTTGTTACTAAGATAATAAAGCCGACATAATACATCGATGGTGTGATCTGCATCCTTCATTACAATTACCATCTGGGGTTGCTAACATTTCAGTTAGAGGAGGAGTGTTTTGACCATAACCCCTCTGAGATGGTGGGCAACTCAAGGGCCTTGCAGGCTGATTTCAGGTGGGAGGTACATCATTTCCCTGCTTGTAGAAGAAAATGACATATTTTCAGCGAGATCTAGCGAGGCTGCAAGGGTGTTGCTGCCAATTCAAACAAATTCTGACGGTGCCTGCTCCATAAATTCCCATTCCGCTCTCACTTTTGACCAATCCCCTAGCAGGGAAAAGTGTCCCTCTGACAGTAACACTGACAAGCCGTGCCTAATTATGGGAGCTTTGTTTTTCTCATGAAGATAAGATTATCTTAAATAGCAATACAATCTTATCTATAATTCACGATATTCCAAAGCTCAGAATTATCATCACAATAGATATTACACTGTTGGATTTCTATGACGACAATAGGACCGATGTAGTGGCTATTGTTCCCCTTCCTTAATAGTCAGGGGTTTCATTTTATCCTCAGTAGATGACCAGATGCGACGTGGTTATGATTTACATGTCTCAAGAGAGGCTGTGCACCTCAAACAAAAATGAATAATAATGTACACTGTCCAATGAAGATCTCTTGCTTGCTGGGGCCTATTCCCTCTAGAACAGTGTCTTTGTCCAAACCCGTCCTATATAATCAACGTACATCTGATGACTGGTCATGGCTGGCTGAGTCCTTAGCTGGTCATGGTGCTAAGGACGTACCCATGCAACCTGGATTTTAGCGCCTGCTCCTGTAAGTCTATGGGTTTTGAACATTTGATATGGGATAGTGTGGTTTGCGCCAACTTGGTTAGCCATAACATATTATTTCAACAGGAAACCTTTCTAACAGAGGTTGTTGTCCTTGACAGTTTCCTAACTTTTATCAAAAAGCCAATAGAGGCACCAAGGGAAGATGCAAGGGTTGCCTCCTGGGAGCAGTTGTATAGACCTGTATCCAGGAAGCAACCATTTGGAATGCTGGGTCTATTGGAATCCTTGCCATACAAGTGGTATTATAAAAGAGTGGTATTAATATGCTAGTGATAAACATGTATTGGAGTTAGAGGTTACACAGGAGGTTATGTCTGATAAGTTGGCAGACATTTTACCATCCTGGTACAAATTGGGAAATGGGGGTACCATTATCCTAGATAGTGATTTCAACGCAGATTGTGCTGGCAGTCAGGGGGAAGTCTCAGGTCAGAGTACTAGTAATAATACTGTGCAATCTTTAAATCAATCTGTTTGGGAAAATGTGGGTGAGATATTCTTAAAACTGGAATATGTGTATAATAACTGGTAATATTAATGACTATTATTTTACCTGGCACCGTGACATGCAAACATCTCGGATTGATTTTATTGTGGTTATTGACATTTTGTGGCATGACAAGGTCCAATTTGAGATTGAAGACGGCACCCCAGACTCAGTGTTAGGTTCATGGGTAATGAACCAAAGAACCAAATTATGCAAATGAAACAGATGCCTGAGACCTGGAAATTATCACACATTGTGCCCATTTGTAAAAAAGGAAACAGGCACAACCCACAAAACTATAGACTGATTTCCTGGCTTTATGTAGATTCCAAAACCATTAACTCTTTGATTTTGGAAGAAACTACAAGCCTGGGCAAGCCGCAATGAGATTCTGAAATCTAATCAGGTGGGATTCAGGTCTGGTGTGGGTATTTCTTTGGCCGGATGGGCAATAGATTATATCCAGGAAATGGTCTAGGATAACTCAGTCCCTACAGTATTTGTAGCTACATTTGACCTATTCCTGGCCTTTGATAGAGTCAATAGGAAAATGTTATGGTCAAAATGGGAAAGCTGAGGACTTCCATGCGGTGTGTGGAATATTATAAAATATTTGCATGCTAACTCTGCCTTGGAAGTTCGTCGTAATTTGGTTGGCGATCTAACCCGAGCAATTCCGGCTTTCAGGGGTCTGCACCAGGGATGCATCCTCACCCCATTTTTATTTAATTTATACTTAGCAGATCTGGGGCAAGCCCTTGAAGGGGTGTCTTTTATCCCCCCAACTATTAGTGGTGTTAAGCTTCATTGGATGACGTATGAAGATGATATACTTTTAATTGACTGCACTTGTGTCGTGCCCCAAAGACATTTAAATTAATTTCAAGAATATTTCACCAGAAATGATTTACTTATTAACATTAGCAAGACAAAGGTTTTGTCATTTTCTGCAGGGTGTAGGAAAGTACAGCAGTGATGGGGACCTGATGGTCGGGGAGTGGATATTTTAATTGATTTTCAATACTTGGTTTTCAAAATCTTCTCCATTCTGAGCAAGCCTGCTCTTTTAGATCACCTGAAAGAGTTTAACACCTGACCTCTCAAATGAAACATTTTAACTGAAGGTATGGTACATTTTCCCTGCTTCCAGTGTTAAAATGTTACAAAGGCAAAGTGATCCTTACAATTATTTATGGTTTAGAGATCTGTCACACCTTGTTTGATTTTGACTTTATGCCCTCGGAGGGTATGTTTTGGAAGGAAACCTTGTCCCTCAGTAAATCCACGCCCATGGCCGCTATTCGATTTGAGTTAAGACTGGTTTCCTTGAATGCAAGAATCCTCTGGAAAAGAATCCTACTATGTAATAAATTTGAGGCTCCTCCCTTGGGATCTCTGTTTGAACAACTTAAATCAGGAGAAATGGCCATATTATCAACTGTTTTTCTCAGCTTAAGAAGCGGGGCTTTGATTATAACTAGTTATACATATTTTAGCAGCCTCTAAAACACTACTTTGGTTGAATGGGTAGTGCCTAACCTGTGATGCTCTAGGATAATTTAATAGATTTCCGGGTCTCAGAAATATTCATACCAGGCTTGGTATCTGTGATCCCTATCTTGTTCGCTTCCCAATGAGAGAGAATAGTTTTTTTAGGGGGAAAGCAGATTTTGATACTGCCCTATGTCACAACTCTGGGAGAGAAGTGAAGTCAATGAAACATTTAACTGTGATGTGTGAATCTCTTGTTAATTTACGTTTGTTTTGTCTTGGGGAATATATTAATAAACTGGGACGTACTTCAATGAGACACACTGTGGGAACAAATATTTGATTCTATCTTATTATCGCTGCAGAATGATTTCTGTCAGTTTTTACTTAGGCAAAATTTTGTAAATATACTGAATGCCACCCAGTTGAATCATACGGGTTGGAGAAATATTTCAGTGTAAAATGAATTTTAATGCATTTGTTTTATCCTCTTGGTTCGAACTGATGAATTTATTGGTTTGTGATCCATGTTAAGTAACTGTGTAAGGATTTTCTGAAACCAAATGCACAAATAAATAAATAAGTTAAACACTTGCTGGCAAGGAGCATTGTAATGATTGAACTACATTGGGTTGCTTATCAGGCGATGTATGCTTGTCTCAGTGCTCAAATATGACCAATCCTGAATCCAGTGTGTACAAACCTCCAGGCACCGTCATCCGTCCTCGTATCCAAAGCTTTGGATACGAGGACGGATGACGGTGCCTGGAGGTTTGCGCACTGAGACAAGCATACATCGCCTGATCTTGTTTAAAACGTGTATCCATTGACACGTGGACAGCAAGATACACTGATGTATTATGGGTAATGCAGTCCACACCGTTTTTTCCTTGAAGGAATGCGACCCTTCGAACTTACCAATACAAGGAATTCTTGTCCTCTTCATCTACAAGAGACGGTGCGGATTTATCCAGATGCCAAATCCATGCGATTGTCTTATTAAAGTCTAAACCACTCTTCCATCCACACTTTAAAGAATTGAATATAAGGTCCTAACAATGATGTACAGGTTCTGTGCACGGAGTATAGCTGACCTTTTTCACTAATTACCCACGTCCTGAAGACGGGTCTTTGGATATCACTAGTAAAATTCAGTCTATTGGAGTGCTATTTCTTGCCCCAGAAACACATTAGAGTGTTGACACTGTTAACCCATGTTCTGCAAACATCTGTACATGGCTTAAGTCACTTTTGCTAACATCACGTAACTATAAAATGCACATCAGTTACATCTGCATTTGATACAGAAACAGCCGAAAGTGATTTTTTTCATTTTCTTGTTCCCTGTGTTGTTCTTCAACCAACGCTTGTAATTATTAGTGTTTTATACGTTTTTATGTGAGCAATATGTTTGTGATATATGAATTAAAATATGTTTTTTGATATCATGCCTTTGGTAGAATATGTAACTTGATGATATTTAATATCATCTGTTGAGTAGCTTACCAACACCTGATGTGTGGTTGAGGTGGGTAGCTAGTGGTGTCTTTTTCTGCTTTTTATGTTTACTCCTCAAACACCACAGCCCCCTCCAAAAAAAGAGGAATCCCCCCCTTTTGCTCAAATCGATTTTTGTTACCAAATACATATACATACTGTCAAAAACGTTTATTATTTTTCTCATTAGCCGAGTGCAGAAATGCTGAACGCAAGGCAAAAGCAGGGAGGCAGAGCAAGCTTGCAGACGCTTACCAAAAATAGCCCTACAGGATCGATTAAGAAGCCTGGAAGAACTGAATACTACTAACCTATAGGAAACAGCATGGTACATATGTATATATATATATATACATAAAATCATAGTATAACTATGATAGGTTTACATGAGGCCACAGAATGAGAGACAAGAAAAGCAGAACTAGACTGCACAGAACAGCAGGCCAGAGCTCACAGCCAAGGTCAGAGACAAACAGCACATTCCGAAGCTAAGAGAAGAGACACAGAGCCATCTTCAGAACATCAGAATAAATCCTCATAAATTGGAGACCAGAGGGCTTGATTTCGCAGTCCTCAATCATGTGATTCGTCCGAGCCAGACAATGCTCATTTACCCGGGTCGGAAGACGAACGGTTCTCAGCAACACAGACATGAAATGAAACATGGAATCTTTAACAACATTTCACTGCTGAGGGCACTCTCACAGGCAAAAGTGGTGGCCCTAACAGTTACATGGGAACACTTAGTCTCTCTTGTCACCTTGGGAAGGTGCACTGAGCGCTGAGAACAGAGCTGGATCCCAGGCTTGGGTAGACCAGCTCCAGCCAATCAGGGAACAGAAATCCGGGGTGGATGGCAGAGGGCAAGGGCCAATGGTAATCATGCGACTCTGCAACAATGTAATCGATAGTTTCTTCAGGAAGTGGCAGGAAAGCCACCTGACATGAGAGGACCAATAGAGTAGTATGTATAGGTGCCATGCATAGGCACTACCACCCCATCTACCCAATCCTGTCTTCTCGTAGGTTTTTGGGGAAGAGACTCATGTTGTGACGTAGAAATGGAACAAAATGGCCCGACACAGGCTCAGGAGCCATGAGTCCAGGAGATTTCAAATGCCCTGTATGATCCCTGTCTGTTTGTGTGATAAATGACAGTTCTAACTTGCTCTTGTCCGAGTCCTCCATCTGTGCACTTGGCGAGGGTTTGTTGAGCCCTGGGAGCTGGAACAGTGAGCTCGTAGTGTGACTCACAGTCCCTCTGATATACCTAAGCCAACAGACTGGTGCATCAATATTGACATTATTGTTGTGCATTAAGCATGCTAGTGCAGAAAGTATAAAGGGCAGAACATATTAAGAATTGGTAGATAACTTGTGGGCACAAGGAACATTTTTAAAAATGCAACTTTAAAACAATATCCGATGAAAATATGGGATTGGAACATCAACAAAACCTACTAACAAAATCTAAAAGCAGGTTTGGAATAAAAAGACACCAACATATATCTTTACTATATTATGTCCCAAGACCCAAAATATATCTTTACTATAATATGTTACAAGAGCATCCCAGCATTATTTCTTTGAAGCAGCTAGCTAGAAAATGTGATTATTTTATTGAAAAATTCGAGCAGGAAACAACCCTCCATTAAACGGTGACATTCTAGGGTACAGAGAGGCCAAAATCAGATTAGGACTACAACAATATTTTGGTAAATTGTAAAATCTCTCTGATGAAAGGACATGCCTATCTACGGGCATTGATATAATTATGAATATTTGTACTGAGAGACATATGCATATTTGTCGAATCTTTTGTTGTAAACAAAAGGTAGCAAACTAAAACGATTTCTTTTAGCAATTTGGAGAGTTAATTTAAATTTAAACAGAGCCGTAGAAATTGGGAATGACGCAGTGAAAAATTGGCTTGTGGAAGAAATTACAACGCTTTCCAAAAATATTACTTATGTCTGGATATTCAATATGTTCTAAATGCAGTACAAGTGCAACAAGAACCCTCAGCCAGGTTTCAACCTGCAGAACCAAAATAGTAGACACAAATGTAAGCCCAGACCTCACTGCCATTAACTAGAGCACAGGTCACACAACATTCAAGACACATGACCCCTTTATCATGTTAGAAAACCACACACACTGACTTTTTCTGCCGCTGTTTAACTTTTGTCGGGCAACACATGAACTTAAAGTCGATCTTGGTAATGTTGATGTGGGAGTCAGGCCAAAATGGGGGAAGCCATGTAGAAGACCCCAGTCAGGGCCACAGTTTTGGACCAGGGAGTCAACAGACCTGGAGGGGTGCATTGTGTACGCAGACGGACTGGGTTCCCCCCTCGGGCAATAACAGACATGCTACACTGAAAAGTGGGAACACAATGAAAGCACCAAAGTCTTTGTAGAAACCAGGAACATATTTATTACAGTAAGAGGGGTAAGCTCATTACCAGCAGGAAAAGTTAGACATGCTGGACTAGCTAGGCACACCCACTGGCATGGAACCCGGGGCCTGGGGAGTAACCCTGGATGCAAGGGGGATGGACTCCAAAGAATAAAGGGAAGGGTTGGAGAGGGAGCTAGAGAAGAGAGCCGCTAGACACGGTGAGGGGGAAAAGAGAGAAAGAAAGGGAGAGAGAAAGAAAGGGAGAGAGAAAGAAAGAGGGGGAGAAAGAAGGGGAGAGGGAGAAAGGGGGAGAGCTGAGAGGCACTGAGAGAGACACAGGGAGAGGGAGGCAGGCACAGACACACACAGAGAGGGAGACAGGACAGGGAAAGAGACACAGGTAGAGGGGACAGACACAGGGAGAGAGAGAGAGAGAGAGAGGAGAGAGACATGCACAGAGACACAGGGAAACAGAGACAGAGAGAGAGAGAGGCAGGGGCAGAGACAGAGAGAGAGAGAGAAGGAGAGAGAGAGAAAGAGAGAGAGAGAGAGAGAAAGAGAGAGAGAGAGAGGAGAAGAGGCAGAGAGGCCAGGAGCCCTACTGGTGAAAAGGTAGAGCAGGTAGAAGAGGAAAGGGTGGGGAAGGATGGAGAGGAAAAACAAGGGTACCTGCTGAAGGGACCTCCTGAGCTCTGTCCCCCCATCAGCACACCACTGCTAGCAGGCAAAGAGCAGACAAGAGTCCTCTCTCCACAGCCCCCGACCAAGGAACACATGTGCAGCTGGATTGTTTGGCTGTTTCCAGGGGCATGTTTTGTGCGGTTTCCTGGGGAGACGGAATGCATGGCTGGGCACACATTTCCAGGTAATTACAGGGCGGGAGACAGGTGTTCTTCTAGAGTCCATCCACACCCATTCCTACAATAGTGGAAACTAGATTCTGTGTGATTCCCAGGTCAGGGAAGATGAACATTATACAGTGCAGGGCACTTGGGGCCTAAATAGGAGCTTAATTGCAGGGGTGGGGAATGGAGGAGGTTCCCAGAAAAGGTGCAAGAGGTCAGGGGCTAGCTTGTTGACTTGGCAGAGGGCAGGATAATTACAGGGTATGGGACAAGTGGCTATCCAGAGCCCTCCACCCATGATGGACACAACAAGTTGAACTAGTTTTGCAGGGCTCAGAAAGTCTTTGTGCCAGGACAAAGGGGAGATAGAAATTATAGGGTGGGGGCAACTGGGTGGAACAGTTGAAAGGGTCCAGTCCCAGGCTGCTGCTGAGAAACAAGAAGAACTGATTCTTGGAGGGGTCATGGCTTGGGTCCACAAACCCCTGCACATAGTGCAGGGGACACAGAGGAAAATAAATGTGGGAAATATAAGTCACCCAATACTTTGGCAAATTAAGTCATGCAATACATTGAATACAGTGTGGAAATTAAAGGTCATGTAATACATTGAACATTGAAGAAAATACAGGAAACCCACACGTAACAGGAAGGTACAAAGAAACTGTGCCATTTCCACAGTAAGCCTAATAGAAACATGGCAAAGCCTGTGTTTGCCCCATTCATGAATATCAGGCCTTTCACTATAACTTTTATATTTCTGTATATTTCTGCTGTTGTATTGATTCTAACACAACATATTACGGGTTTAAGAGGAGAACCATATTGGATTAATTGACAAGATCAGGGTGGAAGGAAGTAGATAGAGGAGATTGAAGATTCTACATATTTGTTTTCAACAAGGAGGCACTGCTAGTGGAGGGACAGGTCTCTGCAATTGCTCACCATAAAGTTAAATAAAACATTTATGATTTTGTACGTCCATAAATATAATTTAAGTGGCAGACTCCCTCCTCATGTCCCAATTCTCTGCATAAAAGAAACCTCAATATTCAAATGTGGTATGTGCAGTAGGGCAACCTGCGTCTCCTTGCTACAGACCTTCTTGGAAACATGTGCAGGGGAGTTATATTAATGTATCTGCATTCCCGAATGGACTGCAACAGCCTCACACTCTATAACAAAATCCTCCTTGGACTTTTGTGCTACAGGAAAATACCCTAAAAACCTTCCTCTTGGGGGTAATGCTGAGATTTTAAATCATGGTTTAACAAGCAAGTGCAATGTGATCCAATGTTCTACCACTATACAAGCATAACCTATTGGCAAGGTTTATTGAAGCCGACAGCATTATCTCAAAGTTGCAAGAATCGTCAAATAGGCATGATGTAAACAACAATAATAATAATAATAATAATAATAATAATAATAATAATAATAATAATAATAAAAATAATTCTCAATTATTCTCCATAGTAGGTTGAGAATATAGGTGCAATTATGACCCAAGTAATGGTACTGAGTTTGTCAATCTAAAACAGATTACAGGCTCAATCAGCCATACTGGGAATCAACTGTAATGACCTGCAGGTTGACCGCAGCAATTGCATACCTCATTGAGCTATCTTTCTGACTAAAAAAAACAAATCCTGATGTATAAACTGACATGATGTACAAGTGGACTTGATGGAACTTTTTACTAATATCCCTGGATGATACCGAGTTCATAGGGTTCCATGTGAAACCACAGATCTAGAAAATATTGTTTCATGAAAAATGACACTGCATTTTTGCCTAAATCTAGGGCTAGTTGTATTTATTAATCCAAGACTAATATTGGAATATTTGGGGAAATTGCTGGATGGTGGGTCAGGAAAGCAGTAAAGGTAACATTGTTCCAGAAAATAATGCTTTGTATATACAGCATTTGCACAGGTAACCTGTGTTCATAGAGTATGGTACACGTTGCATACATAAAAAATAAGTGTTGATGATCAGCGGATCCAACACATTTTTCATATTCTGCTATAATATTGCAGCATCCCGATGAAGAAGAAAAATAACTGCCATGGCTTTAAACATTAACAATGATATATGAATCAAATGGAGAAATTCATCCATGGGGGAAAAAACAAGCAATTAACAAAAATGTAAGGAAGAGAAGAGTAACACTGGAAACAAACTGTGTGTATATAACATATTGTCTCCTTACAAGGATACTTAAAAAACTGGCAGTAACGGAATTACCTAACGTATGAGCCTCGGATTTGGAAAATCACAGCAGATATTACTTCCAGTGGAATTACCTCCTTGGATAATTCCCCCATCCCCCAATGAAGTAGTATAAAGCTTCAGAATAGGCGAATATACTCATAACGATGTGGAAATCCTACAGTTATCTGTGGTAATAAATGTTAATAGGTTTGGAGGAATTAGCACTGCTGATATCTCCAAACTCATAATGAGGACAGAGGTGGAGACTGGAGAAGATTTAAAGAAAAAGGGGTAGAATCCACAAGCGGCAGATGGATCAGGTATTTCTCCATAAAAAACGGGGATAATAAATGAGGTACATGAAGGGGAAATTCAAGATAAACAGAAGAAAGGGCACGGGGGCTGAGGTAGGTAGGTCACTCACAATTCTATTGGTTTAAAAAAGAAAGCAAAGAAGAGTCTAAAAAATAGGAAAGCAAAAGGTATGGAAAACAATATGTAAAAAAAAAAATAGTTCCATACTACACAAAAGCTTAATAGACCCAGCCGAGGGCCACACCAGGCGTTATGGGTCCTGAAGACAAAATGTAATGCCAGAGTGCATTGAGGTTTACGGCACACAACACCCCGTACTGCATGAGGCCCGGATCAATAAAGCTATTATTATCCGGTTTTGGTATTAACATTACATGGGTATACGCAGGCCTATTACATGAATCTGCATGGGAAGTCACAGGGATTGACTGTGGGTGCGCTTCACTTTGTAGCAGGTAGATTTGGAACATTGTGTGCCCAACAATTTGCTAGACGGTCTGCTGGGTAAGCCGGCTTATATAGACAGCAGATTGTCCAATGGCAGAACTGCGTTTATAATAAGGCTTCTAGCGTAACCAAATGCAATAGATGCAAAAACAGTTCAGAACAGCTAAACGTAAGAAGGGAATATAATGTAGATACTAGTAGAATACATTGAACATGTGTGGCAAATAAATCCCTTGGCACAGCTTGCAGTTTACCATATGAATCATTGCTTTGATACCCTGAGCTCCGCCAGGCTAATGGCTATCAGACAACTCAGAGTAATTACACACTCCATTTGCTAACCAGAATAGGACACCACAATTAATGTATTAAGCCACTTTACCTATGAGACTCAGCATTCCAAAGGTGTTGATGCTACCGCTGCTCCTGGCTCGTGGGATTCCATCCGGGTATTGGTTACTTTAAATGTATCAAGGCACAACCTGCAGAAAACTAGAGAAAAGGGAAAGTTGTTGATGAAATATTAGTGGCGCCAAAAATGGGGAATAATGCTAAAATAAAAGTTTAATTAAACCATTCTTGATATCAATATTTATGGTTGGCTGACAGATATGAGACAAAAGCCAGCATTTGAAAATATCACCAATAATGGCATTAATACAATTTGAAACACGTATGCACATAAGGGGTCATATAACAAAGCCTTGGGCTGCCTCTGGAGCAGCAGACAAATGCTGCATCCCCGTGCTAAAATAAATGATATTCCCAATTGCTCCCACAGAGCTTGAGAGTGGAACACACATGTGTCTACTGTTCTACCTTTTCTTCACTCTTGCTGCTGCTGTCACACTTTCACGCTCACAGAATTAGCGATTGTGAAGGTGACTGATTGGACATGACAAGGATGCCATGGAATCCTGAGGGCAGGGGTATCATCTTTAAGTGCAGTGCACAGGTGTGGCCTTGAGTGATTACTTGGGTCCCTTCTTCCCCCTTGAAATGGGCACACATGGATGGAGTAGACAGTGACTGTACCTTCCCTCTAGTTGGTGCACATGCAAATGGCCTTCATGCCCAGGTTCATGCTTCTGGTTCCATGTCATTTCATCGATAGTAATTACTTTGTGGTAATTTACTACTAAGTAATTACTTTGAAATGTGTCGTCTAATTTTTTTTAATATGTTGTTTGGTGGGTCCCCCTCCAAGCTCCCGCATTACCCCTAACCAAAACCCTTCCAACCCCCTTTTAGCCCATAAGCCATAAATACCCATATTTTTCGATGACATTTCAAAGTAATTACGTCGTAGTGAAGTATGTACTGCCGATAAAGCAATGGGATAGCCATGCTTATAATACAATATGCTTCTCACAGTTGCATGTGGAATGCTAGCTCTAGACTGCACTTTCACACTCTTCATTACAGAATGGTTCTTGCAATCTTTACTGTAACAATGTTTAAAAATTGGTGACAAGGCAGGCGCTCTGTTGCCAGTCAAGTTTTCCTGCATTAGCTTCTCCTCCAAACGCACGTTTTCATGACTCCAGCAATCTTCAGGGAGGCTGTGTTTCTTTGCTTTTTCAGGCGTGTTTTCATTTCCTTTACAGGTGTGGCAAGTTAATTGACTCTAAGGATTCTGGTACTTGCATTTTTCACACTTAATTTTTCTTGCAGCTGGCTGGAAACAACTCCCTCCATAGCAGGGCCATCATGCCTTACAATGGAGACCCACAACCATGGCTTTCCCCCTGCCCCCATCAAGAGGAAGATTTGTGCTATGGAGGGAGTTGTTTCCAGCCACCTGCAAGAAAAAATCCATTCCGACCCTCTCTTAGCCATGCAGGGCATATTCCTTCTGGGTTAGATGTACTAATGATAAGGCACAATAAGGAACTGTGGTTATTCAGGAAATTAACCTTCTACTTGGCTGCCTGGGCTGCGAGCAGAAGATGCACACACACCCTTCTAACGCTCAGGACGTGATGGTAATCACACTGACATAGCTATGGCACTAGGTCTCAATTTCAAGATGGTGTCTAACTTCTAAAATGGAATTTCATTACACATGTGATACTAATACCAGAATTCACTGCATTTCCACTGCAGTCCAGCTTCTATGGGTGACCAATCTCCCCCTTTCATTCTTCTGGCTCCCCTACAAAATCTCCTATGACAATCTCCTCATCCTAAATTGATGGGCGGCCTGGGACGTCCCCACCTGCTCCCTAACATAGCTCTGCCAGGAAAGGCATAGTTTGTGTGTGTGCACTACCAGTTCTATGAGACCCTCACTGGCCCCAGTGAATTGATAAGACAATGGAACCAGCACATAGAATAGACAATAAGATGAAAGATTAAGACTATCAACAATGGAGATGAGAGCGCCCAAGTCCATCAATTCACATTGTTGGACAAAACATCGAAACATACTGCTAAAATGTTCTACCATTCCACTGGAGCAAGTATACATTGATCATAACTTAGACACGTGCAAACTAGCATGGTGGACCAGTGCCTAAGGCTACGCCTGCTATGTGGCAAATATATTTCCCTAAGGAAAATGCCCATTCATGCCATATTTATTGATTTAAAGATGGCATTTGATGCAGCCCAGAGAACAAGGTTATTGGCTACCTCGGTGGAGCTGGGTAAACCTACAGAGTTACTACTAGGTAATAGCACTAAGATACATTTAGAGGGGTCGATGTTGCTATGTTCGACACAGTGAAATGGGGGTCCGGCAGGGCTGTGTGCTAGCCCCGCTACTGTTGTTGTGTGTTTGTTAATGGGGTAATCAAAAATGTGCTGAACGTCCTGACAGATACACCCTTGTTCCCCTGTTATAGGATTTCAATACTTATGTTTGCTGGCGACGCAGTCCGGCATTCACTAAAACCAATGGAACTCAGTTGCCAGCTGCGCATCTTTGCAGGCTTCTGTAGGGGGAAACGGCTTGTCCATTAACGTCCAGAAGACAAAGGCAATGTATCTCGGAGGGAATCAGGCAAAATAATATCCTAAAAAACTGTCTTGCCTTGGTAGATGGCCTGATCAAACAGGTTTCTGCCTACGATTATCTGGGCATACAAATACAAGAGGACTGTACCTGGAAGGAGCAACTGGGTAAAGCTGGCATGACACTTAGAAGGTACAATGGTGCCCTGGCAAAATTTACTCAGAGCATGTGGGTGGGGGCGCTGTGAGAGTTACTCTTGAGGATTGAAAAGCCCAGGTCAGGCATGCTGCCTTCTATGGTGCAGAGTTCTGGGGCAGGACTAATAGTGCAACTTTGATGGTGTTAGAAAACCCATTTCTGAAGAATATTTTGGGTCTACCTACCTGCACACCTAACTTATCCGCTAGCCTTGAACTGAATCTACAGACCATTGAAGTCGTTTGCAGAGGTAAGCCATTGTACTACTGGACAAGAGTCTGGACCAATGAAGTGTTATTCAAGTGCATGCAGGCTGTGAGTGATGTGATGTCCCAGGAAGGAGCCATGCATGTACCCGGGTTCATGACTCTAAAGAAGGAATTCCAAATCCTTGGGCTAAACCGGATACCATTGGTAGTGGTTCCAAAACCTGCATTGCTAACGCTCTCAAGGTAGTAAAGGACAATGTCATTTGCATGGGACTGGTGCATTCCAACCAGTTTTCAAGATGCTGGTTGCTAAAGGAGACTGTGGATTATGAAGATTACGTAGACCAAATGCATACAAAACAAATGAGATCTTTGTTTACTAAAGCCTGTGTGGGCATTCTTCCTTTAGCCGCCACAAAGAGTAAGTGGAAGCATAAAGTTACTCCCACAGGCCTGTTTTGCCCTGGGGTAATTGAGGACATGATTCATTTCATCTTGCCCTGCCCATATTATGGTGATCTGAGAAGAGGATCATTGAAGCCCCTCTTCATGGCCCCTAGAGTTAATACCACTACTGAGACCATGGTTTTAGGCCTAGCAGCCAAAGGTAGCCTTGCAACTTGTGCAATTGTTTGGTACTTAATGAGGGCATGGAGAAGAATCATGTTTGTCAATCCAGGAGGGCTGGTGATGGTCCTACAGAATTGGTAGCGCACATATGAGCTATTTTCCCCCTGTTGGTGCTACTGATAGAACCCTTGAAGATCTATGGTAGTGAATGATCACTTTGAAAGTTGTTATGGTTAAAATGTTATCTTTATTCTATATTATGCATTGCACTTTAGGACTGAAGATTCTCCCTGTTGCACTGTTGCACTAGTACTGAATGCACCTTTTTGCATTCGTGCATGTCTGGCTCTCAAGGGCAACCCTAGCTTCCCACTCTCCCAAAATCAAAGGGGTATATAATTTCCCTACAACAGGTCTACTAGAGTTCCCAATATCAAATGTTTATTTTTCCTCATATAGGTCCTCGAAGTGTTTAACCCATACAGCTTCTGGTGTAGACCCCTGCAAATGATTGCACTCCCAAAATCCCTGTTGTATTTCCATTATTTATTGCCTGGGGCAATGAGTCCCATAGGTCCTCCAGGTATCCTTGTTTTTTGGCCATGGAAATCTCAACATATGTTTTCATTCCGTGGGTACAGCTTTGGCATGCCTTACAAGAATACATTTTGCTTGTCGGCAAGCACCATCATACCATGTGTTTCTACAGAGAGATTGAGCCTTAAGAACCTTCTTTGTCTTGGTAAAAACCCCCACACACAAGGTCTTCACCAGATCAACATGGGCCTCCATGATAGCATCTTTCTGTTCTTATTGCATGCCAAAACAGCTCATAAGTATTGATAGGATGGACTTATATCAACTTCCTGGTTAATTTGTGCCCACATCAATACACATCTAGAGGTTCCATGTGTTAATATCCCGCAAAAATATCGCCATACAAAAATATCGCCATATTTTTGCGGCGATATTAAGGCATGGAACATGTGAGGGACACCCCCACAAGCCCCGCATTATTTTTAAAGGAGCGGGGGATACTCCCACTCCCAAAAACCCTAAACATTATCCCCCCCAAAAATATCACCTATGGCCGTTCTAGACTACCATATATACGGCGATATTTTTGGTGGGGATAATATGTAGTGATACCCATCTAGAGTGCCCACTTATAGATAAGCCAACCGTGGGACTGTCGTCCTGCTCCTCCATAACCCCCAATAACATGGCACAAACCGTTAGACTTAGGGGCTGATGATCACTCTCAACCTGGGGTTCGACCTTAAAGTCAAAGATAGACGACCAAACCTCCAGATTCAGCAGGACATAATCTATCAAGCTCAAGCGGTTAGCACAGTGAAAGATGTTATTGGCTGGGGAGTCACTTGGGAACTTGCCATTGCAGGCCCTGGTTCTCTGTGATTTGTTTTTTTTGTTGTTGACAAATTCGATTTTGTTGAATTCTTTTTTTTATTTTATTTTTACATTTGGATGCAAATATATGTTGGGGGAGACCTGAAGGTGTCTTCCCTAGCTACTCATCGGGGATCTGTCATCCAGGTAGCCAGGACACGGCCATCGCTATTGGATCCAGTTCCTGGTAGTGAACCAGTGAGGGAGGATCACCAGGATGGGGGTCCTTGTTGTTTTGGACACCAACGTGTGAGATGCAGTACCCCCTTCTTTCAACATCTTTTACCTATCCTACCACGTAGGATAGTCCAAAATACTGCCCCCCTTTTCTGACACAAACACCTTCTCACAACACAAGAGACAACAGATTAACACCAGAGCTGTTTACCTGGCATGTCCCAATACAAGGGTCAGGCAGAGTCAGGCAATTGACCAGAACCACACACACCTGATGGCCCTTTCCCTACCCCACAGGGATAAAAGGTGGAGAACGAGAGCACCGGACGAGCAAGGCAGACAGCACGACGTGAGGGCTAACTCCGCACAGCCGTTCAAGTGGAGGCGAAAGACAGCAAATACCGAGAGGGTGACGAGAGACGGGACCGTGCCCTTTCTGATCCAGGCCCTTGCAACCTCCGCAATCGGAAACATAGGAAGGCAAACAAAGGCCAGCATATGTTGCAGCTGATGTCTAAAGTACAGAACACCCTCCTCCGCTGATAATCAAGCCGTTAAGAGATGCTTGTCTCAGTGATACCAACCATGACTCGAAGGAGAAGAAATCCAAGCAGTTCATCACAGCCGGTGAGTCGAGGGGAGAGTTGATAAGAAATTGAACTGCGTTGAATGAAATGTAGGAAGAGCTGATTTGAACTTTGAAAGGAAATAATGAGAAAAAAGGGGAAATACTTGTAACAGATGCGACGGGTGCCACATGGGTGCTCATGCATGAACCTCTGGCCGATTACCCGATGATAAACATATACCATAACCACAATGCCTTGGAAAGAGGCAAAGAGAGGTCAAAATGGTCATACAGGGGTCTTGTAAAATCCTCTGTACCGTCGAAAGTCTTTGACCGACGGATCATTGTGAAATAAAGGGAAATGAATCCCACATGGTGAAAACTAATACATGAACTGTTTGTTAAAAGTTGGCAAGAGTGAACCCGGCAGAGGGATGCTAATGAGATGGGGCAATGTCTTAAGTTCCATAGTGAACTGTCTGTAGAAGTTAGCGAGAGTGAACCCAGCAGAGGGAAGCTGACAATCAGAGGCAAAGCCTGAAGAACTGTAAAAGTAAAAAGCATTGGAAGACCAGGGGAAGTGAATGGTCCTCCTTGTCAAGTCTGTCCGAGCCCGGTCGTGGGAGATCCAAGGGTGAAAAGTCCTCATCCAAAGTCCTTTCAGAAAGGAACTATTTGTGTGTTTGTTTGTTTGTTGTTGACTACATCAGGACCTCCAAGGCAAGAGACTTTTTATTGAGAAGAGACTTATTCATCGAAGAACCTGATAGCTGGAACAGAACTGTTGGCTTGTGCTGTGAAAGCTCGAGCGTGTGCTGTGCTCCAATGTCCAACCTTGTCCCGTGCTGAAAACGTGGGGAAGTGAGACCCCTGGCAATTACATGCTAACCTATTATTTGCGAACACTTCTTTTTCACTGATCCCTTATCCCACACTCTTTGTGTAATTAGTTGTAAGGAATTGGCAATAGGTTTTCTAGTATAGGCCCTTTTATTTTGACACAACGCCACAAGGACTGTCTTATTTTTCATTTGATGGTCGACACTTAGGTTTAGATTAGGCGTTTTTCCACCCTGCAGTTACAGTTTAATAAACACCCTTGAACTGTGATCACTCATGTCTGTCTTTGCTGTTGGTACCATGAGTTCCCAACACAGCCCACCTCTGGCATCCCCCTTTCTTTATTATCACCATTACCCACCCCCACACATATGTTTGCGACCACATTTGTCTAAAATAATTTGATGAATTCTAATTCGACAAATTCTGCGGCAATGTAATCTCCTTATCCCCGGGCCCTCCAGCTGGCAGACATCATTAAACTTGCCACTTGCACTGAATTCAAATACATCCCCCTTGGTTTGGCAGCCATTAGGTCCCCTATGCCCCAGACTACTCCTCTTCTTCTACAATATCAGCCAGGATCTCTAAGGGCTCCTTCTGCAGGTTAAAGGCACCCATAACTATAATCTATGAGGAATCTCCATGTTTAAGCCTCCACTAGTCAACTCGAACTTGCAAATGTGCAAAGAAGCATATCCCTCCATGAGCTGTCTCGCGATTATAGATATTAATTAATAACATGTTTGTACCATCAAGGCAGTTCATATGGAGTTCCAGAAAGTCATGTGGGCCGGTTTTGATAACCCGAATATCCCTGTAGACAGATGTATCAATGCAGAAGATTAAGCCCCCACATGGCCTTCCACATTTTCCCTGTGTTGACGGGATGGAAAACAATGCATATCCCTACATATTGGGGGCTACCAGGACCCAGGTTTCCTGGAAGGCAATGATTTCATGCTTACGTATGAAGTGCAACCAAACCTCATCATCCAAGTTCCTATGAAGACCTGCTACATTTCACTCGGCGACAGCAACCCCCACCCCCCAGGCATTTCATCTGGGTTTAGAATAGTGTGAAGCTCGACAAATGGTAGATTGCCAACCTATGTGGGGAGCACACACAATCAACCAAGCTCTCCCAGAATCGAATCATCCCCCACATAGTGGTGGCATTCCTCCCATCCTGTGGTAACTCTACTAATGTGGTTGCAGGGACAGGTCTTCAAGGCACCATTGGGACAAGTAGAGACAGCAGTGGACACAGAGGTAGATGTACAAATTGTCCAAGGCTTACAGAATAACAACCAACCCAATTCATACCCTGAACGGTCGCTGGGAGAATACTCTGAGCCTTCCCTCTAGTAGAGAACCTGGTCTCCCACTACTCCCAGTGTCCAAAGTCCCTCTTATCCCTTTACTGGGGAAGGAGAACAAGTCCATCATTGGGTGAGAAAAGGTAATTGTTATTTCCAACCCCCGTGGGGGATGGACACTCTGCTCCATGGACAAGAGGCCCTCCAATAGTAGATCTGATGCCGGATGAACTTCAATATGGCAGGCAATGATGTCCTCGCTAATAATGGAATAACGACCCTCTTTGCACTGAGCCAGTGGATCACCTTAATTATTAGGCTGTCATTTTGTTCTCCATGCTTAGGTGCCAACTTAGGCACATTAAGCAAGTAGAAACATGGTTGTTGAGCACTAGGTCCATTGGCTCTGAGTCTAATAGACGGCTGCTTGGCAGGCTTACCTGTGGTTTTTAGAGATTTAGTAGAACTCATAGGAGGGTCCGAAGTCTCATGGTCTTTAATTACCTTCAATATGCTTTCCAACAGGATCCCCCATGGATCTTGGCTATGAAAATTAAGTCAACTGTGTTTTGATCGAGGCAAGATTGGGTTGGTCAACCTTGGGCCAGTCATAGACCTCTGCACCTCCTTCAATTCCCCCACAACAGACTTTAAATTATTCAATTCAATATACAGGGCCTTGCAGTCAGTTTGTAGCCAAATAGCCCAGATGGCTACAACTCAAACAATCAACATCATGCGGCTGCCTACACCTAGTCAACAGATTGGTCCCCAATCAGATAATCACTTTTGGTTTCGCTGAAAATTACCATGCAGACCCCTTTGTTTCGACCCAGCTATTTAAAGGGGGGTAGCCAGGCTTAGCAAGGGGCCAAATCGTTTTGAAATGGGATTGTTTGGAACCGGGCCTGGAGAAAAAGTCACCAAATCCAGGAGTTCGGTGTTCAGGATTATTGTTGGCATTTATAGTATTTATAGTATTATTAATTTATTATGGTGAATATGTACTAAATAAAACCTGGAATAAATGGCTTACTGCTAGACAGTATTTTATCATAATGCGGGGTATAATATGCAAGGACTGTTAGAAATATATTGCACAGCTGTTATTTCTGGTATCCTATTTGCAATGATGGTTTTGCCCGTAGGTCAGGTGAGCTGTGTAAACTGCATAGAGGCGAAAATATTACATACTGTCATTAATATGCAGCAAGAGGTTACTGTAGAGGCGATCAGACTTGAGTTTGGGCAGGGTCCGATTCATTCTCTATGGCAAGTACAGAGGGTTCTTCTCGCTGCAAAAGTAATGCAATGTAACTCAAACTCAAATTCTTTGCTAAAATTACTTGGTTCTAAATTGAAAGACAAGGAAACAAACCGAGTTGTACTCAATCTGAAAGATAGTGCTGTCTCATTCCTTGAGGGTTTAGGGTTTGATGATGATATACTGAAGGCCAGATCATGGGCTATGGGGTTAATTCCGAGATTGGCGGTAGCCATCGCGCTATTTGCGCCATGGCTGCCTCCAATACCGGGTCCGGCACCGGTCTGGTTGAATGCGGATTTACCGGGTCAGTCCGACCCTGGAGGACCCGGTAAGTCCTCATTCACCAAACCATTCCCCATTCCCATTGAGCTCCAATAGGGCTCAATGGGAATGGGGAAGGCGCTAATAACTGGCCTGCAAATAGCAGGCCAGTTATTAGCGCCCTGGTCCCTTAGCGGGACCCGTAAAGGACATGTGGTCGGACCACACGTCCTTTACGGGTCCCGCTAAGGCACCTCGGAATTGGGCACTAAGGGATTACCGGCATCGGTCTCCTTATCGGTTCCCGGTATCCCTTACCGCCCACTTCGGAATGAGGCCCCATGTCTTGTAATATTGATACTTTACATATGAAGAAAAGATATTTGGAATACTCACACCAGAGTTTTGTTGTCTCTAAACCACGTGGGTATCTTGTGAAATTATGCTCAGTTGAATTAAACTTTTTATATTGTAACTATGTTTTAATATCTCACCGACTAGGGATTTGACTGATATATGGAACAAAAAGATAAACAATATAGGTGTATGTAGAATGTGCCAAAAGGCAACTGAATCAAGTCGCCACCTGTTAACATCATGCCCTGCCCTTATAAAGCCATATATAAAAGGGTATTCTGCCTTTGTTACAAAGATATAAAATATCAGGAGTGCTACACTTTATCGGGCATAATCCATTGTCATATAAGCTGCTGCTTTTATGATTTGGGAGGAAATCTTAAAATATTTTGATGCCGAGAGAGTATTGGAATAGGCTTTACAAAGATGTGCTAGATGTGTTTCTGTTTTGATTATGGTTATGCTGCTATATATGAAAATATATCTTAATAAGCGTGGGGCTATTGGGCTGGAAAATGGGTGCATTTTTCTATGGGGATTTTACTAATGATCGTATTGAATTGTTGTTGATAATATGTATTACATAAATATGTTTATATATGATGATATATATGATGATGTATTTTGAATGGTCTCTTTTAACTGTGCTAAACGTTTATAATTAAATATTGCACAATAAAAAAATTAAACAAAAAATATTCCTCCCCCATGTACAGGGCCATTTAATTCCACAGGATATTACACTTTTTCGCATCTTATTGTGCTGGAGAATTGGGAACTTCATATCCCGGTAGAATCTTTCCCACATGCACAAGGGCAGGGTGGAAGGCCTTGGGCCTATTTAAACTGTCCTGTGCCAGTTTGTTCATATACATAAGGGATACAAGGTTCTGGATGGAAGCTCACTTGGTGCATTAGAAACCCTTGCTGCAGAGTTCACCAGCATCCACTACAGCACAATTGTTATAAGTTAGCTTTCCTTCGCTCTGCTTGACAGTTTTCTTCCAACTAGGGAAGGATTTCGCATTAGAACTGGCCAGGCAAACAAGTGTGGGTTCAATATCATACAGCAAAGAGGCAATTTCATTTAACATAGCGTTTTCTTCCTCAATATGTGTGTATGAAACAGCTGATCTTATGCCATCCTGTGCATTAGACAGGGATTAAGTTGCTTTGCATTTAGTCTTACTGTCAGGTACTACAACCCAACTCAAAAAGCCTCCTCCTCCAATTACTCACAAGTATTATAATACAAAGCATTTGATCCAAAGCAACCTCTATATAAAATGAAGACTAAAACCTATGCCCAATTGAGCTAGAATGTGATCCAGGGAAGCCGAGGACTTGTCCGCTGTCTGTTTGGTATTCAGCCATACAATGACCAAGGCTAGAGAATGGTAGCAGACAAGACCAGCACCCAGCTGACAAGATTCTTTCAACGTGCAGAACCACAACATTGTAAAGGCTTCATCTCATTAAGTCAGGAAGATCTCAGACTCGGTATGCTCCCATAGTCGCATGGAATCCATATCCATTACAAGAAATTATTTCCCCAGTGTCTGAGCAACCCCAAGATCCAACAGAAAGGGTTAGATGAATGACTAAGGCTCTGCAATCAATCAAGAAATTGTCTGTCCAGATGAAGGCCCACTAGAATAGCCAATAAGATGATTGCCTGGATGTGTGAATCACCACCATAAGGGCCGAAAAACCCTGTGTCGCCAGAATTTCATGAGAAACATCCTGTGCTAAAATAAAAAAGCGGCTAGTATGTCCACTCTTTTGTAGCCATTGGGCCATGCTTTGAACAACCACTGGCAAATAATAAATGACGCCATCTAGGCATAGTAGAAATTTGTAACATCAACTCCTACTAGATGCAGTAAATTGTGGCTGCCCACGCATACCCAAATGAAAACTATCTGAATTTGACTTCTGTAGCCAGCCCCTATCTTTCCTCTTCCTTTAGCTTTTAAGCTCTATTTGCTTAGAGATCCATATTGTTTCACCGCCCATTTTCATGCATTCGGTCGTCAGTCATCACCTCCGCTTTTAGCCAACTCCCAGTAACTTTCCAGTTCTTGTGATCTACTTCACAATTACCCTTGTACAGGACTTGTGTCCAGCCTGGATGAAAACGTGCAACATGGCATTGTGACATACTTGCTGGCGTTCCCATTTGAACAAAGGAGCTGTTTTTGCAGAACACATTCTGCTGGTTCATTGTGCTCTGAATCTAACATCTACAAAGCACACAGAAGCTCAGCTTTCAATTCTCGTATTTAAACTGACATTGCAGTGTGAATGTCAATGCGCCTACATCCTGCATTATGGGCTATGGCCTAAGCACCCACTCTGCCCCCAGTCAAATGACCCCAAACTAATTACTAACGTCAGTATTTGTTAAAATAAGCAATTAGTAGACTTAGTATTTAGTCATGTTAAGATTGTTAGCACTGTACACTAAACTATGCAATGCTAAGTCCAAAATCACCTCCTCTTTAGTTGACCCTCAGGGCCTCATATCAGTGCTAGGTCACACCTAACACATGCTGCAACACTAGCATCATTTGTGCATGATGCACATTACCTCTCTTGAAGTCAGTGGAGCCGCTAAAATGAATGCATGTTTAAAATGTGTGCAGACAGGTCTGACATTCCTGTATACTAGATGGATATTGTGTGTTTTAACTGGGATGGGGAGCTACATTTATTTTAACTGTTATAGGGCAAGAGACAAATTACTAATAAAGTGCAATTCAAACACAATGCATTTAGTGTGTAGAAGCAGAGTTGGCAGTGATTCTCCTTCATTGGATGGAGCTGGGAATCCAGGATGCATGCACAATCAACCTACCCTCTTTAAAACACTTGCAAAATGGCAAAGTGCAGTTGGGGAAAACAGGAAGGTTATTAGAGTTGGTTTAGATCATGCTGCATTGTGATCTTGCCCGAGAGGGGGGTATGTCTTGCTTCGGACGCAAGTGAAGACTTTCAGTTGTATTTATTATCCCGCGTTCCCTGGCCTTTGGCTTAGCTAAATGTAATCACCTGTGAGAGGCTAGTGATTGTGCCTACTGCACTTTACCTAGTTTCCCAGGCTTAATCTTTATTTCTGATTTGTTCAGCCACTGCATTTTGAGCAGTTTTTTCTTGTGGAGGGGACCGCAGGCTCATGTCTTTGAACCTTCACTTGTGCTAACGTCTGGTCACACGTCTAGCTACGTTTTGCTTGTTAAAAATGTATCTGTGAATTGCTTTATCATATGAAGAGATAGCTGCAGGCTCTCGGCTCCAAAACTGAGTGTTTCGGACTGTTCTAGGTTCCTTCAGAGTGATCCATGCACGTTGCATGTTATAAAGCAGTGGCTTATGGCGGCTTTGAAGTTTTGGTGAATCAGGACGAAGTCAGTGATTTTTAGAGCGCTCTTTCCAAGCTCACTCTTAGGTAAACTGATAATCAATGAAAGAAAAGGATGGTAAAGGGAGTCTTGTTTTTTTGTTGGGTTGTCATACATAAAAAGGCATGAAGATACACTGAGGGTACATTCAAAATATATAAAGGACATGTTGTAAAAAAGACACAAAGGGTCTAGGGCGAGCCATATCAATTTTTTGTTTATTCAGTTGTGTAGTTTGTTTTCAAGTACTGATATTTTGATATGGTCTGGACATAGTTTGAGGATTTCTGTGTTGTAATATCTGTGATTAGTATCATGGCTAAAAGGAATCAAAGACAGTTGTATCCATTTTCAAGTCTGCAAAAAGATAGATTGGCTGCATTTAACACGCCAATTGACGAGGCAAATGTGCTAATTATGGGAATTGAGATGTTCTGGTACTCATTTGACCAAGTAGCAGAGGGCTCACCCCTGAAGAAAGAACCATATGCTTCAAATTGTGTGATTAGGCTTAGCATGGATAATACAGACACTAAAGAGGTTGAGAGTAACATGATGAATAGACCAGAAAATTGCACATTTAATCCCCAGAATTATATAGAAAATAGGCAAACCAGGACATATAAAATAATTTACGATGATAGTAACAGATCCCCAGTGGGGACACCTTCAATCACAATTCTTGCAGCTTTGGGAGAAGTGTTTACATCTTATGAAAACCCCAGGGGATACCCTCAGGAGGCGGTTAGAAATATTAATGTTATGACAGACCTGCGTGACATACAAACCATGGAAAGCTTGTAAGATGATAGGATGTGTAACCATAAAACTCCACTTGATAAAGTTGTGTATTCAATATCAATTAAATTTAGCAGTGTCAAAGAGATTTGAGGTCTTGGTGACTATGGATGAGCTCATATGCTGTAAAAGAAAAACAGTTGATAGCCTGCCCGTTGGAAACCGAGAGGAGGTTGAATCAACTCTTAGAGTTGGGGACACAAATAATAAGGTAGCTGCTAACATGATGGGTGGTGCTCTCGTGTCTCACAAAGCACCAAAGGATGTTATTAGTAAATGTGTAGATCATACTCTTGATGAAGGAATTCGTCCTGTTTCAGCTTATATATTGACATGAACAACAGACTTCGCTAGAACCACAAGTTAAAGCAATAGCAAACAAATGCGTTTACCTCCTGCGACTAATAAGACGGATACTCGCCTACCTCAACTTACAACACAGAACCCTCACAATCATCTCCTTGGTACTATCGAGACTAGACTAGTGTGGCGACAAGGAATGAAGAGACTGACCAAGTGGTGCCATGACGATTGCTATAAATTTGTATTCAAAAGAAAAATAAACCCATCTGTCCTTATCTGTAATGGATTTCCCTACCTTAACTAAAGAAACAAGGGCGCTCGTCAGGAAGTCTGTCTAAGACCAAATCAAAAGGCACCGTCCCAGTCAATAAAAGTCTCTTATGTTATCCCTGTCACTACAATAAACAATAATAAAGTTCTGGTTCTGCTCATGGCCCAGGAGAATAACTCCCTTCTCCTGGATGAAAAGTGTCACAAAGACTCCAAGTTTTTCTCAAAATTAAAATTCCATGAAGTGTTGGCTTTTTGTGACACACAAACAAAACAAAACAGTTCTACAGGATCCTCATGGGGCTATCAGAAGGACTCCCTTCTCTCAGCTGATTCGCCAATGTTCCTTGTAGTTTTCAGCAACACATTTAATTTTTTTTAAGGAGGTTTTCACATTTTAGACTTTCTTTATATTCTTTATTCTGCCCCCTCTGGGATGTCAAAGATGCTCATTGATTCCCTCTCCACTCTCCACCACCACAATCTGCTGGAAGTGTCCAGGGTATTGTGCTACAAAGTGTTTCACTACATCTGTTTCTTCACAGCTTAAAGTCACACATGTTCCTGGCCCCCTTCCGGTCTTATACCTATTCCCGTTACCTTCTCCCAGGGAACTCTTCCCCGGTTTTGCAAGGGGTCTTGGATCCACTCCCTCTACTTCAACTTCTTCATTTACGCTACTTTTGCAGCCTGATTCTCTCCACGGCCAGTTACTCCTGGCGGTCTCGGCATAGTTGTCAGACCCTTTGTTCCACCCATGACAGGTCACTCCACCAAAACAGTCTCTTCTACTCTCCACACATTGCTTATGCAGTTCCGCTAAGCATACAGTAGATGGTCTCGACATTGTTGTCAGACCCGATAGTCCACCACTACAGGTAGCTCCACCACCTTTCCATCTCTCCAGGTTCACAGTGCCAGTTCCCAGCTGACTCGTAAGATGCTTCTCGGTCATCCCGCTGCTTCTTTCTTCAACTTTGGAGACGTGCCTTGCTGCCTTACAGGATTCAATGATTCCTCCTCGGTCGCCGGGTTATCTTTCTGGATGTACAACAGCTCTCAGCATACCAGAACCGCATGGGCTATTGCTGTACTGGTCAGAAGACGACAAAGCACCCAGTACGTCTTTGCTGCTCAGTTTAAATAGCGGGGACGGACCCAGCATGCCATTAGTTGAATTGACAGCAGCTGATCAAGCATTGATCCCACTCGAATGTAGCATTCAAGCTCTTCTTTGTCCCTGTAAATATGACATCAGGACGGTTTTATATTTTTCAATAAAACATAGTTTCAGACGTGAAGGTATGTGTAGAAGATTCGGGCATTAACATCATCCTGGGGTTTGGGGTTGAAAGGGGCTGCGTGTCCCAATTGCGTCCTTATCCCCAGGAGAGGAGTCCCTCTCCATGAGATCCTCCCTCATGTTACCACCCCATGGGGACTTTTGGTTAGCTGCCTCAAATCATCCCTAGCCTCATGGAAAGGGGCTCCCCCCTGGGGAGAAGAGATGTATCTGAAGGATTGTCACACTATGCAAACAGCCTCTACTGTGGAATGCCAGAACGCCCCACAAAAGACCCACAACACATTCAAAATATTGCTGCAAGACTACTCCTGAGACTAAATAGAAGAGACCACTTCACAACAGCCCTGAGAAATCTGCACTGGCTACCATTAACAAAATGCATTAACTGTAAAGCCACAAATCAATAAACGGACAAGGAACCATATTTCTCCAAGCTAAAATCAACCGCTACCAACCAGGAAAAAACCTAAGATTGTGCAACAACGTCCAAAAAGAAACAAAACACAATGAGAAAAGGAAGTTCGGAGGAACTGTATTCACATATTTGATAGCCAAACTATGAAACTCAGTACAAAAGAAAATAAGAATGATGGAAGACCACCTACGTTTAAGAAAACAACTGTAAACCTGTCTATTCAACTCACAGAGACAAGCATAGCAACGTGCACCCCCACATACCATACTCTAGGACCAAAGCAAACAAGGGACAATATGGATTGAAGAACCAACAATAAAACAAACACATAGCCAGAGCAAAACAGAAACAAACTAACCACCCCCTCCTCTTTTCCACACTCTCAGGTACTACACATGCCCAAAAGGGGCAGCAAAACTACACACACCCACCGCTAACCACGCCACAAGACCATACTGTTGCAAACAAATAACAACCCAGACACTGGACACTACCCCTCCAGATACAACATGCCCAGTGCACACAACAGAGCACATCCAGAAAGCTGCAACACACAGGTGCCAGTTTCTAATGGTTCTGCAAGCATCAACAGAAGAGCACAACTTCTATCCTCTTCCCTCACTAACCAACCCCACCCACTTTTCTGAGCACCTAGAGACCATGCAAATGGCAGCTATGCGCCATACAGATCAGCATAACATAACATGTATTATTGGTAGACTGAAGTAGCTGTAAAGGTTTATCACATTAAATTAATGATTTAAGAGGTCTAATCGAAATTCTGCAAGGTGAGATGAAAGCAATTACAGAGGAACTCGCCATTGGTTCTAATGGGCAACCTGAGAATACACATTCTGACCTTAAACAGAATATACAGACAATTGTCCCAGCACATAATTGTTCAAATATTGACCTAATTAACATATATCTGAGATCTGATGCATATTTGATAACTGCACTGAAAACCAAGGTTAATGAGGCAATTGATTACATGTCACTAACAGACTACCCGCAGAAAGGCAAAGTGGCAGTTTGAATATACAGAGAGGTTTTCCATGCACAGGGAGCAGTGTTCACCTGGGGAAAGGATGAAATAGAATAAAGTCTGGGGAAAGTAATGGAAGGATGGGAAATTCAGGTAAACCTGACAATCATATTAGTAGAGACATAGATAAGAAGGAACATCATCTACATTAAAAGTTCCCGAGCTGCCCAAAGTAACAAAGTATGATGGGTCCCCAATTATACTGACTGGACCAGGCAAAAATGAGGTGTTACTCGGGTGACAAGAGAGTATATTTTGAGTAGCTTCTGGCACCAAGCATAGTGTTTCAGGGTGCAATTCTTGAGGACGATCTATTGACCATAGAACACAGAACATGTCCACCCTTTGATATTAACACTGAATTTAGGCCAACCCTCTTGTCATCCTGGGCAGAAGGTGATGATGTAGGTCTGGTATGTGATATCTCCGAACTATCAACTATCAACTATGAGCAACGTGCCCAAGAAATCGGCATAGAAAATGTTTTAGAGACATACACATTTGGTTAACACTGGGTCTAAGTGCCTGTAATGGTGGGATCACTTGGGAAGCGCCTGCCCATAGCTTCTTATGCAAGTGGAAATCATAGCATAGAAATCATAACAGCCATATTGACTTTGGCCTCCTCAATTAGGCAGCATGGTCATTAAACATTTCTTAAATATTAATCTATCAGATACTACCACTGACCACTTTATTAACATTACCTATTTCTCAATCATGTATCACAAAGGTATTAGTAGATTGGTTCAAATACATTTGACCGAATTTGGCCTGTACCATTCGACTTAATATATTCAAACAAATTGGCTAATACACACCGATCATGGAGAGCGGGGGTGTCCCCCGCTCCCCATGTTCAGTTTGTATTGGCCTTGGGGGGTTGTGAGGGTGTCCCCCGCTTCCTCGATATTGGAGGCGGGGGAACGGGGAATAAAAAGACAAAATAAAAAAGGACCCTGCAGTGTCGGAGTTAGAGAGACGGATCTGACGCCACAGAGCTGAAGTTGCAGGCGACGGGAATCAGGTAAGTGGGGAAGCGGTGTAGGGGGGCTGGTTTGACTGCGTTTCAGCCTCTGATTAGTATCGCAAATGGGCTGTTTTTTTTCGGTCAGTTTGTCACAATCAGTTCGCAGTTGTGCAAATGTACCCAAACCATCACAAAGAGAGTGAACTACCAGAATAATACACTGATAGAAACTCCTGGTCATTCAAATTGATCTTCCAAATGGGAATCACTAGTGTGGGGAAATACATTCTGGTGCATCTATTGAGATAACTTAACCCTCACACAGAGTATTGTTAGATCAATTATTGAGTATTGCTGAAATAGGATTTATATAGTATTTATAAGGATGCCATCAGTAAAATACACCCAATAATAAAATCGAGAAACGTGGTTAGGAAATGTGATGAAGGCCGCTACGTGGCTTGATGAAGACTGTAAATGACCGAAACAACATCTTATAAACTGTGTTTAAACTCTGAGTAGTTAAAAGTGTGCTGAAATCTGTATAGCGAGGCAAAATGACATTAGGTTTCTCAATGCTAAGAGGGCGCATGCACGGAATACATATGGGCTGTTTCACAAAAGCATTTTATAATGGCACAATCCCATAGGAAAACATTCTGTGAATCAGGCCCATAGTGTATGCTCCATGACGCTATTAAGGAAAGGGACAGTGTAATGTTTTGAAAGCTGTTGTCAGTAGTTTCATTGGCGTGCAGTACAGTAATACACAGTAACATATCCCAAAAATGTGGCATGACCACTTCAAGGATCTGTACTGTGGCGCTGCCCCTTGCAGGGACCCGCACACGGTGGCGTGACATTGCACGCTGCCGCGTGCAGTATAAATAAAGGGGGTGTTCCCAGCCGCATTAGTGCGACCGGGAAGCCCAAGCAGTACAGACGTGTCTGTGTGTTTCTGTATGTGCTTGGGCGCTTATATGCTTCGAGAGTGAGGGTCATGGGACAGCCACAACAGTGGCGACGAGGTCGGTGGAATGCCTGGGCCCGGCGGTGAAAGTCACGTCAATTTTTCTTCTTGAAGCAGAGATTGTTGGGGTTTTCGTTTCATGCCGTAGGCCATGCATTCACCACATGGCAGTCGGCAATTTCGAATTTCGGCCGTGGAAACTCACCGGGCTCCGGTTTGCACGGTGAGAGGCATCCAGGCAAAATATTTGGACAAACGGTTAGCAGGCAATTATACCTGCACACCCATGCCCGATTTTCGATTTATTTTTTATTTTTGGGCCTCCTACGTCGAGCGAAAGCGAGGTGAAGGGCTACAATGGCTGGGCCTGCTTAGCCCAAAATCTCCTTGGCTCCATTTGTGGAGCATCTGTGCCTACACACAACACTGCTGCAGCTGGGGATTCATTCTTCATCCTCTTCATCATCACTGCAAGCTGCTGCAGCTGGGGACTTCCATATTCTTCATCCTCTTCATCATCATGTCCAGCTGCTGTGCATGAGACATTCTGTGGGGGTGGATTCTCTGCCATCATCATCTTCACTGCCAGGTTGGACATTTCATTTGCCTGGGTGTGTGTCAGAACTATGCTGTGGTGGTGGAAGTGAGTTTCAGCCCCCAAGATCCACGCTGGGGGTGCCTGTGCGCTCAAGCCAGTGAACGGGACTGGTGATCAAGACGGTGGCCAGCCAGCTGATCAACAGCAGCCTCCTCAGGACGGTGGGCAACCAGCAGCTCAACAGCAACCTCCTCAGGACGGTGGGCAGCCAGCAGCTCAACAGCAGCCTCCTCAGGCTCTAGCAGGAGGTCAGGGTCCATTACCTCAAGCGACACCAGCGGCACAACCGGTTGTTCAGCCACCACCTCCCGTCATGGCCCAAGCGCGAGCCCCAGCGGCTCTACAGCCGATTCCTGAGTTTGATGTCTCGGGTCCACAATCCAGCCTGGAGCCGAGATGGAAGAGGTGGCTAGACCGCCTCGACATGTATTTCAGGGCCGCACAGGTGATGGATGATGACAGCATGCTGGCAACCATGCTGTATTCGGCAGGACCTTCGGTACAGGAGATGTTCGAGTCGCTGCAAACAGCGGATGGCACCTATGCGGCGGCAAAGACAGCCCTCCAGGCTCATTTTCTGCCCCTTGCCAAAGCGGACTACAAAAGATTGGTGATGCTGTCTGCAAGGCAAAAGGAAGATGAGACTTTGGACACTTTTTATGGCCGCCTCAGGCGCCTGTCGCTGGCGTGTGCATGGGGCGATGCAGAGGACATGTTAAGAACAATGCTCATCCAAGCGTGCTCCTCCAGCAAACTGAGACGGCAGGTGCTAAGAGAACCGGGCCCCACGTTGCCTCGCATCCTTGAGCTGGGACGTTGCCATGAGGTGTCCGAGGCTCGGGCAGCCAGGAATGAGGCTGGATCCTGTCCGGTCAAGACAGAGGAAGTGTGTGCCATGTGGCGAGGTGGAAGAGGCATCAGAAGACCTAGTTCTGGACTCTGTGACAGAGCTGGAAGAGCTGGTGAGTCGTGCCAGAAGTGTGGGTACGACCTTCCCCACCCAGCGGAGTGTCCAGCGGCTGGAAGGACATGTGGAAGGTGTGGGCTGCCGGATCACTTTTCCCGGGTGTGCAAGGCAGCCCTGCCTGTGATGGTGCCAAGAGGCCCGGTTCGGTCTGGGTTCCTTTGCCAGAAACGCCCACCAAACATGGCCAGGTGGACCAGGGCGAGGAGGGTGCCCCGGTGGAAGAAGGGGAGGAGGAAGAAGAAGAGAACATTTTCTTCGTCTCCAGTGTGGGGGCCCTCAAGACGAAGAACAGGCGACAACCGAGGTGTGTGGTGGAGGTCAACAAGTAACCAGTCCCGGTCCTCGTGGACACAGGAGCGTCGGTCAATGTGATGGCCCGTGGGCCCTACGACGCCATGGACATGCCTCCCAAGCTGGTCACACCAAAAGCCCGCATCTTTGCATTCAGAGGTTTGGAACCCATCCCGCTGGACAGTGCCTTCATCGCGAAGGTGGAGCATGATGGCTCACAGATCACTGCACGCTTCTATGTGACGCCGGTAAGCACGAACATTCTCTTGAGCTGCGCTGCGGCCGAGGCCCTCAGCAAAGTCAGTTTTGCTTGCTCGGTGTATCTGGAGGACATTAGCGACCTACTAGACAAGTACTCCGCCCTGTTCAGCGGAATTGGACAGATGGCTGGTGACCCGGTGAGGCTGCACATAGACGAGTCCGTGCAGCCCATTGCCCTGAAACATTGCAGGGTGCCCTTTCATCTTCGTGAGCAGGTGGACAAGGAGCTGGACAATCTTGTTAACCTCGACATCATAGAGAAGGTGGAGGGTCCAACTCCCTGGGTGTCTCCGATTGTCGTGGCGAGGAAACCTAAGCAACCTGAGTCTGTCCGCATCTGTGCCGATATGAGGCTGCCGAACAAAGCCATCAAAAGGGAGAGGCACCTTACCCTAACGATTGACGACATCATTGCAGAAGTGCAGGGTGCTCGATTCTTTTCCAAGCTGGATCTTTGGGCGGGTTACCATCAGGTGGTCCTACACCCTGAATCAAGATACATCACGACGTTCACCACCCACCGGGGACTCTTCCACTACAAGAGACTTAGTTTCAGCGTATCCTCGGCAGCTGAGGTATTCCAGAATATCAGCCGAGGCACCCTCGCAGACTTAGAGGGCATCTTGAACATCAGTGATGATATCCTGGTGTTCGCCAGAACTGAGGTGGACTACCTGCGGAGGCTGGCAAAGACATTCGAGAGACTGCAGTCGCTGGGCCTCACCCTTCACAGGGAGAAATGTGAATTTCTGCGCCCAGTCCATTGAGTTCTTTGGCTTTGTTTTCAAAGAGGGAGGTGTGTCACCGGATCCGAAGAAGGTCCAGGACATCAAAAAGGCACATCCACCCGAGTCGGTGTCCGATGTAAGGAGTTTCCTCGGCATGGTTACTTACTGTGGACGGTTTATCCAGAACCTCGCCTCGAGATCTGAACCTCTCAGGGCCCTGACGAAGAAGAAGTCTACCTGGCACTGGGGCCCGCTCGAGCAGGCGGCGTTCGAGGACATTAAGGGCACACTTGCGGCTGAAGACACCATGGCATTCTTCGACCCTGCCTTACCATCGGAGGTCATTGTGGACGCCAGCCCATTGGGCCTGGGGGCCGTACTGACACAAATAGATTGGGATGGGGGTGTCCGCCTGGTGGCCTACGCCAGTAAGGCACTGTCTGAGACTGAGCAGCGGTACTCACAAATTGAGCGTGGGGCGCTGGCGGTGCTCTAGGGCTGCAGACAGGTCAGACTCTATGTCCTGGGATGCCCGATGACGGTCGTGACAGACCACAAACCCCTGCTTCCCATCCTTGCAGGGTCGTCATCCAAACCACCGGCGAGGATCGAGCGATGGATGCTCACCCTCCTGGAGTATGGGATCACTCTGGTATATCGGCCAGGGGCGAATAATGCAGCAGACTACCTATCCAGACACCCGGGTGCACATGGGGGGAAAGATCATGACACCTGTGCCGAGGAAGCTGATGATCATGTCCACATGATGGTGGAGGCTGCCACGCCTAATGCGATGCCCCTCAAGGAACTAGAGGCGGAAGCTGCAGGAGACGAGTGCTTCCAGATTTTAAGACACTCCATGCAGCAGGGTTCCTGGAAGTCGGTGCTGGAATCCCTGGCCGGAGGTACTCAAGAGGCCAAGACGGGATTAGAGCAGCTTTGGAAGGTCAGGGAAGAATTATCATTCTCGGCGTCCGGCCTGCTGCTCAGAGGTGACCGGATAGTCATCCCCCAGTCCAAGGTAAAAGATGTGATCACCCTTGCTCACCGTGGCCACCAGGGCGCTGCGAAGACCAAGGCCCGGCTAAGGCTAAAGGTGTGGTTCCCTGAGCTAGAGCGGAAAGTGGACGATTTTGTGGCGGCCTGTGTCTGGTGTCGGGTGGCGTCACCTCTGCAGAGAGCCATAGAGGCGATGCCTCGGGGGACGCGACCCTGGGAGGTGGGAGGTGGTACACACGGACTTTGGATCTACGATGCTGGGTACCCACTTCCTGGTGATCGAGGATGAATACTCGAGATACCCAGAGGTTGAGTTTGTGGACTCTGTGGCCTTTGAGCACGTGGTGGTGGCCGTGGATAAGGTGTTTGCGGCCCATGGGTTCCCCCATACCTTGTGCTCTGACAACGGGGTGCCGTTCCAGAGCGAGCGGTTCTCGGAACTGATGGAGAGCTGAGAGGTACAGCACAGGAAGGCCACCCCCCTTTGGCCAAGGGCAAATGGCGAGGCCGAGAGGCTGATGAGGACACTAAACAAGACCTTCAGGATTGCCCAAGGCCAAGGACAGTGCCTACAGAGGGCACACTATCAGTTCCTGCGGGTGTACCGCACCACTCCGCATGCCTCCAAGCGGTGCCCCCGGGGTCTGCTGCCTGAAGTGGGGGAGAAGGAGCCAGGGGTGATTGACGATCAACAGTTAGAGCTGGACCGGCGATTGAGAATTGAGCAGGAGAACACAAGAAGAGGGCTTCGCCCGCAGCGGCTGGAGCCAGGCGACAAAGTCCTCATCAGAAACAGACACCCCCATGGAAAGCTCTAATTTCCTTACGAACCGGAGCCGTTGGACGTTGTGGCTGTCAAGGGGTCCATGGTGACAGCCTCGGACGGGAGGTCGGCTGTCACCCGCAACGTGAGCTTCTTCAAGAAGCTAGGGGATCCGAGAACTGAGCCTCCCCTTGAACTGGACTTAGTGGAGGTGCCTGATGACGGAGGAGGCCAGCCTTACATACCCGAGTCCCCCACCTGGGGATTGCCAGCGGATGGACTACCCGTGCCGGAGGTAAGCGGGAGGTACCCCTAGAGGGCTGGGCGAGGGAAACCCGCTTACCTCAGCGATTACGTGTTGGGACACATGTCTAATCGGCCTGAGGCCCTGAAGTGTTAATTAAGGGGACCCGGTGGATGCTAATAAAGGGGTGTGTGGGGAACTGTTTTGAAGTGTTATGTTATTATGGTTATTTGGTTTATGGTGTATAGTATTAAAGTATTTGTTGTTTGTCCTCCCGAAAAAGGAGGAGTGTGGCGTTGCCCCTTTGCAGGGATGCGCACGCGGCGACGTGACGTTGCACGCCGCCGCGTGCTCTATAAATAAAGGGGGCGTTCCCGGCCGCGTTAGTGTGACCGGGAAGCCCGAGCAGTAGGGACGTGTCTGTGTGTGTCTGTATGTGCTTGGGGGCTTACGGGCATCGCGAGTGGGGGTCATGGGACACCCACAACATGTACTAAGAAAGTAGGGCTTTTTCTGTGCATAAACATAACACCTCTAGTATTGATTTTAATGCTGCAAATCTCCTGGTATTTACCCCTAGAAGCGGTTACTTATAGCCATCAGAGCCCAAAAAAGCCACAGGGCAAAGGGATCAGAAAAAATATTGAAATGGAGGTGAGCATATGGGCACCTTTTTCATCTATGCCTATTCAATGGCGCTGCAACTCTGGCGACAGTGCCAAAATCCTGCCCAACGGCAGCAATAGTGTCTATTTATAAAATGTGTGGACAGGAAGGGCGTCAGATTTCTGCCCTTTTTTCACTTTTCGATATAGTAGGAAAGACCTTTGACACAGTTCTCCTTAGTCGGGTGAAATAGTGGATAAAAGGATAGAATATTTTCAACAACTTGCAGGCGGGATTCCAGGTGAAACGGTAGTACTGTTGAT
The DNA here is from genome assembly GCF_040938575.1 of Ambystoma mexicanum. Lineage (NCBI taxonomy): Eukaryota > Metazoa > Chordata > Amphibia > Caudata > Ambystomatidae > Ambystoma > Ambystoma mexicanum. The sequence continues at coordinate 739,277,370 of NC_090933.1, read as the reverse complement.
CAAGGTTATAGATTTTTTCTCCTACTGCAAAATGTGCAAGTTTGAGGAAACTAAGTTGTTTTGATGGTATAACCCGAGTAAAACCGTGGAAAACCTCAGAGTCTTTAGATACACTGTCGCCATTGCTTTATGCAATCATGTCACTATATACCAGCAATGAAGCGGTAGTCAGATGGGCATTGGGTGCTGAAGAGGCAGCTATCTTTAAAGTATAGAAAGGTGTGTGTCAGGGATGTGCATTAGCTCCCAGAATATTCTGTTTGCATATCAATGGGGAACTTGATAAAGTTATGTCTAGCCCCACTGATGCTCCAACGCTTGCTTATGACACTTTTCCACTGCTTCTATTCCCAGATGATATGTTAATCTCTTACTCCCATAGGAATAAAAAGGTTTAGCATGAACTGTTTGAATTCGAAATGTCAGAGGGAAAATAAATTAAAGGCATTTTACCAAAAATAACTTACGGTTTTGTCTCCTTGCAACCAGCTCCAACCCTCCTCCCACGCCCTTACTTAACTTTGGGCTGCACACTTCGCTGTGTGCTGCCGACTCTGCCATCCCTCTGCAACGCCAGGTACCTTCACTTGCGTGCATGTGAACCAGCGCCACAAGGCCCTTTTTTATTTCTCGCAACTTTATTATTAGGTCACGGGGACACCCCTGCAACCGCCAATGTGGTTGTAGTGAACAAAGGTACAGGGGACCCTGGTCCCCTATTCACTATAATTGCATTGAATGGTAGATTTGATCCGCCATTTTCGGCTGTTTGAAATTTTCGTTCAACCAAAATTCGATAAAATCTACCATTCCGTTTTTCTTTTCAAATCTTTCTACGGATTCCGAATGAAAAACTGTGCGTGACTTTTGCATGAAGAGGGGCCTTAATCACACAAAATGTAAATCCATGGTATTTTCTTTTCCTGGGACGAAGAGGGTAACGAGGTTCTTATCAAATGAAGATTCTTCAATAGAACAGAGAAAAACATATGATTATTTTTGAATCAGATTCTTGGACACTCGTAAATAGAATAATGAGTTGAAGAGAACCACTAACCCTCAGACATGCTACAGCAACAGACAGGTTTGCCAGGACACATGGTTATGGGTGCCGTATGACCTACTTTGAAGATCTATGAACTCCAGGCTATTGAAGCAGCACTGCATGGCTCAGAATGATAAGGCTATCGCATCTGTGCTATCATGTCTGTTACTGAGAATATACTTTTTTTAGATTGCCTAAGTGTACTCCATCAATGCCATTGCACCTAGAAACCCACATGTGTTGCATAGACAGGGTTGTTGTGTTAAAAGCCCACTTTTACTGGGCGCAAATCTGGTGCACACACTCCTTGGCCAAGTGTACAGTCCCCTTACAAGACCTATTACAGGTTGGAGGTACTTCTGTTCCCTGGTGCATACATATTGAAGATCTAGCCAATTATATCAGCTCTACAACACTGCGGTCTAACCCGGAATCCAAAGACAGGAGTACTAAACTTGTGTAAACAGTTTCATCTGAATAAAAAAGAGCACGTTTTTGGTAAGATATGGGGCTCTACATTACTCACAAGATATTGGGGAATCTAAGCTAGCATTTAACTCTAAACCTTATTCAGATTATATAAAATCAAACTATTATTGCTTACTGTATATCAAATTTAGGTCTGTTATTTTACAGCTAGCTCACTGTCTCAATTCTTGGGATGCATCCAAGACAGATGTATATTCTTATCATCAAAATGAAAAAGAAACAGAACTTAATTTCATACTGATATGCCTGTTATATACCAGATACAGCAAGTGCTACCTGAAGCCCAGGTTCATTGAGTGTAGCAGCCAACATGCAGAAGAGGCCAGGATTGTATACAGGCTGAGAAAAAACATAAGTAATGGGACATGCTGTGGACAAATTAATACATAAAGATGGGATCTACAGAATGGATCTTTTTAATCTTTATCATAATTATCTGTTAAACCTTTACGGTTGCTAACCCAATAGCTTAAATGTATGCCTAATAGTGCTCAGTCAAATAAAGGTATTTTTTGATGATCATGAGATTATATTTTGGATTTTGCCATTTTTGTAACGCCCAGACCCAAGGGCATCACAGTGTTTAGTACAAAGGCAGGAAAGATACAGCAGCGAAATGAGCCTTGCAGTGTAGACAGTAGAGGACGCTAGAGAATTAATCTTCCTGGTCATGGTTAGGTCAGCTTCAAGGTGGATCCCAAAGGTTTTTATTTGTTTGAGGACGAGAATGGAGGAGCCATCAATGTATATGGAAGAGAAGGAGGCATCCAGATGTTTGAGTTGGTGTGGTGAGCCAATGATGAGGAGCTCTGTTTTATCATCGTTAAGGCATAGGTTGTAGGTGGCCATCCAATTTTGGATAATGCTGTAGACAGAGTTAATAGTGGCCGTGTCGGTGCTATGGTCACCCAAGAGGGGAAGGAGAATTTGGGTGTCATCCACAAAATTGGTGTAAATGATTTCCCTAGAATCAAGCAGGTCAAAGAGGGGGTTAGTGTATGGGTTATACAGTGTAGGGGAAAGGAAGGATCCTTGCAGGACACCAAGGAGATGTAGGGATGGGGTTGGCTGAGGATTCACTAAAGAATACTCATGTGGTGAGATAGATCAGGAAGGATTTAACCTAGGTGGTGGCTTCGGGGGAGAAGTGTAAATGTTGGCTGAGGTGGTGATAAAGTACGCTATGGTCGACTACGTGGAATGCCGCAGAGAGATCTAGCAAGAGGAGGATGGCTAGTTTGCCTGAATCATGGAAGGAGTCCATTTGCATTTTTAGGTCCAACAGGGCAGTTTCCATATCATGCTTGTGGCAGAAGCCCGACTGCCATTTGTCAAGCAGGTGGTTTTGTTCTAGGTGTTGTTGGACTTGGGTGTAAGCTAGGCGGTCCAGAATTTTGAAAAGGAAGGGGACTGTTGTGATGGGACGGTAGTTAGTTGGGATGTCAGGGACAAAGTTTTTTTTTTCTTAGCACAGGTGTGACCCAAGCAGATTTGATGTTAGAGGGTACTAAGCTGTTCATGCAAGATGGGTTAGCAAATTTGGTGATGAAAGGGGCCAACGTGGTAGCACAGAATTTTACTAGATGCGCCAGGCAAGTGTCTCCTTTACAGTTGGAGGGTTTGAGAGCTCTGATGGTGTTGGTTACCTGCTCTTGTGTGACTTGGTTGAATGAGAATTGGGGGGTCATCAGGGCAAAGGAGTTGCTGCAGTGGATGGAATGCTCAGGTAGAGGTACTTTGCTGGCAAGCAGTTTCTTTTGGCATTAATGCTAGTAAATAGTGTCTCTATTCACTGAGAAAAGGCATCTTGTATTGTAGTACATCAGGTTTTGTCAGTGTGTGAGGCAGCAATAGGTGAGATCGGGGTCTCAGGTTTTTGAGGATAGCATATAATTCTCTACTATTAGAACTACCATTGGCAATTCTGTAATTGAAGCTATTGGCTTTGCAGGAGATAACAGTTTTTTTTTATAGTTGCTGGTCAAGGAGGCGAGCACCAAGCAGTTAACGGGGCAGGAGTGTTTTTGCACAGATGTTCTAGGGCCCTTTTCTCTCTGCTTAGGAAGGTCATTTTCTCAGAAAAGCAGGTGCTATTGTGTTTGAGAAGTTTGGGGGTTTTGGTTATGATCAGTGTGTGTAGATTAAGGGTCTGAAGCAGACAGGTATGGAATTGGTTAGCAATGTCTTCTGTCGTGTGGTTCTGAGAACTGGGATAGGAGCTGAGTGAGTATATGAGTGAGGGTCTGAGATCCTCGTGTTTCAGGTTACTTGTGTTATGGACTTTTATAGAGGTAGGAGTGGTCTTTGGGATTCTGAGGGTTTGGTCAATGAGAGATTGAAGTAGATGAGGAGGTGGTCGTACCAGGGAACTGGGTCTATGTTGGAGATATTGATGGAGGCATTAGCCATTAAGATCCAGTCAATGATGCAACCTTTATAATGTGTGGGCGAGTTTATTAGTTGGGAGTTCATATCACTGAGGGCCATTGCGAGCGTGGCAGCTTTAGGGTCAGTGGGATCGTTATAGCCCAGATTCAGGTCTCCCAGGATGACACATTTTGTTTCATGAAGGGTGTGATGTGGAGAGGGATGTCAATGTCAGGACAACTAGGTCCATTAGGTTGCCTGTTAATCAAGAGCAGGTTAAAGGTATAATGAGGGTCTGTGGAAAGTTTCAAGAGCAGCATGTCGTAACCAGGGATGGTGGGTAAAGGGCAAGGCCTGAATGATAGGGAAGATTTGGCTAGCGCTAAAGAGAGTAATGGGCCGGAGGCCTCATGTAACCATGATTCTGTGGTTGCTAGGATATCTAGATGTGAGTCAAGGATAAGATAAGAATAAGATCATATATTTTGGTAGCATGAGCGCCTAGGGTGCTTATATTGATGAGCCTGCATTTAAGAGAGTCTACGTTTTTAGTGTTGGTGGTGGAGCAGGTACGGCGGGAGTCTGATGGGTCATGTCAGGGGAAGGTGGAAAATGTGGGAGGGTGCGCAAGCTCCGTCTTGCCAGTCCGCTAACACCTAGGAGAGGTTTGCAGGTGCTGGAAGGGGTTTGGAGTGTAATGGAGCCCTGATATATAAGGTGGTGCCAATCACCAGAATTAATTTTGGAGCATAATGGCACATTTCAAATCCACAGAGAATGTCAGCCCCACATCCGGTCTAGTCTAGAAGTGGGATATGCAATGAGCAGATGAGGTTTCCCAGCTTTACATGGATACATCACCCTAGGACAGATAATCCATCTCAGGAAGTCCTATTTGAAAAACGGGTCTGATTTCAAAGCAAGGTTTCTAGGGAAACTATCTTCTTCTTAGCGAACTCCCCCCCTTAAAAAGTTGTCTGTAGGGGTTTTACCTATGACAACAGTTTTTAGTGGCTGCCCCACCTACAGATCTTTTGACAAGCATCTGTTTTCATAACAGAGTGTGAACGAGCTGTCTGGCTACTTGTCATTTACTTCCCTCTGGAATTTATTAAGTAAACAATATTTCCAAGGGGCACTTACAGAGTGGGTTAGCAATGTTGTATCCTTGGGAGGGGGTAGGGCCTTAAATACAAAACTGTGTATCTTACTTTTGGATCAGAGTCAGTGATTGCACCTGTCATCTTAGACCTGGTCATTAGTATCGTAACTGAAGCATCCTCCATTATTTTACAAAGGGGATTTCAGCTTTAACGTCTACTGCCATATTTGGAATTCTTGCGATTCCTTCGGCAGGAGCACAAATGATGTCCTATCTTGCCTTTGAAACTGCACAGTTTGAAAAAGCAACATGAAACAGTCAATGTATCTAATAGCTATTGGATTAATGAGCACTGAAAACACAAGACGTTAGACGGGCTCCTTCGACGTTAAATTAGAAAAAAAAGTACTATGAGGATATATAACATACCCCTTTTAGAAAAGCTTTTTTGCTGTGGTAGATTGCATACATGACATTATGTATGTGTGTAGAAGTCATAATTAATTTAAACGTCATATTTCACAGTTAAAAGAACCTTTACGTGGTGGCGTGAAATTTTTAGTATGTGTAAGTGCTTTTTCAAAACCTTTTCCTGATCATGTATTAAATAGTAAAGAATATGAATGGCATACATTTAAATCATGTAGGATTCCGTGTTTTCGCTGGTGTGCCTAGATGTTTTCCTGCCAGACGCATTTCATCGTTTTAAAATAATCTTGCAAAAGTTCATGGGCCGAGATGCACAGTGCAGATTTAGGCAAAGTTCATGTATGATCTTGTACGCTTGCTCACCTGCAGCCAATATCTTAGGCAGTTTACTACGGCAACTTATCTGATAATGTATCACTCTAGCTCAGGATATTTTCTTTCAACTGTTTGTAGAAAATCCCCCCAAAAATTGTCATCTGTAGTGCCTTTTGGAGCCCCATGGTGCATTTTGCGGCTTTGGGGTCATGTTCAGACCATCACAGAAGTCTACTCTCAGATGACATGGAGCATGTCAATGCTTTATTCTAGGGTAATGAACAATACTGGATGATGTCCCTAATGATGACATTGGCCTATGTAGTGTTGGTGCACTTTCAGGCGTTCTGCTGGCAAACAGTTTTCTTTTTGGGCAGTGGTTCATTCTTTCAGTCCCTTTGATCAGTGATCCGGGAATGGCGCTCTTGATTTTGTGATCGGCAGGAGGCATACAAAGGAGCTTCCACTTGTGATTACAGAAGGAAATTAAGCATGACTATTCGTTTAAAAAATGGCCTACTTGTCAACAGAATTGCTTCTTTGTTTTTACACATTTTCTACCATTTATTGAATGCAGCATTCATGCTTTGTTTCTTCAGTGTTTACGTCTTTCAGTGTTTAGCAGGGACAGTTTGCATTTTGTCTTTGATGTGCACTTGCATAAACCCACTGAGATGAAGGCTTGCATCTGCTACAATGATGAAAAACAAAGGTAAAAAAAAACAGCGTCCAGTCTTTGCAAAGATTTAATGATGCCAGTGCCTGTGTTGAAGAGAGTATGTTAGCCACTCTGTAGCTGATGCTGAACCGATACATTTATTGACAAGAAAGAACCTTTGAGGATTCTGCTCATGCCACCTCAGCAGGTAAGAATGCTTTCCAGGATATGTTTGTCAGTTACCTCCCCTTGTTTGTGCTTCTTGAAGTGTCTCAATTATACTCGTAATGGTTATCTTAAGTTTAACTTTGTCACCTGTGATGTATCCTGCAGAGTCTCACAAAATCCCAACCTAAAGTATCCTCCCATGTGGCCCGGGGAAGGCAGCCGCTACCTGATCCTAACGCTGCGGGTGGTATGAGCCAGGTGGATCAAATGGGAGGAGAAGGCCACCAAGGGAATATGAGAACTCTGTTAGGAGAGATGCAGTATTCCTCCTCTTCTAAGAGGATTTTCTAATACCTGAATACCTAATGGCGTGTTGACATAGACCTTAACTTAGGACTCAACGACCGCAAAGATGACAACGCCACAGCATTAGCCAATACAATAACAGAATTAGGCTTTCTGAACCGTATCACTAACCCCACACATAATAAGGGTAGAACACTTGACTGGATAGCAGATCTAAACTGCAACATTAAGATTCTCTCTAATACCCCTTGCGCCTGGTACAACCACCCTGTGATTACCTACACTATTCAAGACAACCCCATCCCAGACCTAGGCCACAGTATGCCACCTCCTGCCCTTACCAGAAATAAACATAAAATTATAGCGGAAAGATTATTACAGCTACTACACCCTATCACTAGCCAACCAAACTTTGACAACTTAGACCCTGCAGCGATGGTAGAGTTTTACAACCAGACCTTCTTGCAGGAGGTAGACAAAGTGGCGCCATTAAAAATGCAGAAAGCCAAATGGCTGGCCCACCTAAACACTAATGGTACACTAATAACCTAAAAAACGTACATACTACAAAGAGAGCAGCTGAAGGGAATCGGAGAAAAAAAAAACCTTTGACTATTTCACACCGCCTCTTATATCTACAATGCCACTAACCACCAAACAAAAAGTGACACTTACAACAAAAGAATCACAAATGCTAACTTGGGTACCAAAGAATTATTTGCCATTCTCAGAGAATTAGAATCCCCAGTGACACCGCAGGAACCCTGCACCAAAGATTCCTCTTGGTGCTCCATCATCCAAAAATAATTGCTGGATAAAATCTCTCTTCTTAAATCAAAAATAGAAGCAAAGAAATGTAACCTGCCTTCTGCCTCCCAACGCTTCGAGCCAACAGATCCTACTACAGATTGGCCTACTCTTTTTGAGTTTGCCCCAGTTTCGATATCTGAAGTACAACAGATAATCGGGAGCCTCAAACCATCTAGATGTCAAGGTGACATATGCCCAGTCACAGTCATCAAAGATGTGGCAGAGGATCTTGCTCCATTTATCGCTACATTAATAAATGCATCATTCGAAACTAGTATGGTCCCGACTAACCTCAAGGATGCTTGGGTCCTCCCACTTCTAAAAAGACCAACACTAGACCCTAATACCCTACCAATTATCAGCCCACAACAACGCTACCTTTCCTACTCAAAATCCTGGACAGGGCCGCCTACCTGCAAATTCCAAATTATTGGGGCATGGCTACCCCCATTCTGGGTGCGGTCCGGGTTCCTGGAATGGGGAAATACCAGGCCATTCCGACCTTGGAGGGCCCAGTATTTCCCCATTCCAGGAGCCCAGACCCTATACATCCCCATTCCCATTCGAGCCCCCATAGGGCTCAATGGGAATGGGGAGGATGCAAACAACGGGCCCATTAATAACTGGCCCGTTGTTTGCATCCTGGTGTGCTCGTGGGACCCACTTACCGGGTCCCGCGAGAAAACCTCGTAATGCAGCGGTAGGGGGTTAACGGGGCTGGAAGCTCTACTCACCCTGTTAACCCCCTACCGCCAGGGTCGTAATGACCCGCACTGACTCTAAACTGCTGAATGAAATATATCAAATCCTTCATGGCCTCTGTCTGAATTACGATAAAACTGAGATACTATTGATTGGATCCCAAAACCGACTAAACAAACTACCCAAACAGTTTAAATAATGTGTTATTGATAACATCACCATAAAAGTTTCAAAAGAAGTCAAAACTCTAGGGATTTACCTGGACTCTACCCTCTCTCTTACTAAACAAATAAATGCAACAGCTTCCGCATTGGCCTATACCTCCAAACTTATCACCGACTGCAGGCCATTCCTCTCTCTTGAAAGTTGCATTACCTTGGCCAGAGCGCTCATATTATCCAGATTGGACTATTGTAATACCTTATATATTGGGACAAACAGCCATAATCTAAAAAAACGACAAGTGCTACAAAACAACGCCCTAAGACTGGCACTTAACATCCCCAGAGCTAACCTCATCACTTCTGCCAGACAAAAGGTCCACTGGCTACCAGTTAAGGATAGAATCACCTTCAAAACTCTTTCACTAACCCACCAGTGCCTGTCAAACAAAGTTCATAAATACCTAAAAAATAGGTTTACAAATGATCAAACTAACATACCTACCAGAGCCTCTCAGGTCAACCGACTAACTATACTCAGACACAAACTAGACAAAACAGGGGGGTAAGAGTTTCCCAGTACTAGCCGCTAAACTCTGGAATGCCATGCCTGCAGACCTAAGAGCTGAGCCAGCGATCTGGGCCTTTCGCAAAAAACTGAAAACATGGCTCTTTGCACAGGAGCGATAATATTTCTGCTTCGCCCCTGATCACAACTGAACTTGCGAACTGTTCATCTTGCTACGTCTTCTGTTTTAGTACAGTATGATCATGTTTTTATAGTATTTTTGAACAGAGGCATATGTAGGGAACATACTCTACCGTCATTGTAAACTGTGTTATGCTGATGTATTATAATGTTTCTCAGATCAAAGAATGTATCGTGCCACATGCAAAGAAACTTCTTGTACCAGAATTGTAACTTGCAAACGTGTGCCCAAATATCTCCAGCTTAGGTGTGCTATATAAATAAATAAATAGTAAGGTCTCCCTTCCCAAAATTACCCAAAATGTCATTTGTGAAAACCCTTATGGTAAACATGGAAATAATATATGTAAGGGTCAGGGAGTTAATACAATTAATTCTGATAGTTATAATTCTACCTTATGTTTCAATTACAAAACCAAGAACCAACCATTAATTCCTTTGAAAACATCCCCTAAATGTACATTCTATAATACATTAAAACAGAGTGAACAGAGTGCAATGGGAAGTGCTCAGAAGTGCCGCTTTGTGCCGTTGGACTCTGTGTGGAATTGACAATCCATGATACGTTCCTTACTATTTACTTCGTGGTTCGCTTCCCTTTGCTCTAAGGACTTGGTCTTTTTGCTGTGGACTTTATTATAACCTCAGAAGTGTTAACATCCTTATTATTTATATTATTTACAGCTAAACAATGTTATTGTGATTAAGCTCCAACCCTAGATGACAGCCACTCTACATAAACGGCCACACGGGCCCAATCGCGCGCACACAATGGGAAGTGCTCGGAAGTGCCGCTTTGCTGCTTCGCTGTGCAGCTACGGGCGAACAGCACCGCGCGCTGAGGTTAGTGGTACAGTTGGATTAATTGCATAAGTAACTATTTTACTTCACTGAGTGTTATGAGCTAAATTGTGCTCCTGTTAACAGTTTGGAACCCCAACCATAGTGGCAGATGCCAAGCCATCTGTACACTTTGAAGACATGAATGCCAGCTCATGTTGCAGTAACGCAAGCCACTATGCTTCTTAAAGCAACGCCATCGAAGTCGTCAACTGTGAATGCGACATAAAGAAAGTTGATTGGACATTCTGTTGTTACTCCAAACAGGAAGTGCTTGGCCGGAGACATTTGTGAATTCTTCATGCCTCGAGCAGAAACCAATGTTGTTTCTAGTACAGCCAAGTGTGTAAGTCCGATTTTCAGTTCTGAAGAAACATTTGTGCCTTTATCAAAGTCATCTAAAGTCAATATTGCTAACGTCTCCATTTCTGACAATTTAATAATGTCTGGTGCAAGTGTCTCGGCGTCAGTCCCTCGGTCCGTGATACCGCCCGTGGACCTAACCAGTGAGACAGATTTTTCAATTGTTCCTTTGCCGTCTGTGAATATTATAACACCTTCTGATGTTATTGTTGTAGATCCTGATGTGGATATGTCACCAGTTGAAATACGACGAGTGTGAGATGCTGATCCACCTAATGACATACCCACTTGTTTTTCACCTATAAGTAAGGTAGTGGTTTCTAACACACATACTCTCTCACAATCCCTGAGCATGTTTGACTATTCTATGCATGATTCTCCTAATGTGTTGCTTTCATTTACCCGTCCGACTCCTCGTAGAACACAATCTACTTTCTGTTTGCCTCATGCTCCATTTTTGATACCTACTCCTTTGAAAACACAACCCCCTTTGTTGTAGATCACGTTAGTGGCTATTAATATGACAATACTTTCATTGTCTCAACTGTTTGAAACGTTGGACACAAAATGTTCTCATCAATCCAAACAAATAGATCAAATTGTGTCTTGGATGGAAAACTGTGATAGGGACAAGTTGTCTAACACTGGCATTACTTTGCCTCATACCGGTAATATGCCAACAGGGGTTAGCGGTCCACAGTGTTGTGCTTCTCAGCCCTTAATTGAAGACGGTCGGCCTGTAGCAATAGGTGACCGGAGTGCTCCCCATCTTCCATCAAATAATACGCCCTTCTGAGGATAATAGTATCGAATCTATACCTTCTGTTGTGGATTTGGCAACTTCTGTTATTCCCGTTGAATCCATGAAAGTGCCCTTTCGAAATTGCCAATAGTATATAACATGTTCGATTTGAAATCCAAGACGAAAAGACAAGGAGTCAAGCACCTGGGCAAAAAAACTAAAAATCAAAAAGTTTGAATTCTCACCCAAAATCTAGTGTTAAACAATTTGTGCAACGAATACAAACACCAAAGAAGTTGCCCATTGGTGTAAGTGAAACCGTGCTTACCAAGTACAAACGTCTGGCATGGCAAAAGCGTGAAGAGAACACTACAAATGCCATACCAGTCACTAATTATCCTCCTCTAGATGATTTTGTAAGAGCGATAGTTGCTTCTCAAAAAGATGAGTCCAAAAAGGCCACATCTATTGTGCCCAACCCCTCGCACAAGCCAACATCTTCTGCCTTGAATGACAGGACAGTGGATTCAAATAATAGTGAATCACTGTTGTACCAGTGTCCTTCTGCAAATTAGAGCTGAAATCCATAAATCTGTTGAGGATTATTTAAAATTGAAACAAGTGAAAGTGGTTCTGTCTGTTTCACATCAAATGAATGAAAGAAATGATTCTGAGTACAGATCTATTGACATGGATGAACATGCTGAGCTCCAAGTTATAGTTGCCAACGGAGAGTGGAGTGTCAATCGAGGCCAACTGATTCAATCATGTGAGAGTGACTTTCGTAATCATAACAATTCTAAATTATTGAAGACATCAAATAGATATCATCGACTCATATTGAAGTGTGGACCGGCCTTTTATTCTGCTTATGATTTGAGTAGAACAAGTGTACTGGCCATATTTGAAGATATTGGGAGTTTACAAGATGTCACTACCGTTGACATTGAACAGGTGGAATTTTTAAATGATAATGATTTGTCTGTGGTGAGGTTGTGGTTTTGCTCAAGTGTTATAAGGAATGTTATTTGGCAAACCAGAATGGAGTTATTTGCTTTGGGTTTTGTCCTAACGAAAGAGCCTATAAATTTGAATGCTACAAGTATGGAACAGCTTAAAAATACAGAACTTAAACTGGCAAGTAGGCAAGTGAACACTTACTGGCGTTCTACAAATTGGAGTACTGTTTGTAATGCAAATCACTTGTCTTTACGAAATGGTCAAAGTTCTTATCCATAACTATTTTCGGCAACTCATCAAAGCATAGTTACCCTTGCTAGTTGTAACACTTGTGGATTTTCCCATTTATGTGGTGGGAGTGCCAGTTCATTAACATCCTTTGATATAGTAGCTATGCAGGAAACATGGCTCACAGAGCAGCCTATGTGGAATGACCGTAATATTATTCTCCATCCGGCTAAGTCAGTATCAAAAGGCCGCCCATCATCAGGTTTGTTTGTGGCAGTAAAAATTAGCATAGGTTTTGAAAGTCATCCATGGCTATCACCAAATTTATATTTACAAATGGTCAAAATCATATACTCTTAAGGTATAATTGCCCTTATTAACATTTATCGAAATCCAGTGCTAAGTCTGATGCAAATTCTTTTACAGATCTTGAGTTATTGTTGAATATATGGATGCAAACGCCAGAAGTTAACAATACCATCTTGGTTGGCAATCTGAATCTACAGTGCGTGTCTTGTAAAGGTGCAGCCAGTCTGCCTTGTATCGGGTGGAGATCTCTTATGAAAGAACGGCAATTATACTCTTGGGTGACATCCCTCCCCAAAGTAAGTGGCGCAGAGGCAAAAGTGGGTCTATCATCGATTACATCTATGTAGACAAGCACACTTTCAAGTAGGCCATAAAATTTGAGGTGATTAGATAAGACCATAGTGATCATGAAATTCTTGCATTACAATGGTCTCGCGAGCCACATGTTTGTAAATCAACTCGTAGCAGATATAATGTATGCATGATTGTGAATATCTCAAGAACTTGGTTTCGGTGGAATGAGAATTCTTTAACACTGTTAAATGATAACATATTAAGTGAGAGTTTGTTTGATCCCTTTGTAGGTGAGCCATACACTTCTATTATTCAGCTATATAAAATCCATGCCAGTATACCCACTCATGGTTATTATAAGGCCAAATACAACTTTGATCCAGAAGTACAAAAACAAAAAGCTATCTTACGCAGGCAAAAAAGACTAGCCCTGTTTCTTCCCAGGTCTGAGAGATACAGAACTATTCAATCATGAAAATGTAAATATAAGAACTGGTTAAGATCCTATAAAGTTCATATGTATCAATGTGATGACAAAGCCATGTTAACTGTGATATTAAATAAAAATTCATCTCAGATCTGGGCTTTACTTAACTTAGCCAGTCATGTAAAACAGTCTCCAGTTCAAATAAATGGAGTACCGGAGAGTCAGTGGATGTCATATTACTCTAAGATGAATGCTCAACCTCTAGAAAGTATTTGGCAGTCTACCATCACAAATAGAACTGAAGTAAAATTACAAATACTAAAGGAGGACATTTTGCAATACATCCTAAAATCAAGTAGTTCTGATGGGTTAAACAATATTATGTTTAAACAACATCCGCAACAGTGGGCGACCATTCTTCATAACATTTGTTCCCAAATATTGAACTCTAACATAATTACAGAATATCTCTGTTATCATTCCCATTTTCAAGAAGGGTGATCGGTCCAGCCCTTCTAACTACAGGTCAATGGCCTTATTGGATGCACTGGGAAAAATGTTCTCTCAATTTATACTTAGAGACTTTAACAGATGGGCCATTGAGCATGGCAAGTGTGGTTCATATAAAATGGGTTTTATTGCAGGCATGGGAACGCCAATCAATCGATTAACAATTAAATCTATTGTATCTCATTTCTCAGCAATGAAACAGCCTCTTTATTTTGCATTTGTCGACCTTCGGGCAGCATTCGATTCTGTGTCTAGAGAGCTTCTGTTGTAGAAATGACATCGTGCTAAATGCACTGATTACATCATTGCTCTGATAGAGGCTCTCCACATCAACACCAAAATACAGGTCAGACTGACATTAGAAGGTGACCTGACGTCTTTGATTGATACGTGAAGAGGGCCAAGGCAGGTTTGCATCCTTGCCTCGGCTCTCTTCAAGTTTTTCATTTCGGACATTGGTGAGTCCTTTGAAGACATCATAACTGATGCACCAAGATTAGCATCCAAATCCATTCCATCTTTGTTATATGCAGAGGATTTGCTTTTGATATCCAAGACGAGGCAGGGTTTACAAAGATAATTAGATGCTTTGTCATTTTATGTGCAAGAAAACTTGCTGACTATAAATCTTGAAAAAACTAAAGTTATGATATGTAATTCCAAAAAAAGTGGCAAGGCAAGAAAACCAAAATGGGGCCTACAAAACATGGAATTGGAGCTTATTCATCAATATATATATATTTGGGTGTGGTTATTGCATCCTTTCTGAATATATGTTTTCCTCTAAAGATTCCTTTGTGCGTAAGTGGAAATCAATAGTTGTTCAAGCACTGGCAGAAGCTGAGGTTTCACACAATTAACTCTTACAGAATTCGAACAGAGCGAAAACTAAATTTTTACAGTATGACTGGATTAAGACAAGAGAAATGTCAGAGCTTTCGAGATTTTAGAATCAATGCCTTTCAGCACAAAAGATATGGTGTGTCTGAGCTTTACATGGCCAAATGTCCATCTCCTTTTGCCCTATGGGGCAAAAATGGGAATGGGGAAGGGCCAATGTTCAATGGGGAATTACCGCCCCGCCAACCTTGGAATGGGGTGGTAATTCCCCATTGAACATTGGCGGACTCGTTATAATACCAGCAGCACCCATGGTGCTAATAGCGCCATGGGTTACCGCCAGTATTGTAATGAGGGCCAAAGTCTTTTTGATTTGTCCAACAGACGTTTGTGGAAACGTTAACAATTCAGATTTTCCATTCATACGTTACGGAAAGTCAATTCTATTAAAGACACAGAGGCAAAGGATTATGCCCTTCTCTTGCCCTTTCCCCGGGGAGGGGGTGTTGCCCTTCTTGGCCTTGCAGGCTTTCTTTCTTCCCCCTTTTTCAGTTCCTTGTCCACCTGTCCCTATAAGTTATTCCATACACTTCGAGAACTTTAGCCAGTCCTCCATGATTTCCAGCTGTTGTGAACTGTGACTTAGCGTCTGCCCCAGAGCTTGGCATAGACATAGAATTGCCTCGAAGAGTGAGAAATCCTGTTAAGACAATCAAATTGACAAGTGAAGGACTTATGGAATTAAAATGACTGTGTTATATTTGGAGTGGAACTTGGCTATTGAAAATAACTTTCTTGATTTTGGACTTTGGTTTGAAATATCCTGAATTAATAGTGGGGAAGGGAATTCGACCATGGTTACAAGGATTTATGTTTAAAATGTTGTGTTTCAAAATAACTGTTATATTATGAAGTTTAAACAGCCAAATAATCCCTGTATGATTGTGTTGTATGTATGATGGTGTGGCACAGATACTTTGGGATCTTAGATCATTTTCCTTTATCCTTAGCTTGACAAGTAGGGAAATCCTTCTTAGGTTAGGGAAAGATAGGCGCTTGTCTTAAATGTCTACTTGGGACAAAACTACTTGTCCATCTCGCATTTCTGAACGCTCACACACCCTACCAGAAAAAAAAAGTACTGATGATGTGTGTGCTTGACTTTGGGCGCTTGCATTTGTGCTGGTTCAGTTGCAGAATGGTTAACATATGTTGCGTAACCTTCAGGGGTGATTCACCCATCCAGTCTCGCAACCAATTATCTTTTCCTCGAGGAACTGAATTAGGTCTCATTCAGCTTCTGCTTGAATGTTTCAGTCTGCGGGACTTTCTAGGATATAAAAAGGATTGTCTACTCTTTAACTGCTGATAAAACAGGGATCCTCTCTTTTAGGCTCTTCAGGGTGTATTGCCAGCTGCCTGGGCATTTGCTCACACTCCTCTGACACCAAATTGGGGAACCATGCACTCTCAACCTTAGAAGTTGCTGTCACAACTTCTGCATCTGAAGTTGCAGGTTTTTCTCCGTTTTCACTTTTTTGGCAATACATGCAGAAATACGTTGCATGGTCGGGAAAATAAGGTAGCAGGATCTATGAGCTTGTCCAGACTGATTGCAATATGATTTTTAGCATGTGGGTTTGTCTCCAGACAACTGCTTTGCCAGGTCTGTAATCAATTCATATCTGATTATACAAAATCTGCGGCGTGCACCCATACAGCATATATTGGAGAGATCAATTATATTATATGCATGAAAAGGGTGAACTACTTTCCAAAATACTGTACATTTACCAGCACACCTTCAATATGCAAAAGAAAAATGCATTCATTTTCGAGAAAAAACATGCAATCAGTGAATAATGCAATATCTGATTTTTTTTTTTCTTTGTAATATTATAGTTTTTATTATCAAACTTTTTATTACACAACACAACAAAACCAATCAGATGCAGCACAGCAGTAATGTCCTCCTAAATAGACCTCAAGATTGCACCCCAGATTTCTCTGGGACCATTCTTTTCGCCATAACCTTTTCACAACGATTCGATGATTGGTAAAGTTTTTTCCAAAAAATTTATCACCGCACAAGTTAGCTGAACATTATTACTGGTTAACATTCTAAACCACCATTCTTCCGAATTTCCATTGAGAGGCGCATATTTTCCTAACATCATTGAGCGCACATTTACTAGTGCTTCACATTCCGTAATTAAGTGTTTGAAAGTTTCATCAGATATTTTGCAAAATCTACAGATGTTATCTACTGTATTTATGTCATGTCTTGTCCAAAGCGCTTCCTTTGTGGGATAGACATTTAAACGTAGTCTCAGGAATTTATTCCGATGGTATCTAGATGGAAATTGCTTTAGATATTTAGGTAACTTATCCAAGCTATTTTCCGCGGTTCCTAGATCTAATGAGGTCTTCATCTTCCCACGGTCAGCTGCATTCTGTATCCAACTCCATTGACGTAGTTTTTTTTTTGGCTAGTTGTGGTGTCGCCATCACCAAATCCCACTTGATATTTGCGGTGTCAACAATGGTTTTAATTTTATCGACCCAACATTTTAGTAAGCCTACATACTGTTGTTGCGTGGTTGCTGACAAAATTCTGTAAGCCGGTGCTGGTTCCTTCAGATGCATTTTCCTTGCCGATGTAATTGACTTCCATAAAACTGTTGTATATAAGGAATCAAGGCCAAGTTCATGTCTGATGGCTTTAATTGAGACATATGTGGGAAGCCTTAGTACACGTCTCCAAAACTTTCCCTCAAGAGTGTCCCAACAAAGCGCATTCAGGTTCCACCCAGCTTCTGACCCAAAAGTAATTGCTGGTACAACTTTCTGTTTAAAAAACGTCAACACTGGAGTTAATGTAAATTTTCCATAGTCAGCATGTATACGTGCTCCCTGAACTCCAAAGCCGTCCATACGGTTTCTTAGGTCACACCACCACTCGCATTCGCTTATAGAGTTATTAAAGAGAATTCCTAAATATCGTATCGATGAAACTATTTCAATATTCTCCTGGGCAATTGTCCACTTGAATAATCGATCTTTTTTGGTTTGCACCTTGCCGACAATCAGAATGTTTTTTTTTTTTCGTTTATTGTTAACTCGTTGACATCGCAGTATTTTTCGAATTTAACCAGGAGCCTTTGTAGGCCGATTTGTGTGCGGTCCACTAACACAATGTCGTCAGCATAAATTGCCCAACTTAGATGTTGCCCATTCACCTTTGGCGGAAAACATGACACTTCTTTGAGTCCAGTTGCAATATCTGAGATATATAGTTTGAACAATAGAGCCGCCAAAGGGCAGCCCTGTTTCACGCCTCTGTTTGTGGGTATTTTGTTTGATAGCTCCCCTAGAACATTCATGCGTACGCGCATTGTAGTGTTCGAATGCAGGGCTATCACTGGATTTAGTAGTGCTAGAGGACAGTTCCACTTAGCTAGCTTATCCCATAATTTGATCCGATTTATTGAGTCGAAGGCCTGCCGCATATCAATAAATGCCAGATAGAGCTTTGATTTATTCTTCAACGTTTCCAGTTTTAACAGATTTAATATTTACAGATTCACCTCCGTATCCACACCTTTGGTAAAACCTGTTTGTCTACAGTCTAAAAGCTTCGCGTCGGTGGCCCATCTGGTTAATTTACGCTGTATACACATAGCGAAAATTTTACCAATGGTGTCCAAAAGGGCAATCGGGCGGTAATTTGAAGGGTCGTCCCGACTGCCCTTCTTGAACACCGGGACTACAACAGCTGTTCTCCACGAATCTGGCACTTCTTTCACAATTGCAATCAGTTCGAACAAATAGACAATGAAGCAAGACCAACTTTCTTTTTTTTCCTTCAGCATGATGTTTGTTATGCCGTCGGGTCCAGCGGCTCTTGAGTTTTTTAGATGGCCAATTATAGCAATGATGTCTTCTACCTTCTCAGTGACATCCCAAGCACCACTGCAATCGGCAGCTTGTGTCAATGTGTCCGTTGATGTTACTCCAAATACTTTGGCAAAATGTTTTTCCCATTTTGACCTCAATATTCCATTTGACTGCGCATATTCTTGAGATAAAGTGCCATTGTTTAGGATCTTCCAAGTTTCTCTTGAGTTATGAGTCAAGATCAACTTTAGCATTTGTTCTCCTCTTTCTTGGTCTCTCAGAGAAGCAAAGGACTTCAACCAATTTCTGTATTTTGATTTCCTTTTTTTAATTTCCAAGGAAACATTCGTTCCGTTTTGTCTCCTAAGCTGTCTAATATCTGATTATAGCGCATGTAGTGTGCTCATTCACTGCCTCCTGTTGCAGAATTTAACAAACTCATCTCTTCACCATCCCTTCAACTTGTCATATCTACATCTGTAAGACCTGCATCTCTTCATCACCATCTCCATCTGACTATGGCTTTCTTCATATGTTTTTAGATGCAATGGCTTCAAGCCCATGATGCCTTCAGGTCTTTTGGACAATGTCTGTTTTTGTAATACACAGTGAAAGAGTTGTCTGGCTGCATAGCAGGCACTTCTGTATGGAACTTGTTTAGGCACATATTTTTTCCAGCTGTCTGTTACTGCAAACACGGTTTCCTCTCTATTTGAGAACTGATCTGTTTCCTCCCCTGGATGCTTCCAGATCAATTGCTAACGAATTGCCTATCCTACCACTTGCTATTTTTAGCTCCTGACTCCATGGTTTCTCTGCTTCCCTCACCGTTTTCGTTCTCCCATGATTGTAAAGTGCCCCGTTGCTTCCTGACGCTAGGTACACACTCAACAAATACCCTAACAATAACACATTTCAGAGTTTTTAATGCATGCGGTTTAATACAAAACATTATCTTACTTTTGGATTAGAGTCTTTATCGACTATACCGTATTAGCATGGTAATTGGCACATGCTCAGTTTATTTCTAAAAATGCTTTCCATCTCAGAAACCGTACTTCTATTCTCTGGCCTACTGCCAGGTGTCTTGGCCAGAGTACAGCTGCCATTATTGCAGACTATTTAAACAAACTGTGCCACTTCAAGAACAAAACATCTATTTTTTTATAACGTGAAATGATACAGTCACTGTATCAAATTGCCATGAGCTTAATGAACATTGAAAAGGCTAGGCATTATGTGCTGAACATCTAATCAGATATAAGGCTGCTTCAACTCTTCATTGATTTAAACTGTACTGAAATAGGACATATAACAGGGCCATTTTTGAAGAAGCCTTGTGGCTATTTTAGTCTGTGTATATTACATACCTCTGCGTTTGTGTGTGTACATCATCAACAAAAAATGTAAACTTAATATTATTGTTTAACAATTTAAAGCACATTTTGTGGTGACTTGAAATCATGAGTGAGTGTGTTAGCTATTTTTAAATTCCTACCAATATTACTATGTTCAGTATTTTGCATCCATTTTTCCTGCCCGGCATTTTGACATTTGAAAAGAATATTCTTGCAAATGTTCTGTGACAGACAAGGCATCGTAAAGATTCAGGCAGTTCATCTGTGATCTTTTTTCACTTGCTCAACTGCACCAGGCGTCTCCGGCAGTTCACTAGGACAATTACTCCAAAACAGTTCAATGCTGCTCGGGTTCTCTGTAGAATGTCCAAACATCAACTGTCATTGGTGTGGCCTTGCAGAGCCCCATCATCCTTTTTGACCCTTTTGGGGTGTGAAATCATATTCAGGCTATCCTAGAAGTATTTGGTCTAGATGATCTGCTGAATGTTAAATGATAGTTACTAAGGAATCCGAGGCATTATGGAAACTATGTTTCCCAGCAGCCCAAGCCGCATAAAAGGAAACGTCAGGCGCTTCAGCACCGGTGCTTCTGCAGCAAGCCAGTCTCTGCCGGTCCCGACAGCCGCAGTACTTAACCCTCATCCTCCAGACATTGAAGGTTAAATAGGAGTCTATTTAGGACCCATACGCTGTCTGACATTTGTGAATGAAAGTTGATTGGGTACACATTTTGTCGTGTTTCTCAGACCTTGCATGGAAACTGCTTGAAACTGTTTGAATTTACCATCAGACATTGTGTGTATGAAATGTTGCGGCGGGTTGGGGATCTTTAAACCCCAGCTCTACTTCGCTTTCCACACAATTGTAATTGTAATGGTTACACAAGGAATCTTATTGAACTGCATTGATTAATCCCAGCAGCTCAAACTTACCTGTTGGACACAGAATTGCAATATCATACAACCCCTGGGACAGACCAAAACTCGACTTTACAACATCACAAACATGGAAACAAACTAGAAACAGAGACAATCATAATTGTCCCATCGGACATTGAATCAGATAAACAAAGAAACCCATTACCAGAAGAACTCCCTTCTGTGCATTTAACAAAGTCCTTAGAGGTAAACATAGGCCTTCTAAATGCCAGATCTATGAATAACCATGACCAATGCATTTATGATTACATCATAAAGGATGAATTAGATATATAATGTCTAAACGAAACCTGGTTGCAGGAAGACACTGGCCCTACCATTGACATTGCGGTTCCCCAAGGATATAACATTCATTATAAAAACAGAAAAACAGGAAAGGGCGGTGGAGTGACTGTGAAAGCCAAGCAAGATCTTAACTTATTCCCTTCCCCCATCCATTGCAATGGATGTGAAACACTCCTGCTCAAAATGACCCCAACTAAAAATAGTTGCATTAACATCATTGCAATCAATAGATCACCATCACTGAGCTCAGACTTTAATGATGAATTGACACAACTGTTGACAGCATCCTAGCTGCTCGCTCTGTTCTCCATTGAAGCTAGACTCACAAGGCATTAGGGAAACTACGTTTCTCAGCAGCTGACGCTGCATAAAACGGAATATCAGGCACTTCAGTGCCGACGCTTCTGCGGCAAGCCAGTCTACTCCGGTGCTGCCGGCCACAGTACTTAACCCCTCATCCGCCAGACATTGAAGGTCAGATAGGAATCCATTTAGGACCCATATACGCTGTCCACCATTTGTGAATGAAAGTTGATTGTGTTTTGAAGTGCATGCTCAGTAAACATTTTGTCGTGTTTCTCAGACCTTGCATGGAAACTGTCTGAAACTGTTTGAATTTACCATCAGACATTGTGTGTATGAACTGCTGCGGCGGGTTGGGGATATCTAAACCCCAGCTCTACTTTGCTTCCTACGCAATTGTAATTGTAACGGTTACACAAGGAATCTTATTGAACTGCATTGATGAATCCCAGCAGCTCAAACTTACCTTTTGGACACAGAACGCTGCATCCTAGCTGCTCGCTCTGTTCTCCGTTGAAGCCAGACTCACAAGGCATTAGGGAAACTCTATTTCCCAGCAGCCAACAGCGCATAAAACAAAACGCCATTGCAATATCATACAACCCCCGGGACAGACCAAAACCCGACTTTACAACATCACAAACATGGAAACAAACATGATTGTCACTGTTTCTAAATTGTCCCATCGGACATTGAATCAGATAAACAAAGAAACCCATTACCAGAAGAACTCCCTTCTGTGCATTTAACAAAGTCCTTAGAGGTAAACATAGGCCTTCTAAATGCCAGATCTATGAATAACCATGACCAATGCATTCATGATTACATCATAAAGGATGAATTAGATATTTAATGTCTAACTGAAACCTGGTTGCAGGAAGACACTGGCCCTACCATTGACATTGCGGTTCCCCAAGGATATAACATTCATTATAAAAACAGAGAAACAGGAAAGGGCGGTGGAGTGACTGTGATAGCCAAGCAAGATCTTAACTTATTCCCTTCCCCCATCCATTGCAATGGATGTGAAACACTCCTGCTCAAAATGACCCCAACTAAAAATAGTTGCATTAACATCATTGCAATCAATAGATCACCATCACTGAGCTCAGACTTCCATGATGAATTGACACAACTGTTGATTGATCTAAAAGGGCCAAATACAGGGACAGTGCTCCTGGGCAACCTCAATAGATGGAGATGGAACACCAAAGACAAGGGAGTCCCATCTCTTGAAAAAAAAATCAAATCAATCGACTTCCTCGTGATAAACAATGAACCCACTTCAAACAAGGGAAACCAACTTCATTGGATAGTCTCTAACAATGTGGAAACTGCTACGCTAGGAACAAATCCATGCATATGGTCTGACCACCATAAAATTGAACTGGTATTGGTACCTAGAGAAAATGTGAGGAAAATGAACAATGTACCTAACAAAGTTTGGGCAAGGAACTTTAAAAAGATCACGCCCCTTGTTTTGGCACAAAGCATTGAAAACATCATGGACATCCTGGTAGACAAGGACTCTTATCAAATGTAAACAGGCTAGCCCAATCTAAATCATCAGAATTGGTTTAATGCTGAAACCGGTAGACTTAAAAAAGAAAAAAGGAAACTGGAGAGAAAGTGGCAAAATAATCCCACTGACAACAACAAAGAAAAATGGAAAGAACTGGATAGCCTTTATAAAGCAAAATTGACGGACGCAAAGAAAAACGACTACAATCAACACTGCACCCTCCAGCTCAACTGGCAAATTGTTCCAGATTATGAAATCAGTAGAAAAGCATCCAACATTGTTCCCTCCTTTTCAACCGTCACAGGAAGACTGTGAGAAAGTCCAAACAGCCTTTTACAATAAAATCCAAAATGCCTGCAAAACCATAAAATCCTGCAAGGTGGATATTCAACTACACCAATTCCCAGATAGCTTAGAGCCTATTCCCACAGAGAGGTCTAAATTAAAGTTTGCCCCTGTCTCCCTAGAGGACATGAATACTGTACTCTCTACCATCAGACAAACAGCCTGCTCTGAAAACATATTGCCTCCTAAGCTTATCCTGAACAATACAGAGATTGTTGCCCCTTTTCTTCACAGAATGGTGAACGCCTCATTTAGAGACCACAAGGTCCCTACTGTAATTAAAATAGTAACCGTCACACCTTTAGTCAAAAACCCAGGCTTAGATCAACATGAACCCTCTAACCTCTGTCTGATAACGAATTACAACTTTCTGTTAAAAATCTTAGATAAAGGTGCAAACAGCCAACTTCAAGAGTATGTCGACAGAAGTAGCCTCCTACATGATCAACAATCAGGCTTTAGAGGAGCTCATGGTACGTACACTGCCATGCTCGACCTTCAGAACAAAATGCTCAGTATTCTGGACGAGGGAAAGCCAGGTATGCTGATATTTTTGGACCTCTCAGCAGCATTCGATTTGCTTGACCACCAAAATTAGATCTAGATAATTCAGGCAATTGCTCTCAGGAAGCCATAGATTGGGTAACATCTTTCCTTAATGACCAGAGCTCCAAGATCCACTGGGGTGACCATTTCACAGAGCAAACAAAACAGCACCATCATTGCTAGAGCCACCATCTTATCAAGATTAGAATATGGGAATGAGCTGCTAGGGAGGACCAACAAAAAATGCATTAAACAATGCCAGATCATACGGAACAATGCAGTGAGGACAATTACTGGAAAAAGAAGTGGAGAACATATCACAGAGGACAGAAAATCCCTTCATAGGTTAGCCTTGGAAGAATGCATCACCTTTACAGCAATGACCATCGTCCATCACTGCATATTCGGATCTGCCCCGCTTACCTAAAAAACTAAGTAAGCGCATACGAACCAAGTCGCGCCTTAAGTACCAAGGCTCAAGGGTTTGTGAAAATCATTCACTCTAAAAAAAGCCAATGGACTTGGGCAGGCATTCCCTACCAAAGCAGCTTCTAAATGGAAGAAGCTCCTAAACCACCAAAGGCTAGAATCTAACTACCTATCCTTTAGAAAGAAACTGAAAACACTGTTTAAATAAACGACCTACATAAATGCCAAAGACTACGTAAGCAATCTACTAAGGTTTCATATACATGCTCTGCTGTCCCGTCACCTTCTTGGTGTCCGTACAGTATTTGTAATGCACCCTGATGCCTGCGGGCTCCGGCGCTATAGAAATACATTTAAAAAAAGGTCATTACGAGCTCTGGACATTGTTCCGAATGAGGAAATGTTATATTTACTGTTGGGTGCAGTTTCAGGCATTCTGCTTTAGTGAAAGTTCTGCTGGTGAACAGTTTTCTTTTTCTTTTTCCATAACTGTTCAATTACTCAGTCTCATTGATCAGTGATCCCTGAATGGAACTTCTGACTTAAAGTCTGCAGGATTTTGAATATTTTTATGAATGAAGAACAGGTACAGAAAAAAATCTAACATAATGTTGACACATGAAATAAAATAACCAACCAATAATTGAACAAGTGAACAAAACTAAACCTGTCATATTCCATAAACTATGTAGACTTACAGACAAAGAGGAATCTTCTTGCAGGATCCGATATTCCCTGTTCCACAATAGGGCAAAATTCTTCAGTATGAGTGCTATGAGGAGTCGGAATCAAACTCAGACACACAGGGGTTCCTAGTTTTGGTCAAAGACCTTTATCAAAATAAAAAGGGGTTGAGAAAATGCCTCTCTGTCCCTCCACTAAAGGGTTTTCCCTACCTAAAACCAAAACTTAGGATCTGTCAGTGGTCAGAATTTCCAAAACAAAATGTCCTGTGTCCACATTTCTATTCTGAGCATCACATTCTAACAACACAATTCTAAAGTGGAATGGGAAAATGGCTTTGGCCTTGAGTGATGCATAAATGTTCAGAAAGATAATGCGTAACTGCAACACAAAAAGTTCCAAAAGACAGAATTTCTCACTCTAGAGGGCGGTTCTCCCCCTGGGTTTCACTTCACTCTGTTTCCATTCAGGATTATAAATCTCTTGAGCATCAACATGACTGGCACACAAAACAACTTGACATTTCGACTTTATCGTCTTAGGATACCGGGTGTACTCTCGTGCCAGGTTTCTTTTCAACTTTCATATATTTGCTTGGCCTTTTCCTGTTGTGCTCTGGTCAGGATTTCTTGAGTTAATTACGTGTTACACTTGTATTCATCTTCATGCCTGATATGGTTTCCTGTCAGGGCTTTATCATAAATACATATGTTCACAATTAGGATCCACCTGGTATACTCTCCTGCCAGTGACTTTCTTTCATAAACACTCTTACAACTATCTCCTGCCTGGTATACTCTCCTGCCAGGGCTTTCTTACATATGCACTTTCTTGCACCTTCAAACACACCTTCAAATTGTCTAGTATACTCTACTGTCAGAGCTTTCCTATGTGGATTCAGCACACATTTCCAATACTGATAGTCTCTTATATTAGCTTTTTCTGGTATGGTATCTGCCTGGTATACTATTCTGCCAGGACTTTGTTCACATGTGTTTTGCATACACTCACACAGTTGAAAGTCTCTTTTCTGATGACTTTGTCCCTTTTATAACAATGTTCACTTGCATGCATTCTTTCCGGGGCGGTTTTGTTCATTAACTGTGCTTGCATGTCTGCAGACATGTCCTGGTGTCCCCCCTTCTCTACTGTGGACTCCCCAGTTCTTCTTGGCGTATTTTGTCTCTCCTGTGGTAAACCAGAGGGATCGTTCAGAGCCCTGCTCGCCCCTTCAGTTTCTCGCCTTCTCTGCTATTCGCAGTACCCACAGGGCTCTCTTGCGTCTTCCCGAGCTCTGGTAAGTTTGAAGTGACCTTTTAACACCTGCAAAAGACCCGTTCTCTCGGCTTCTGGCATCCCAGCAGTGTGTTATACCACACGGTCGGCTTCCCAGATGCAGTCTTCTCCCAGCAGAATCTGTGATTGGACAGCTACTTCAGCTGTTTAAATTTCCCTGCTGTAGGCAAGTGCGTGTATCAACTGGAGCGCAGTTGGTGCTCTTGGCCTTGGGTGATTTATATTACTAGAACCCTCTCTATTGTCCAAGCCGTCATCAGGTCTAGGTTTGATTACTGTAATGCTCTCTTTGCGGCACCTTGTCACACAACATCTGCAAGATGCAGGTGTTCCAGAACAATGCCCTTTGTGCAGCACTCAATATTTCAAAACAAGAACACATCTCAGCGGCAAAAAGAGATTCCTACTGGTTTCCGATTGCAGAACGGATCATTTATAAAAACCCTTTCCATTACCCACCGATGCATCTCCAACTCAGCGCCTCCCTACTTGGTAAAGAAAATCATGAAGGCACACTCTTCCAGACTGTTGAGAGCGGCCTCTGCACACCGGTTGGTCCAGCCCAAATTCAAACAAACCAAAGGAGGAGGCTCCTGCTACACCACTGTGGCAGCTAACCAATGGAAAGCTCTGCCGCCCACCTTGAGAGCTGAGCAATCATACTGGGCCTTCAGAAGAACTCTGAAAACTTGGCTATTGGCAAATGCTGCTGGGGTCTTCCCAGGTGCATGGATTCCTTCTTGACATTTCCTGTGTTTAACAGGTTCTGGAGCAGCGTCTTGATGCTCTGGGGCTTAGAGTGCTTTATGAATGGAAAAATAAATAAGTAGATCTGTGTAGACCGCTTTAATGATTCTGGTCTTTTCTGAGACTCCACAGTGTATAGTAGCGTTAGAATACCTTCGTGCCCCAATCCGATTGCAAGTTTTATTGTGCTTCAGCTTAGCTACTAAGATTTGATGGGCTTTATCCCCTTCACTATAATAGAAATGTCTGGTGTGAAGAATGGCTTTGGCTGATCGACTCGCATACAGCATGTCCAACTTTGCCCTGGCGTCCACAAGACGCTGAGTATTTTCGATGAGCCTCTCACTTTATGTATTCTCTCTGCATCCCAAACCTCCTGTTCAAGCCCCTAACGTGTGTGCTCATGTAACCTCATGAATACTGTTGTTTTTGTGATGAGTTCCCCTCTAATAATAGCCTTACTAGCATCCCAAACTAGACTTGGTGAAATGTCCCCTGATAGTTCTCCCAAAATAATTGTCTAAAGCATCGGCTATGTGTTGTCTCGTCACTTGGTTCCTCAGTACCACATTATTCATTTGCCATGGCGCATGCTCAGGGGGTGAGGGTGCCAGATTCAACATGGTCAAAGAGACTGGTGTGTGATCAGTAATTGTCATAGGATATATTTCTATCCCAAAGGAATTAGTGGTCAATGAAGGGGCAACTAGAATCATATCTAATCTGAAGTAGCTTTTATGAACTGCTTTGAGAAATGTATTGTCTCTTTCCCCTTGATGATGAAACCGACAAGGCTCAATCAGGTCTAACTCCCTCAATAGTTTAGTGAATTCCCTAAAATTCCGTAAATATACAGGAAGGGCCAAAGAAGACCTGTCCATGTGCGGGTCAACTACACAATTAAAATTTCTCCCAAGGAAAAGCTTGCCTTCTGCTGCAGGGAAGGCATGGTATCACAAGTATGGCACTGATACAATGGATACAATTTGTAAAACCTTTATTGAAAATGTTGGGGTCAGAGAAACTCCTATTTTGCCCTATAACTAAGATGGGAGTAGCCTCGACCATCAAACGATAAACCAAACAGTCCTAGTGGAGTCTGTCAAATCAAAATGGCCTATGCCAACTAAAACCTAGTGACTGCCCTATCTCTTGTACAAAAAGTGTAAAAAGGAGAAATGTATGCAAAGGAAAAATCAGTGTTCAAAAGAATAAAGGTAGCTGAACCAGCTCTCCTCCTAACGTCAAATCTCAAAGAGTAAGGCTATGCTTGTAGAGAGAATGACAAACTCTGACTCAGTTTCTGAAACTCTAAGCAGTTCAAAACACCACTGGCCTTCCACATCAAAGTCTTTGTCTTTACTTTCAAAATTGTATTCCAACATAAAGTTTACAAAGGTCTCCCATCTGCCAGGCTCAGACCTTACAACACACATATCCTGTAGGTCCCCCTCTGTCAGGTTCAGACCTTACAGAACACAGATTATGTACATCCCTTCTGTCAGGCTCAGACCTCTCATTTCACAGTTCAACACAAACTTGCCAGGGCTCTCTTCCCCAAGCTCATTGTTTTTTGAGTCTCCCTCAGTGGGGCTCGGACCCCTTTCGAATGTCAAAGATTTTCAAATGTGCGTGGTTTTCTTTGCAGACCACCGGAGGACCACTTCGACTCAAAGTTCATATTTACTTTGACTTAGTTCACTTTCGCTGTTTGTTCACTTTATAACATCAAACAATGTACCTTTCACTGAGATTTTCGAATGGGCTACTTCGCTTCACCACTCTGTTACTTAGTATTGCTTATCTCACAGCTACCTTTTACTTTAAAGTGCATTCTCAGGTCTGCCTTTCTTCATGTCTCATCCACATGCGAGCAGCCTTCACTTGTGACATAATGTTGCTACTTCATTCACTTTAACACACACCGGTCTCTCAGGCCTGCTTGCCAACTCACCGACTGTGTGTGCTTCTTTCTTGTTTTGATACTTCCAATTTATGAGTCAAGGTTAGTACCACAGGCTTGGCCTCACCTCCCCAACTCTGACGTTCGCTGGCATGCTTGAAATACAATGCAATTTTCACTGGTGGAATCTGGCCTTCTCCACGTGTCTGAGGTTTGGAGGAGGCAACGACCTACAGTAGGGAACACTTCAGGTTTTCGGCCTGATGCTCTCGTCCCTTGCTCTGTTGCTCTGCTCCAGTAGGTGTGCCTTCATCCCGGAAGTTCTACTCATACTCGTGTTGCGCCTTGCTCAAAGTGTGTATTTGGGTGTTGCATTTTATTCGGAGAGCTAACTGGTATCAGTTGTATGTACTTAGTGTAAAGTGCCTGACATTGCCTGACCCAATTAACGGGACATATCCAGTACGATGTGAGAGAGTTAGTCTGGTTACTCTCAGTCACCCTCTTCCTCGGCTCAGTGTTTGTGTAAAAAGTGGGGGGGGGGGAGTTGGGACTTTGGAAAATCCTAAAAATAGGATTGGGTAGATGAACACAAAAAGGGGGAATACCGCTTCTCACCGTCAGCTGTCTCACCCCCACTTCCCGAAGACCCCTCACCCAGGTGATCCTCCCGCACTGGTCCACCCCCAGGAAATGGATCCAAGAGCAATGGCCATGTCCTGGCCACCTGGATGGTCCCTGAGAACTAGCGGGTGAGACAACCTTTGGTTTCTCACACCGCATAGGTGTGTGTCACTGGGATTAACTGCAATAAAAAGGAGCACCAATTCTCATTCAGGGCATATACCACCATACAAGTCATTGGGCGCCCACATAACCTTCCCTTTATAGCCAAGTATCTACCCCCCCTTCATATCAAGAAGCTTATACCTAATGGAAAACTGTGGGTTACGGGTGAGAAGAATAGGCCGGCTCCCTTCTATCCTGAGGAGGCAAAGAACCTGGAGACTCCACTGTGGACCAAATGGCCAGGCACTGTTACCAGGGGGTGCTTGAACAGGGGATCAACAACTGAATCCTGCTTTGTCAGCAATTGGAAGAACAGAAAATAGCTACTTTCCTAGCAAGTCTGAGGGACCCAAATGCTCAGGCAGAAAATGAATGAGAACTAATTGAGTTCCTAGTGGCTAACATTGTGATTGGAAGACCGACGTTTAGGAAACATGTGAACTGTTCTTCAACTGCCAGTATATCCTAAGACATGCCAAATGCAATAGACAAAAGTCAGGCATACACATTGTGTGTTACTGCGGAGAGTGGCACACCTGAAGAACATCAAGATAACCCTTGCTGACATAACTGAAACATTACAAGGTGAGGTACATGACCAAATCCACCACGGAAAGCACTGATATTAGATAAGATGGCATAAGCACAATCCTCAAAAGTTCAACCTTGTCAGGAAATACATCCGTTCTGGAGACAACCACAGATTGGTTACCACACTCTTACGTCTGTATAGAAACTTTAATTCATGAACTGGGCGCTGATGTTTCACCTTTGTTTGTCATCATTGCAACAAAAGCAATCCATTCTCTCGGTGGGTTAACAAGTGTACTGTGAGAAACCTGAGGGTATCCTCACTCCTACTCCCCGTGGTTCCTCTTCTCAGGTGGGCAGGGAAAGGCCATCACTTTTAGATCCTGACCCTTAGGGTGGAGAAGCGAGGCAGGATCACCTGAGTAGAAGGTCCATGGGGATGGGGAGTGGGATGCCCACAGGCGAGACATGGTATCCTCCTTTCCCTATTGAATACCAACCTAACATGCCCCAGCCTTTACATGCTATTGTAAAACCTCTCCACTCATTTCAACACATTAGACCTCTAATAGTACTGGGACGAAGAAGAGGCAACTAAGAGTAATGAACGCAAACCGTTCACTACTCTACTTCTGGGACAAAGGAGACGCTTGCTGAGTACTTGCAAGATCAGGCATGTCTCTTTAATTATAGTCAGGCAAACCCAATTAAGAATCCATACCTGCAACCTGTCAAGTGGATGCAGGTGTATAAAGGGAGAGGGAGACCAGTATAACAGCAAAGAGAGCAACAGGGAGGCCTGTGTGGGAGAGTCCATCAGTGGACACTTCTTGGAATGAGGCAGCCATGGTGAGGCCTGAGAGGCAGCCAGGACTCTGGTCGATGTCCATTGGACCTGCAGAGCCCCGGGCAAGCAGGGCCTTTAAGCTGCCACAGGCCTGCATGGGAGCCTTCATGTGAGAAAGAGAGCAGCTGGAGTTGCGAACGAAGAAAAAAGGAGAAAGGAGGCTGCCCATGTCCGTGCCAAAACAGTGGAATTGCCTGCATGTGGAGAACACCATGGGGCTCACAGAGGCCAAGTGGCTGGCCTGAGAAGCAGATAGGAAGCAGCAAAGCCGTCAGAGCAAAACGCAGAGGACCAGTGAGTGTTGGGGAAAGCCACTCAACAGCTCTCCACAAGATGACGTGTGCCTGGTAACCGCATGAATTGCAACTCACATTGGCATCAGTGCAGTGTAGCCACCCCCCACAACTGAACAGAGGTAGGACCTGGCATTGGTGGGGTCCAGAGGAAAAGCGGGATGGAGAGCCGTGATGTCAACTGGTGGCCGGTGGTGGCAGTGAGCGGCAATGAAGAAGGGGATCTGATGGCGATGCTGTGCCTTGGATTTCAGTAGGAAAGGCTGGCGCCTTTGATGGGGTGCTTGTCTCTAACCTGCACAGGGCGTGAGACTGGATTCCAGTATGAGACCTGGGGGAAGCAGGCTGTAGCCCAGCCGATCCTACTGTAACCCAGCTTTGGGAGGATCCATTTGGTGGTGAAGAAGCTGGGCAAATAGCTTCCTACCTGTCCGGTGTTCCTTCCCACAGTAGCTCGAGCTGGGGTGCATACCAAAACAGGCCCCCAAAGTGAATGTGATAGCCTTTTGGGGGTGGACTGGGGGTGCCTTGTTGCCCTACGTGGGCCTTGATTGACAGATAATGCCTGTAGGGCAAGAAGGGCTAAAGCACTGCACCAGGAAACACATGGCCCCCAACATAACAATGGCAGGACCCACGACCAAAGTTACAGGCCCGAGCTCCGGGAACATAAAGCAGATGCTACAGATGCAGGAACAGTTGGGAAAAAGGCAACCTACCCTGGTGTGCACAGGTCCACATGGAAGCACCACAGCAGACCTCATTGAACACGATGAATGGCCCTTCTATAAGGGTGGACTTGAGAGGTATGCTCCATGAGTGGGGGCGAGAAATCCAGGGCAGCACACACAAGCGGGCTGGAACAATAGCAGAACTCAAGTCACATATCAAAGCTGCTGAGACCCTCTTGGAGGAAGTGGAGACTACTTTAGGGGAATAGACCCACGAAAAAGCCCTCCTCACAGAGAGAAGGGTCTGCATCAGAACAGATCGAAGAACTCCTGATGAAACAAGAGTATGCAGAGAATGGCACGCAGTGGAACATTATGATTCAGGGGATCCCCAAGCAGGTGCCTGATCAGGAGTGGGAGGACTTCTTGGAGGGCCAGATCTGTCAGATCCTACTTCAGCTACCGAAAAGATCACACTGGATCGTACCCATACAGTTTACATCTCTTTGCAAATGAAAAACAAATTACCACCAAACGTGTGCACTAGGGTACACTTTTTTTGCCAAAAGGGGGAGATAATTCTGGAGGCGAGGAAGCAGAGCAGGGTCTGATCCAAGCACTCTAATCTCCTACTATTTCAGGACCTGTCAATAACCACATTGATGAACAGGAGGTGCCTCGCTGTGGTCACCTCATGGATCTGCGAAAGAAAGATTAGATACAGATGGGGCTTCCCCTTTCAACTACTATTTAAGTATGGCGGGCAGAAATAACATCACGAAAGAGGAAAAAGCCTTGTCTCTGTGGAAAAACAAAAGGACACCCACTGCATAGGATGACAACAAACAGCGACAGGAGCTAGATGGTCCCACCAGAAAACAAGGCCCACCTAATAGAAACAAACTGCAGCTAGATTAAGTCCACTTCTGGTCCCGCAATTACACCAATGAGACCTCATGCTGCTGCAGACTAGCCCGGCAGAGCTGGACTTTTAGGTGATTTGCTGTGACTTAAAGGGACAGTCCCCAGGGAAGGACCGCTTGACTTCCATGGTGGGTAATTGAGGCTAGCAGCATCTCCCAAAATGGTTGAACCTAATGCTGTTGTGGGATACATGGGGTTTGGGGTCTATTTTTGCCCTCAAACGCGGGATGATTGCTAGAAGGTGTGGAACATTTCTAAAGTTCCCATGGCATTAAGCCTACAGTCTACTCACCTGTCATGGCCACATAGGAAGGTCCACAGGATCCAGTACAGTTGGACACAGTCCAGGCACCTTTGGCTCCAGGCTCATGATAAAGTGTGCTCTGCACACTTTTATTCTGGTGCACGTGTTAGTTCCTCCCCTGCAGGGCCCCCACATGCATCCAGGTTGGGCATGGTCATAGGAATACATTGGGCTGTACGTGCAGCATCTTCTGGGAGTGGCAGGGTGGGGCCACAAGGCAGAGCACAGGGGTGTGACTGGGACCAGGATATTTAGGCCTTCCCCGCCCGCATGCAAGCGCTTCGCGTTAGTCTGCTCAAAGCAGCGTAATGGTCACCGATGCCTGAAGTGCTTCTTACCTGATTCCAGTGATAACATCACCTGGAGCGCATCCTTACCTGTTCCGGGCTTCCAACTCTTACTCAGGAGATCATCTCGGCCAGCATCCTCGCGGATCCAGCCATCCATCACCCGCTGGCAGGTCTTCGGATAGCTGCTCCCCGTCTGACTTCGCCAGGCCATCCCAGCAGGAAAAAAGGACAAATAAGGTTAGAAACAACATAAAGACATTACAATCCTCGCGCTGGCCCTTAAGCCAAAATTACCATCTATTTGGGACATTGTAAACTCCTCAGGTCTCCATCAGGGATCGCTTCCAGTACCGCGACTCCGTTGGGCCTCTCATCACCTATTAGGGAGAAGGAAAGACATTACAAGGGATACGGACAATAATCGCGGAAAAAAGGACATTGCAAAAGAATACGGACAATAATCAATGTTGAAGAACACTTACTTTTGAAGTGGTTCAGCCACATCCGGTCTGGGCTGCCACGCACATGGACCAGTGAAGAAACTAGATCTATCTAAGGCGCCCCTGCACTTGAGAAGCAGGATGGAGAGATCACCCTCATAAATAAACAGGAGCCGTATCAACAACCAGCGCAGTCCACAACACAGGAGCAGGGGAAGAAGTCTGACCCAGCGGAGCCAGTTCCAGGGAGGGCTGCAACCGTGCCCCAACGTCCCCACAGAGCCAGGTGAGCGTAACATCACCAGAGATGTTTGTTGGTTACATTTTACACTTGTATTGGTTGTTGTTTCCAGGTTGCACATCACCAATCACTTAGAAGAGTAAGGGGTGCACCTACTATTTCTCTGTCATCTGTTCTCCTGGGAGACACAATTTATGTGCCCGAGGTCAGAGTAATGGTCTGCATTGCAAATGGCTGAAGTAAGATTAGGAACATGAAATGCTCGAGGGCTTAACTCCACAGTAAACACAAATCGATCTTTAGAAGAAAGAAAGAGCTCCAGTGGGACACACTTATTGCCCCAAGAAGAAGGGTGGATGAAGAATAGGAATACTCGCAGACGTTCTTTGCCTCCTCTGGATAGAAGGAGGTCGGCCTATTATTCTCGCCCTTAACACACAGTTTTCCATTAGGGATAAGCTTCTTTATATGGGGGTAGATACTTGGCTATAAAGGGATGGTTATATGGGGGCCCAATGACTTGTATGGTGGTATATGCCCCGAATGAGAATTGGAGCTCCTTTTTATTGCAGTTAATCCTAGTGATACATGCCTATGGCCATTTGGTCCATAGCGGAGTCTCTAGTTGTACTTATATCAGGCTCTTGGTCAGGGAAACGTGCAATCTCAACCTCAGTGGTTGCTGTTGCCCCATCTGCATTTGAAGTTGTCTGCTGTTTGAGAAACCAGAAGGTGTCTCACCCAATAGTGCCAGGGGATCTGTCATCCAGATGGCCAGGACACGGCCATCGCTTTTGGATCCAGTTCCTGGGGGTGGACCAGTGTGGGAGGATCACCTGTATGAAGGGTGAGGGGTCTTTGGGGAGTGGTAGTGGGACACCGGATGGTGAGATGCTCTATCCCCTTCCCTGTAACACCTTTACCCCATGCTACCAGGTAGGATATTTAGGAACTCAAACCCCCACCCCGCTTTTACAACACAAACACGTTCTCACAGACAGACCGCTATGAGAGTATCTGGACTAACACTCGAGCCATATACCTGATATTTCACAATACAATGGTCAGGTAAGGTCAAGCAATTATTGACCATCACACACTTCACTTCCATTACACTTCCCCACACAGTTAAAAGGTGGAGCATGAGAGCACACATTGAGCGAGGCAAAGCACACAAGGAAACAGCAGTTCCAAGAGGTGAGTTTAACAGGAGGAGAAAGACAGCAAAACAGAAGGGGATCACAAGGAGGGAAGTTCCCTTGACATTTTCGACAAGGAAATGTTACTTTTATGAAGCCTCGAGAATAGAAAGTGTAAGACCAGGAAACCAGACTGAGGTATCCTGCATTGTGTGTTGGAGGTACCCGGGGCCCTCCCACATTGATAATACTGGCGGGGAGAATCGCCAGCTGCTGTGGTACTCTTCTTGGCTCCAACAACAAATCAGCGTCTGTGAAATCAACACAGCCGGCGAGTTGGGGAGAAGGAAACAAGACCGGTCTG
This sequence comes from Ambystoma mexicanum, assembly GCF_040938575.1. Lineage (NCBI taxonomy): Eukaryota > Metazoa > Chordata > Amphibia > Caudata > Ambystomatidae > Ambystoma > Ambystoma mexicanum. The sequence continues at coordinate 739,241,507 of NC_090933.1, read as the reverse complement.
TGTTGAAGCCAAGATTGCAAGCCGCAACATTGTATGGCAAGCGCAGGAAAGAACATTATATGAAACGCGTGTGACCAACATGAGTAAAGTTGAACTGGAGATGAGTGATTGAATTTTGAAACCAACATACGATACCTTTGACAGAGTGGTCCAGCACAGCGTGGGTGCTCAATCGAAGGTCTCTGCACGGTATCCAGCTGAGAGTTGACAAAAGTGAAAGAGTGGCAAAGGATTGTGAATCAAAGTGGCCCTGCGATGGGTCAAGCTAAATCCTGTGCACATTCGAAAGTCTTCGATGTTGATACAGTAAAGAAAGTTTATAACAAAGTAGATAAATTTGGTCCGAGCCCAGCAGAGGGAGATCAATTGCAAGCTTTGGGTTAAAGCAAGTTTTGTGTTACAATAGATGAATTTGTCCGAGCCCGGCAGAGTGAGACTGATTGGAGAGTTTGTGTCAAAGAGGATATGAGCCCTGCGGAGGGGAATCCGGGATGAACCTTGAATCACCCGAGAAATTGGGTACGTGAAACTCCAGAGAACATTTTGTTAAAGTGGATCTGAGCCCGGCAGAGGGGGATCCGAGGTGAATAGTAAATCACCTAAGAAAATTGTGTATATGTGAAATACAAAAAGGAAAGGAACTTTATTGTGTGTTTGTTGCATTAGACCCTCAGAAAGAAGAGACTTTGAATGGCAAAGAGACTTTGGCACAGAAGACCATGATGTTGAAGTTTTGAAATGCACCTTTGTGCTAGAGAAGCCAGAGACTGTGCTAAGCTCGAGTGTGCTGCCTTGTCCCATGCTGAAAAGGTGGGTAAGGAAAGCCAATGGCTTGAAAATCCTGACATATCGGTTCTTGAACACTTTTCTTTTGCATAACATTGTTTCCCACACTATTTGTATTTAGAGGTAAGGATTGGCAATAGGTTTATTAGTGTAGGCCCTTTTATTTTGACAAGACACCACTAGGACTGCGTTATTATTATTTGATGGTCGTAGCCTGCTCTCATCTTTAGATTTAGAATTAGATAGGCGTTTTTCAAACCCGATTGTAGTTCAATAAACACTCTTGAACTGTGGTCACTTGTGTCTGTCTTACTGTTGATAGCATGCCTTCCTTACAGCTGTTCCTGATGTCCATTTCCTTACCAATGACTGCAGAAATTCTTTTTTTGGGTGGTGAATTTAAGACAGACAAAACCATTTGCTTGTCCAGACTGATTGCAAAACAATTTCCTAGGATTTGGATTTGTCTTTGCTACAATGGTTTTGTCAAATTCAGAATCAATTAAATTCTGATCTCATAAAACTTCCTGAGTGCAACAGGTTGGCAATATCAATATTTTGTATGCACAACAAGGATTGCATTATTTTAAAAACATCTACGAAATTATGTATTCATTAGTTAACTCCCAGATTGCTACTGCACTGGATCCTTCATCTCAGAAAGGTGTTGTGTGACTGACGGAGTTGGTTTGAGCAAATTGGCTGTCTTTGCTTTCCAAAACTTCTGACCGTGCTGCACTGGTGCTTGATGCATTTGTGTTCTCAAGTTTTCCAAGTATTAACTTGTCAAGCAAATGATGTTGTGACTCAAGCATTTTATCCATCTCTTTCCTATATCTGCTGATTAGTTTCGGCCGCACCGTATTTTTGTTTTCATAAACAATTATGAATGATCCTGTTTATTCTTGTTTGGAACATTTTTATGTTGTATGAAGAAAATTCCATTTATATACTAACAAGGTGGGAAAAATACTTGTTTTTTGCTGAATGGATGTTTGACTTGCTTCTCTGTTTTGGCATGAGTTTGACTGGGTTCCACATATGACCCACATATTATTAACAAGTAAGCAGCTAGTGCTTGAATGATATGTTTAAATATGTGGGTTTACATATATTGAAAAAAGCCTGCAGTTTTAAATAGTTTGCATATGTTCTCACCCAGAGTATGTAGCTTATACATGAGCACTGTGTGGCCCTCATTACAACACCGGCGCTAAACCATGGCGCTATTAGCACCATGGTTGGTGCCGGTTTTGTAATGGGTCCGCCATGGTTCAATGGGGAATTACCACCCCATTCCAAGGTTGGCGGGGCGGTAATTCCCATTGAACCATGGCCCTTCCCCATTCCCATTTTCGCCTCATAGGGCTCTATGGGAATGGGGAAGGCACTAAGTACGGTACCGCAAATTGCGGTACCGTACTTAGCATCAAGGTCCCTTTGCGGGTCCCTACTTTAACGGCTGGTGTAGACCAGCCGTTAAGGTCGGGTCCAGCAAAGGGACCTCGTAGTAAGGCGCTAAGTGTTTAACGGCGCTGCTGCCTTTTACGGCGCCGTTAAACACTTAGCGCCAGGGTCGTAATGAGGCCCTGTATCTAGATCTTACTGTGTGGACACCTGCTCCACCCACATGTATAAAAACATCCATATTATATCACACAGCTTGTGCTAGAGGTTGTGCATAGTTACAGTAAATGTTCCTCATAGGATTTGACCTATACTAGTACAGTATGTTTAAGTTAGCATTCTGATGACATGTTCCATCACTACGTCAAGTATGTTACGTGTGCAGTGTAAATCCCCTTTCAGTTATTTCCAATATGACGTTTTTCACATGATTTTATAACATCAGGTATACATTGACATTTTATTTCATTTGTAATAATCTATTGAAGTGAAGTCAATGTCTCTGCACATTTTTTCATCAATCTCCTTGACGTATCCATTGTCCAGTGCATGCATTTCTCACAAGACTTTACATTAGACTGTCCATCCGTTTTTAATTCAAAACGAGTGTACACTGTGCTATAGATAATTATATAGAATATATATGTATCATTTCATTCTTCTTTCAGATGGGGCACAGAGAAATGCACATTTCATTGCAATGATTTGTTTGGTAAAAATGTATCCTTCCATTATTTGCATTGCCAGTTCGAGTGTACCTGATGTGGGATTTAAAGCGTAAAAAACAAATCACGCTGACTAAAAGTATGGTCAATACGAGGTGGTTTTTCATAAAAAATCCATATTCAACATTTGAATTCTAGATTTTATGTCAGCTATCATTTAAGATAGGAAAAAAAGAGGTTTAGGTCAGTGTTCATCTCGACATGAAAGGAAAACATATCCATGTTTCCATCTTGCTTTTATGGACACGAAAAATAATTGTTCTTTATGGCATCTTGTGTCCTTTCTGGTAGTTGCCGGGTGAAAACAGAACATTTCCCACTGTAATGGGGCCTGCCCTTTCTTGCTTTTAAACGGGAAACATTCTATTTATCTTGCTCCGTTCTGACTGCTTATTTGCCAGTCAGTAGGGCTCGCCTTTCTTTTTCTAGCTAAAGCTTCATTTCTACAAAATAATATCTCAACTCCCTTAAATAGACTGTGTGAACTTTCTTTAACGCTGAGAAAACGTATCAACCTCCACCCTCTCTGATATCTCGTCTAACTTGGTCCCTTCTGAGAACCTGGTTAATGACCTCAATGTCTTTTTTAAACAAAAAATAGAACCCATTCTACAAGATATTACGCAGAATGCATCTAACTTGATTGAGAAATCTGAAGAAATAGCAACAATATCTGCCTCTTTGAATTTGAGACACTGATTCCGACAATCCTCCAGAATCTCAAACCTACTATACATGCATTTGAAGGATTCCTACCCAACGCTGCTATGACTAATGTGTGTCTATAAAGGATTTTATAACAGCTTTTGTAAAATTCTCTCTGAAAGAGGGCATTTTCCTGCGGGAACTAAAAAGCACCAACCCAAACCTCATCACTAAAATAAACATTTCTTGATCCTAACATATTGCAGAATTATCTTCCAGTGGGTGGTCTTCCTTGGCCAGCGAATATACTGGACAAAGTAGTGGCCTCTCAGCTACAGGCCAATCTAGACAAGCACCAAATCCTAGACATCAATCAATCTGAGTTTTGCCAATTTCATGGGATCAAGAAAGCGCTGATTGCAGTGTGAGAAGATGTGCTGAAGAACGCTGATGAGGGGACCTTACCGGTGCTGATTATGTAGAACCACTCTGCAGTGTTCGACACTGTACATTTTGATATCCTAATGTCTAGACTTTCAAATGTGGTATGGGTGTCAAAATAAGCATTGCCCTGGTGTTGTTCCTTTATGACAGACCGTTGGCAAAGAGTCAATTTAGGAAACTTCACTTCCACAGAAAGTAATGTAGTACACTGTGGAGTCCCACATGGTCCTCTTTTCCCCAATTCTTTTTAACATGTATATGCATCCCCTAATGAAAATCACTCAAAATGTAATCTCTCATAACATTCATATGCAGATGATACCCAGCTATACCTACAGACTGATGACCCCAATGTACTATTGGAAAATGTAATCGAATGCACCAATGAGATTGCACAATGGATGATCCAGAACAGATTACAACGTAATCCTACAAAAACAGAAATTATACTGTTAGGCTCAAAAGACCTATTAAATAAAGCAGATGCAGTACCTCCATCTCCACACTTGTTTGATAAGCTTTGATGCATGCCTCTAACATTACGAACCCCAGCTTCTATTGACTGTCTGATTTGGGCTGTAACCATCAAATTAGTACAACTATTCAATCAGTATATTATTCTTGTTAATTGCGTTGGTCAGTTCTTCCATTCCTCCACCCCACTGATGTCCCAATAATTGCAGGAACTCTGGTCAATTCAAAATTGAACTAAACTAATGCCATGTTAATAGGCATTCCTAAACACCAACTTAAACATTTGCAGGTGGCTCAGTATATGGCAGTCAGGCTGATTTCCAGGTCTCAAAATTTACCCCAGTGATTCAACATTTGAATTGTAGATTTGTTCTCATCTGTCATCTAAGATAGAAAAAGAACAGGTTTATTTCAGTGTTCATCTCACCATGAAAGGAACACATTTCCTTGTTTCCTTCTTGATTTTATGCATAGGAAAAAATAATAGTTCTTTTTGACATCTTTTGTTATTTCAGGTAGGTGATTGTCTTGTAGGTAAAAAATAGAATAGTTACCTCTGTGCTGAGGCTTACTCTTTCTTCCTTTTAAACGGTAAATAAATCTATTTTTCTTGCTCCATTCTGACTGCTTATTTTCCAGTCAGTAAGGCTCACCTTTTTTCTAGCTAAAGCTTCTTTTCTTCAAAATAATATCGCAACTGCATTAAATAGATGAAGTGAACTTTTTAACGCTGAAAAAGTGTATCAACCTTCACCCCATCATTATCTCTTCTAACTTGGTCACCTCCGAGAACCTGGTTAATGACTTCAATGTCTTTTTAAACGAAAAATAGAAGCCAGTTAACAAGGTATTATGCAGAATGGTGGTTGGTCATTTTTTCGAAAAAATAATGTCGAAAAAAAATGTCGAATTCCGTTTTTTAAATTATATATTTATTTTGGGGTTCGGGATAAAAAAAAATGGGTAAAACAAAAAAAACAAAAAAAAGGGGGGGTTGGGAGGAACCCCCCCATTTCGAAAAAAAAATGCATTAAAAAAAAATTCGACATTTTTTTTTCAACATTTTTTTTCTCGAAAAAATGACTTTCGACATTATTGGTTTCTACATTATGACTATAAACCATGCAGAATGCATCTATCTTGACTGACAAATATGAAGAAAACAGAACAATATCTGTCTCTTTGAATTTAAGACACCGATTCTGACACTAGTCTGACAATCGTCTGGAATCTTAAATCTACTATGCATGCCTTTGATGGACTCCCACAAAACGAAAGAGGTGATGGCTGTAAGGTTTCAAATCAATCTTAACCTCGGGCATTGCTCTGGCCAACCCGCCAGCCCATCATTCTTCACCTGCCAAGCCATTACAAAGAGGGAAGACCATATGCAAATCAGGCCTGGTCGTACCCCAAAAGTGGTAGCCCGGCCTGAACCACTTGGTCACATCCCTTCTGCACGAGACCATACCTGTCCCACTCGGGGTGACAAACAAAACGGAAGAGGTGATGACTGGAAGGTTTCAAATTAATCCTAACCTCTGGGATTGCTGCGGGCAACCCTCCAGACCATTGTTCGTCTCCTGTTAAGCCATTACGAAAGGCGAAAGACCATATGCAACTCAGGCTTGGTCCCACTCCAAAAGGGGCAGTCCAGCCTGAACTGCTTGGTCACAACCCTTATGTACAAGACCAAAGCATCCCCAGACATGTTTTCGGCTTTGTTGGGCTTCATCAGTGAAGAGTAGCTTGGGTGGATTCCCGGTCAATGCTGCAATGACTAATGCCTTGTCTCTAAAAAAATGTATAACAGCATTTGCTAATTTCTCTCTCAAAGAGGAGATTGTCTTGCAGGAGCTAAAAAGCACCACTCTAACAACACTACTAAAAAAAGAATCTCCTGATCCTAACATATTGCAGAATTATCTTCCAGTGGGTGACCTTGCTTGGCCAGTGAAGATACTGGAGAAAGCATTGAGCTCTCTCCAGCGGGCCAATCTAGACAAGCACCAAATCCTAGACATCAATCAATCTGAGTTTCGGCCCATTTCATGGGACCAAGACAGTGTTGATTGTGGTGTGGGACGATGTGCTGAAGAATGCTGATTAGGGGGCATTAATATTTTTGATTATGTTGAACCTCTGCAGCGTTCGACACAGTACATTTTGATATCCTACTGTCTAGACTTTCAAAAGTAACATGGGTGTAATAAAAAAGCATTGCCCTTTTTTCTGTTCCTTCATGACAGACCATCAGCAAAGAGTCAAGTTAGAAAACTTCACTTCAACAGAAAGTAATGTATACTGTGGAGTCCCACAGGGATCCACTTTGTCCCCATTTCTTTTTAATATTTATATGCAGCCCCTATTGAAAATCCTCTCAAAATGTAATCTCTCATATCATGCATACACAGCTATACCGACGGACTGATGACCCGAATGTGCCATCGGAAAATATCATTGAATGAAACAATGAAATTGCACAATGGATGACCCAGAATAGACTCCAACTTAATCCTATGAAAACAGAAATTATACTGTTACGCTCAAAAGACCTAACATAAAAACCAAAGGAAATACCTCCATCTCCACACTTATTTCGATTATCTTTGATTTATGCCTCTAGAATTATGAACCTGGCTCCTATTGACAGTCGGATTTGGGCTGTGACCATCACATTAGTACCACTATTCAATCAGTACATTATTCTCCTCCATTGCTTTGGTCAGCTCTTCCATTCATGAACCCCGATGATGTTCCAATAGCTTTAGGATCTCTGGACAAGTCACAATGAGACTATGTTAATTGCATGTTAATAGGCATTCCTAAATACCAACTTCAAAGATGACAGGCCGGTCAAAATACAGCAATCAGGCTGATTTTCAAGGTCTCAAAATGTACCTCAGTGATAAAATACCAAACAGACTTTAAGGGTGTTGGGAAAGGGGCTGCCCCACCCCCCCATGCGCTTTAGAGTGAGGGGAGATGCATTCAAAGCACTATGATGGGCTGGAGGTGGCAAGGGGTCCGAGAGAGGACTACCTCCCAGTACAGAAGGACCCTACACCAATATAATTAAATATAATCAACCCACATAGTATAGTGTCGAGCACGAGCAGCATTGCTATTTTGCGTAGTTAAGGGAAGGCCTGCGCAGCGAATGCAGCATTGTATGCACTAGGCACAAATTGTGAGACAAGGGAAATCTCCAGCCATGTCCGAGCTCCAATGAGAACAGACCCTCAACCGCCACAACGCCCATTCATTGGTCTAATAGTGTTGCAAAGATGTTAGAGAGTAATGTCCCCTACAAGGCCATGGTCACAGACCGGCATCTGGTGTGGATGTTATGTCTGACTGGCCAAAAGCATGACCCGGCCCATCCACAGGCGACCATGAGTTATAGCCCGTATACTTGACTAAAACAGAGGACCCCTGAATTCCATGGCACCAGGTGCCCACCAACCCCAAAGTAACAAGTCCTGAATTGTTCAAAGAGAACAGACAGGAAACATTGTTGAAGTGACAATTGTGTGATTTCTATTGCAAGGTGCTGGGAGGGATACATTATAGTTCAAAACGAGGGTGGAGACCTTGGAGACTGATGGCGAGGAAGGAAGTGAGTGAAATGTGTGTGGGAAGGTTAGAGTACCCCAGAACAACCTATGTGTCCATCTTAAGGCCTGCCAAGTGCACAGTATGAGTGATAAAAAAGTTTTATGATAGGAGTATAATTATTTTTTTCTTTGCCCTTTGATGTGAGAAGAAGATAATCACTGCAGCACCCACGTGACGGAAGACGGACGGATTGGGCTGGAACCAATGGCCTGGCATCTCCTATGGAGCAGGTGGATCCTGTATAAGTACACACCAACCAGTCGCACAGGATTTACTACATGTATTGTGTAATGTATGACAATGTTTTTCTTTATAAGATCCTGCTTGTACTACTTTTCAGCAGAACGTTCTTAGCAGCAGAGTTCTTTGCTGTTGCTCTCATCTGCACATGAGATTAAAACTTGTTATCCTGACAAGATCGACTTGGGCCTTTCTTCCCTAGCGGGTTGTATTCTCTGTGGTGTGGGCGTTCAGGCACTTCACTTGGTGACCCCGACGTGATCCCATCGCCCCCGTATGTGCAGAGGCTTCCAGGTCGCTTCTCCAGAAGGAGCTGCACCCATCTACAGCAACCAGTACTGAAAAAAACATGTGTTTCGAGTGGTTTAGCAGGAGCCTTTTAAGAGAAGTCCTCTCTGCTCTGTAAAGCGGGGTGCGGTTCCAAGGAGAGTGTAGGGCGGTGTTGAAACCTTGTGACGGAGGAGTTCGGGTGAGCACGCACAGGTGAGTAGAATCCTGCAAACAATAACAAGTAGGGAACAGATGCATGGGGAAGTGTGTGAGGTGTGAACACGTGGGGAGCAAGGTCGTTAATGTGACCTGGGTGAGGTTAGGGTTATTTGTTGTTAAAATTTGAACTATGAAGACAGTATTTTGGTAAGGCATTATAAGGTAAGGAAAAGTAAAGCAGGTAGCCCCACTTCGGAAGGAGAGGGAAGGTGGTACAACAAGACAGTATATTATTTAAAGGAGAAATATAGAAATAAAACTAATGGTCTCATAATAGGACTGGAATAAGTATTGGTTGTTATTTTAGATTGTTATTTTATTGTATTATATTCATATTTTATTGGATAAAGAACAGGCCCTAGAAGGGGTGGTAATTGTGTGCGCTGTGGTGTGGTGTGGCATTGGATGGTTTTGTAGAGTGGTGTATGTGTGCAAGGAAAGGGGACAGAAAACGGTGGGGGTTGATTTTATTTTCCTGTTACAAGCAAGCGGCAGTGTGTGCAGCGTGTTATCAGGACTTTGTAGGGTCAGTAAGAGATAGACATCACTAGCATGGAGGGAGGAACATCAATAGAACACATCTATAAGGCCCAGCCACTGTATCCTGACAGGGAGGAGAAATATCATAAGCAGTGGATTGGAGAGACAGGAGGAGGGGGGAAGCCCTGCCCATGGCCAGGGAAGGGCTTGCACAATAAGGGCATCTTAGAACACATGTGCACATATTTAGTAGCTAAGTATAAGGGGAAGCAGCTACAGAAGAGAAAAGAAATGTTAGATCCCTGGCGTATGTTCGAAGACACAGCAGACCAAGGGGACGAAGCAGAGGCACAGAGACAGAAAGATGGAGAGTGCATGAACGGAAAAGGAGGGGGTGGGGCACCAGCAGAGTGTAGGGGAGTATATCCCTTGATAAAATATCCCACAGAAGGGTACATAAATCCAATCTATGTACCTGTTGTGATAGGGACCCCTTCTGTTGTGGTAAGGACTCCTTCAGCACAAGTAACACCACGGGCTACCACTCCCCAACCCCATACGCAAACCCGCCTGAAGTAACGGCATCCACGGTTGTCAGGTTAAGAGAGTTCAAAAACAGTTTGGCAGCATTGTTAACAGAATTATCGGCATCCATGGTTGTCAGGTCAAGAGAGTTTAAAAACAGGTTGGCAGAGTTGTTAACAGAATTGAACAGGTTACAAGAACCCTCAGGCGATGGACGTAGGGGCACCAGAAGATGGATCAAGACAGTGGAAATCAGGAGATGTGTATCTTAGAATGAATCAGAGAGGAATAAAAATTGTATGTGTCAAAAAGGAAGAGGGCAGAGGTTAGTGGACATATTTAGATCAGATACAGTGGTGGGAGATGTCGAGAAGGAGGACGATAGTGACTCGTTCACAGAGGTCCAGGGTGAAGAAGAACAAGGGGGTGAAGTGGCGGCTGAGAGTACCCCCTGAGCAGTAGGCATGTGGGGCAGGGGCAGGTTGAGGAATAGGACTGGCCGGATGGAGACAGTAAGGAAAAGGGGAAGTGTGAAGAAGGGCATGAGAAGTGGGGTGAATATGCAGATGCTCCAAATACATAAAGGGGCGTGGAGAACACAGTATGTGCCCTGGCCCAAGATGGATAAGAACTATGTAATTAAGACCCTCCCACAGCTCACAGCAAGGGCAAGCAAGTGGATATATGAATTTGAAAAGCAAACATCAGAGGTGCCCCTGGCAATAGGGGATCGTAAGAGCTTGATGGTGCTATAATTGGGGACGAGGCTGGGGATGTGTGGGTTAAAGCTGGATATCTGTGAATAACCTTGGGGGACGATGAACATGGTGGAGCACCATTTAACAGAATTAGAGCACAAGGGTGGGAGGCGTTACGGAGGGCTTTCCCGGATACCCCCGATTTACAGTCCCTGACTCAGTGTAGAATGGTTGATGATGAGGATCCAGCAAAATGTATTCTTAAATTACCAGAGTTGTGGAGAGCTGAAGCGGGAGGACTGTGGGATCGTCCAATATATATATATATACATATCTATTTTATTCTTAAGAGAGGATTTCCAAAGGAAGTGCAGAAGGCCTTAGATAAAATTGTCGGTATTGAGGCAAAGGGGTGGCTGGAAATACAGAGCATAATAGTGCAACACTGCAAAAGGTTTAAGGAACGGGAGAGGGAAACAGCTCAAAGGCGTCAGGCAGAGGAAGCTAAATTGGTGGGAAAGAAATTGGCAAAGGTTGTCGTTCAGGTGCCTGTGTAGAAGCTTGTACAGGTAGAGGGGAGAGAAAGTACCCAACAAGTTGTGAGCACCACTATTGCTGCACTCTTAACAGAAGGAGGACAAGGACAGTGGAACAGGGAACAACAGTATCCCGGCCCACAGTGGCAAAAAGGAGGACTGCTGCAAGGAAGAGGGGGATTTAGAGGAGCAATAGGAGGAGGATTTGGACCAAGACCAGAGGGGGTGGGTTTGGATCATCCCAATGTTGAATAAGTTAAGGTGAGGGCATTTTGCAAGGCAATGCAGGAATGCAGGAGCCAGTCTGCAGTGGGGTATAATTACGGGTCACAGCAACAGGACCAAGGGCCCCAAGGACTAGGGTATCTGCAACAGGGTCAAGGATATCAGAACCAAGGGTATCCCCAGGGGCAACACCAAACATATAATCAGCAGCCTTGAGCAATTGACATGCAAGTGTGGCCTCCGCCACAGCAACAGCAGGGCAGGGCTGCCCCGGTAAGCAGGGTAGCAAGTCTGGCAACCGCTCCCTTTGAAGGAGCAGCAGTGACGGGGTTAATCCCTTCTCATTAACTGGAACAAACACATATCCTGATTAGGAGAGCCTACAGAGAGCGCTCACGTGTCCAATCTGGTCAACAACTATCCACCCTGAAGAGGAACCTTTGGTGGGGGCAGAGATAGGAAATAAACAGTTCATATTTATGGTGGACTCCGGTGCAATTAAATCATGTATCATAGAGAGAAATTGTCCCTTATCAGGAAAATATATTGACGTGCAGGGATTTTCTAGGGCTATTTAAGGTTCCATACATTGAGGAGCAGGATGTGAAGATGGGAGGGAGGGTAATACGGGTGCCCTTACTATATTCTGAAAGTTCCCCTGTTAATTTACTAGGCAGAGACCTGCTCAGCAAATTAAACATGACGATATAATTTACAGAACGTGGTATAGTTTGAGCCATGCCTGGGATGTGTTCTATAAGAACGATGTTGATAATACACACAATGACAAGGGAGGTGGTGGTCTGTGGGATTCCCGTGGACCCTGATATTTGCTTGTGGAGGCGGTGCCCCAGATTGCCAAACAGTGTTGGCGAGTGCCCACAGATTTTATCTTTCGTCAGCCAGCAGTGTCACCTGAGGTGGTGGCGGGAATGATATTGCCGCTGGATTTGCAGGGATTGTTGTCTCCGACAAGAGAGTTGTCATGTTAGGAATTGACAGGGATGGGTGTGAGTGGCGCACATTGCTCTGTGTAGATCCAACAGTACAGCTAAAGGAAATGACGGATGACAAGGTGTTTGAGAATAACAACAAAGATGCAGAGATAATACAATAGAATTGTATCCCCTGTTATATAATGATACAGTACCGAAGACTGCATTGCCCGCTGATGGCAGTATTGACTCCACCCCTATTTTGTTATGAAGATTTACACCACGTGCCTTACCAGCTATGGACTACAAATCCAGATGATGTAGGATTAATGAAAGACGTGAACCCTGCGCGTATAACACTGAGGCCAGGGCGGTACTGCCCAGGGCAAAACAATATCCATTGTCAAGGGAGGCAGAGGAGGGTATTAGAATGGCATACATGCCCTACTGGACAAGGGGATCATTGGTCAATCAACGACTCCATGTAACAAAGCGATATACCCGGTCAAGAAATCAACAGGGGGCAATTGGAGAATGATCCAGGATTTGCGCCCCTCAATGATTTGGTGCAGAAAGAATTTCCAGTTGTTCCGAAACCTGCGAAAACTGTATGCAGCATCCCCAAAGAAGCCACATATTTCACTGTTGTGGACTTGAAACATGCATTCTTCTCGATTCCACTTCATACTGAGTCGAGGTACCTCATGGCATTTACCCAGGGCCAGATGAGGTTTGAACATACTAGGTTACCTCAGGGGTTACGCAAAAGCCCAAGCATATTAAACAGAATACTGCATGCTGATTTACGGAATATTCAGGTGCCTAGCACGATTATTCAGTACATGGACGACCTGCTAATGTGTAGTGACTGTGAATAGCACCGTGAAGGGACTAACTGCTGGCCTGCAAGGGGTACAAGGCCAACAAGGACAAATTGCAATATTGTCAACAGGCGGTGCTCTATCTGGGACAGTTACTATCAGCCAATGGTAAAAGAATACTACCAGATAGGGCAGGATAAGTTTGCACCACTCCCAGACCTGCCTCAGTTACAGAAATGCAGAGGCTTCTGTGCTTGTGCAACTACTGTAGGGCATGGACCCTAGATTAGGCAGCATACAAGAGGCTACTTTTGGGCTGCATTATTATTTGATGGTCGTAGCTTGCTCCCATCTTAGATTTAGGTTTAGATAAGCGTTTGTCATACCCTTGATAAAGTTCAATAAACACCCTTGAACTGTGCTCACCTGTGTCCGTCTTACTTTGATACCATGCCTTCCTTACATTTGGGGCCTCATTAAAGGTTTGCCGGTCTGGAATCAACGGTGCTGGTAAAATCGTACCGGCACCGTTTTCCGGACCCGCAAACTAAGAGTTCTGCGGGCGGGTGCCATACCGCCTGCCAGGTCTGGCCTGGCAGGTGGTACGGCACTGCCCGCAGATGTACACGGAAAACACAGGCACCATTACAACATGGTGCCGGTATTACCACAGTCCCCATTCCTGTGGAGTCCTGTGGGACTATGGGACTCCACAGGAATGGGGATTAAGAAAATAGCTGGCGCCGGATTTGCCGAACCACCAGGGTTGTAATGCCCCGTTAAATCCAGCAAGTCTGGCACTGGTAATTCACTATGGGTCTGGCGGCAGCCTGCCGGTTTTACCGGCACAGCTACCACTGGACTCGTAATGAGGGCCGTGGTGTCAGAAATGGGATGTGACTCAATTGAAACAAATTGGGAACTCCACAATTCCATAAGCTTAGTCATAGAGCCTCCAACCCCTCTATTGCCAGGAAACAATCAATAGGCTTTCATATCTGTAGCAGTACAGAGGCTACTATCCCTCCTGGGAAAAGAGGAATGATTCCCACAGACTTAGTTTTGATACCCCCTCCTGGGTCTTATATAAGATTGGCCCCAAAATCTGGCCTGGCCTGGAAGTTCGGTATGGACATTCTAGCCGGCGTTATCGATCCTGACTTCTGGGGAGACAAAAGGTTCTCTTACAGAACCATGGCGAGATCCCATTTGAAGTACATTGTGGAGACAAATTGCCAAAGGGATTCTTGAAAACGATTTATTTCCTCATTTTAGAGAAAGTGAACCACAAGAAACGGAGGCTTCGGGGAAGCTGATGAACCATCGAACACTGAAAAGAAAAAGGGCGAAGAGCATACCATTGATCCCGAACTAGCCTTTGCCCCGCGAAATGACCCAGCTCTCGCTAAGGCTTTTTTACAAGCGATTCCCGAAGGAGAGGATGCAGAGAAGTTAAGCCTTTTCTTCTTCTTAAAGTAAGAATTGCTATATAGAAAAGAAAAATCCACAGAACGCTTGAGTAAAACCCAGCTGGTAATCCCTGAAACCCACCTAAAGATCGTGCTCGAGAATGTACATTCCCATCTGTCCGGGAACACTTAGAACCATCCAAAACTCAGGCACACGTCAGCGGAAAGTTTTACTTGCCAGGTATCCATGCTGATATAACATCCTTTATTCAGACAGGTGAAATATGTCAGAAAACCAGTACTCAGATGTCATTGTCTGCCCCTTTGAATCCTTTGCCAATCATAAAAGATCCTTTTTCAAGAATTGTAATGGACATCATTGGACCTCTAGAAATATTTAGACTGGGCAACAAACATGTCCTCGTGATTGTCGACTAGGCAACCAGATACCCCGAGGCATTCCCTATGCGGAACAACACCACACGGCAAATTCTAAAGCACCTCCTACCACATTTTTCTAGAGTTGGCTTTCCTAAGGAAATCCTAATGGATAAAGTATCACAATTTAGGAGTACGCTCATGGGGGTAGTCAAGGAACTACTCCATATCACCAACTTACAAACTTCAGTGTATCATCCCCAAACAGATTGTTTGGTAGACAGAGTCAATAAAACGCTTAAACATATCCTAAGAAAGTTGGTAGATAAAGATGGGAAGGACAGGGACTGTATGATCCACTGGGCACTGTTTTCAGAGAGAAAAACCCTGCAGGCATCTACTGGATTCTCTCCTTTTGAGCTACTCTATGGGAGAGAACCTACAGATGGCCTGGACGTGCTTAGGGAGACCTGGGAAGAACGAGAAGAGGCACCCATTCCCCTTTCGCAGACAGCTACTAGACTACGAGAACATATGAGACTTGTTCGCAATCTAGTTTATACTCATTTGGAAAAAGCCCAAATCCAGAAAAAATCTTCCTATGACAAAAAGGTGAGCTTAAGATCGTTTTAAATAGGACAAAAAGTACTGGTCATCTTGCCTCTTCACCTCGGAAAACAAGCTTGTCTCTAAGTGGCATGGGCATATGAAATACTGGAACTAACAGGGACCTGTACTTATAAGGTAGCACAACCTGACAGGAAAGAAACGGTCCATCTATATCAAGTATATCTCTTATAAGACTGGAAGGAAAACGTGGCTACCACCAATGCCACAATACTATCCTGTTTGGTGCCAAAAGAGGTATACCACTTTGAGGTAATTCCTCAAGAACATTTAAAAGATGTAATTATGGCATTTCCTGATGTATTCTCGGAGAAAGCAGGAAGAGTGAAAGGCACCTATCACTACATTAGAACTCAAAGGAAAAGTGGGTCATCTGAAACCCCATAGACTCTCAGAAGACCACACAGCATATAGTGGTTGAGGAAGTGAATAAAATGTTAAGAGCGAACATTACTGAACCCTCTTCAAGACTATGGTCCTCCACCATGCCACCTCACATTAGTTGTAGCTGCAGGGTGCTTTGTTGGTTGTCCATGGGCAAGCAGGGGCAAACAGGGATGGGAGCTGTCCTGACGGGAGCTGCAATTAGCCGTGGCCCTTAACTGGCTGCCCTGCAGACCTCTGTTAAGAGGGCAGCTTCGTTAAGCAAAGCCACAAATCACTGGCAGGGGAGGCAGGAGGAGGGCAGGAAGAGGAGAGAGGTGGGTTCAGGCACAGAAGCCTGGTACAGAGAGCAGACAAAAAAGGCAGCAAAAATGGGGGAAAGAAATACAAATGCAGGGGGGGGGGGGCACTAAGGGACTTAGAGGGGGCACTTACCACACCAGGCCATGACCCCTTTGTGCGGGCCTGCAGATGAATAAAGTGGTGTGAGAAACCTGAAGGTGTCTCCCTAACTAGTCCCTGGGTTCGGTCATCCGGGTGGCCAGGACACAGCCATCGCTATTGGATCCAGATCCTGTGGGTCGACCAGTGCAGGAGGATCACCTGTATGGGGGGGTCCTCGGTGAGTGGAGCGGGAACACTGACGGGTGAGACGTGGTATTCATCTTTTCATAACTCCTCTTCCCTATCCTACTACATAGGATACTAAACCTCTATACTCCCCTCCCCCTTTTCTAACACAAACCCTTTTGCACACAACAAGAGACAACAGAATAACATTAGGGCCGTTTACCTGACATGTCCCAACACAAGGGACAGGCAAAGTCTTGCAATTGATCATAATCACTCACACCTGACGGTCCTTTCCCTTCACCACATGGATAAAAGTTGAAGCACGAAAGCACACGACGAACAAGGCAGACAGCACGACAAGACATCTATCCCAGTTCAAGAGGAGGAGAAAGGCAACAAGAAGTGAGGGGATTACAAGGAGAGAAGCAATCTTGCCCTTTCCAGCCCAGGCCTGAGATTCCTCTATGGAACAAATTGTAAGAACGCAAACAAAAGCTAACGTGTGCTGCAGCAGATGTCAACGGTACACAGAGCGTGCCTACGCTGATAAGCAGGAGAACAGAAGGTGCTTGCTATCGTGGTACCTGGTACCATCCTTGACTCCAGATACAAGGAAAGCCAAACGGTTCATCACAGCCAGTGAGTCGAGGGGAGAACCAATAAGAACCCGAACTGTGTTGAATGTAAGTTGCAAGTTGAAGAAAGTTCAAAGAACTGTCAAGGTCGTAGGGGAAACCAGCTGGTAGGGTCCGACACCATGTCGGTGTACAGTGAGAGACTCTAGTTGGTCCTCTATTTTTGTTGAAACTACCAATACCAGAAGGCCATGCAAGGGCCGTAAGAAGAGTGTCAAAGTGGTCATACAGAGGTCTAGCAAAATCTGCTGTACAATCAAAAGTCTTTGACCAGCACGTAATGGAAAGTTAAGGGAAACAAATCCAGCATGGTGAGAGAAAGGAAGAACCCAACAGAGGAATGTCGATAAAAAGGGGCGAAGCCTGATGTTTCAATGAACATTTGTGCTGACAAGAGTGAACCAGAGAAAGGGAGGTCCACCGTGAACTGTTTAAAACAACATTAAGAGACATGAATGTAACAGAGAAGATTATTTAAAATCCTTTGAATACAAGCCATAGTGAACCCGCCAAAGGGAACCTAACCTTCAAGAGGGGTCTGATTGACCCATTTATACAGTTTCATAAACGCCATTGAACTGTGATCACTTGTGTCTCTGTATTTTTGCCACCATAAGTTCCTTACAGTGGCAAATAATTTTCTATCCTAAAGTTATATTCTCATGCTTGTTTGACCATTTAAATGAATCAAGATCTTGTGCCCTCCATAAATAAAAGCTTCTTTTCTAAACCCAAGCCATACATTCCAAGCCCTGTATGTTTATATGCATGTCCAAACTCAAAACCATGAGTGCCTCACATCTAGAGTAGAATCAACCCTAGAATAATAAGCTTGTGTGTGAATCCAAGGTTGTCCTCTGATGCCAACACTTGTTGATGGAGTTAGAAGAAATTAGATTAAATATATATTGCACAGTTCTGAAGATTATATAAAAAGTATTTTATTTGATATGTGATGGGGATGAGTGGTGATAAATTGAATGTTCATTTTGGACAAAATTACATATTTTGTCTAGAATAGTTATTCATTCTCACCTTCATATGAAGGGATGTTTGTGTGCATATTATATATATAATATAGTGAGAAAAAAGCAGCCAGCATGTGTTTCTTTCCAGTAGAGAAGCTGCCTGCACTTGTATGGCATATTGGAGATGACATCCCCGGCATTAACAGTTTTGTGATGAATCCGAGGGTGTCATAACTCCTTTTCCAGAGGTGACCTCTCCCCATGTGGCCAGGGGACGGCAGAGGCTAGGTAATCCTGCCCCTGAGGGCGGCTATATGAGGGAGGATAACAAGGGGGAGGCGATCCTCGGGATGTTGCGACATCATCAGATGAGACATGGTATCCCCTTTTCTCATTTGATACTGTGATGAAAACAATGGACTCACCACCGATTTCCCTGCAGTGACCTCCTCCCAAGTTGCCAGGGGATGGCAGTCGCTACCAGATCCTGACCCTGTGGGTGGATATTTGAGGGAGGATCACATGGGAAGAGACAACTACTGGGGATAGGGGACAATTCCATTGGATAAGATGCAGTATTCTTCCCTTTTTCCTAACAAAGACCCTAAAATATGCAAGTTCTTGATGGCTGTTGCCATCCCACAATTCCCACGTATTGTGAAAATCAGAAACCCCTTCCTTTATGCCACTTTAGACAAAACTCCACGTATACCTCAAACATTCACAACACACATAAAACATCTTCTGTTTCTGACATTTCTTTATGTAAGGTTTCTAAACATCATCATAATGGAAATCCGATTGCATCTTTGGACTTCAGCATCCATAAAGCCTCAAGTATTGAGACGAAGAAGAGGAGGGAGGAATTGATGAAAACTAAAAAAAGTTCAAAGACTAACATGCAGACTAGCATTCAAACCAAAATGCCTGAGACATTTAAAAATGGCAACCGCAGTATCCAGGAAAGAAGTACTGGAGAGAACCGTGGAAGAGAAGACAGGCGAGCGTGAGTTACAGACACTGGCATGATGTGAATGAAGGAGAGGCATAGCAGGCATACCTGAAAGACCCTGGGCATCCCCAAAAGATAAGAGGTCTATCGGCCACTTATTCTCTCTGAAAATAATCTCATAAAATAGAAATAGGGGGTAAGAATCCTCCCAACAAAAAATAGGACACAGACACGTCAAGTATTGTGCCTCTGCTTTCACCCACACAGATACATGGGTATATTTGGACCAGTAGCCACACATAGTAGCTCTGAAACACATAATATTATTACTGCCTGATCAGAAGAAGTAAATATGTATCTTTTAATGTGCATGAATAACTAGGTGCAACTTGGGAACTGGGCTTACATTTTTACTCTCTAAAAAATAATTCTAATCCCAATTTTAAAAAATAGGGAATAAAATACTCCCACTTCCAAACATTATCTGGAACACTGGCTGCAGGAGCACCTAGGAAACACAGAGGAGCTCCTGGGGTACAGTCGTGTCAGGAAGCAGCGTTCTCCAGTCCAGGCCACAAACGGAAGCCAGCAAGTAAACACAGAGCTGCAGGAAATGCTGACGAGACACCCACATTGGGTAAGAAGCCAATCCCGGGAGGAATCTTTACTGCAGAGGCTTGCCATAATTCAAAGATGCCACAAACTACTAGAGAGTCGGAGCAGAGCCATTGAGGATCTGGGGTGTAAAAACAAACAAGTGAAAAAATTATGCGAGATTGATATTTTGGACAATACTCAAAGGCAATTTAAAAATAGACAAAACCTAATGTTAAATCAATGTTTAAAAGGAAGAAGATTTGAATACAGAGAGGAAAAGGTGCAGCAACGAACCCTGAACAATTACATATGCATGAGATATCAATGTTGGGGAGAGCTGAAACAAGTGTGACCCTAAGAAAATATACTGTGCAGAACAAAGTAGATGCTTATGTGATATATTGAAAACAACAAGCGAAACCAATAAAGAAGTTCTAGAAAAGAGAAAGCACCAGGCACCTGACATTTTGGGAAAGAAACCTGGCAAGAGAATATACCAGCGGATCTATAATACCCCAGAGAAAGGATTCCTGGCAGGACAGTATACCAGGCAATCCACTGAAGTTGTGAAAAGACTTTATCATTGTGGCAAGATATCTGGCAGTGGAGTATAACAGGGGATCTAAGAAGGCCATAAAGAGAAATACAGCAGGCATTTGAAATTATATAAAGAACCCTTGGGGAATATACCTGGCAGGGAAGTATACCAGGGAATCTGAAGAGCCAAATGAAATTTGAAATTGGATAAAGAACCCTATCATTTGGGCAAGATACCCGCCAGTGGAGTATACAAGGAGATCTGAAGAGTCCCATAAAAAGACACCTGGCAGAGGAGTATACCAAGCAAAACACTAGAGTTGTAAAGGCAAGTTTTACAGTGATACAAAATACCTGGCAAGGAAATATACATGGGAATTTGGAACGTTCATGAAATAATTTCTGATATGTAAATACAACAGCTAAACCATTACATTTACAGAACAAGAAACCTTTTGAATCCAATATAAATAACTTGTTGTTGAAGAGAAACACTTTTGCTACAGATGCATTTTTAGATGTTATGGACAATATTGTGTGAACAAGAACCTTCTGAATCTAGTGTAAAAGCCTAAAGGAATTGTTGGACAGAGAGAAACTCTTGTGATACAAAGAAACTGTTGTTTAAAAGAGACAATTTTGCCATCCTACCTAAAAACCCAGGGCAAAGGAACCATCCTCTGGATCCAAGGATTTCTCCAAGGGAAATACTTTTTGTATGTATCTTTATGTTTTGATTATGACCATTTTTCAGTAAACATAAGTCAGAGACATTTTCTTGCACCCTTAGTTGTTTGTTTCTAGTGTGAGGGTCAGTTTAGAATGTTTTGGACAAAAGCACGTTTTTCTAAGTTACCAACTACCAAGACACGGACTGATTCTTAGTTTTGGTTTCTTAGGTAGGAAACCACTTTCTTTTAGGATTGGGCTAGAGAGGTGTTTTTCCAACCAGTTTGTGATAAATAAAATGTCTGACAATAAGAATACTACAACTTTGTGTTTGCCTCTCATTTCTTACCCCTCACAATACCCCTGCCATTTCCCATACCCTAATGGCATAATGTCATCCCTCCCCTCACCGACCTAAGAAAGGCACTGAGGACAGCTTTTCGGATTCTGCACACAAGACATCAAGGAACGACTTGCCCTTGTCACTAAGAACCCTGTACCCAACTTCACATATAAGTTATCAGAAACAGACTTTTATTTCCCCAAGTGTGAAAACACTGTGACAAGGATGATGAGCTGTGTAATGAAGATCAATGGAGGCCAAGAGCACAAGCTGCACTATAGTTGTTACAGAAACATAACTGAATCTGGGAAATTTAAACCAGCACAACAGCTAATGAAGGGACGCAGGCTGGAGAATGTTACTTCTCTCCGTGCTGACCTACGAACCGTTGGCCGGGAGTGGTGTCCGTAGAGCGAAGCGGCTTTCCAACAAGGGAAAGGAAAGCAAACTGCAGGTGAATGTGCGCACCTAGGATGCCAGAAGCACATGGAGAGCTTCTGGGCATTCGCCGGTACTACAAGGCAGCCTCCACCGAACTGAAGCCCAGAAAGACACGGAACAGAGAAGCAGGAGCTGAGAGAGGCCGTGAAGATGGGAAGCAGAAGCGGTGAGAAAAGGAAGAACGTTGGAAGGCCACCACCGGCTTGTAGCGAGAGAACTGACATATGACAACTAAAGCCAGTGAGTCCATCCAAGGGAAGCAGGGACACCAGGGGGCATCGGCAAGACTGTCAAACCCAAATACATTCAAATAAAGCAGATACAAAAGAATGAGCAAGTGACATTCTCTTAAGGATGCAAAACGAAATATACAGAAAAGATGGTCAAGTTTGTGAGTGCATGCAATAAACCTATAAGAGAAACCCTGGCAGGATAGTATTCTGAAAGATTCAAGACAGGACAGTGTTGATATTAGAGACTATCAAGTCTGCAAGTGTGTGCAATGCTCACATGAGAAAGCCCTGGCAGTGGAGCATAACAGGCAAATTAATGGTGCAAGAATAAACACATGAGAAAAGCACTAGCAGGAAAATATACCAGGCAGATTAAAAGTGCAAGCATATACCTATGTGAGAAAGGCCTGGTGGGAGATTGTACAAGGCAAACTCAAGTCATAAGAATATATACAGATAAGAGAAGCCCTGGCAGATGAGTACACCAGGCAGATAGAAGTTTTTAAGTGAAAAAGCCCTGGCAGGAAAGGTATACCAGGCATGGTCAAGTTTAACAGTGTGTACTGTACAGTACCTGAGAAAGTCCATCAGGATATATCAGGACTAGCGAGAAGGCTGCGAAAACACGTTAAAAGGAAGAGGAAATCTGGCAGGAGAGTACACCAGGAAGCTGAGTAAGATACAGATTTACAGCCAAGTTGCTTTGTGAGGTTGATCAAAGGAAACCTGAGGAACGGACATTCTTGAAATACAAGGAAGAGTGAAGATAGATCCAGGGGAAGGGAACCCCCCTCTGGAACAAGGAACTCTGTCCTTCTAAACTCTTTTTGTGTTGGAGTTAAGAATTCCCTTTTGAACATTTGTGCACTACTATAGACGAAAGGCATTTTCTATTTTCAACTAAAGGGTTATTTTTCCTAGATGTGAGGGCCAGAATAGTACTTTGGACAGAGGATGATTTGCTTTAGACATGCTGACAGAACGTTAGTTTTGGTTTTATGTAGGGAAACACATCTTAGAGTAGGGACAGAGAGGCATTTCCCAACCCTCTTTAATTTCAATAAACGTCTTTGACTAAAACCATGAATCCACTGTGTCGTGTCTCATTCCTAGCTCTTCACACAGTTAACAGACAACTTTTGATAATTTTTGAATTATTTTAAATAAAACAGAAAATTGTGATAAAAACAGGCTGTTGTCCCCAAATTCTAGGGTGGGATTGGCATTATGGGGCTCAGGAGGAGGGTGGTTTAACATCAGGAGAAGTTTCTCTGTAAAACGAATATTCAAAATGTATATATTTTATAGATCAAGTCACTAGATTGCAATCAATATTGGATGGATGAGTGATTAAAATAAACAAAAAGCATTGTGATTGTTGTCAATATAAAGGAGTAGCAACTACTGAGTTTTTGTGTATTAACTGTTTATTGATTTGTGACTCGGGTGTAGTTCCTTGTAATAAGTGGGGAGTCATACATTTCAATATTTAATTGCTTGAAAAATATTGTATTAATATAATTGGTATGCAAACTAGCATACTTCTGGTAGCAGAGTGTGGAAGTGTGACTGTGTGTGGTTCTTTGATCAGTATTTCCCAGCTTTGTTTCTCAGCCTAAAAATAATCAAAATAGTGCCAGTCTTGCTTGGGGAGGGTTGGAGAATTGCTTTGAAGCAGGTGCCACCTAATTAAATGAAATCTATATTTAAACAGATAGGGACAATGAAATACAAAGGTGGCAGGAAGCTGCCCAGGAGGCTTCTGAGGAGCTACTGAGCATACAAAGACTATATGAAGAAAGGGTGCAAGGTATTCAGAAGTTGCAAGAAGCACTGGAGTTAAGTTAGACAGCTATTCAACAGCAACAGTGTACACCAGATCAAATGCAAGGTGAGTTTAAGGTCTGCCTTAATGAAAAATAAAATAGTCATGCCCAAAGTATGACTCTCCAAGATAACCAAGACCAATATCTACAGGCCCAAAATAAATTGCAGGGAAAATGTAATGAGCAATCTGTATACAGTACGGAGTGTGGCAGGACTGTTCTATGGTGTTTGTCGAGAACACGTTGGAGAAGCAGGTCTTTCTTCCATGTTGATTGTGAAGAGGAGGAGCCTTATTGTTAAAAAGCTTACCCCCTTGTGGAGTGCGACAGAGTGCGACAGAAGTGGTCTATGGTGTTCATCGGTGGACTGGTGATTAGTGGCTTTGTAATTCCAGGCCTGGTTATCAGTCTACGGTTAAGCCATTCTTCGTGACACCGGTTGGGACGTTGTACTGGGCTTACATTAGCTCTCGCTCTTTCCTGAAGTCTTGCACCGACTTTTGCAGGTGAACGGGAAGGATTATTTTCCTTCCTGTTCTTTTCTTTGAAAAGTGTGACTATTCCTTGATGCTATATGTGAAATCAATCCTGCCTTTTAAGTAGGATTTGACCCCACATCCATTCGACCTGCCACCTTTTCTTTCTCCTTAAAACATGGTAAGCCGTTACAACAATGGCAGGCAAGTTATGTGCTAAAGCAAATAACTATAACTTGCGGAACAACACTCCTTATAAGAAAGACCAAGCTTCCTCTGTTCTTCGTTCCCATGCTAAGGGTCATAAATCGAACCACCAGGTGACTAGCTCCCCATGAAAAAGTGTAACTAAAAGCAGTGGTACTGGCACCATTATGTCCTTTTTTTCCTGTGGAATCAGTGACTCAACCCATAGCAATTCTCCAGGATAGCGGCATAAATCTACCTCAAAAAGAAGGTGGCTAGAGCAACAATATTTTGAACATCACTGAAGCGTCATGTTCAGCCATTGATAACAATAACACTTCATTGGCCTTAGGTTACAATTTGCGTGACACTCTTGCAACAGATACAAAATAAGGATCTGATGTGCTTGAATGAGCTAGAACTAGCATGCGAAGTGTCATTGGTAATGCAGTTCTTAATGTCGCCCCCATAACACCCGCTGATGTAAATGGGGCACACAAACTATATGTTACACCTAATTTGTGCCCTGCGAGTCAGGATTCTAGTATGTTAAACACAGTTCCGGATGTGGTGACATCACATGATGAAGTTCAAGCGCAGTTATCTGTATTACAGTTTGCAATGCAAGTTTTGCTGAGTTTAAGTATGAAAATACTGGACGAGGTTGTGCGTGCATTTAATATTAAACTAAAATTGAAATCTGAGGACGGAGATAAAGATCTGGATGATCTTACCGCCGCTGCTGAAATGCAAGCACATAGTTTGGCACAACAGCAGGAAAAATTCGCCCATTTTGGTCTCAAGACCTGAGAATGAAAGCCGAGTTAGTCTTGCACATGTGGAGCATGACTGTGTAGTCAGTAAAACATCTACCATGTTCCTAACCAGGAAACAACGAACACCAAAGAAACACCAAAATAATCAGGTGAATTCTCACCCCCAGGTGCAAGAAATAACGGCTTGTCAGAAGAAAGTAAATATAGCAGAAACTAGTCCTTGCAAGAAGAACAATACGGTTATAGGTCAAAAGATCGACTGCAAAGGGTCGAATGTCAAAAGGTTCGAGTCAATAGTCTCGAAAACTAAAGGTTTGAAAAAATATATATATTTTTTTAATATATATTTTTTTGTGTTGGGGGGGTCCTCCCCAGCCCCCATTTTTGTGTTAAAACCACTTTTTTTACCTACACGGAAACCCAAAAATAAATATATAAATAAATAAAAAATTTGAACCTTTGGTTTTCGACCCCATTGACTCTCACCTTTTGCATTCGAGCCTTTTGTAATCGATCCTTTGACTGGACACCGAACAAGACAAGTAGAAAGAAGAAAAAGAATGTAAGATCTAAAGGTATTCTAACAAGTTGGCTAAGTGATAGAAGTCAAAATGAGTCCATACAGAATTTACCAGCTATAATCAGTGAACAACTTGATCCCAATTCCATGACTAATACCGCTCACGTATGTTTTATGGAGCCCTTGATACCAGCTCAAACTGGTGAGATGCTGCCAATTAGATCCTCCACCATAATTAGAAAAGCCAAAGATGAAATAGCTCAGGTAATGGCAAGCAACAGCAACCCTATGTTTGCTATTAAACGCACATCACAAGGTGTAACCAAATCTAAGCCTCATATTAATAGATTTTATTTTTTAAACCTAAAGACTTTCATTTCTTTGGACCAATTAAAAATACTCAGCATCAATTTAGTATTGTTTTGCTATACGATTGAAACTGCTAACTTGGTGAGATCAAATAAATGCAGATATTATGAACGTGGGTATGCGTTAGATGCAGAACTGGAAATTGTGCCCCCTCTTACTGCCCAGGCCCAGGTCATGGGGAACCTGTTGGAGACTCCGAAACCTGTTGGCAATAAAATGGGGAATAAGAGTAACTTAACACCCTACAAGATAATATTCTGGGAGTTTTGACTTGGCTGATTCAGAACAATGATCAAAGGGATGTGCCTAAAAACTGAAATTGGACGAAATGCTCCTGGAGTACTCGTGGGTTTACCCATTTGTTGGACAAATAAGGCTTGTTAAAACTGTTGCTTCAGAATGATGTATTTCTTCTACAGGAGTGTTGGCTGATCTTTTAGCTTAATGTACATGGAGGTCACATTTTCCAAGTTATAGCCAAAAAGGTATCCAGAGGGCGTCCCTTTGGGGGACTTATTATTGGTGTGAAAAATTCTAGAACGGCTACAAGAATTATGCTTGAAGATTAAAATCCATTTATGTTAGCTGTGAGAGTATGCCTCCCGAATAGTAATATGAATGTCTACGATCCACCGGGCCTCCAACGTACTGACTTTCTATTGGAATCCGTTGTGGAAGCAATTTACGATGATGATGCCGGGGGGGGGGCTCAGGAGTGAATAATAATAGGTGGAGATTTTAATGCTCGGAGTTGCTGCAAATATGAAATACTTGAACCGAATTATGTGAATTGTACTGCTGAAATGGCTTCTTATATTGTCACACGGAAGGGTAATGCATGGACTGAGACTCTGAGTGAATGGAATTGTGTTATGCTTAATGGCTGAGTGATTGGTGATAGGCCTGGTAAATAAAGTTGGATAAAGGGGTCTAAGGCTTCTACATTGGATTATTTCTTTTGTAACACATCTTCTACACCTTACTTTAGGAAGCTAGATGTGAATGAAAATGAATTCAGCGACCATGCCAGACTCACTCTCACCATGGCGGGCTGGAACGCGCAGAGTGTTCACTGCTCGGTTGGTGATCTTGTAATCAATCCTGGGGGAAATAGAATAACCTGGATGGAGAAATATTTAGAGGAAGCTAGCAGATTTGCCACTTTAAATTCAACCACCCTGTTGGATAAAGTAGTATCCTTAGATGCTTGTGCAATAGGGGCTTGGATAAGAGGAAATCGGATTAAGTTGACCATCCAGAAAGGGACTCTTGTCTAACCCTAGTGGCAAGTAATTCTATGAAAAAACATATGGGACACAAAAAGGGCCATCAGAAGTCAGCTTTGATGTATTAAGAAAATGTCCCATTCACCACACAATGTATTGCAAGCTTGCCATCAAGTAAACAAAATATGGAAATGGGTTAAGGGATGGCTCTTCTCTCCCAATATTTAATTTTGGTGGTCAAAACTAAAAGATATGAAAAAGATGTGGAAATTACTTTGGTCATTTAATTCCCCTAAAGCTAAACAAGTAACATATGGCATTGGAGAACATGTCTGGGTAAATTACATCAGTGATACTTTAAGATCTTTCGGTAGAAGAAAACCACCATAGGGAAAGATTTAACATAGCCTTTGACCAGGAGGATATTGAAGCAAAAATTCTCATACTAAAAGAAACCAGAGCTTGGGGCCCTAACGCCCTTTCCAATGCTGTCATGAAGAGTTCCCAAAACTTTTGGGCAGAACTGATATATATATATTCTATACTAAGCTCTGCGAAGAGGGGAATATCCCTTCCTCTTGGCGTAGCCCTATTCTGGGTCCCATTTTACAGGAAGGGTAAGAGATCTTTACCTGAGAATTTTAGGCTCCTTGCGATGCTTGATGTATTGGGAAAAATCTTTGCTTCATTGATTTTGGATAGCTTGGAGAAGTGGGTACGATTCATAAATGTGTTGGGTACATTTCAAATGGGATTCAGTAGAGGTTCATTATGACCCATTGTCTGCTGTGACTATTGGATACCCTCATCGGTGAGGCTAGAACTAAAGATAATCCATAAATATATATGGCTATGATCGACTTTCGGGCCGCATTTGATACTATCGAAAGAAAGAAATTGTGGTCAAAAATTGAACATTTTGGTTGCCCGAAGGACCTCTTAGCCATGGTACGTGGTATGCAGGAGAGGGCAACTGCCCAGGTTAGTATGAATAGTAGGGGAGCCATTTCTCCGCCTATCAAAATTGGGAGGGTTGTGAAAGAAGGCTGTGTAATATCCCCCCTACTTTTTATACATATATGGCTGAAGAAGAATTCTAGAATTGAGCCCTAGTGTCCCGATTGAAATAATTAGATTGGAAATTGGCCTTACTTTGCTAGTAGCCTTGTCCTGGAAAAGGCACTGCCTATTGTATTTAAAATCTAGATCGCCCCGCCCCCCACCATAACTGAAAACCGGGTGGGGGCCCCTGCAACAGGCGGCACGCGGCCCCAAGAGGGCCCCCCACAACAAGGCCAGACACACAGGCCACTAAGGCGGCCCACGCATTCATTGAACGCGGCCTACGCCTCAGGCCCAGCAGTCCCGAAAGACAAACACAGTACCCTGAAACGAGATTTTGACACTACAGACAGCCAGAGAAATCAGGGCAAGGGACTTGCGCCCGAAGTGAGGACAGTGCAGAGGGTTGGGCCCCCATCTATGGGGCGTGTGCCCTCCTCTGCACAACCACCAGTCTTTCGCCCCCCCTGAACCTTAATTTGAACTAAAGCCCCTTGTCAGGAGATCTCCTCCACGCCACCACACCTGGGCCTACACCCAAGACCACGCCGACAACGGAGCACCCTTCCCGCTGGAAAGGCCGACCCACGCTGAGAGCTGGGCCCCTGTGCGCTGCGGGGCGTGTGCCCTTCTCAGAGCCAACACTCATAAGATGCCCGCCTCTACTGGACCTCAACACTGTTAAGTGGGTGACCTCTGATAAACCAAGGCACAGCATACACCCTGCCCCTCCTCAACAATCCAGATTCCTCGGCCAGAGGGCACCCTCCAACCTGTGAGCCATATTCAGTTGAGTGGTTGTGGATCCAGGAACAAGCCTTGATTTCCGCTCTCTGGCTGTACCCTTAGAGGGATTTCTTGCTCAAACACCGCCAAACCCAAAGTATGAACGCCAAGGAGAGACAGGCGGCATACCAGTTCTCACCCTCGTAACACAGCTATTGCGCACCTGGTGTCGTCACCATGTCATCACCAAGACCCGAGGCAGCCTCCACCAAAGCGGACGTTGCCGATATCCTCAACAAAATGAGGAGTATGAGAGCGGACATTGGCGGCAAAATTGATAAAATAACCCAAAGGATGGACAAAATGGAGGACAGGCTTGAAGAGGTTGAGCACAGCCAGACTTCGCTGAACACCCTAGAGACCCAAATGGACGTGCGACTCGCCGAACTCGAGGCCAGGGAAGAGGAATTTCACCTAAAAATCGATGACTTGGAATACAGAGAGTGGCGCTATAACATACGCATCTTCGGAATTCCAGAAAATGAAGGCGAGACTGTTAGGGAGAATTCTCTGTTTAGGCTGAATTTCCTAACCTAGTGAGTCCCCCAGCAGCTTTGCTGGATTTCGGGAGTTTGTTTTTTTCCATCCTGCCAAGAGTGAGACTCTTTTCCTCCCACTCTTGGACATGTATGTGTGTAATTCCTTTGAATGTCAATGTGTTCTATGGGCTATGGGGTCTTTTACTCCATAGGGTCTCATATGTTTTTCTATGTGTGTTACACCGCACCCTATGTGCCGTAGCACTGGGGCGTCCTAGCGGACCCCCACCATAGACTCCATACCCGGGGACTGACTACTGTCTCCCCGGGCATGTAAAGTCACCATTGGCTTTACTAGACCTAAATTTACTAACAGGACTAGTCCAAACCATCTTATTGTGGGCGTACTAGTATGGGTAATTCGATTACTCCTGGATCTGTTACTCGAGGGGGCACTGTCCCGTCCTCCCTCGTCGAGTTTTGGCTGGTGGCAGTGGAAACTACTTGTTATGTTCGACCCCGAACATAACCCTACGGGATTCGTCCCATTGTTGGAGATTGATACTTTTTCTCGTTAATCTCTAACGTACCACCGATCTACTTATCTTAAATAAGTTTATCGGAGGGTATTTTCTGCCAGAACTCTGTTTGTAAAATGGCGTCTGTGTTCGTCTCTGTGACTCCTAAACCAAAGGTCGAGCCCTTTGTTCCACTTTTGGCGGGCTCTGTACAGAGACCCTCCAAAGTGGTGCCATTCTGTCTGGGTTACCACAGGGGTGTGGGAGGGGGTTTAGGCACCCTGGACCGAGTTGCCTTGCCAACTCCGGTCGAACTCTGGAGTGATTGACCCAAGTGGTGAGCCTTCCCGCTCACCACTTAGCATGTGTTGACTGACAGCTAGGCTGAATGAATGGGGGTTTTCTGCATAAAAGCAGGGCTTTTGGGACTGGATCTTCAGAAGTCGCCACAGGACCTAAGAATCCGACGAGGGTAACGCTGAGCCGACCTGCGCGACGACACCTCCGGTGGAGCCCTGCGGAACCGACTCACCACTTCCCGACGACAGAGGAGATCTCCCTGCCGGAGAGTCTCCTCCCCTGACTGGTGGGAACAACCAGTCCCCTTTGCTTTTTATTCGCCTCAGGACGCAGTGGTCGAATTGCCCGTG
The DNA here is from genome assembly GCF_040938575.1 of Ambystoma mexicanum. Lineage (NCBI taxonomy): Eukaryota > Metazoa > Chordata > Amphibia > Caudata > Ambystomatidae > Ambystoma > Ambystoma mexicanum. The sequence continues at coordinate 739,210,839 of NC_090933.1, read as the reverse complement.
CAACGCACCCCGGCAACCGGATAGCCACTACCCCTGTACCGCGATCAAAAGGTGGTGCCTTGTGACGGAGCACTCCGCAGCTGGTCTCTTCCCTGGTGGTGCACCGGACTTCACTTTTCTTCGACGACGAGAACCTCTCTACTCTTGACAAAGACCTGACGTGCATCCACCACCAGGAACAACTGCCCCCGCCGGAGCTGCCCTCCACAACAAGGTACCCTGTCCGCCTGGCTTCCCTTTCGATCGGTTCGAGTGAGGTGTCTTAATCCTCTCCTTTCCGTTGGGTCGCCTCCAAGCTTTTCTCATTTATTGTTCTGAACTGGTTCAATCTGCCGATAACAATTTGCTACAAAGACTTGAATGCATCTCCACTAGAGACTTTTTGGGACATATCGCCTTGCCTCTCTCCGAGTGGGCCTGGCCTCTGAACTCTATGATCTATTGTGGTTCTTGCCTTCTTACCGTACATTTTGCCCGTGAAGTATTGAACTGTGTTGATTTCGTAACCTGCCTATCTTTTTCTCTCCCGTCCTAACCAATATTAGAGTACCATCTAGGTTGAGGTATACACCTCTGTCTGTAAATAAGTGGTGCCGGTAGAACCTAGAGTTGTCGAAATATTGCTAGGGGGATTGATCGTTTCTTCTCCGTAGAGTAATTGTGTTTGATTTGTTTGCCGTGAAAGTGCCATAGTGTTTTTCATAGATGTTTTGTTATAAATAAATACCTTAATATCTTTACACTAAGCCTCGTTGCGTGTTTGCTTGTCTTGCTGGGAAGAATTGCCCTATTTTGTATACTCCACATACTGCTCAACTCTTCTTGAGGGAAGTCTGACTGCTCAGCCACAGCTACCAAGTGAATCTGTGTGGTACAGACTGCTACCAAGTGGGTTCACCGCCAAACACCTGTAGTCCTAAATCTTCTGCAGTGGTCCCAGAGGGAACTGCACAGGTTTCCGCCTAACAGAGACTGAGTCAGACCTGAAGAGAACATTGCACAACATAATGAAATCGCTTTTCAATGATGACTCAATTGACAAACCCAAAATTGATTGTGTCCACAGGGCTGGGGGAAAGTCAGGAGGCCCGAGAACGGTGCTTGCCCGATTCCATAACTACGCAGACAAGGCCAGGGTCTTGCACAAGGCCAGAAACACTCCGCAAGTCAAGCTGGGCCCTGGCATGTCTCCATCTATCAAGATCTATCCTCCCTCACGCTAGCAATGTGGAGAAAGTGCCTCCCACTCACCAAAATGCTGAAAGAAAAAGGGGTGCGATACTGCTGGGGATATCCCTTCTCGCTCTCATTTGAATGGGAAAGCAATGCCATAAAACTAATCTCAGAAAGGGATATTAGGTGCTGCATATCTGATCTACTGGGTACCCAAGAGGAGGAACCATCACAGAGCGGAAACAGGCCAGAGGCAAAGGAATGGCACACCAAAGGTCCACGGAGAATGAAGATGCAGAGCTCCAGGAAATATAGACGGATGAACGCCTCCCCGGACACCGAACATTAAACTCGCCTTGTTCTTCTAACTGTTTCTCTCTTCATGGGTGCACCTGACGACGGACATTAGACTAATTAAAGGCCTCTGAAAACATCAGATGGACACCCACCGAGTAGCAGCAGGGGAGGGTGGAATCATTGCCCTCCTCGCACCGCCCCACTTGATGCGGATGAGGTACTCGTAAAGCAATCTGGGGTGAAGGTACACTTAGACGATGTGATTCAATGCACTTTAGTGGGCCTTAAAGAAGGTGGAAGAGGCCGACGTTTGAGTACGGCCCGAGAAAGGGTAGCATGAAGGAGGTGGGGAGGGGTGATATGAAAATGAAAGAGGGCCCTTACGAAGTCTTACCGGGGGCCGAATATTGGGCGCAAATGACTGAGATCTTATTGTTGAAATGTAGTTCAGTTCGTTAACATGTTTACATATGCAGGGGGGGAGTTAGGGGCTCATGGTTATGTTTTATGATTATGTGAATGGGACCATTTGAGGTACGGTTCCCGTTGGTGGTCCGAAGAGGATTGGGTGAATATAACCCAGCCAGATCGGACGCTGTATGGTTTGGGGTGGGGGGAGGGTGGGCTAGTGCAACTCGAAGGGTCGTGTGGAACAGATGAGTACGAAAATGAGAGGGAGAGAAAGGCACGCTTGACATTGTTGAAGACTGAGCAACAAGGATGTTCAGCGGCCCCCATAGGGCCAGATAGGAACCAGCTTACTTGTAAAGGAATAGACATACGTCAGGCGCCTAGAGCAGAGACATTGAGGCAGGCACACTTATTGGGCTACCTCACACATTACAATGGCAGACATCACAAGCTACGCATATGCACACTCAATGTAAAAGGCTTAAATTCCCCCACTAAACGCTCACTGGTAGCGAGATAATGTAAGAGGTTTAACATTGATATTATGTTCTTACAAGAGACGAAATATCAGAAGGATAGCGAGAAGGGGATCCCCAGTGGTCTGGTGCGTCACACATATTGGAGTTCGGGTATCCTCAAAAAAGCTAGTGTGGGGATTCTGATCTGGAGGAACCTCCGCATGAAGATCCTAAATTCCTGGGCTGACACGGAGGGTAGAGCCATGTTAATAGTGGGATCCATTCAAAACACAGTCGTAACCCGTGCCACAATTTATGCACCCAACTAAGGCCAAAAAAGGTTCCTCCTTAAAACGACCGAATGGCTGTTCAATAAATCGCAAGGTCATACTATTCTTGGGGGCGACTTCAACACATGGATGAGCAGTGCCATGGATAGGCAAACCGCACACGACGTCTCCCAACCTCCCTGGTCGCAGGAACATGCAGAGATTAAAACGAAACTTGCCCTGAATGGCCTCTCGGACAGTTGGCGTCACCTACATCTATTGGACAAAGGATTTACCTTTCGGTCCATCCCTCACGACACGCTCACTAGAATAGACTATCTGTTCCTCTCTGAAGACCTAATGAGAATACTCCACACCGCAGACATACACCCCATTGCATGGTCTGACCATGACATGGTTGTGGCGGAACTAGACTGGGAAGGCCTTGCCCATCGCACTACAAAGTGGAGGTGCAACGAAACGTTATGGTCGGATGTGGTTTTTAGGGAAGAATTAGAAAATGAAATCAAACAATTTTTCATGACCAATGATACGGGTGAAGTCACGAAAGTGAATGTATGGGAAGCGGCAAAGGCCACTTGCCGTGGGATCCTAAACTGGGAGGGGGCGAGGAAAAAGAGGGAACGCACCTTGCTGGAGGCTAACATTAGAAAGAAATTAGACGAAGCAGAGAGCCTAGTCCAGACATCTCCTCAACGCAGAGCTACACACCTTGCGGAAGCCAAGGCATTACGGGAGGAGCTAAAAGCCCTGGAAATGAGCAAGGTGACTCAGACCTTCCAATATCTGAAACAAAAGTACTACGGAAAAGGAGATAAAGCTGATGCCCTCCTCGCGGCAAGGCTTCGTGCGCAAAGGGCAGAAAGATGGGTAGACATGATAGAGAGGACAGATGGCACTCTCGTAGATACGACAGAATCCTCCCCGGAGGGCATACGAGAGGCATTTGCCTTTTTTAATGAAGATTTATGCACCTGTGACCCTCCTCCCCCACCGAGTGTAGATGCCTATCTCAAAGAGGCAGATCTCCCAGCACTCACACGCCCAGAGGCAGAAGCTCTTGACACTCCGGTCACAGGGGAAGAGGTGGCTGAGGCCATCAAACGTCTTAAGTTGGGGACGATGGCTTCACCCCTGGCTTCTACAAAATGTTCACTGCGTTCCTTACACCCTTCTTGGTGGCCCTATTCAACCACATCTTTGAAACAGGACAGGCGCCCCCATCCTTTGCTCAGGCCCTCCTAACGGTCATCCCAAAAGAAGGCAGAGACCCAAAATATTGTGGGTCATATTGCACCATATCACTCCTTAACATAGACGCCAAGATATACGCGAGAGTGATAGCGGCCAGATTAGAAATGCATCTACCGAAATTAATACACACGGATCAGGTCGGCTTTGTTGTGGGGAGACAGGGAGCTGACACGATGAGGAAAACATTACACTTGATACACGCGGCACAGGGGAGGAACGACGATCCTACCCTCCTGTCGCTTGATGCCAAAAAGGCCTTCCACAGAGTGGATTGGGAGTTCCTGGAAAGGGTTCTAGTCTGGATAGGTCTTGACCCCAAACTACGCCACGCCATTAAGGCAATATACTCAGCTCCCCAGACCTGTGTGGCGGTGAACGTTGGCTACTCAAGGTGGTTCCCACTAGAAAGAGGCACCAGACAGGGCTGCCCATTATCTGCTATACTATTTGTGTTGTCTCTCGAACCACTGGCACAGAAGCTTAGACTCGACAAAAGGGTGGCTGGAATTAAAGTAGGGGATCAGGAATACAAACTAGGCCTATATGCTGACGATATCCTCCTACATACAACGAACCCCTTAAGTTCAATACCTGTGGCTATGGAAATAATTGGGGAATACGGCCAACTGGCGGGCCTGAAAATCAACACAGGGAAATCGGTCCTCCTCCCGTTGGACAAGTGTAGGGACTCAGAGGTTGGGCGATTTACACCCCTAGGGATGGAGGTTAGTCTCACTACGCTGCGGTATTTGGGAATCAATGTGACTCGTGACCTGGGTGACCTATTTGAAGCCAACTTCCCCCCGATATTAAACACAATACAAAAGGACATTGAACTGAGGACAAGGCTCACCATCGCGTGGATGGGCCGACTGAACACCATTAAAATGGTAATCCTGCCAAAGTTGTTTACCTATTCCAGATGCTCCCCATCCAACTCTCCAAAGAATTCTTTGTAACCACCAAAAAAGTCCTACACACCTTCCTACGGCAAAACAATACACCCAGGGTCCCTGCTGCCTTACTTCACCTCCCGAAAGATGATGGTGGGGTAGGTCTCCCAGACATAGAGCTATACTACAGGGCAGCGCAACTGCGAGTGCTAATCCCACATGTCAGACAGCAAAAAGACCCCCAATGGATAGGTTTAGACAACCACTATCTCTGCCCTTTTATCGTGGGGGAATGGTTATGGGTACCAGGGCCCCAATTACGAAATAGCATTAAAAATCACCCCATTCTCTGGACCATATGGGCCATATGGAAACCAAACAAAGGAATGAAAGGAGTCACGACATGGCCCCGGGCATTTGGGATGACATTCCCGATCCAGGCAGTTTGAATCATGGTACGAGGCAGGGCTTGAAAAAGCAGGCCAATTACGGGGGAATAACGCGTTCATCACATCCAAGAGCTGGAGGAAGCCCTCGGCATAAGTCAGCTCTCAGTTTTCTAATACCTAAAACTGAAGGGTGTCATGACCCGGGAGGCTCTACAGAGAAGATCTCACCCCGTTTGAAAAAATTCTAGACACGTACATAGGCTCCAATGGACTCATCAGTGCAATGTATGCAGCGCTAGTTGGAGTCAACACAACCCCCTCAATCACTTTGAAACATAAATGGGAAAAAGACCTTGGGAGAAATCTCACCCCAGAAACATGGCTTAAGATTTGTAGAAGGACCTTGAAAACCTCTATCTCTTGTCAGTACAAATTGCATGGGATTAATCTTTTATATAGATGGCAGTACGACCCACTCCGGCTAGCCAGGATGTATCAGGATGTGAGTCCTTTCTGTTGGCGGGGATGTGGCCAGAAAGCGGACTACTGGCACATGTGGTGGGGATGTAGGGTGATCCAGGCGTATTGGGATGAAGTGCTCAGTTGGATAAAAGAGCTTAGAGGGGAGGGAGAAGCACCCACTCTTGATCCTATTTAGTCTGGTCGAGACAAAAGAACAAACAATCAAACTGCCCAAAATGACACATGGGCTCTTGCTTGCTGCTAGGGCCTGCCTTACAACTGTGTGGAAAAGAACAAGTCTACCAACTAAAGCTGAGTGGATCAATGTCTCCCGTAATATTTTCAATATGGACAAGCTAACAGCAGCCATTCACAGTGATCACACTTCCATTGACAATGAATGTTCCAATTTCCAAGCCAAGTACATTGCATAAAGTTGAGTGTGCAACACGACACAGCTAAAGCGTCATTACAATGATCTGCCTATTATTTTAATGTTAATTCCGAAATGTCTTATGCAAGTACCACTTTTCTAAAATAATTCATTTGCCTACGAACTCCTTTGCCGGGCTGTAAAAATCACTTTCGATTATCTGTTGCCTCAAGCGTTGCAGGGTTGGGGCAGGGGGCAGGGGTCAAGTTGTGGTTATTTGTTAGGTATGAGCAATTGTAAAGCAGTTGAGTTATTTCATATTCTTTGTAATGAAAACTGCATTATCTATGTTGAAAAAACAATAAAACCAATTTAAAAAAAAAAACAAATCTAGATCGGACCAGATTTGCCCACTATTACAATTGCTGGGAGAGGGAAATGATGGTAATGTACATAGCAGATTTGCTTCCCTAGCAAATAAGATCTTTGAAGTAATAGATTGGCAGCCAGATTGGGATGAAGACTATCATGTGCTAAGGAAGAGGTTTTATCAAAATTGGGAGTGATGGGATTGGTCTGCTAACTACAATCATCTGGCCACATTGAGTTGCTATAACGCAGCAATGGAGAATTGTGTCCATACATTTATAGAACCACAAAGATATTTAAAAATATGCCCATCTGCCACGTTACACAGATTTTGCTTAGAGTGAACAAACTACCAGTTCTGGCATCTATTGGCCCCGGATTTAACATTGCTTGAAAAAATAGGACACAATGACTCTGTAGTAATGAGGGAAAAATGGAAACAGCATTCTCACAAAATGCCACAAGCTTGGATCCCTTTATCAGAGATTATTAGGATCTTTGATCATTACCCTCAACAACATTAAAAGTGACACATTTTGGTGCTACTGTTTAGTTTATTATTTAGAACACACACCTAACCCTGAGGTAACTGGGCGCTTGAATTTGTGACATGGTTACAGATACATACATAGAGAGTACATTGGACAGCAGTTTATGACGACTAAGGGTTACAGGTTAGTCAGCTTGCATAATAATACAGGTAAGTGCATGGACATGTCGCCGGCGGTAACAGTTTGGTCCACAGTGCAGGATAAAGAAATGTTAATACAGTATGAGGGGTATTTAGGTACATATGTTCCAGCAGAGGTAGTCATGGATGAACCTGGGCCTGTTAATGTTTCTTATCTGAGAGCCAGTTCTTCACTTTGGCTCTGAAAGACTAGAAGGAATGTTGAGCTCTGAGGGGGCGTGGCTACGAGGGCCATGTAGGAGGACGTGATCTAGAGGAGCTCCCGAGATCCTGAAATGATCCTGGCGGAATAGTGCATAACAACGTGCCTATGACTGCTGAAAACACACATGTCGGTGTGTGAATGGTCTGACCGCGCTTGGTGAACTTTTGGAAAGCGTGGGAGGAACGGCGGTGGAGTTTTGTGCGAAAAAGATAAGGAGCGCCGGAGACGAAAGACAACACAAAATGGCCGACCAACGACCGGAACAAAGGAAGGAGCAGGCCGCACGATGACCGAGCGATAGAGGCGTACTGTGTGCGCATTTGTAACTTGTGCAGGACACAGGTCCTCTGGGTCATGTCTAGTAGAACGGTGAGGCCGAAGGCGAAGCAGCCCACCTTGGACGACTTCGCTAAGACGTCCCCTGGTCCGGAAAATTCCAAGAGTAAGGACAAGTCGTCTACAGGCGGCATGACGGCGACGGGTACCAACCAAGAGGTCCTAGCTGCGATTGCGGACTTAAAGGCGGCCTGGGAAGCTAAACTTGGACTGGCCGTAACTGAGCTGAAAACGGCATTGGACCTTAAGGTCGGTGAGGTGTAGGAGGAAGTGAATCTACTCCGGCAGGACGTCAGGGCCTTGGCGGAGCGCACGGAGACCCTCGAGAAAGAGGTGAGCCCGAATACCGCGGATTGTGCCTCCCATAAGGCAGAATTGCATGCCCTGGTACAGAGAGTGGGCAACTTGGAGAGCAGAGCGGAGGAGGCAGAAGGACGCGCCCGACGAAAAAACATTTGCATCGTGGGCCTGCCGGAGGGATCGGAGGGCCACGATCCTACGGAGTTCATTGAGTCTATGCTGCTGCAAGAGATACCCGGAGGAGCCTTATCTCAAGGATTTGCGGTGGAACGTGCGCCTAGAGCTCTAACAAGGAGGCCGCCGCCAGGAAACCCGCCTATGCCAGTAATAGCCAAAATCCTTAATTACCGGGACCGGGAGAGGATATTGGAACACTTCCGCAAGGGAGGAACGATTACACGAGGAGCGGCAAACATCACGGCCTACCCGGACTATAGCCTGACTGTGCAACGTAGCCGCATGAACTTTGGGACGGTAAAGCGGAGATTGCGGGAGGCGGGCCATAAATACATGTTGCTGTATCCGGCAAAATTGAAGGTTTTTCATAAACACAAAACTTTGTTTTTTGAGACTCCGGAGGACGCCATGGGATGGCTCGACGCGCAGGGATGTCCCCAGGAGCCTGACGTTCGGACGGGAAGAGGAGATGGAGGAGATAAGTAGTGCACAAGGAGGGTGCCACAAGATGGCGCGATATAGATCCATGGGACTTGATTATAGTCATTTGCTCGGCCTTCTGGAGAGAAGGTCAGACTGTTGCACAAGATATTATGAGCACTGTTACTGTATTTAGGGGAGCCTTGCAGAGCGGATCTCTTTACCCCACTTAGTAACTTTAGTTAAGTGGCCATTAGGGCGACTTCACCTTACTGAGCTCTGGGTATTGTTTGGTGCTTGCAGGGCTAGATGTGGGAGTGCCTGAGTTCCGAGGATGGAGCTGGGTAGCAATTGGGGTGTGTGGTGTTGGGGAAGGGATGGGTAGAGGGTGGGGAGGGAAGTGGGGAATTTGTGGTGTATATAGTTATGGGGAGCTTGAGTTTGTACAAGAAGCTACAAGTAAAAGTCAGAGGGCTGTATCCGTATCGCGTGGGCAAGTGGGATTCGCCACATGGAAGGGGGGAGGACACTCATGAGCTATGGGGGACCTCAAGATCGTAACGTGGAATGTCAGGGGACTCAGTAATTACTTAAAGAGGAACAAAGTCATGATGTATTTGAAAAGACAGAAGATTGATATTGCACTGTTGCAAGAGACGCATCTGACCCGGCAAAAGTTGGAAATGGTGGGGAAGAAGTGGAGAGGTACTGTAGTAGGCTCTCCGTATTCTGCCTACGCTAGGGGAGTGTTGGTCTGGGTGGCACCGCACGTTCCGCACCAACTCACACAAGAGGTGGTGGATACGGAGGGGAGGTTAGTTATATTGAAGGCACTGGTGGAGAATAGGGAGGTGTGCATTATAAATACGTATGCCCCCAATCAAAATATGGCGGCATATTTTAGGACTCTGTGTACCAACCTGGGTGCGTGTATGGGGGGAGCGATTATTTGGGGAGGGGATTTCAACTGTGTGCTCAACCCCAAGGTAGACAGATCCGATGATAAGATTGATATGCCCACCCCAGCAGCCAGGGCATTGCAGACACTGCTCAACGACTTCGGGCTGGCAGATGTTTGGAGGCTGAAACATCCTAATGAAACACAGTACTCGCATTACTCAGCCCCGCAGCAACTGCATACGAGACTTGATTATTTTTTTGCCACGCCAGACGTGGTGATAGAAACCACCCAAATAGACTACAAAGCGAAGGTCCTGTCGGACCACTCGCCTCGGGTTCTGGGCTGGCAGTACTGCCGCCCAGAGCGCGGATACCGACGTGGCGCCTCCGGGCTGATGCGCTCAGGGACCCGGTCTTCAGAGAGGATATCAGGGATGAGATCACACATTATTTCGAGGAAAACACTGGCAGTGTGGATTCAGCGGGCACGCTCTCGGAAGCCTTTAAGGTGGTATCGCAGGGTGCTGCTATTGCTAAATCAAAGGGCCTACAGGGTGGGGTCCTAATGGAGTTAGGGGAAGCCGAAGGTGAACTGGAACGAGAAATCAATACGGCAGGAGGGGATGCGGAACTAGTACTCAAACTGCAGCAGCGGTGTGCAGAGCTTCGGGAAAGGCTCTGCAACCTCAACTATAAGAAGTATGTTGAGAGACAACATGCAGGTGGGGATAAAACCGGCCGTCTTTTGGCGTGGTTATATAAAAGCGAAATCCCTAGGCCCCCGATTAGGACGATAACCAGAGAGGATGGGAAGGTAGCGGATACCCAAGAGGGAGTCAATGAGGCATTCTCAGACTATTACAGGGCACTATATGAGGACAAAGGGGGGGCAATCGAGAGGAGATAAGAGAAACTTTAAGAGACATGGAATTACCTAAGATTAGTACCGAAGAAAGGGAGGAGCTGGACGCACCGATTACTCTAGAGGTATTGGAGGAGGTGGTGAAGCAGTTGCCCACCTGTAAGACCCCAGGTGCGGACGGACTCCCTAGTGAGTTTTATAAAGCATACAGAGAGGAGGTACTCCCCCCCATGCTAGAAATGCTCAATGAGTCTTTTGAGGTGGGCCGGCTGCCGGAATCGCTTAGAGAAGCGATAATTATACCGCTTCCTAAGCCCAACAAGCCAGGGCATAGCTGCGGCTCCTATAGGCTTTGTCAATGTTGAACCAGGACGGCAAGATATTGACAGCGGTCCTGGCCAATAGGTTGCGAAGAGTTATTAGTAAACTGATACACCCGGACCAGACAGGTTATGTCCCCAACAGGAATATAACCCACAACCATAGGCGACTCCACCGGGTGATTGAAGAGGGGAACAAGAGCGAGGGTGAAATGGCGGTTGTGTCCCTAGATGCAGTCAAAGCTTTCGATTCAGTGAGGTGGCCATGGTTGCTGGAGGCGCTGAGGGAATACGGGATGGGGCCGGGCTATGTTAGGTGGGCGAAATTGCTGTACAGTGAACCGCTGGCTAGGGTACGCACAGGATCGGTGATATCCGAGAGATGGCAATTTAGCAGAGGCACCAGACAAGGGTGCCCCTGGTCCCCGATGTTATATATTCTGGCCCTGGAGCCCCTAGCAGTGTAACTTAGACAACAATATGACATGATAGGCAATAAAAAAGAAAAAATAAAATAATGTTCAGCTCTAATTGTGAGAGGGAAAGAGTTCCAGCATTTGGCGGCTTTGACTGGGAAGCCGGCTCCTCCCACCGTTTTTAGTTTGTATCTCTGGATACTGAGGCAGTGTGATTAATAAAATCTGGCAGGTCTGGTAGGTTGATTTCTAGAGAATTTGTCTGACAAGTATTTAGGCTTGATATATGGTAAGACCTGGGGGTGTTTAACGCTGATCTCAAGGTGTTGCTCTGTAAGACCTGTAGTCTATTGAGATTCAGTTGTGAGAAGCCTAAGAAGAGAGTATTACAATAGTCTATCTATGATAAGACTAGGGCCCTAGCTAACATGGTGTAGCTGTTGGTGGACAAGTAGGATTTGCAAGCAGTGATCAGCTTATTGGTATAAGCAGTCATAGAGGCAGTGGCGCTCACATGTTTCTTGAGTGAAAGGGTTGAGTCTAGATATACTCTCAATGTTTTGACCTCCTTTGCAACTTTGATGGAGTTCCCGTCAATGTTGAAGGACATGTATCGTGGATCAAATTTGTTTAGACGTGCTTCGGATCCAATGATCATGAGCTCGTCTTCTCATCATTGAGACATAAGCTGTGAGCCGCCATCCATGCCTGAATTTCCAGGTAGATTTTGATAATTGAATTGGAGTCATCTTTGTAGCAACCAGTCAGCGTAATGAGAACCTGGGTGTCATCTGTGTAATACGTACAGGCGACACCAATATCATCAAGACAATCAAAAAGAAGGTTTGTGAAGATGTTGTAGTGTGTCAGGGAGACGAACCCTCTGGTACTCCGCAGTTGATGGGAACTGGATGGGTTAAAGCTGAGAGTGCGAAGACCCTGGTAGTTCTGTTAGATAGGAAGGATTGGATCCAGTTTGAGGCATTAGTGGAAAAGGCAGCAGCTGTGGTTAGGTGGTCTGAGAGGATTGGGTGGCCGACAAGATCGAATGCTGCAGAGAGATCTAACAGCAGAAGGATAGCCAGATTGCCTTTATCTTTGGCTTCACCCATTTGGATTTTTAAGTCCAGGAGGGCTGTTTCTGTGCTGTGTTTCCGTCTGAAACCAGTTTGGCGGAGACCTAGTAGATGACTGTCCTCCAGATGTTTTTGGCTTTGGAGATAGGCCACTCGGTCCAATATTTTTAGGGGGGACGGGACAGTGGTAATAGGCCTGTAATTGGTCGGAATGTTGGGGTCTAGGTTCGTTTTTCTTAGGGGGGCATAACACAAACCTCCTTGAGGTTGTTAGGGATCGAGCTAGCATTGAATGAGGAGTTGATCACAGAGGCAATAAGTGGGACCAGTTCTTTGGCGCCTTCCTTAATGACTTGGCCAGAAAAGATATCTCCCTGGCACCTTGACAGTTTTAGGCCTAAGATAATATTTTCCACTACCTTCGGTGTGACTGAAGAGAAGAAGAAAGGCAGGCAGTCGGGGGGATGAACATCCAGCAGGATGTTCGCATTAGAACTATTGGCCAGACTGATTTTTTTGTCTCTATTTTAGTTTGTAACATAGTGATTTTGTCAGAAAGTGCCTTCTGAGTTTTGGCACACCACTCTGCGTTGTTGACACATGCTTCAGATGGCGGAGCTGGAGACTTTAGTTCCCTCAGAATACTGAAAACCTCCTTGGTACCGGATTTGGCATTAAGGATTCTGTTGTTGTATGTCTCTTTTTTAGTGTTGATGATGGCCAATTTATAGGAGGCAGCCGCAGAGGCGAACGCTGCCTTGTTGGGAATGGTGGGCGATTTTCTCCACAAGGCTTCGGCAGCTCTTTTAGTATTACAGAGGGTTTTTAGTTCAGTCGTGAACCATTTATTGAGGTGGGCTGTTGGTTTAGCGTTTTTAACTTGATAAGGGCAATGTTGTTTATGGCTAGTTTTAAGGTGTCATTGTATAGGTCAACCAATTTGTTTGAGTATAGGTTGATGTAGTTAGGCGGGTCCAGGATAGCAAGGAGCAGTGGTTGTAGGTTTTGGAACATAATGTTTTGGTTATTTCTGGCTAGTATTTGAGGGGCAAAGGTGGAGCTGGGATTGTAGGTGCCTTCTCCTGAATGGAGAAAGAGATACAGTGATGGTCTGCCAATGCGGTAGGTTCATTCTGAAGAATTGAGGTAGAACAGTTGAGATCTGCCAACCAGTCAAGCGTTCTGCCCTTGTTGTGCGTAGGCTCTAGAATACTGTGTTTTAGGGTCGTTCAGGCTTAAGTTGAAGTCACCAGGCAAGATGATTTGAGAACCTGGCTTAGTATTTTGAGTTAGGAGGTCTGTAATATCTTCCTCAAAGGATGAGATAGGACCTGGAGGTCGATAGATTAGATGCAATAGAATAGTTTGGGTTGCTGAGATGGGGAGTTCAACTGACAGAAGTTCGCCGGAGACAGCTCGGAGACCAAGGTAGGTTTTGGATATGAAGGCTACTCCTCCTCCTTTGCCAGTGTCTCTGTCTGACCTGATGATGGTATAACCCACTGGGAGGGCTTGGGATAAGGCCAGGCCTTCTGCCTGGTGCAACCAAGTTTCGGTGATGGCGAGGCATTCCAGGCAGTTAAACACGGATAGCAAATCACTGCATATAGCACTTTACCATGTGTGGATTGGTGTGATGGCCTCAGGGAAACTTGTTAAACTAGATAAGAATTCTGGAAAATCAACAATTTTTATTTAGTGATTTTATCCTTTTATTGATCGGATATATTTATATGATCAGTACATATGGAATTAATGTGAAATCAGATTGTTTTATGGTGATGTGAAAGATATATGTAATATAATTTATTGTGATATTTGTTTTATGTGGAAGTTCTTATTAACTATATCCATAATACAATTAAACATAAAATAAAAGTATACAGTGATTGCCGGTTAGATAATATAGTGATATTTAAGCAACAAATGTAAGAGTTAAAATATGTAAATGCAAAATTAGGTCTCAAAGAGGTTGATTCCCAAATGAATTTTGCAAAGCATAATGAACGAATGAGATCCTCTTGCTCTGAGGAAATGACAGTTGGAACAACTATTAAACTGGGTACACTCACAAGAGGACCTGGATATGGCCTCTTCCCTTAAGTTAGCCTAAAAGAAATCAGAAAACCTGCTCCTAAAATGTCAATTTAAACAATCAGAGACTAGACTTGCTGAGGCAGTGCAGCAAATAGGGGCCCTAGAGAAAGACATTTTGATCTGGCAAGGTAAGAATAAAGAAAACTCTAGCATAAGGTAGGCTTGCCAGTAAGAAAATGAGCCACTTCAAGGGCAAGCCTAAAAGAAAAATTAGCTATTGACTTCTAAAAGCTAATCAGGAAGCAGGGGCTATTTAAGAGAACAACTTGCCCATTGCAAATAGCATAGGATTGCTGAAATGAGAAATAACACCAAGAATTGAGGGAAAATAGAATTACCTCACTAACACAGTGGTGACACCCCCAAACACTTCATAATTTTGATGGGAAAGGAAATGTCATTAATGGAATTAATGGCACACCCGGAAGTACACAGAAGTACACTGTTGACTGTGTTGGACTTTGCTGTTGGCGTTTTCGCTCCCTGTCTGCATTTAACCAAGGAGCGTGTGCTGTGTTGAGCTTCGTGCTCAAGAGGACGTCATTAAAAGCAACACGGAAGTTGCCTGACTTGAATCCCTCTGTGATTTGTTTAGGCTCTCTGGCCACTCCCACAAGTCCGCCCCACTCCCGCTACAAAATCCGTGTGTGCAGCGCACCCGGAAGTACACCGAAGTACACTGTTGACTGTGTTAGACTTTGCTGTTGGCGTTTTTGCTCCCTGTCTGCATTTAACCAAGGAGCATGTGCTGTGTTGTGCTTCGTGCTCAAGAGGACATCATTAAAAGCAACACAGAAGTTGCCTGACTTGAAGTAAATCACTTTATTCTTGCTGATGTTAAACTGTAATTTTGAATTGTAAGTGAAGTCCTCTGCTACGCAGAGGAAAATCCAGTGTGAAAGTCTTAATTGACATTGTCCCTCTTTTGTTTTTGCGTATCCCTTCTGCAGTCCCTCTGTGATTTGTTTAGGCTCTCTGGCCACTCCCACAAGCCAGCCCCACTCCCGCTACAAAATCTGTGCGTGCAGCGCACCCGCGTGCGCACCCGGAATACGCAGAAGTACACTGTTGACTGTTAACTGTGAACGGTGATCGGTGAGTGTCTTTTAAACTAGTGCCAGAGTAAACACATTATACCTATCATCCAAATTAACTTGTACTAGAGAGAAAGGCCTTTTTGAAAGGACTTCAAGGGCTTTTACCTGCAACTGATTTACCAGTCTAATGCAAACACTCTGCAAACTAATATGCCAAATATTGAAACTTTAAGTGAAAAACCATATAATTTTCAAACACTCCAAAACGCAATATGAATGATCCTCCCCCTCACAGCATTTCACGAGGTAGATCGCTATCTCATACAAGCGACATCAGGAAGTTTTATTCTGATAGTTCTTCAGGGGTTGCCACTAATGTTTCAAAAGACGACAGAAAAAGTGATACAGCTACAACTACAAATAACGATCCCCCCCGAGGTGGTAACTATACCTGAAAAATCCATAGTGCAAGAACCCACGATAGACCTATGCACGCCTTCCGACTCCCTCCTAGCTGCTTATTCTGAGCAAAATCTACTGGGAGATTTTGCTTTACCGGCAATTAATAAAATTACGGCTGAGATTATTATACATCCAGAACCTAATAAATCTTCAGATATAGTTCATGCCGGAAATAATGAATATGAAAAAACGGTTGAAGATAATGAGGTTATTTCAAACTCACCAATAAGTATACGCTCTCCTGATATCGAAGAGCCGAATATAGAGAAAGATGTGGAGCATTTATCACAATCTCCTATAATGTTTCCGGAATGTTCCCATGACTCCTCTATTTTGTCTTTATCGTTTACACAACATTCCCCCAGACATCAGAAACATGATAAGGTTGGAACCCAATGTCCCCAAAAGCCAGTTACAGCGCTTCCTACTGAATTAACACTACAGGCCATGAATACGGCTCTGTTTTCCCTAGCCAAGCTATATGAAACCTTAGATGCAAGGCTATTGGATCAGAATTTTCTTCTCAGAGAGTTATTGTAAAGTAAAAATGCTATGTGTTTACCGATAAAAAATTCCTTGGCAGAAAATATAACTACTCAGATAGCATGCTCATCTATACCCAAAACAATTGAAAAAATGGCTGATAGTCTAAAGGGCGATAAAAATCAGCTGGAAGCAATGACAAGATCTATGGGTATCATTGAAAAACCAACAGGCTCTGGATGTGTTATATATGATAAAAGTACAATTTAAAGAAGAAGTGCAAAGAGTTGTCACAAAAAAATTAGCAGAAGCAAGAGTACCTGAGAAAGAGAATGTCTCTATTGCACCCTTCTATGTGAGTAATGAAACATATACCATATTCAGTGTGACCAAAAAAGGTAAGAAAAAACTCCCCAATGAGCAAGCCGAGACAAAAAAAACTAAGAACCAGAAAATAACGAAATTGCAGAAGAAGAAAAACTCTCGACAATTTATAAAACTCCTGTCTATACCTGACAAAAGAAGTAAAGAAAAGACTGCAGCAATTATTAAGAAATATGCCATTATTAATAAAAATAAAGCCCCTTTACCTCCCATACAATTGATCCCGAGAGAAAACAAAACTTCTACAAATGAGGAACTGAGATATGAACCACTTGATAAACTAGTGAATGAAGTGACTAAAAATGAGCAAACTGATGACATGCTGAAAACTTTTCCCTGTTCCTTATTAGTACAATCAAAAGAACAGAGAAATGATAAAGAAAATAGATCTCAGAAATCCTCCTTTCTTACTCTTGAAGAAAGACGCGAGGAGATTATGAAATCAATGGGCATATTTTTCTCGTGCAACCTACAGCCCACTAAACCCAGTATAATAAGATCTTCTGAGATTGAGCCAAATCAGACTGGGAAATATGCCTCGAAGGTACAGGAGACAGATCTTTACCAAAGCGCCACATCCGGTGGTGCAAAAATGGCACCTGCCAGTACAAACGTTAATATGAGAAATAAGCAAAATAAAATGAAAATACCGCTGAAAAACCGACATAATAAATGCACTGACTTAACACATGTTAGTCTAATCTTACAATGTCGAGGCAGAGATTTTGCTCTATATGATCTGAATCGATCCTCTGTATTACATATTTTACAGAGCATCTCTGATTTGCAAGGATTAAAATCTGATGATATGGCCCAAATAGAATGAATTCATGATCAAGATAG
The DNA here is from genome assembly GCF_040938575.1 of Ambystoma mexicanum. Classification (NCBI taxonomy): domain Eukaryota; kingdom Metazoa; phylum Chordata; class Amphibia; order Caudata; family Ambystomatidae; genus Ambystoma; species Ambystoma mexicanum. The sequence goes on along the minus strand of NC_090933.1, from coordinate 739,193,461 downwards.
AGGTATAGTAAAAATTTGGATGTCTTCAGCCTTAGTGAAATATTCAATTTGGCATGCAAGGGACGAAATATTCCAACTAGGCTTCTTGTTGCATGATCCTTTAGACCTGTCACATACATCAAATGCTCACCCTGTGAATATTGCTAATGTCTATCCTCCAAGAGTCAACAGTACACACATGAATAATGTAAATGAAAAGAAATGGCTGGCTGACAGATGCTCTGACCCACTGATGATAACAGCATGTGACAATCAAATACAAACTGTAACGAGTATGTCCCAGAACAGATCAACAAATGAATGATAGCTAATTTGTAACGAAAATAGACCAAATGTGCAACTAGCTTCATGGAATACTAGGGGCCATATTCATCTTGCATCAACCTCTATGGCCATACTGGGAATATATGATATAATTATGCTACAAGAAGTTTGGATCACTCTACCGCCTGTATGGGAGAATCATTATGTCATTTTAGAACCTGCCATCCAACCAATTAGTGGGTGCCCTAAAGCAGGTCTTTTAACAGCGGTAAAAATGACAAGTGGAATTAAAGCAGAGGCATGGGCCTCCCCGAATAGTTATACACAGATGGTACGAATCTCAGTAATTAATTATGTTGTTGCATGCATCAATTTATATTGGAACACATAGACATCCTCGACAATCGCTTTTTTAAAGATCTGACGAAATGTCTGGACATGATTGATAGGGACCCTTCTGTCAAATTCACAATTATTGCAGGAGATTTAAATATGGATTGCCTAAATGAGAAATGGGGGAAGCTAAAGGATACAAAAGAAAAGTGGAAGCGCTTGATGAAAGAGAGAGGTCTGTATATGATAAATGGTTCAGTATACAGAGATATCCCTTCTAAAACCACATGGAAGCGAGGCAAGCAAACTTCCACCATTGACTATATTTACACTAATAATGAGTTATTTTCCTGTGTCACCTCCTTCAATGTATTACAACAAAACAAAAGTGATCATAACATGCTCCATTTGAGATGGACTTGGCCAGATAAAACTGTTATGGATCCCAAACAAAAATATTCAGAGAATTTAGCAGCATCTGCTAAAGGCAATCGTTTTAGATGGACTTCTTCTAGTTGCAGTGTCATATCCTAAAGATATATTTAAACCAAATTTACACTACTTAGAAGGAGACTATGTGGGAAAATTGCAACTATTCAAAAAACCTGACCTCTCAACCTCTAAAGATCGGAAACATCATGAACATACATATGATGAAGAAATAAGAACTAAGAAAGCTGAACTTAGACGGGAGGTTCGATATATCCTTCAGCAAAATTATAATAATAAGGTGCTCTTGGGATCCAGATGTAAAAATAAATATAAAAACTGGATAAAGCAACGAAAAGCGAAAATGTTATTAAAAGACGCCCATACTATGTTGCAGTCGATAAAGTCTAAGAACTCTGCTTTAGTATCGGGCCTAATTAAAACTACCTATGGAGACAAACAATCTATAAAGCAAATAAAGGTAGCACCAGAGGAAATTTGGGTACAATATTATAACACCCTATATGCTGAAATCCATATCTCGAAGAGACAAAAAGATCATGGAGTCTCAAGAAAAGAACAATTGGTTTTTGATAATTTAGACATTGAAATATTTATAAAAAACTAAGCAAGTCAAGAGCCCCGGGCCCAGATGGCCTCTCTAATTCTATTCTAAGAAAGAATCCGGAGGCTTGGGCTGCTATCCTGGGGGCTATATTTAATCAAATCATCCTCTCTAGAAAAATCCCTCCCTCTTGGCAAAAGTCGATCATTGTTCCCATTTATAAAAAGGGAGATAGATTAGACCCAAGAAACTACAGACCCATTGCGTATTTGATGTGCCAGGTAAGATCTTTGCATGCTTAATCTTAAGAGACTTTAATAAATGACTGAAACAAGCAAGTCTCAATGATCCATTTCAAACAGGTTTCGTAGTGGGTCTAGGTGCATCTGTGAATCTTCAAGCCCTAACTGTTATTAAACAACACAAGCCACAAGTCAACCAAGCGGTCTTCATGGCCTTTATCGATTTCGAGACTGTGTTTGACTCTGTCTCAAGGGAACTTTTATTCGATAAATTGGCTAAAAACTCATGTCCTGAGTATCTACAAAATTGGATATTTCAATTCCATACTAAAACTTTGATACAAGTTCGCTTGACAATGGATGGCTCTTTATCGAGATCAATTAATACTTATAAGGGACTAAAACAGGGATGTCTCCTAGCCTCAACGCTTTTTAACTACTTCATAGCTGATGTGGTGGAAGAGTTTAAGAGAGTAATATCGGATGCACCCCGTTTAGGTAAATATGCAGTCCCTTGGATGTTTTATGCTGATGACTTGGTTCTCCTTGCTAAAACACTGAGGGGCTTGCAGAATTTACTTGATCAATTGGGGAAAAATGTGAAAAAAAATCAGCTGGTTATGAATGTCTCCAAATCAAAAATTATGAAGAATGTACCCAACAAGAAAGCTGGAGTATCTTGTTTCTCGTGGACTTTGATGTCTCTTCCCTTAGAAAACGTAACCCAATACAAATATTTAGGAATGAATGCTAATATATCAAGGGCGGATATCCTGTATTATGAAGATATCAAGAAAAAAATCAGCACTGCCATTTCTCAGGCTTCAATTATAAACCAAAAATATTGTACATTTTCTTTGAAGCCTATAATCATGTTTTATTGCCAGAAAGTAGTACCAATGATATTATATGGTGCCGAGACTAGGTGATAGAGAAACGAGATGGCCTGGCAAAGATTGGAAGGTTGTTTTTGGAAAAAAGTTTTGCATGTACCGATGGCTACGCAAATGTGCTTATTAAGATAAGAATTGGGTCTGTCTTCATTATTTTGTATGTATATGTGGCGACTATGTAGCTTATATTGGAAATGTATCATGGTACAACACGAGAATACCTTATTACACGTCTTGTCTAACTACGTGAAGACAAGTGAACATAAAACTGTGAGTTTATGGCGACAACGAGTTAAACATTATTTACAAACAGCAGAAGTCACAGAAGAATTATTGTTGACAAATCCCAATAGAGCCAAAGAAAAAGTCCTAAGATGGGACTGGATCAATACCTTTGAACAATGTCAGAAGACTAAACATGCTATAGATCACAAGATAATTACGAAAAAAATGCGATCACCAGAAAAAGATCTGCTAAAATTCCCTGGTGCTGGAGCGAGAAATTCATTCTTAAGATTTAGATTGAATTTATGGCATACAAAAAATATTCTTGCAAAGTGGAATATCATTGCAAAAAAAGAGGATATTTTCCGTTTCTGTAAAGACATACGAACCTCTGAAACCCTAATACATCTAGTAACAGAATGCCCTATGTTATTGCATAAAAGAATTGAGTATTTTAAGAAACACTTTGAGACATACATACCATAAACTAATGAACAATTTTGGTATCGAATATATAATACGCAAATAACAACCGTAAGATTAGCTATCCCGAATTACTTGATTGCACTGGAACTAAAAGAGAATTTTAGAGAAGGATAGTCTGAATAAATAACAAAAAAATTAAGCTAATTAGCTTCCATTTCTCTTATAAGTTATGGTATGTTTGTTGTTTATAATGAGAAGGATAGTGAAAATAATGGATTATGATTGTTATACTATTTCTTTTTCTTTTCTTCTTGTGAAGTTTATATAATAGGTTTTTAAACTGAAATGAAATAATATGTAATGAAGTAATGTATATAAGATTGACTATGTATGCCAAAATCTGTTTGAATTTTTTGTATCTATATATATTGTGAAGTTGAATTTTCAACTATATCAATAAGGAAAGGAAATGTCATTAATGGAATTACAAAACTGGAGATCAAGGTTGGATGACATTGGGCAACATATGTGGCGATTGGTGCTGCTAGCGAGGACACCTCATTGTTAATGGGGGATGATATCTTTGTGAGGTTATTACCTCTTATAGAATGCATTAATCAGGTTCTCAGGACACACATTAGCCTTCCCATAAAGCTCAACAGAAGTGGCAATGGTGTTAGTTTAAATGGCACTTGTCACTTGATTAAACAGTACCCCAAAAAAAAGACCAGACCATGTACTCTTTTAAATGTAATGAATAAATGGAAAGTTGGTCCAAACACATTCTCCCTACATTCCAAGCACATTCCCCCTAGCAGGTGTTTTTTTTTACAAATTTCAATTGGGAAAAACAACACGGATTACAATCGTTGGGTCATTAGAGGTGTTAAGTCTGACTTTTATGTCAGTAGTGACACTGTCCACAGATTCACAATTAATCTGGATTTTGTCAACAACAAAATTTGGTCCAGACTAGGGGCTACACCTACTGAGCTTTGACAATGTTGAGAAAGCATTTTTGACTGCTCAACTGCTTCGTTATGCTGCTCTTCCAGATATCTGTTGAAATGCAGCTCGTTTTACTAAGTGGCAATTCCTGGTATTACACTCACTGGTCTACAATCCCAGATCACAATTCTGGGACAAGATACAGGTTGTGTGTATAGTTCAAACTAAAATGTGTTTAAATCAAAAGTTGGTCCTGTTAATTTATGCAGGGGTATTCACAACAAGATATTATATATTCATAAACATGAACAGCTTGCTTACAAAACAAGAATGAATAGACGCACACCATCGGTCCATTTGTCAATGAATATATTTCAGATTTATACATTGCCACTGTTGGCCATTGTAGAAAAACACTTTGATAAATAGCAGATTACAACATGTATTACCTCTAATATGAAAAACAGTTATTTATAGACAAAACCTGCATAGAAAATTACATTTATGTATAACAAATTTAAATTAAATTTGCCCCCGTGTGAATGTGCGGTTGTGGGTTTCATGTAGTTTGTAGGATGTTTTAATTGGGTGACAACCCAGGGGAATTTTCCAACGGCCCCATATCAGTCGTGCACAATATTTATTGGATATAGTTATTTTTATGGACCCAAGACCCCTAACTTAATTAAATGGTTTCCCTAGAACGCCTCCTTCGCCCTGGACAAGAAACATGCAGGCTGCACAGCAGGTCTATTTATTAAGAAAATAGAGATAATTGAATCAATTTAAATATAAAACTAATTATGCACCTATGAACTTCCAATGTCATTGGTGACTACACTGAAGAATTATCAATACACTTTTTACTTCAATGTTCAATGCTGCATTTTACTTAGTTACACACATTTGCAGAAATACACCCATCGCCATATATACTTTTGGTTTACCCTGAGCGCACGAGTACCATTCATTCAAAGTCTATGAGGGTCCAGGATAGAGCTTTCATTTAATATAAACAATGACTCACTTCCCCTGGTATGTCCCGATACAATGCAGAATACGGCAAGGAGCAATGACTCCTAATTCAGGACCAAGACAATGCCGCCCTTCTTTTGGTCTGCTATTGACACCTAAAGCCAGGGGGGAATGACTCCCTTTCCCCTGGAGTCTCTCTACTTCTGCTTTATTACTAGGAGAATGACTCCCTTCTCCTGTCATCACGTGATAGTCAGATCTTTCAGATTGATACAAACTTTGCCTTTGTAATTTGCTTTCAGCAATGTCTTGAATCGTCTTAGGATCCCAGATCTTTCTCTTGTGACTCCGCCATTATGATGAGGAAGATTTCCTCTCTGCTTTAATGTCTTTTATTGGTGTCCCAGACCCTTATTATAATACCAGTGGTTTCCTGTTCCCCACTGTTTGCAATGGACAGGATCCCAGACCCTTCCCTGGTGGCCAGTGCACTTATCTCTGCCACTGTCCTGCGGGTGACTCCCTTTGATACTTGCTTGGTTTTGCTTTTTGAGGTTGACCTTTGCTTTTCAGACTATCGTCTTCATCTGCCTTGATGTTACATTTTACATCTTGGATGATTTTCTCCATCTCAGTTGGTTAACATGTCCTGATATTACAATAGTACTTCGTTGTGTCAGTCAGAGGGTGTGTGAAAGGGTGCTACAGATTTTGGATAATTTTGGGTTTGAGTGTTGTACCATCTATCACACAGGTGGTCATTCTAGTCTCTAGTAGGGGAGTCCCTCCCCATGAGGTCCTCCCAGATTAAACCACACCTAGGGGGACTTTTGGGTAGCAGCCTTATCTCCCTAGGATCATGAGACGGTGCCCCCCCCCTGGGGAGAATTGACAACACCTAGTGAATAGTCACAGTATGTCCACATTGAAATATCCTTCTGGCAGTTGGTGAGCAGGTGTAAGTCGATCTAGGAACCTGGCCTAAGCCCCACCCACCTGTCCATCACTGATAAAATGTTGCTACATTCCTGTTTTGCCACCCCTTTTCCCTACTTAAGCAGTCCTCCAGTCTCTTTTCCTTGCAGTTGGTGAGCAGGTGCAACTGGATATAGACACGTGACCTAAGCCTAAACTACCTTCTTAGCCCTGCCTCTTACCTTCTGCTCTTAACTCTTACATCAAGGGCTTCTCTCGCCCGGGCGTCCAAAGTGAAGGGCAGACAAAGAAAAGGTAAGCACACGCTGACATGTGTTTTCACCCTCCATCCCCACAGGCGATCCCCAACATCACCAGGCAACACCAACGGCATTTCCCCTCCTCCAAGTCATGGACTCCACAATGCAGCAAACTCACCCACATCAGCCTCAATCCCATCAGCACCCCCTCACCATCCACAACATAGAAGTTGATGCTCGCCAAATTCCAGTCTGCTATCACCCATTCATTAGACATGGCCAACATGATCATCACACATGGCCGACCTCATAATCACACACAACCTTGATGCCATCTTCATCGCCGACACCTGGCCTCCACCCACATCCAAGACATCCTGGTCCCTGTCAGCTACAGCATCCAACACAGAGACCGGTCGACCAACACAGTCACCTTCCATTTAATCTACAACACCATTATCTCAGACTTCCCCGATCTGGGCACCACCATGTCCCTCATTCACGCCAACATTCTCCTAGGTGACTTCAACCTCCCAGTCAAGAAGGCCACCAAACCAATGAAGGAAGCTCTCCTCTGCTTTCTCGACATCCTCAGCCTCACACAGCACATGAAAGACCCAATGCATGAGAAAGGAAACATCCTCGAGCTAATCATAACTGCACTGCCTTCCCTCCACTACAGCTCTTCTCTCCCGCTTGAATGATCTTTCCACCTCGCTGTGCCTTTCAACATCCTGTAAACCACCCCACTCAAGCACTCCCAGCAGAAACCCATCAGAAAAGCCTTCAGGTCCTTCAAAAACTTCCCCCCTCAGGGATGACCTCCCCAACCTCTACCTCACATGGACCGAACATGCCCAACTGAAATGTGACTCTCTACTGGAAGTACTCAACGCTACCCTTTCAGTCTCCATTGACTGACACACGCCTCTGAAACAACACACCTACAAACAGAAACCATCAGCACCCTGGTACATGCAAGAACTCAACCTCATCAAATAATCATCAGGAAACAAGAGAAAATATGACACTGCAACAGTACCGCATCTTACCTGGCTCTGAAACTCTGAGCAACCCGCTGACAACTAATTCATAATGCCAAGGCTTCCTAATATCAGAACACCATAGCAGAGGATGACAACAAAAGCAGAGCCCTTTTCAAAGCAGTTAAGCACTGTGTCAACCCGCTACCAGACCCTGTCATACCACACTCCATTGAACAATCCACTGCCATCAGCACATTCGTCATCGACAAAATCAGCAAGAGTCACCTGCACATAGACACTAGCTCTGCATCCACAGACCCACTCACGTCCGTCCTTACGAAATATCCACACTCTGGGCAGCATTCAAGACACTCTCTACAGAGGACCTGGTAGAAACGTAGGATGCCCTCAAAGCCACATCATAAGCAGATGACAACCTCCCTCAACCTCCCAGCATCCATCCTCAAGACCCTACCAGCAGAGGTTCTCCTTCCCTACCTTGAGATCATGAACAACTCCCTAACTCAAGGCACCTTCCCATCGACCCTAAAGACAGGGCAAATACTCCCTCTGCTAAAGAAACCCACTCTGGATCCCAACAACCTAGGTAACTATCGCCCCCCTCACCCATAGGTAAGATCATTGAGAAAGCGATAGCCGCACAACTGCAGCAAAACATCGACAGCAACAATCTCCCACAAACCTACCAAGTCTACCAACTAAAGCTGAGTGGATCAATGTCTCTCGTAATATTTTCAATATGGACAAGCTAACAGCAGCCATTCACGGTGATCGCACTTCCATTGATAATGAATGGTCAGAGTTCCGAGCCAAATACATTGCATAAAGTTGAGTGTGCAACACGACACAGCTAAAGCGTCATTACAATGATCTGCCTATTATTTTAATGTTAATTCCGAAATGTCTTATGCAAATACCACTTTTATAAAATAATTAATTTGCCTATGAACTTCTTTGCCGGACTGTAGATCATCTGTTGCCTCAAGGGGTGCAGGGTGGGGTTAGGGGGCAGGGGTCAAGTTGTGGATATTTGATAAGTATGAGCAATTGTAAAGCAGTTGAGTTACTTCATATTCTATGTAATAAAAACTGCATTATCTATGTTGAAAAAAACAATAAAACCAATTTAAAAAAAAAAAATCTAGATCGGACCAGATTTGCCCACTATTACAATTGCTGGGAGAGGGAAATGATGGTAATGTACACAGCAGATTTGCTTCCCTAGCAAAGAAGATCTTTGAAGTAATAGATTGGCAGCCAGATTGGGATGAAGACTATCATGTGCTAAGGAAGAGGTTTTATCAAAATTGGGAGTGATGGGATTGGTCTGCTAACTACAATCATCTGGCCACATTGAGTTGCTATAACGCAGCAATGGAGAATTGTGTCCATACATTTATAGAACCACAAAGATATTTAAAATATGCCCATCTGCCACGTTACACAGATTTTGCTTAGAGTGAACAAACTACCAGTTCTGGCATCTATTGGCCCCCGGATTTAACATTGCTTGAGAAAATAGGACACGCTGTCTCCGTAGTAATGAGGGGAAAATGGAAACAGCATTCTCACAGAATGCCACAAGCTTGGCTCCCTTTATCAGAGATTATTAGGATCTTTGATCATTAACCTCAACAACATTAAAAGTGACACATTTTGGTGATACTGTTTAGTTTAGTTTAGATTAGTTTATTATTTATAAAGCACACCTAACCCTGAGGTAACTGGGTGCTTGAACTTGTGACATGGTTACAGATGCATACATAGAGAGTACATTGGACAGCAGTTTATGACGACTAAGGGTTACAGGTTAGTCAGCTTGCATAATAATACAGGTAAGTGCATGGACATGTCGCCGGCGGTAACAGTTTGGTCGACAGTGCAGGATAAAGAAATTTTAATACAGTATGAGGGGTATTTAGGTACATAGGTTCCAGCAGAGGTAGTCATGGATGAACCTGGGGCCTGTTAATGTTTCTTATCTGAGAGCCAGTTCTTCACTTTGGTTCTGAAAGACCAGAAGGAATGTTCAGCTCTAATTGTGAGAGGGAAAAAGTTCCAGCATTTGGCGGCAAGGACTGGGAAGCCGGCTCCTCCCACCGTTTTTAGTTTGTATCTCGGGATACTGAGGCATTGCGATTAATAAGATCTGGCAAGTCTGGTAGGTTGATTTCTATGGAATTTGTCTGACAAGTATTTAGGCATGATATAGGGTAAGACCTGGGGATGTTTAACGCTGATCTCAAGGCGTTGTTCTGTAAGACCTGTAGTCTATTGAGATTCCGTTGTGAGGAGCCTAATAAGAGAGTATTACACTAGTCTATCTTTGATAAGACTAGGGCCCTAGCTAACGTGGTGTAGCTGTTGGTGGACAAGTCGGATTTACAAGCAGCGATCAGCTTATTGGTATAAGCAGTCATAGAGGCAGTGGCGCTCACGTGTTTCTTGAGTGAAAGGGTGGAGTCTAGATATACTCTCAATGTTTTGACCTCCTTTGCAACTTTGATGGAGTTCCCGTCAATGTTGAAGGACATGTATCGTGGATCAAATTTGTTTAGACGTGCTTCGGATCCAATGATCATGAGCTCGTCTTCTCATCATTGAGACATAAGCTGTGAGCCGCCATCCATGCCTGAATATCCAGGTAGATTTTATTAATTGAAATGGAGTAATCTTTGTAGCAACAAGTCAGCGTAATGAGAACCTGGGTGTCATCTGCGTAATACGTACAGGCGACACCAATATCATCAAGACAATCAAAAAGAAGGTTTGTGAAGATGTTGTAGTGTGTCAGGGAGATGCAGGAACCCTCTGGTACTTCGCAGTTGATGGGAACTGGATGGGCTAAAGCTGAGAGTGCGAAGACCCTGGTAGTTCTGTTAGAGAGGAAGGATTGGATCCAGTTTGAGGCATTAGTGGAAAAGGCAGCAGCTGTGGTTAGGTATTCTGAGAGGATTGGGTGGCCAACAAGATCAAATGCTGAAGAGAGATCTAACAGCAGAAGGATAGCCAGATTGCCTTTATCTTTGGCTTCACCCATTTGGATTTTTAAGTCCAGGAGGGCTGTTTCTGTGCTGTGTTTCCGTCTGAAACCAGGTTGGCGGAGACCTAGTAGATGACTGTCCTCCAAATGTTTTTGGACAGCCACTCTGTCTAATATTTTTAGGAGGGACGGGACGGTGGTAATAGGCCTGTAATTGGTCGGAATGTTGGGGTCTAGGTTCATTTTTTTTAGGGGGGCATAACACAAGCCTCCTTGAGGTTGTTAGGGAACGACCTAGCATTGAATGAGGAGTTGATCACAGCGGCAATAAGTGGGACCAGTTCTTTGGCGCCTTCCTTAATGTCTTGGGCAGATAAGATATCTCCCTGGCACCTTGACAGTTTTAGGCCTAAGATAATATTTTCCACTTCCTTCGGTGTGACTGAAGAGAAGAAGAAAGGCAGGCAGTCGGGGGGATGAACGTCCAGCAGGATGTTCATGTTAGAACTATTGGCCAGACTGATTTTTTTGTCTCTATTTTAGTTTGTAACATAGTGATTTTGTCAGAAAGTGCCTTCTGAATTTTGGCACACCACTCCGCGTTCTTGACACATGCTTCAGATGGTGGAGCTGGAGACTAGTTCCTCAGAATATTGAAAACCTCCTTGGTACCGGATTTGGCATTAAGGATTCTGTTGTTGTATGTCTCTTTTTTAGTGTTGAGGATGGCCAATTTATAGGAGGCAGCCGCATAGGCGAACGCTGCCTTGTTGGAAATGGTGGGCGATTTTCTCCACAAGGCTTCGGCAGCTCTTTTAGCATTACACAGGGTTTTTAGTTCAGTCGTGAACCATTTATTGAGGTGGGCTGTTGGTTTAGCGTTTTTAACTTGATAAGGGCAATGTTGTTTATGGCTAGTTTTAAGGTGTCATTGTATAGGTCAACCAATTTGTTTGAGTATAGGTTGATGTAGTTAGGCGGGTCCAGGATAGCAAGGAGCAGTGGTTGTAGGTTTTGGAACATAATGTTTTGGTTATTTCTGGCTAGTATTTGAGGGGCAAAGGTGGAGCTAGGATTGGTAGGTGCCTTCTCCTGAATGGAGAAAGAGATACAGTGATGGTCTGACCATGCGGTAGGTTCATTCTGAAGAATTGAGGTAGAACAGTTGAATTCTGCCAACCAGTCCAGCGTTCTGCCCTTGCTGTGCGTAGGCCCTAGAATACTGTGTTTGAAGCCCAACTGGGATATGGAGTTTTCCACAGAGATTGTGTTGGTGTCATTAGGGTCATTCAGACCTAAGTTGAAGTCACCAAGCAAGATGATTTGAGAACCTGGCTTAGTATTTTGAGTTAGGAGGTCTGTAATATCTTCCTCAAAGGATGAGATAGAACCTGGAGGTCGATAGATTAGATGCAATAGAATCGTTTGGGTTGCTGAGATGGGCAGTTTAACTGACAGGAGTTCGCCGATGGGAGGTGGGCATGGGAGACAGCTCTGAGACCAAAGTAGGTTTTGGATATGAAAGCTACTCCCCCTCCTTTGCCAGTGTCTCTGTCTGACCTGATGATGGTATAACCCTCTGGGAGGGCTAGGGATAAGGCCAGGCCTGCTGCCTGGTGCAACCAAGTTTCGGTGATGGCGAGGCATTATCCAGGCAGTTAAACACGGATAGCAAATCACTGCATATAGCACTTTACCATGTGTGGATTGGTGTGATGGCCTCAGGGAAACTTGTTAAACTAGCTAAGAATTCTGGAAAATCAACAATTGTTTTTAGTGATTTTATCCTTTTATTGATCCGATATATTTATATGAGCAGTACATATGGAATTAATGTGATATCAGATTGTTTTATGGTGATGTGAAAGATATATGTAATATAATTTATTGTGATATTTGTTTTATGTGAAAGTTCTTATTAACTATATCCATAATACAATTAAACATACAATAAAAGTATACAGTGATTGCCGGTTAGATAATATAGTGATATTTAAGCAACAAATGTAAGAGTTAAAATATGTAAATGCAAAATCAGGTCTCAAAGAGGTTGATTCCCAAATGAATTTTGCAAAACATATTGAACGAGTGAGATCCTCTTGCTCTGAGGAAATGACAGTTGGAACAACTATTAAACTGGGTACACTCACAAGAGGACCTGGATATGGCCTCTTCCCTTAAGTTAGCCTAAATCAAATCAGAAAACCTGCTCCTAAAATGTATGTCAATTTAAACAATCAGAGACTAGACTTGTTGAGGCAGTGCAGCAAATAGGGGCCCTAGAGAAAGACATTTTGATCTGGCAAGGTAAGAATAAAGAAAACTCAAGCATAAGGTAGGCTTGCCAGTGAGAAAATGAGCCACTTCAAGGGCAAGCCTAAAAGAAAAATTTGCTATTGACTTCTAAAAGATAATCAGGAAGCAGGGGAGATTTAAGAGAACAACTTGCCCATTGCAAATAGCATAGGATTGCTGAAATGGGCAGAAATGAGAAATAACACCAAGAATTGAGGGAAAATAGAATTACCTCACTAACACAGTGGTGATACCCCCAAACACTTCATAATTTTGATGGGAAAGGAAATGTCATTAATGGAATTACAAAACTGGAGATCAAGGTTGGATGACATTGGGCGACATACGTGGCGATTGGTGTTGCTAGCGAGGACACCTCATTTTTAATGGGGGATGATATCTTTCTGAGGTTATTAACTCTTATAGATTGCATGAATCAGGTCCTCAGGACACACATTAGCCTTCCCATAAAGCTCAACGGAAGTGGCAGTGGTGATAGTTTAAATGGCACGTGTCACTTGGTTAACCAATACCCCAAAAAAAAGACCAGGCCATGTTCTCTTTTAAATTTAATGAATAAATGGAAAGTTGGTCCAAACACATTCTCCCTACATTCCAAACACATTCCCCCTAGCAGGTGTTTTTTTACAACTTTCAATTGGGAAAAAAAAACACGGATTACAATCATTGGGTCATTAGAGGTGTTAAGACTGACTTTTATGTCAGTAGTGACACTGTCCACAGATTCACAATTAATCTGGATTTTATCAACAGCAAAATTTGGTCCAGACTAGGGACTACACCTACTGAGCTTTGACAATGTTGAGAAAGCATTTTGGACTGCTCAACTGCTTCGTTATGCTGCTCTTCCAGATATCTGTTGAAATGCAGCTCTTTTTACTAAGTGGCAATTCCTGGTATTACACTCACTGGTCTACAATCCCAGATCACAATTCTGGGACAAGATACAGGTTGTGTGTATAGTTCAAACTAAAATGTGTTTAAATCAAAAGTTGGTCCTGTTCATTTATGCAGGGGTATTCACAACAAGATATTATATATTCATAAACATGAACAGCTTGCTTACAAAACAAAATCAATAAGCCTATGTTTTCCACTAAGGTTGAATAGACGCACACCATCTGTCCATTTGTCAATGAATATATTTCAGATTTATACATTGCCACTGTTGGCCATTGTAGTAAAACACTTTGATATATAGCAGATTACAACATTTATTACCTCTAATATCAAAAACAGTTATTTATAGACAAAACCTGCATAGAAAATTACATTTATGTATAACAAATTTAAATTAAATTTGCCCCCATGTGAATGTGCGGTTGTGGGTTTCATGTAGTTTGTAGGATATTTTAATTGGGTGACAAAACAGGGGAATTTTCCACCGGCCCCATATCAGTCATGCACAATATTTATTGGATATAGTTCTTTTTATGGACTCAAGACCCCTAATTTAACTAAATGGTTTCCCTAGAACTCCTCCTTCGCCCTGGACAAGAAACATGCAGGCTGCACAGAAGGTCTATTTATTAAGAAAATAGAGATAATTGAATCAATTTAAATATAAACCAATTATGCATCTATGAACTTCCAATGTCAGTGGTGACTACACTGAAGCATTATCAATACACTTTTTACTTCAATGTTCAATGCTGCATTTTACTTAGTTACACACATTTGCAGAAATACACCCATTGCCATATATACTTTTGGTTTACCCTGAGCGCACAAGTACTATTCGTTCAAAGTCTATGAGGGTCCAGGATAAAGCTTTCATTTAATATAAACAATGACTCACTTCCCCGGGTATGTCCCGATACAATGCAGAATACGGCAAATGGCAATGACTCCTAATTCAGGACCAAGACAATGCCGCCCTTCTCTTGGTCTGCTATTGACACCTAAAGCCAGGGGGGAATGACTCCCTTCCCTTGGCGTCTCTCTACTTCTGCTTTATTACTAGAAGAATGACTCCCTTCTCCTGGCATCACGTGATATTCAGAATTTTCAGATTGATACAAACTTTGCACTTGTAATATGCTTTCAGCAATGTCTTGAATCGTCTTAGGATCCCAGATCTTTCTCTTGTGACTCCGCCATTATTATGAGGAAGATTTCCTCTCTGCTTTAATGTCTTTTTATTGGTGTCCCAGACCCTTATTATAATACCAGTGGTTTCCTGTTCCCCACTGTTTGCAATGGACAGGATCCCAGACCCTTCCCTGGTGGCCAGTGCACTTATCTCTGCAACTGTCCTGCAGTTGACTCCCTTTGATACTTGCTTGGTTTTGCTTTTTGCGGTTGACCTTTGCTTTTCAGACTAGCTTCTTCATCTGCCTTGATGAAACTGACTTGATGTTTCATTTTACATCTTGGATGATTTTCTCCATCTCAGTTGGTTAACATGTCCTGATATTACAATAGTACTTTGTTGTGTCAGTCAGAGGGTGTGTGAAAGGGTGCTAGAGATTTTGGGTAATTTTGGGTTTGAGTGTTGTACCGTCTATCACACAGGTGGTCATTCTAGTCTCTAGTAGGGGAGTCTCTCCCCATGAGGTCCTCCCAGATTAAACCACACCTAGGGGGACTTTTGGGTAGCAGCTTCACCTCCCTAGGCTCATGAGACAGTGTTCCACCCTGGGGAGAATTGACAACACCTAGTGAATAGTCACAGTATGTCCACATTGAAATATCCTTCTGGCAGCTGGTGAGCAGGTGCAAGTTGATCTAGGTACCTGGCCTAAGCCCTACCCACCTGTCCATCATTGATAAACTGTTGCTGCCTTCCTGTTTTGCCACCCCTTTTCCCTACTTAAGCAGCCCTCCAGTCTCTTTTCCTTGCAGTTGATGAGTAGGTGCAAGTGGATATAGGTAACGTGACCTAAGCCTAACCTACCTTCTTAGCCCTGCCTCTTACTCTTTGCTCTTAACTCTTACATCAAGGGCTTCTCAAGCCCAGGCGTCCAAAGTGAAGGGCAGACAAAGAAAAGTTAAGCACACGCTGACATGTGTTTTCACCCTCCGTCCCCACAGGCGATCCCCAACATCACCAGGCAACATCAATGACATTGCCCCTCCTCCAAGTCATGGACTCCACAATGCAGCAAACTCACCCACATCAGCCTCAATCCCATCAGCACCCCCTCACCATCCACAACACAGAAGTTGATGCTCGCCAAATTCCAGTCTGCTATCACCCATTCATTAGACATGGCCAACCTCATCACCACACATGGACGACCTCATAATCACACACAACCTTGATGCCATCTTCATCGCAGACACCTGGCCTCCACCCACCTCCAAGACATCCTGGTCCCTGTCAGCTACAGCATCCAACACAGAGACCGGTCGACCAACACAATCACCTTCCATTTAATCTACGACACCATTATCTGAGACTTCACCGATCTGGGCACCACCATGTCCCTCATTCATGCCAACATTTTCCTAGGTGACTTCAACCTCCCAGTCAAGAAGGCCACCAAACCAATGAAGGAAGTTCTCCTCTGCCTTCTCGACATCCTCAGCCTCACACAGCACATGAAAGACCCAATGCATGAGAAAGGAAACATCCTCGAGCTAATCATAACTGCACTGCCTTCCCTCCACTACAGCTCTTCTCTCCCGCTTGAATGATCTTTCCACCTCGCTGTGCCTTTCAACATCCTGTAAACCACCCCACTCAAGCACTCCCAGTAGAAACCCATCAGGCAAGCCTTCAGGTCCTTCAGAAACTTCCACCCTCATGGAAGACCTCCCCAACCTCTACCTCACGCGCCGAACTAAAATGTGACTCTCTACTGGAAGTACTCAACGCTACCCTTTCAGTCTCCATTGACTGACACGCGCCTCTGAAACAACACACCTACAAACCGAAACCGTCAGCACCCTGGTACATTCAAGAACTCAACCTCATCAAATAATCATCAGGAAACAAGAGAAAATATGACACTGCAACAGTACCGCATCTTACCTGGCTCTGAAACTCTGAGCAACCCGCTGACAACTAATTCATAATGCCAAGGCTTCCTAATATCAGAACACCATAGCAGAGGATGACAACAAAAGCAGAGCCCTTTTCAAAGCAGTTAAGCACTGTGTCAACCCGCTACCGGACCCTGTCATACCACACTCCATTGAACAATCCACTGCCATCAGCACATTCCTCATCGACAAAATCAGCAAGATTCACCTGCACATAGACACGAGCTCTGCATCCACAGACCCACTCACGTCCCTCCTTGTGAAATATCCACACTCTGGGCAGCATTCAAAACACTCTCTACAGAGGACCTGGTAGAAAACCAGGACGCCCTCAAAGACACATCATAAGCAGATGCCAACCTCCCTCAACCTCCCAGCATCCATCCTCAAGACCCTCCCAGCAGAAGTTCTCCTTCCCTACCTTGAGATCATGAACAGCTTCCTAACTCAAGCACCTTCCCATCGACCCTTACGACAGGGCAAATACTCCCTCTGCTAAAGAAACCCACTCTGGATCCCAACAACCCAGGTAACTATCGCCCCCTCACCCATAGGTAAGATCATTGAGAAAGCGATAGCCGCACAACTGCAGCAAAACATCGACAGCAACAATCTCCCACAAACCTACCAATCCGGGTTCGCACCCAGATGCAGCATGGAGATGGCAACCATACAGGTGGTCGACGACAACCTCAACATCCTTGACGGCGACCACCCCTGCCTCCTGGTTCTACTCTATCTCTCTGCCGCTTTCGACACAGTATACCAAAAGACACTCACAGACACCCTACATCAGTGCATGGGGATCAGCGACCTTGTTCTACATTGGTTCAAGTCATACATCGCCAACCGCTAGCAGTTTGTTTAGATGGACTACTCTAGATCGCCAATACTACCCATCACCTAAGGAGTCCCAGAGGGTTTCATCCTCTCCCCAGTGATCTTCAATCTATTCCTGGAGTCGCTGGAAGCCCTCCTAGCCACACACAACATCCACATTCACCAGTACGCCAATGACACACAGCTGTACCTCAAGATTGACTCCATCTAGGACATCCACAGGCTCAACACCTGCCTCTCATGGATCCAGTCTTGGATGTCCAGTGCATACTTGAAACTCAACCCCTCCAAGACCGGATTCCTACTCCTCAACAACAATACCTAACACCCAGACTTACAAACGTGGCTATCAACCATGAACCCTGAGGGCTTTACACCCGAGCTCACCTGCTGCGCCAAGTCCCTTGGGTTCCACATTGCCAAACATCTCTCCTTTAGGACATACATAGCTAAGACAAAACTCTGACAGCTTGGTATCAGCTCTCCCGCCTCCAGAAATTCAAGCCCTTCCTCCCAGTTTTAGATCCACCATTCAAGCACTGGTCCTATCCCACCTTGTGCCCTTGAGGTCCTACACGCGGCAGCACAACCTCAAAGGTCTACGCTGATACGACCATATAACCCCAGTCCTCATCAACCTTCACTGGCTCCCACTGCATGCACGAATCACCTTCAAGTCTTGCTGTATCATCTATAAGCCTTCTCTGAGTGCTTTCCCTCTGGCTTTCCTGAATGTAATCTGTAGTCATTTTGCACAACAACCACTGGGTAAGGTGTGTTAGGGGCTGGCTGGTGTTTTTCGGAGGATTTGAGTGTGTTCAACTAACATTTCCAATCAGTTTTTTGGCCTGTAGAGTGCCTTTAGGAGGGATGTTATGTGTGTTCCCAATCTGTATTTTTGCACTGGCTGGTGGTTTTTAGAGGGATTTGTTTCTGTGCTTTACTATGATTTGGAATCATTTTGTTGTGCTGATCTGCAAGTAGAGTTACCTGGCTTAGTGTTGCAGTCATCGGTTTGTATCTGGCTTCCACCATCCCACCCCTTAGCAACTGGCTAAGGCAGTCAGGTGTCCCTCTGCCTTTGTCCTGGAAGCCTTCTCGGAGTGCTTTCCCTCTGCCTTCTCCCATCCATATTGAACTATAACTTATCTCTTTCTCCCCTCTCCCCCCAATGGCCCATGAGGTTCTCATTGGTCCATGTCCCCTCACCTGACCGGAACAGCTGCATTTCAGAGGCCCTCCCAGGGCAGCCAGCGAAAGGCTCAAGGCAAAGAGAAGCTCCCCTTTGAGCAGCTCTGATCACTATTTGTCTGTCAACACCAGACGGAACTCCCTACAGCTACAACTCAGGTAAGGTGGTATGGGCAGGTAGGACAGCCTTTACTGTGCACTGGTAAAACCCTGCCACGTTTATTGTCCATTACCCTGTGGGCACTCTAGATAGCCACTGCGTTAAACCCTATTGTGCTCCTTAGGTAGCCATGGTTGCATGCAGTCGATTCCTGTGGAGGGCAGTGTATTGCACCTGTATGCACTGGGCAGTGTGTTGCAGCTATATGAATTCGGGGGGTAGGAAATGTGTTGCACCTAAATGAATTTAGCGGGTTAGGAAATGTGTTGCAATTAGATGCATTCTGGGAGCGGGAGATGTGCTGCACTTATATAAATTCTTGGGATAAGTAATGGATTTCACCTATGAAGATAAGCCATGTGTCTCATTTAGAAATAACTGTGAAGATTAGCCATGCGTCACACTTAGAAAGAACTGTGAAGATTAGCCTTGCATCACATCTAGAAAGAACTGTGTAGATCAGCCATCCGTCACATTTAGGAAGAACTATGAAGTTTAGCCATGCGTCACACACAGAAGAATTGTGTAGATTAGGCATGAGTCACATTAGCTGTTTAATCCTGCTGCACTCAGAAGTACATTTTGTGTCTAGTAATTCTTGCTGCGCACAGAGGGGCTTGTGTGAACAGCTAATGTATTGCACTTAGAGGAATTTGGCTGAGTGGCTAGTGTGTTGATCTTGGAGGGGTTGCCAGTGCACTGTATGTGGAAGAACTGGAGAGTACCATTGTGTTGCAGCTGGATAAGCTCTGCGTACATACTTGGAAGAACTTTTAGAGTAGCCAATTTACTAAACACCCTTCCAACATACCTCCCAAATACTATACACTCCCTATGGGCTAGCCAAACTATACACAAACATACACACAACATTAATAACATTTGCATACAACAAACAATCTCAGACACTGGACCTTACCCTTGTGGATACAACAAGCCAGCCAAACTACACATGAAACACACAAATACACACCCACAATAACAAACACTTGCATAAAACAAACAACCCAGACAATGAACCTTTCCCTAATGGATACAACAAGCTATTGGCACGATCAAACCACCAGACAAACTACACATGAAGCACACAAATACACACCTAGCATAACAAACACTTGCATACAACAAACAACCGACACTGGGCCTTACCCTTGTGGATACAACATGCCAGTGGGCACTAGCACCTTGGAGTGCATCTCATGCACAGAATAGAATTACCTTAGTAAATGACCTCAGACCCAAATAACAAGGCAGACTCAAAGAATATGGAAAAGTACTACTTTATTGTCAGCTCAAATAAAGTAGGGAAATCTGGTGACCATACAAAATGCAGCTCACTCACTCTCATCTAGGTTTTAAATACACAAAGGTTTTATACTTTGATGTACATCAGCTATGATGTCATCCTACGTGGCAAACAGCAAAACCTATGAAGGGGAGGAATTGGTCAAGGGAACATATATACCTATAGTATGTATAAGTGTTAATGACACCATTGGCTGCCCCTTGTCTATTAGGCACGCCTCAAACCATTTTCAAATACATATAATACAGATTATGAAAAATAATAACAGCGGATTGGCTATTGCAACATTGTATAGCATGCCACTACATAGCGACTCGTGATTGGTAGGCATACTCTCCCAACCTTGAACATTCAGCTTGCTAGCAGCACGTGAACAGAATGTAACCCAGGTGCAGAGAACATGAGACCACTGCCCACATTAGTCAATCAGCCTAACAAATCTCAGCAGTCAGACCATGAGCCAAGGCTTCTTCTTTGTAGTTGACCTTGCGGACTCTTTTCTTCCCTGGGATTTTTAATGGTGTCACAGTACACCATTATCTTTGTCTGGGGTTTAATAAATAGACCTTGTTTTCGAGTCTTGCACCACATGTCAGTAGACCACGGATTTGTCAATTTAGACCGTTTTTTTTACTGCTATTTGATTTAATTATGCTGGGTTCTATTACTCCTCTTGGCGTTACAAGTGCTTTCTTCACCCTTGATTGTCCAATACTTGTCACTTGAAGATGTTTTTCACTTATGCCTAATCTAAGAGAAATGTGCCCTTTGTTCATAGCTTATGCTGGTTAACTCCCTTTGTACTTTACAGTAATGTCTTGCTGTGTCATCCTTAGTCTTGGCAAAATAAATATTCTTTGTTTCTTGCATGAAGCTGTTTTCTGCAGCGTTTCGGATCTGCAGCCCTGGTTTGTCTTCGAGGTAGTTTTGACACAATCCGAAGTCCATCTTTTCGTTATGGCAGCTTTCCTCACGTAATAGTTTCTACTGCAGCAAGCTTCTATTTATCTCCTTTACCTTGCATTTCTGTGTATATACATTCACTGCTCGTCAGGTTACTTGTCTTCTTTGTTTATATGATTTCTTCATTAAGTCATCATTTGTTTTACCGTTGCTGCATGTCATTGTATCATCTCTTCATGACGTCAATTTACTCTGGTCTGACTTTGTTTACAGGTCTTCTATGTCCACTGGTGTATGTCGACATCCTTCCACCACATCAGCGCGAGGGTGCATCTTATACGGTTGTCTAAGTGCATAGTGTCTCTCATATCCTCGGTGGGTATTGGGATGATACCTGGTGCCATGCACAGAGTCTTCCTATTTTGCTTCCAGTATGACAGAGGTGAGGGGGGAGGAAACTAGAGATGACATCATCTGCTCCTCTACATTCACCCTCTGGTTGAGTCCTTGACCACCTCCTCAATCTTCTCCACCTTCTCCTCATGCTGTGGCTTCTTTGGGATCCATATCTTCGTCAACCCCTCAGGTGACATGCATTCTTTATATGTTCATCCACACTCCAAATCATATAATGGCCCTCACTGGATGGTAGACAAAATACCCAATGTCCTACATATTTCTTGTGATCCCTAGGGTAATAGAACTTCATTCCTGGGGGTGCCAAGGGACTTCTTTATATTTACATGGGTGGAACTCTCTTTTTGCATGTGTTCACCAGTTTCATCCCACCAGCTTTCTTTGCTGTCTTTTGACATTGTCCAATGATAATTCTCACAATGCAAAATCCCTACATCACCAACACTAGTATTCCTCCTAGTAGCTTGAAGGCATTTGACATCCAGGTTGGAATCCAGGAAAACAAGGATGATAACCAGTCATCTCCTTTAGTCTTGTCTACTTCTTCTTCCAACTTTGTGTGCGGGTTTCACAACATTGTTATTGTCTCTGTTAAAATTAAATTTTCAACATCAACAAACGCCACCTTCCATTGATGTAATCAAGTCCAAGACATACCTGTTCTGGAGGGCCATGAGCCGGATGGCCCTTAGTTCTTCTTTGATCGCATTAAATCCTTTGATTGTTGTGTTGATGGTTTGTAGCACCTTCCATCTGGTGATCTATAACCACTTCGCATTCACTGCAGACTGAAGTCCTGCCATAAATATGTATGTAGATATCGTTGCAGTCTTGCCAAATACTTTATGCTCATTTGGAATGTTGTCATATGCTGTTATCGACTTTTCTGAAAAATAGCTCTCTCTCTCTACAGCTGGAGGAGGTTGAGCGACCTCTTCTTTGTCCGGTGTGTATCCAGTTTCACAAAGCTTTCAATCTGTATATCACTTTGTGGTATTACTAGGGCTGATATATTCATCAATACTAATGAGCAGACTCCTCACCATTCCAGTGGTAACTTCATATATTCATATATACTCTTGATCCACAAGCCCAGTAGTGATCCATCAGGACTGCTGTCCCTCCCTTCATGCCTGGTACATCAAAAACACGATTGCACTTGACATTTTATCCAACTGTTATCGTGCCGTTGTATCTGAAACATAAGGAAGCATTCTTCAGGGGTACTATCTGCAATGGTCCCCCCCTCATCATCAAACCATGTTAATAACCTTGTGATCTTAGGCCACTGATCCTAACATTATTTTTCTGCATTCATCACAACTGCTTCCCATTGTCCTGTTAAGGCCATTGCTTTACACACAAGCAGTCCATCGGACCATCCCTCTGGAGTCAGGACTGTTCCCTTGATTTGTAATTCGCCTCGCTCCCATCATTCTGGTATTCTTTCCCTGTTTTATCCTTGCATTGTAGCATCCAATTTTCCTTAAGCTTGATCCCTGCTCCATTTATTCCAGGCTGCCCGTATTGTATTATTTGATTCATAGTCTCTTGCTTTTCTCTCGATTTCATCTTTTGTACATAATTGCCTTCTCTTTGGGATTTCGCCTTATCCATCCATACCAATAAAGCCGTTTTACCATGGAATTGCGCTCTGGTTTTGCAAAATGCAAGGTGTGTCAGGCAGTGTGCTATTTTATTGATACTTCTGTGGCTATGAATATTTTAGATGCTCCCATGGCATAAGGAACAAGGGAACATACATAACATCTTTCGTCTGATGTTTTTCTGACCACTTTCTTCATGTGTTGATACATGATATTCTTTAAATGGACTGAATGATCAAAATATGAATTATAAGTTCATGAACTCCCTCAATATCTCTTTTGAGTCAGATAATTTGTTCAGAATTATTAGAAAAAAAACATTGTTCTTACCTTTGCTAGGGGTAATTATAGACATATCATTACTTATTATTTAATCTGCATTATTAAGAATCAACTGCTGAAAACCTATAATAATGAGGAAGAAAAGGCAAATCATGGTACAGAATGACAATGATATGATAAGTCATTTATAATGCGCCTGTACACAAGTGTTTCTAGGCACGACAAGGCAGGGAGGACAGGAGGAGGACAAAACAACAATCTTACTAGGTCTTGTGTCATTCAGATTGCACAAGTATAGGGGGAAAGGGGGAGAAGTGCCAGGGGGAGGGGAAGAGTACAAAGTAACTCGTTAGTGCTGACAGGAGGTGCTCATAAGTGCAGAGAGTCAGGGGACTGTAGGGTTGCAGATACAGTCCCTTAAGTGGTGGTTGGGAGGCCCGAAGGCAGTGCAAGGGCAACTGGTGGTGCAGGAGCCTGGTCCCGTAAATTCAGTGGGTGGCAGGGAACCAGTATGCGCAGCAGACAGGGATATCAGGAAGGGAGGGGGAGAGAGAAGGCGTAAGCCAAAAGGAAGGTCTTGAGTTGCTACCGGAACCATAGGTGGTCCTGCTCAAGTTTGAGAGATGCAGGGAGGCTGTTCCAGAGGGAGGCCTCAGCCAAGGACAGGGATCCACCCCCCACTCTCTATCTGGAGAAGCGTTTGACCATCAGAGAGTGGAAGTGGATGAGCAGAGGGCTGGAGAAGGAATGATGCTTAGGAAGAGAAAGTTGGATGTAGTGTGGTCCCCGGACACAGAAAGCATTGTGGACGATGCAGAGGGTCGTGAACTTGATCCTCGAAGCAACAGGGAGCCAGTGGAGAGATGTCAGGGCAGGAGAGATACAATCCATGGGCTTGAGATCAAGGACAAGTCTCGCAGTTCTGTTTTGGATATGTTGTAAAGGGCGAAGAGTAGAGGCAGGCACATTTACAAAGAAGCTGTTGCAGTAGTCCAGCCTAGAGAGAACCACGGCTCTGGAGACAGTGAGCTTCTGGGGGAAAGTGAGAAAAGGAATAATTCCTCTGAGGAGGTGCAGCTGATAGTGTGACTTGTTAGAGACATCAGAGATGTGAGGAGAGAAGGAGAGGGTGGAGTCAAAGATGATACCAAGGTTCTTAGCCTCAGAGGAAGGAGCAGGTAAGAGGGACCACGGTGGGCGAGCTTCTGGGGAAAGTGAGAAAATATAAGCATCAATCCAAATGAACCTATTGTTCTCCTCACAGGCATGGTACTTCTTGTATTCTGAAATATTATCATTCTCCTTTTTTTCCTTCCATGTGTATTTAGTTACCTTTAACCAAGTTCTTCCGTTTTTACAATAAATACTGCAGGATAATTGCAATGACAACTCTTAAAATAATAGGGCCATTTTTATGATCCCAAAAAATGTAACCGTATGCACGTTTTGTCTTACTAAGGCTGGGTAAGACTGGAGAATATAGGTGAAAAGAGCATGCAAAAATGCAGGCATTGTTAAAGTTATCGGCAACATGAAATTATTTATGCATGTACGTTGTTGCTTTGTTTCTGGCACATTATTCATTTAATTTCTTTAAAAATAATTGCTGCAATGTTCACTTCCCTTCAGATTTTGGAATGACTGAAAAGTTCAGAAATGTTCTTTATTCTAAGAAATCTTTAGTTTTGCCCTTGGTAGCCGATCTTGTTGTCATCCTTGGAACTTCTTCTCTTGCTTCCCCGTCATCGGTTGCCCAAGGGGTAGAGGCCTCTCATTTGTAGAGCTTCACGTCATTCAGATGCAGCCAAGCTCTTCTTTTTTTTAAAGTGACAGCTGTGGCTGTGACCTCCTCTACTACGCATGGCCCTTCAAAGCAGAGCTTATTCCAAGTGCGCACAAAGTTTTGCGCCAACACCTGGTCCCCTGGGAACAAACTAGGATGTTTTAACAATATGCTGGGATCACTGTTCTGGCTGTCTTCCTCAACCTCCTTTGACCCTTCCCTCCGCTGCTTAACCTGTTGAGAAATAAAAGAAACACTAGTGGTCATATTTGCCAAATAATCATGCATCTCTTCACCTAAAGCCTTTGCTACCCTGTGGGCATCAGTTTCTATTTAAGTGGGAGGATCAAGGGGTATTCTCATACAGTGTCCGGTCACCAGCTCATGGGGAGTTAGATGGTGATCTGAGCCAGGCTGGTTTCTCAATGCAAACAAAGCAAGGGTCAGACAATGCAACCACCCCTTTTCGAAGTCATCTTCAATTTTGCTATCCTTTTTTAAGTAGTCCATTTAATATCTCACAGATACCATCGGCCTGTGACTGTGGGTGATAAGCAGACGAAAACGTATGTGTTAGACTTTGCACTAACCCCACTGAGGAAGCACCTCATGCACGAGAAACTTGGCAGCACCTGTGGCATCAGGATGTGTGCATGAGACCGCCTCAATCCATCTGGAAAAGGGACATGCTACCATCATGTACCTATATACATTGCATACTTGCAATATATCCACATAATCTATTTGAAGATGCTGAAAAGGACCATTAAGCCTTGTGATTGCTCCTCTCGCTGTTCTTAAAGAATGTCCTGCTGTGAACTTCTGACATACAATGCAGTTCACAATAAACTGTGCCACATGTTCTAATAAATCTGGTGAGAACCAGTCTTCTGAAATCGTAGAAGTAAGACTCTCTCTTGTTGTGTGCGCTGGGTAGTGAAGCTGCTCCAGTGCCACCTTCAATAATGCTAGAGGCATAACTGGCTTTCCAGTGCTATTCTGTCTCCATAAAGCCTCAGTGGGGGATAAAGAAAACCCCTGCCTCTTCCACAAATCATTTTCTTCCCGTGGAGCTCCACCTTGTAGCTCAATTAACTGTAGGATGAATAACATAGTAAATCCTTCCCTTAGCATCATGAACAACCTGACGATTGTGTACCACTCTACATCAAAGTCAGAAATGTCAGTGAAATATGCTGCCCTTTTGGCTTCTACACCTATGGCTTTGTTACCACAAGAAATCAAATCTGCCCTTTTAGTATGGGCTGCGCATTTCACGACTAAGATAGCCAATAAAAGCTTCATAACTTTAATAAGCTTGTCCAATAACAGTGCATGTTGCACGGGTGAGCTGTCTGCACAGAGGAAACCACTCCTTTTCCAACTAGACAATCCTGTGTCTACGGTTGACGTCAAATAGGCGGAGTCAGAGTACACTGTCACTTCCTCGTATCTCTGGAGAGCGGTGTTAAGCACCACTATTTCTACAACCTGTGCTGAACAATGTGAGGGCAGTCTTGCACTTGTCACTACCTCAAATTCACCATTCTTTATTAATTTTACTACTGCCATCCCAGTATCCCTTTCACCAGTTGTTTGAAGAACCATCAATAAAGAGAACCTCCACCCCTCCAAGGGGAAAATCATCATAGAATTCAGTATACGTGGTGCAATCATGTACATAATCCTCTTTCCCTGCTAATTCTGCTAGGCATGTCACTGGATTCACTGTTCTACATCGAACTAGGCAGTTTACATTTCAAATTATCTTTATCCATCTGTGGCCATGGCATATATTGCGGTTGTGTCCTCCCCCTTTCTCTAATAATGGGAATTGCTTGTACCCTCAACCATAATCATACCCACCTACACTTCTCGTTCCTCCAGGTGGGGCTAGTGTTGCCCGTCTGTCTTCGTCCTGGCAGAGACCTTAATCTGCTCGCATAAGGTGGGGATATAGCCCCTGCACTACACAATCATACTAGTGGTCGTTCAGAATATGGTGTTGTTTCCTATGTTTTCTCTTTAGAATCTTCTAGATCTGACCATTTTACCTTAGCCAAATCCTTTTAATAACCCTCAAATGACTTGTGTTCTATGAGATATAGACAGTGTTTTCTTGGAGTAAAATCACTAGAATAAGCTACAAATCCAAGTGATCCTCGATTGAGAGCTGAGGGAGCAGCTTTGGAAGTTGGAGTCTACAGTTTATATAAGACCCCAAACAGAATATTTTAAGGAGAGACAACTAAAAATTGGGAGCCAACTGTATTGATTGCAGACAGACTTGCAATTAGAGAGAGCAGACTGGATTGAAACAAAGGCCTTATTCAGGAGGACTGAATTCAGAAAGATTTGCAGAGCAGAACAGAATGGCCAGACTGAAATGGACTTGGGAGCCATATTTTGAAACAGGTGCCCAAAGAGGGAGAAAATTACATTGTTGCCTGCTGCATTTGAGTGAGACCAAACTAATGTGAATATAGATGCTCAGAAGAATTGTATTTATTTTCTAGCAAACTGAAACAAATCCCATATACTTTATTACTATATATTAAAGTGTATTTTGAGCAACCAAATGATCGATCACAGCAAATGGGTTATGCGCCATTGTGTATTAAAATAAAATGAAACGCGAGCTGTACCACGGAGCGGACCCAGAGAAAAGAAGAAAACGACATTGAATTGTCCTCAAAAAACAACACAAAGAGGTTTGAAGAAGAAAGGACATCTGACTAAGGCAGCTGTTACCTATACCCTGGAAAAATCCAGCAACCAGTGCCAAAGTGTAGACTGGGGCACTTTGAAAGCCAGATACGATCTAACCCTGAAACAGACAAAGGAAAAGATAGAGCCAACAGTATGATGCAGCATAAAAAGAAGGAAGATACCTCCTCCTTACAACGAAAAAAAGCTCCAGTCCAACCATGAGATACTGACCAGCAATTGCAAGCTTTGAACCATTGGGGAACATATGAACATCACGTCATCCGACTAAGAAATTACCTGTCCTGAAGAAGGCTTAATATTAGAAGAGCGAGACACCAGGGATGGTGCAACATGGGACTCTAGCCGAAACATATGTAGACATACAAAGGGATTTTGTCTAAACTAAACAGAGACTATAATAACGGTCTCTTACATTCACGGTTTTCCCCTGTAAGAAAATGTTGAAGAACTTATAGCAATGACAGTCTGTTGACAATTAATTTGTGTCACATACTAACCCCATTCGTTTGCACCCGTGATAAGGTTTGTAAAAAACAATATTTTTGTTGATTTTGGTTTGCAATGTGCCTTGTGGAAAGCACTTAGAACCAACATCATGTTTTTAAAAATATTATATGAATACATTTTGTTTTAATGTGTTTAAAGTTTTGGCATGTCTTTTGTATGAAATAGATAACACCTTCCCACACCCCAGTGCCAAGCTATCAAGGTAGACTGAGAGAGAGGTAATTGGGCTGTCTGTGTTTTGGTTTACTTAAAATAAAATGTAAATGTATTTGTTGATAGTCTTCTTCCAACACGCTCCCTAGACTTTATGGAATTTAAAGAACTGCGACCTTGCAAGGACCAGGGTCAATAAATGTACATTAAAAATTCCTGTCTTGAACTACATGACATGGGGGTGGATGCTGTTCAGCGGGCCGGAGTCAATGAAAACCCAGATTGAATTAGGTTGCTTGTCACTTAATCAATTAGCATGTGAGTTTGAGAACATTACTGTTTCAAAAATGGATAATTAGCCCAACTTCTGGATCATACAAAGAAGCATCATTGAGTTGGTGAATTGGAAACCACTGCAATCATTGATGTGTAGTGAGAGGGGCATTAGTGAAAGAGACACACAAAGCATTTTTGTTACTAAATACTTTTATTAAAGTATACATAGGGTTGGGGAAAGGCCTTGCTAGTCCTAACACTATGATAGGTTTTCCCTGCCTCAACATAAATCTTAAATGGGTTTGTCAGGGTATCATAAATAAAGAATTGTCCACCGTCGTGCCAGAACCTTAACTCTAGCCCACACACTAACAGCTTAACCAAAAGGTGCAAAGGAATGCGTTCATAGCAGATCCTTTACAGTTCTTTTTAAATATCACAAACACAAAGTTCCAAATGGTTTCACAGGTGTCAAGCAAATGTCTCCCTTCTCTTGACATCGTCAGAATGTTCACAATCCTAGGGGTTGTCTCCTTTCCCCAGGTTTCTCTTCTTTTTACAGAGCCCAGTGGGGTCACCCGTCTCCCTGGCACTGTGATTAAGAAGAGTAATTACAACTGTTCTTATGTGGGTGGGAGTCTGAGACTTACGTAAAAAACACAATTCTCTTCCCAGGTAGACTTTGTGTACTCTAAAGATAAGTACTACCTTCTGCCACAACTCTCCTTTTCTCCATTCTTCCACTGCCTCTGGGCTCCCCAGGACTTAAGGGTCTGTATCTGCAACCCTACAGTCCCTTCTCTCTGCACTTATGAGCCACCCTCCTGCAGCACTCATTGTGTTACCTGCAATTCTCCCCCCAAGCACTTCTCCCTTACCTCATCCCCACTCTTGCACTATCTGAATGATACAAGGCCCAGTAAGATTGCTATTTTGTCCTCCTTCCGTTTGCTCCTCCTTGTCTTGTCACGCCTACAAACACTTGTGTTTAGGCACGTTATAAATTACTCATCATATCATATCATGGGTGTGAGTCCCAGACTCACCTGGCTTTAAAAATTCTCCTTCTAGGTAGACATGATGTACTCTCCTGCCAAGTACTACGTATTGTACAGCCAACCTGATTCACCTATCTCCAAGGTACTGTGAATATGAAGATGAGCAACTGTGGTCTTCCACCTTCTGGGTAGGCTTGGTTTACTCTCCTGCCAAGCGCTAATATATACAACCAAAGATGTGACAGCTTCTTCGCTATCACATTCAGGGTGAAAGACCCTTGGGTTGGTGTATTCCTCCCCCTTCCTTGCCATCACCTCTTCTCCTTATCATGGTCCCAGATCCATATTTTGGTGTATTCTAATCCCCTTTCGGCTTGCCACAACTTCTTCCACCCATTGGGGTCCCAGAACCTAGGATTGGGGTATTCCTTCCCCCTTCCTGTTTGCCACACCATCTTCTGCTTATCAGGGTCCCAGACCCTAGGTGTGGGGTATTCCCTCCACCTTCTCTTGCAACAACTATTTGTCCTTCCTAGCAGGTACATGCCCCTTCACGTACCTGTGGGTTTGGCTCACAAGGGCATCTGCTTTCTTCCAGCTTCCTTCATCAGCCGCGGGACTCGTGCTGCTTGCAAAGGTTCCACATGGTCAGCATTGGCTCCGCAGCATAGGCCTTCCTTCAGAAAGTCATCTCGCCTGCAACACCTCAGGATCGCCTGCAGTCTTCGTCCATCAGCCTGCCTTCCCAGCCAGTATCTCGGAACTGGCTCTGGAGCGCTTGACTTCTCCCTCAGCATCTCGGCTCTTTCCCAGGTACAGAAAACATGGTCCTCTTCCTCCGGGCTCCTCCAGGGAGGACTGGTCCTCATTTGGAGTCCTTTCTTGCTTTTTATTTGTTCATCGGGATCTACCACATTGAATAGACTAGTCTGCTCTCTGCAATTCCACTGGGTGCTTTACTATTTTTCTTTGTCTCAGAATAATTGAAAGGAGGACAAACTTCTACCTTGTTTAAATACATAGTACTGAGGAGTCTTGCACTATCAAGAGGGTAAGAGGCCAAGGGAGCTGGAATCATTGTGGAAGTGTACCGCGTCTCTCCTAGGGTGTCATCCCTCATTCAAGGAGAGTGTTCTCTCCCCCATATGATCCACCTGTGGTGCACCGCCCCCAGGTGGATTATTGGACTATGGCCAGACTGCCCTGGCCACATGAGAAGGGCTCTCCCCCATGGGAGAAGAGACAACATGCAAGGATTCTTCACAGTAGATATACAAATAAATGCTAGAATTTTGTACAGTATATTTGGAAAATTACTTTAGAATTAAATTGTATTCTTCATGGACTCACTGATTGATAAGTGGTGGGTGTTTGCTCAGAATAAGGTAAGCCTGCCAAGACAATGGATGTTGAAAATTATGAAAATGTGGAGAGTATTTACCTGTTTAAAGAAGCCTTATTCTGACCATACATCCCCCTCTTCAATATTTGGTGGAGCAATGATTAAAATAATACCAATATGCTGTGGTGTTTGCTAATATAAAGGAGTAGCAATTCATTTATTTGCATTAATTATTCATTGATTTTTGACCCGGGTGCAATCCCTTATAATAAATGGGGCATCAGGTGCAATCCCTTGTAATAAATTATGTTGTGTGGGAGTTCTTAGACAAGCATTTCCAAGGGTTGTTACACAACCTAAAAATAATCCATATTGTGCAGATCTTGTTTGGGGTGAGTTGGAGAAATGCCCTGAAGCAGGGGCCACCCAATACAATTAAATCTATATTCAACCAAGACCCAGGATATGATTGTGGTTAAGGGGCAGGTGCCTCATGAGATTTGGGAAAGGTGCCTTTCAGAGACTCCGCACTGGAACAGGACATTGCAATGGCCCGCAATTACTTCATATACTGACCGTGCATAGTCAACTCCACCCTATTCTCAGTTTATCCGGGTGTCATGTCCAGAGGGCCCAGGCTGATGAAAAATGTGTGGTGGTTCCAGAGTAACCAGGGCCATTATTCCTCCACCAAAGTTCCCTGCCCGCATTTAATTACCTTTCCATTCAGTCTGTTTTGATCAGTACTGTGATTAAAACATGTGTGCCAGGATGCCTCTCATAAGAAATAGATCATGAGGTAAGCTCAACTTCAGTGGGCCACTTATGTGAAAAGTATGGTTTGTGTTCTTAAGATTGATAGGAAATTTGAAGTTAAGCCAAATCCCAACTGCAAGAGTGAGCTAATTGCCAAAGGAAATGTAGACTAAATACACATGCAAAGCTGTTTACTTGTTTAAGGAGTTAAAGGCATGGTCTAGTAAAAATTTTTATTTAGAAAATAGATAGGCAACATAAAAAAAAAAATACTAGCATTCTCTTTTTTAAAACTTCCTATGTAAAATTTTGAGCTATTCAAGCTCAAAATTCGCAAAAGCAAGCACATGGGCGCATCCATTTTGTGAAATGGATGCCCTCCTGTGCTGGCTTTTGCTTTTGCGGCACTAATGAAGGAAAAGCCAGCCAGCTGTAGTAAACAAAAGCTACCGCTGGGTGGCTTTCCCTTCATTAGTGCTGTACGCGGAGGACGGGGACCGGAGACCAGAGCAGGAAAGCTGCAGCTGAATCTCGGTAAGTGCTATTTATTTTTTAAAAAAAAATAAGCACTAGCTGCGTTTTTTTTTCTAAGTTTTCCGGGCTGGAGGAGCCCGGAAAACTTAGAAATAAAACCGCAGCTTTAAAAACATTGTATTTATGTTTGCGGTCGCTTTTGAAGCGACCGCAAACATAAATACAACGTTATTGTGTTGGAAAACGCTGCGGTTTTTCTTTCCGAGTTTCTCAGGCTCCTCCGACTCGGAGGAGCCTGAGAAACTCGGAAAGAAAAACCGCAGCGTATTCCAACACAACCGCGTTGTGTTTCTGCCTGAATCTGCTTTCCCATTTGGGGCTCTCGGGCTCCCCACAGGGAGCCAGAGAGCCCCAAATGGGAAAGCAGATTTAGGCAGAAACAACGCGGCATTGCGGAAAACAACCGCATTGTTTCTGCCTGAATCTGCTTTCCCATTTGGGGCTCTCGGGCTCCCAAAAGGGAGCCTGAGAGCCCCAAATGGGAAAGCAGATTTAGGCAGAAACAACGCAGCATTTAGCATTTCCCATTTGGGGCTCTCGGGCTCCCCCCGGGGAGCCCGAGAGCCCCAAATGGGAAATCAGCTGTAGGCAGAAACACTACACGGCATGTAAACACAACCGCGTTGTGTTTCTGCCTGCTGTGGCTTTCACTTTGGGTCTCCGGTGCTCCGCTGTTTTTAAAGCTGCGGTTTTATTTCTAAGTTTTCCGGGCTCCTCCAGCACGGAAAACGTAGAAAAAAAAACGCAGCTAGTGCTTATTTTTCTTTTTAAATAAATTGCACTTACCGAGATTCAGCTGCAGCTTTCCATCTGGTCTCCGGTCCCCGTACAGCACTAATGAAGGGAAAGCCACCCAGCGGTAGCTTTTGTTTACTACAGCTGGCTGGCTTTTCCTTCATTAGTGCCGCAAAAGCAAAAGCCAGCACAGGAGGGCATCCATTTCACAAAATGGATGCGCCCATGTGCTTTCTTTTGTGAATTTTGAGCTTGAATAGCTCAAAAAGTTACTTAGGAAGTTTTAAAAAAGAGAATGCTAGTATTTCTTTTTTATGTTGCCTATCTATTTTTTAAATAAATTTTTTTACTAGACCATGCCTTTAAAAAAAAGTGTTCTTTTTTGCAACATGATAACTGTATTTACTCAATTCTTAACAATTGTTAAGCCTGTTTCGTATAATGGTAAAAATCAGTGATTTTCCTAATAATTAATTACCAGTGAAAGTTTACAAAATATCTCAAGTTGCCTCATTTCACTTGCACCACTTTGTTTTCTTGCATTCTCCCACCAGTACTAGAATGCAAACACACCAACAGTATTGTATGCCCCAAACCACTCTGACATATGGCATATTGACTTCTTTTAATTTATCAAACTGCTGCATTCACCATCATGTTGATTGTGTCCCATGACCTGAAAAGACTGCATACAGTGCGGGTTGCCTGATGTCAAGTGTGAGCAAAACACCCATTCCAGATTGTCGTTTTTACTCTGCATTCTCATAAGTATATTTCAACATAAAGTAGGATTCAACCATTCAAAGAAACAAACAAGGCAGGATGCACCATTTATGTCTGACATGGTCTGAGGGAATGTACAGCGTTGCATCCCAACCACCATCCACAGCAAGCAGGCATTGGATGTAAAGTAGCTAATAAATGGTTAGTATTTGCCTTTCAGCCACTATAATTGAACATGTAAGGATTTGTAGGTGGCAATGGGTACAACGTCCTTTCATCAACAGGAATTCTATCGAAGTACTTTACTTCGATAGAATTCTGTCAAACACTCACCAAAATATATATGGGGTAGATAAAGGGGTAAAAGGGCTGGGGTGGGGTAGTGGTTATGGGAAAGGGGGTTTGGAAAGACCCCCCCACAAGCAACAAAAAAAACAATGAGTTTTGTCACCCGAATTCCTTCAAAATAAAGTACTCTGAAGGAATTGCTGTCGGCAAAACAACATAGAATGTGGCCTTCTATTGGAAAAATTTGAACTACAAATAACAATGCAAAATTATTTAGTCTAAAACAAGCGTAAGAAGGATGGTTTAGGCATATCATGGGCCCACCTTCAGATGCCTCAAGCATTATGGAATGTAGTCCCCTGTGTGGAGGGAATCTCATGTCAAGCGTGGAATACTCCACTAGATCCAATTTTGTTAGGGAGTTTCACAAAAGTCCCCCAAAATGTTGGACTTGAGAAGACTTACACTTGGTACACAGGGCTCCAACTCTTAGTATAGGCCTGAACAACACATGTTTTGTTAGTAGCAATGGCTGAGCAGCCAGACTTATTGTAGGAGGGTGGAAGGGCTGTAGGCAGTACAAAGAACTTAGAGTACACATAGGCCAATGAAACATGTACACACTAACAGTTATTTAAAAATAATGGTTTATTTTATATATACACTAGGGTAAACGTGATTCAAGTACCATATCACACAATAAGTAACTTAAGAACTCATGCAATCTTTACAGTGAGTAAATCACAATGGTAATACATTCAGGGCCTGATTCTCATGTAGGTGTTTAGTACCGAAAAGGACGTTAAAAGGCTTGACGGCTTTTTCGGTACTTAAGACCTATTCTGAAGGTGGCGCATTCTTCCAAAGTCGGAAGGAATGCGCCACTTTCGGAATACATGTGGCGGTTGCTAGGATGGGTTGGAAACCAACCTAGCAACCGCCACATTCGTAAACTGGCTTTTTGGAAGCCTATTCTTGTGGCACTCCTCCAGTTTAATATGTGCGCTAAACCCTTTGGTGCCGTTAAACTGTAGGAGTGCCACAAGAAGCCTTGTTTGGTGTAAATGGATGTGTCCATACACCCGTGTTGTATATGGACACTTTCATGTACACCAAAGCAAGCAGCTTCAACATTGCTGCAATGTTGAAGCTGCTTGCTTTGATGTACATGAAAGTGTTCACATACAACACACGGGTGTATATGAACACTTTCCTATACACCACAGTAAGCAGATTCAACATCCTGCAATGTTGAAGCTGCTCACTTTGGTGTATAAGAACTGTGTTCTCTGCAGCATTTTCAATAAATAATGATTCCCTCGTTATTTAACGAATATGCTTCCGAGATTCTGCAATCTGCCTGTTTCCATTAGAAACAGACGGATTACAGGGAAAGCACTGTCGCGCTTTGCGAAGACGCCCAGGCCCACATGAGAATAGCAGTGGTGCCTGGGCATCAAGAAATGGCGCAGTGAGTCGTGCTATTTAGCACGCTCACTGCACCCAAGCTGAGAATCGGGCCCTCAGAATTGTAGTATGCAAATCAAAGGGAAGTAAAACTCTTATTTCATATCTTTTCAGGTAATAAGGGATGAAACAAAACCAACATAAGCAGGTCAATACTTTTAATCATTTCACAAAGGTCTTACACTTTAGAAGTCCATCCCTATCTAGTTTTAAGTGTCTCAGAGTCAGATTGGAGTGCCAAACAAAGAAGGCACAAGCTGTAGAAGGTTCAAAATGTTACAGATGAAGTCTTCAGTAACACATAAGTACACTCATTGTTGGGAGAAGGGGTCTTTGGCAAAGGCTCCCTGTAGGCACACAGGCGTTAGGCATGGGTGAACATGTATGGGCAAACTTCCGAACACACGATTCAGCACTCCTGCAACACAGGAGCAGCAAAGCAACTCTAGGTAGGTTCTACCAAGAGTCCCACAGTACCTTAGAAGTGAAGAAGCGGATGCAGCACAATGACCCCATGATGCAGCAGCAGACCCGGTTACCGGATTCTTGGTCAGGCAGACAAAAGAGCCAATAGAATGATCTTGCAGCAGCAGTCGAGTGAGGAGGATTCAAACAAAGGATTCTTCATATTTCTGTGATTTTGGCACCCTTTTCAAGACACCACTGTAGAACTATTATGCCTAGTCGATTCGCCTCCCTTTCTCTGTCCAGCACTCTGTTGGGGGCACTTCAAGGAAGTGGAACCTTGCCTCTAGAGGTTTGGAAGGAGTCCATCACATTTTCGGGAGGATTCGATATTCAGAAGGTGATGCACTGTACAGTGGCCAAAGGTCCCAGGGTATTGGCAGTTTGCAGTGTGTGAAGATCACAGCTTGTTGTGGGATGGCATGAAAGGCAGGGCGTCTTCAGACTGATTGGACCCACCAATCTAAGGAAGAGAGTCTTTCTTTTTGGGGCTCTACTGACACTTGGAAGAAGGGGTCAAACAGCAGCAATTGCTAAGAAGGCATCTCTGGACATCTCTCCTCTTCCTCATTACTGATGTTTCTGTTCCAGGGGTCAGCTTGTCTTCAGTCTCAGGATCCATTCCTCTTATGCAGGAACCTAGCCAATCGGCACCCATGCATCATTCAAACTGTGGTTGGCGGCTGTCCTTTTAGGACAGCCAGCCTCTCAGTTGGAACTGGTTCCAGGCATGCACAGCAGAAGAAAAAGAAAATCAGAGGTTTAGAGTACTCCCCTACTTCCTCGCCACACAGACACACTGGACCCTCGATAAGCTTCACAAAGGGATCCTGCCAAAGACAAATGTCAAACCAGTACATCCCTGATGCAGCACGCCAGAAGAAGGACCAAGAAGGGACAAGCCATCTTGAATTGGCACATAAAGATCAGTCCCCATTCTAAGCCAATTGTGACCCTTCTGTGCAGTACCGCAGCTGTGAGTACAGCCTGGAAGTAAACATTGCACAAAAGCAGGTAGGATAAAACCACTGCCAACAGCCACTCAGATTAACTTGTAACTGTAACCATGGATTCCATAGATTACTTTTTTATATCTCAGTTATTTTCTGTTAATCGAAAGGCATCCCATGCAGGACCTGACTGCCACTTTTGCCCCCTAACACCTTCCCCCTACATCCTGTCTATTTACGGTATCCTTCGCTAGGCATTGCAATAAGTGTCAGTTCTCATTGATCACCTTACATTGATTCTTCAAAAAAATGTGAATAGCCTTAGTAACCAGCAAATACGGTTGTGCAGGCCTTTCTTTGGGAATTTCTAACATTACTTTTAGAAGCTGAAGTTAGATTTCATCTAGTGGTTTATTTTTGTACTGTAAAT
Source organism: Ambystoma mexicanum (assembly GCF_040938575.1). Classification (NCBI taxonomy): domain Eukaryota; kingdom Metazoa; phylum Chordata; class Amphibia; order Caudata; family Ambystomatidae; genus Ambystoma; species Ambystoma mexicanum. The sequence goes on along the minus strand of NC_090933.1, from coordinate 739,155,850 downwards.
ATGTATTCACAGAATTATATACTTTACCATTTCACTTTTAGGAGGTACATTGTACAAATTGGAAATTCATAAAATTGTTTAGGTATAATTAACAACAAACGAAAAGGCACATTTCTTGTGGTCTGTTACCAACTGAAAGATGTATGTAAACTTGTAAATTTATAAAGAAAATTAAATACATTGTAGGAAAATAAATGTCCATGGTCAATTAAGCGTTACAAACACAACAGGTATTTGTGAATGGTCATTACTTTATCCAATTCCAATGCTTTAAATTTGGTAGGGGTAGAAGTGTCTAGCATAGCCTAACAATCGAAAAGAGCTAAGGAACTTTTTAAAGCCTGGTGACCTATAAAACTAAACGAGTCCTCTCAGAGAAGATGTGGGATTCCATACCTGGAACGAAAAGGTGTAAAACCTACTTCCAAACGTGTAATAAATATATAATCAGCATTCAGAAAGTTGACTTAAATAAAATATTTCAAATTTTAAAACGAGATTGTCAATATTTAAAATCATTATAACAAAAAAGAAAACTTCAACATATGGCACAACCTCTATACTCACCTAGGATTACTTCAGAACAAATATTGTAACTGCCCAGCACGGGCTCAGGAGCGGTGATTTCGGGAGATTCTCAATGTCCTGTATGTTCCCTGTCTGGTTGTGTAATAAACAAACATTCTAATGTGACCTTGGCTGAGTCCTCCATCTGTGTACTGGGGAGGGTTCGTTGGGCCCTGGGAGCATGAACGGTGAGCTTGTAGTGTGAACCCCATTCCCTCTGGCATACCTAAACCAGCAAGTTGATAGTAGAGGGATGGTTCACTATGCCCGTTCGGCATAAGCCGCATCTTCCGTTGTAGTACCTGGAGGGCTGTGATGTGCCTCACGGAGTGTGAGCTCACAAAGCAAGACTTGGAAAACATCCCCATCATTTATGGACCACAAGTCCCTATGTTGTGGGGCTTCTGAAAGGCATAGGAGCAATGAAAATCAAGCTGAAGCCAGGAGCCATCCTACCACGAGTTAGGCATTATCCACTGTCGGGGGAGGCAGACAAATGTATCTTTGAGACCAATGCAGCACTAGTGAAGCAGGGCACCCTAGTGCCATCAGAATCACCATGCAACACTGTGGTGTACCCTGTCAAACAGACAACAGGGGTGGTGGTGTTTTATACAGGACTTGCGCCCTCTTAACCACATTGTAGATGCAGAGTTTCCTTCAGTTCCGAATCCAGCGACAATTTTGTTTAGCATTCCCACAGAGGCTGCCTACTTCACGGTCATAGATTTGAAGAATGCATTCTTCGTTGTACCATACACCCAGAGTCACAAGACTTAACTTCATTTCTATATAGAAATAAGAAGTGGAAACATACAAGACTTCCTCAAGAATACTGGGAATCACCTTCCACATTCAACAATGCTTGATGCATTGGGGGCCGGTATACAAACTATGCCGATACCCAGGAATTACAAGCCGGACTCGGCTGCCATCATCATCTATAAAGCCACCCAGACTTGGAAGGCAGTCAACTCACTTGCCCTTAATTGAAAAAAGACAGAGCTCCTGATTGTGGCATCAAAAGCTCATCTGGTCACGGACTGTGGCATCAAAAGCTTATCTGGTCAATTTAGATCTCGCCTATGCCAACTTTACTATTGCTGCTAATACCATCCTTGTATTAAAGAAGGTGAAGACGCTGGGAGTCATCCTTGATGAGCTATCAATGCAGCCACATGTCTTCTTCATCCTCTCATCTTGCAGCCTTATCACAATGTGAATTAATTATATTTGCCCTTTCTTTCTGCCAACAACTGTGCCTTGCTTGCCACCACACTAGTCAACTCTAGACTTGACTATTGTAATACTCTCCTAGCAGGCACCTCACAGTCCAATATTCAAGCCTTGCAAGAAACACAGAACAAGGCGGTTCATGCCATCGAGGGACTGTCCAAATGTGCTCATATCTCAGAGGCCAGTAGGGCACTTCATTGGCTGCCTATTCGACATAGGATCACTCATAAGATCTTGACCCTGTCCTTCAATGTCGAACAAATACCTGCCGATCTATCTCATTGACAGAGTAAAGCCTCAAGTAGGTGGAAGAAAGCTTTTCTCCTCCGCTTGCCCTTCACTTGTTCATCCTAGGTACAAACTGGTGCACTTTGGAGGTATTTCATTCAATACCCAAGCACCACTGCAGTAGAATCTTTTTCCAGGACATATACGCATGGCCGAAAACCTGGCTCTTTTTAAAAAAAAGTAATAAAAACGTTCCTGTTCAGCCCTAACCCAGGCTGCACATAGCCTGCCTTCTCTCTGCTGACTCCCCCTGCTACTTACCTTGTGTCTGTTTGTCTGTCATTTTATTTTTTGTACGCTGTGAGGTCTACGGGCGTTTGGCACTTTATAAAAATTGAAATAAATAAAATAAACAGAGCACTGCAAATGGACTAAGCAACGTACAGATGCATAGCATGTTTATACAATACGTGGATATTGATTTGCAGCAAAACAGAGGAAACGTGTAGAAACGACTCTGTGCACATGCTGACTGTATTAGCAGAAAAAAGGTACACGGTAGACAAGACCAAACCACAATATTGCCAGACAGAAGTGTTGTACATAGGACAACTGATATCCTGAAATGGGAGAAAGGTGACACCAGAAAGAGCAGGAGCAATATGCAGGACAACAAAACCCACAACAGTAAGGCAAATGCAGCAGTTCCTGGGATTATGTAGCTACTGCAGGGAATGGGTATTTCACTACAGCACTTACAATAGGCTCTTATTGAGTGCACTGAAGGAAGCACAAAAAGGGGAGAAGATGTTACAATGGACAACAGAAATGACTGAGGCATTTGACGAGCTGAAAGAAACAATATGCACAGCTCCAGTATTAGGGAACCCAGATTACCAAAGGGAATTTTTCCTGTTCTCACACTCCGCTGGAGTGGTTATGACTGCAGTACTAACACAGAAGACGAGCATGGGGAAAAGCCTCGAGCATACTACAATGAGAAATTAGAGCCAGTAATGAGAGGACACTATGCATGCAAACAGGAATTGGCTGCAGCTGCATTTGCAGTGGACAAATCAGCCAGTATTACCATGGGATGCAGCACCACTATTTACAAGGAGCGTGGTCTCTTTGCAATACTGGAAAGACCAAAAAGTACATTGACACCACAGAGAGCTTTAGGGTACAAGGTGTTACTGTCAAACCCAGCTCTCAAGTGAGATGCAGACTTTCAACCCAGAGACTTTCATCACCGACATTTTACAGAAGGGTAACTATGCACACGACACTGCACAGCAAACATAAAACAATTCAGTGACCCGACAAAAGTACAGGAGAACGCACTTGAGGGGGGAGATGTGCTTTACACTGATGGGTCATCAACAATTGACCAAATGACAGGGGAAAGACATATTGGGACAGCAGTAGTGAGATTGAGAGAGGACGGGACAAGCGAGAGGTGACAAGTGCATGTCTATTGTCACACTTTTCAGCAAAAGCAGCAGAATTAGTAGCTTTAATATTGGCACTAGAACACAACAGGAAAAAGGAAGTGACAGTGTATTTGGATTCAGCCTACATGACATCCACAGTGCATTCTGGTCTGTGACATTGGCTGTGGAGGGGTTTTAGAAATGCTGATGGGTCACTGGTAAAGCGCACACTCTGATTGGGCAGACTGATAGAGGCAATAGACCTACCACAGTAAATGGCAGTAGTAAAATACCACGCACACATGAGGCGTGAAGACCATTTCACCAGGGGCAAAGAAGCAGTAGACGTGGAAGCAATATGCACCGTCTACTTTGGGGATATTTTAGAAATGGACGTTCGTCCCAAGCGAGCGATTATGCACAAACAATAATACTAATGGAAGGGTATAACACATTGCCAGTGACACAGATTAGGGGTTGCATGGAGCTGCACCCACGGAAGAAAAGGAGTTATGCATAAAGAGGATCTGCAGTGTCCCTAACAGACACCTTATGGCAGCAAAACAACACAGGGAAAGTGGTAATGCCATTCTCATTATTGCACACTGCATGGACACAATTACACCATCTGGCCCATATAGAGAAGGAGGCACTTGCTGCTCATATTGGAGAAACATGGTTCATTCCTAACTTGGTGGAAAAAGTGGCTGAATTCATGACTAATTGTTACGCTCACCTGGTCTCTGCGGAGGTGTTGGGGCACGGTTGCAGCCATGCCTGAACTTGAATCACCCCACTTCAGGCCTCTACCTTAGTAGAAAAGCTGTGAGTGGTGGTACGTGGCGATACTGCTCCTGCGTGGAGATAACAGTGTGTGAGTGCACCAATCTGTGATTGGGGTACCTCTCGAACCCTTCACCCCAAAGTACGGTTTCTGTGAGCATACGCCGGCCCATAAAGCTCACCTGCAATTATAGAAGGTAAGCTCTCCATCCTCCTACTTCTGGCAGGGGCACGTCAAATCGGATCTAGTTCCTTCACTGATCCCTGATAAGGATTAGTCCAGTCCAGCTGCGACTATGCTCCTCCTTATGATTGGTATGTCTTTCTTGCGCTCTTGTGATGCTGTTTGTTCTGTTTAATGTCTTTATATGTTGCTCCTATCTATGCCTGCAATAATGTCTCTCTTCTGTTTTCTTCCCTTAGATGGAAATGTGGCCTCAATTCAGCTGTGAGACGCGAGACGCGGCTGGATGGAAGATGGATGCTACCGCAATGTTTGACAGCAGGTAAGTGATGGTGTAAGGAAGAGCGCGAAGTATGGTGAAACGCAACCTTAAACTCACTGTTTTTTTGATGTCTAACCTTGTCTTCTGTTTTTCCTTGCAGGTGCTGCTGTCGACGATGGAGCGTGTCGTGCTGCGGTGCCAAGATGAAGATTTCGGCATTGTAAAGATGAATACTTGGTTCGCCGAATAGATATACAGGTAAGAACAGCGTCTCCCAGTTGGTAAGTATGCTGGCAGGAGGCAGGATGTCCAGGAAGCAGGATATTCAAAGGTAAGTCTGACCTCAGGTGACGGTGAGTGTTACGCTGCTTGCAAGTACAGAATAACGTGAAGTGTCTGTCTTAAGGATCGGGGCAGTTTATATAGCTGAGATCATGGGCATGTCCATTAGGACCAGCTTACCAGCCACACCCTGTCTCTCCTAGAGAGTGAGCACGTGCAAAGGCAATCTATTACCAGCCACATCCAAGAAAACACTTGGGGCTGCTTAATGGATGGAATGTTCAAGGATAATGCATCTAAAATGCTATGTCCATAATAAAAGCTTTTTGGTGTTAAATGGATGTTCTTGTTTACTTTTGTTCATGAGCCTGGCACCAAAGGCGCCAGGACAGTTTCCACCCAGGTCTCCTGTGCATGCGACCCCTACATGCCTGTGCCCCTGACTTCATGACCATGACACTACTTGTCTATTATATAAACAATTTACTGCAGGTCATACATTGAGGGTAGTTAGAGGAGCCATACCTCTGCCATTGGGTCCATTCAACACCTGCACGTCGACTCTGTTAACATGATCCAAATATGCCAAGGTTACTGCTACATGATAGTGGTTGTATGCCCATTTTCCTGTTGGATAAAAATTGGTCCTTGCTCTCATCCTGATGCTCTTAGAGTGGTGAAATTCCTGGTCAAGGAAATCTTCCCACGATGGGGCGTGTGTGAGGTCCTGCGGTCTGACATCACAACCTTGTTAGGAATTCAACACAATTTCTCTTGTGCTTATCACCCACAAGCAAACAGATGGTGTGAGCGCCTCAATGGCTTGCTCAAGGAAAGTATAGCAAAAAATAAAAAGACTCTTGACAAAGATTTGCTCCATTGTCTTCCCTTAGCATTGTTCGCATTGCACAATAAACCCGGATCTGACCACCATTTAACCCCACATGAGGTGGTGACAGGGCTGTGGCAGGAAACCTCCCCGGTATCCTCCCTCTAGGGCATTCAAAGACACTGAAAAAGTATCTGATGTATTTGGTCAGGAAATTAGTACACTGCTTCCTTGATTGCTAGTGCCTCTTATTTCTCACCAGTTGCAAAGACTGGTCAGAGGCCTGTAGCAGGAGAAGAGAGTGGCAGCACTGAATCCAATGAGGACTTAATAAAGCCACCACAACTGTATCCGGGCAACCAAGTACTCATGAGGAACTTTTCCTGGAAGTGGGATGCACCACTCTTTACAGGACTGCATACTGTTGAACTGATCACTCAGCGAGCCATGAAGCTTATGGGGAAAAATACTTGGAATCACCTCAGAGACATCAAGCCCTACAAATTGGTGGCCTCTCCTAGCACCAATATCGAAAGGGCCAAAGATCCACAAACAGAAGAGCAAAACAATAACTTGGAATCAGCACAACCCAGCCACAGACATCCGATGGTTACTCGTTCCCGTGCAGGAGAGACAGGGCAAGGACTTCCTACACATCCATAGTGAGGGACATTGTTATTTTTCTTTCCGCACACATTCATTGTGAAAGTGCAACAGTTGTTACTGCATTTGTTCCGCAATCCTCATCCTGAACCTTTCCAAGGCCAATTTGTCCAATTTTTTAGGAGACCCAACAGTACCAGAAGACGACACCCTAATGTGCATTTCTGCATCTTCATAGCTTATTTGTCCCAAGTATATCCACACTTGGAAAGGGGTAATCTATCTGTAATCTCAGTACTCTGTGACCCCAGAATAAAAGCTGTGTGGGAACAGCTATTCCTTCTTGTTATGGCAGACTATTTTGTTTGCGAGGCTTGGACACACACATATTAACACAGTAACGCTTGTTTTGTGCATTTTAGGCAGGCAACTGGTATCTTCAAACTACACAAGGATCCAAAAGTAAGTAAATAATGGAAAGCAATATTAATGAATGATTATTGTGTCTTGTGTCTTGTTCTCATTTTTGCCCACATCTTTTGGCGAGTATCCTATATTGCTAGAAATGCCTCTGTACCCTCCACTAACACAACCCCAACTCTAGCAGGTGGAACCACCATGTCAGGTGGACAAGTAAGCACTGTACACTAAGGAGAGCTAGACGCAGTGCAGATGCAGACATGGGGGTATAACTCGATCTCACTGATACTGCTCGGGTATCCAATTACATGTGGTACAAGCACATGACCAAGGTAGGTAAAGAAACCACTGGGGAGAGCTGCTATGTTTGCTCATTAATCCCCTATACCATGCAAGCCTCCAGAATGTTTATTGCAACTGAAATACCAGCAGCACAAGCACAGTGCCATATGTACCTATCCATGGTTACAACCAGAGGAAGATTCCAAGGGAGAACAGCAACATTGAGATGGATGTCTAAGACAACATTTCCCTATGAAAACAGTTATATAAAAGGCACATGACATGATTAACAATGACTGGCAACTAGAACAAACAATATAGTATGTAACCATTGGCACACAAAAAGGAGAGACAAAAACAATAACATTGAAAGAATTGCCATGCCCTAAGGAAGGACCCAAGGAAATAGGAGGGTCCTGTGATGTTGGGAAAGACCACAGATGCTTGTGTATGGCCAAGTATACACAGCTGAAGGATGGGAGGAGGGAGCGGTAGGTAGCAAGGCACACACCCTAGTACAAGCACCAGTTAACACAGAACAAGGAGACTATGACAAGTGCCTGGAAGAATGGGATGCAAACACAAAAGGTACTGATCTGGGTGGCCAATGAAGCTGGACCAATGCCCATAATACCATTGAAGAAACCAGTATTGTGTTTCCAGAATGATGGAGCAGTAAAGGTTGGAAAAAAACAAGGTGTGCAGGTACACAGAAAAACATCCAGCATTGATGGTTGGGACGGCAGTATTAATGGATCACTATTGGGCGTGCAGATATAAGGTGTATGAGAAACTGCCACCCAAATGGGGTGAAGTATATTCGTTGGTACACATCAACATGCCAGAACTAAAATGGACAATACAAAAAGAAAGAAGAAGTCAGTAGAAGTGAGTTTAGTGAAAAGAGAGAATTATTTCCCATCAGCATCAGAAGCATCACTGGACGATATACCACCTGAGTAGCAACTGTTCAGTGGGACAGAAATGTTTTTCAAGTCAGTAGTTCCAGCTGTACAGACATACACTAAAACGAAAAGGCTGCAGATAATGAGATTGGAGCCGATGCAGACAAACTCAACCAAAATGGCTTCAACGCAATAAAGGAAGCGTTCCGAGCAGTAAGGTTGATGGCTCTCCAAAACAGATATGTTCTATAACTTCTCACAGCAATGGAAGGAGGAATTTGCGCCCAGATCGGGAGTTCCTGCTGCATGTTCGTGCCCACAAATGACAGAGAAAATGGCACATTGGTGGAACGTACACCAAAATGGAGGAAGAAGCCAAAGGAACAGGAAAAGATCAGAGCTAGCTGTTATATATATTTTCCTGGATAGCAACGTGGCAAGAAGGCAGGCTGAAAGTACTACTAGGAGCACTGATGTGTGATCAAGATCTGCATTACACAATGTCGCAAAACAACTGGAAAAACAATAGGGAGGAAAGTGTTAATATATTTAAATGTTGAAGATAAGAAGGAAAACATAGAAGAGAGAAATAATCTGAGGGCAAAAATAAAGGCGTGCCCACTGTTCCAGACTGATATGATAACATTCAACCATGCCTTTAACAACAAATACTGGATGAAATAGGTATGGTGGAACCCAGAAGAAGACTGAAGTTACATGACATGTGGTTTCGATGACCATGTAAATTACTACAGACATCTTTGAGGAGTAACAAAGATATGGCTACCAAAAGCAACGGTGACTAAGTATTGAGGTTTGGTCGACAGGTCGACCGGAGGGGGGGCACTAAAGAGAGGGTCCCAGGAATGCCCCTCCTCACCCCCTTGAACATGATAGCATGAAGAGTCACGAATGCAAGATGCAACTCACTGGACACCCCCCAGGAGGGCCAGTGACCTCCACATATGCAAACAGATATTCTCTCAGACAACCATTCAAACCTTACCCAGTCAACGCCTTTATGGATACAGGTGTCACTACACTGATCATGGATCCAAATGCCTCAATGGATCAGATTGACTAAATATTGAAGATCCAGTGTGCGGATGTCACTAGTGACACCACGACATAGCAACGTTAGTCATGAAGCAAACACGCACCCATGCATGAAGTTATATGGACAGACACAGAGAACATGCTTACACAGTTCTGTAGATACAGAACAGATACATATACATACTGTCGAAAGCCTTTATTTTTTCTCATTAGCCAAACGCATTAATGCAAAATGCAAGGATAAGAAGAGATGCAGAGCAAGCTTGCAGGCGCCTATTGCAACTAACCATATGGGTCACATAAGAAGCCTGGAAGAGCCAGATAGTACTAACCTATAAGAAACATAGCATTATATAGATATATAGAAATCATAGAATAACTGTAGTGAGGTTACATGAGGCCAGAGGCCTTGGGACGAGGGGCAAAGAAAGGCAGAATTAGGCTGCACGAAGCAGCAGGCCAAGGCTTGCAACCAAGGTCAGCGATGAGCAGAACATTCCTGGGCCTCGGAGACAAGGAGCAAACTGCAAAATACTAGCATAAATCTTTACAAATTGCAGACCAGATAGCTCGATTTCACGGTCCTCAACCATATGGTCCGGTCGAGCCAGACAATGGTCATTCACCCGCGGCCGGAAGACAGGCAGTTCCCCGCAACACAAACATGAAGTGAAACATGGATTCTTTAACAATGTTGCAATCCTGTGGGCACTCTCAAAAGGCAAAAGTGGTAATATTGACGGTTACATTGGGAACACATAGGGCCTCATTACGAGTCTGGTGGTAACCGTGCTGGAAATTTCATCAGGTTACCGCCAGACTCGTATTACCATTCCGCATCTGTGATTCCCGGAATCACCTGGGCATTACAACCCCGGTGACCCAGTAATTCCGGAGGTGGAATTCGGTAAATCCACATTCCCATGGAGTCTCATAGGACTCCATGGGAATGGGGAAGTGGAAACACTGGCACAATCTCATGATGGTGCCGGTGTTTCCATGTCCACCTGCAGGCGGGTGGTGTTAAACCCGCCAGGTCAGACCTGGTGGGAATGACACCTCCCGCCTGCAGAACTTGATATCAGTCGGTCCGGAAACAACGGTGGCGGTGGGTTTACCGCCACTATTATTTCCGGACCGACTGATTCGTAATGAGGCCCATAGTCTTTCCCATCACCTTGAGAAGGAACACAGAGCGCTGAGAACAGAGCCGGGTCCCAGGCCTGGGGAGATCAGCTCCAGCCAATCAGGGAACACAAATCCAGGGGTGGATGGCCCGAGGGCAAGGGCCATTGGTAATCCTGTGACCCTGCAACAATGGAATAGATGGTTTTTGGGGAAGGGTCAGGCAAGCCACCTGACATGTGAGGGCTAATAGAGTAACATCTATAGGTGCCATGTATAGGCACTACCACTCCAACTACCCAATCCTGTACCCTTGTAGGTTGTTGGAGACAAGCCCCATATTGTGACGCAGTAACTGAACAAAAGCGGTGATTCTGGGAGATTCTCAATGTCCTGTATGAGCCCTGTCTGGAGCATGAACCGTGAGCTTGTAGTGTGAACCCCAGTCCCTCTGGTATACCTAAGCCAACATATGTCATTCTAAACATTTGTGCGAAGGGAGTGACAAGGGAGCAGTCTGCAGTACCTGCCAGGCGAACTGCTGCAGTGCGTTTTCACTTACTACTGCTTGGAGGCATGCGCTTGGAAGCGTGTGCCGTGTGGCATTGATCTTATAAACATTTTCCCCAGCGAAGGGAGTGACAAGGAAGCAGTCTGCATTACCTGTCGGGCGAACTGCTGCAGTGTGTTTTCACTTTCTACTGCTTTGAGGCATGCGCTTGGAGGCATGTGCCTTGCGGCATTGATCTTATAAACAGTTTCCCCCGCGAAGCGGACCGCGAAGGGAGTGACAAGGGAGCAGTCTGCAGTACCTGCCGGGCGAACTGCTGCAGTGTGTTTTCACTTTCTACTACTTGGAGGCGTGTGCTTGGAGGCGTGTGCCGTGCGGCATTGATCTTATAAACATTTCTGCGAAGGGAGTGATAAGGGAGCAGTCTGCAGTATCTGCCGGGTGAACTGCTGCAGTGTGTTTTCACTTTCTACTGCTTGGAGCCGTGTGCCGTGCGGCATTGATCTTATAAACATTTTCCCCCGAAAAGCAGACCGCGAACGGAGTGACAAGGGAGCAGTCTGCAGTCCGCAGGACCGAGGGCCGTGCCGTGCGGCATTGACTTTCAGGTACTGTGCCCCTTTGCTCTTTTCGGTCTGCGGATCAGCCTGTCTACGCTTTGAACAACACTTGTACTTAGGCTGACGTTACTAGTGAGTTCTGCACATTCCATTTCTCTGGCGGAGACTTTTACTGATTGAACTCTTCTGCTCGCAGCCTGCTTGACGCTTCTCTCCTATGTGTATAGTGCAATTTTGACCCTGGATTGCCGTATATGACTTGTTAGCTTTAAATCACCCTAGCTGAACCCTGCTTAGTGGTTTTAGCGGCACCGGGTGGTGCAAGACCCTTACTGCGGAGAGCTAGAGTCGCTACATATAAGGCGTTGCTCTTCCACCGATTACCAAATAGGTCTGCTTTGCAACTCCAACCGAACAGAAAGGCTCCATAATAGACTATATCACTGGAGTTCCCACCACTCAGACCGTGAATAACGCTTGGGTTCACCCGTGAGACTGCAGGGCTTGCCCTTTGATCACAGCTGCCCTTTTGCGGATAAGACTGTTACAGATTGGTTTTAAGTAGTGGATTTAAGGCCGGGGCTCTGCAGATACCAGCCGCTTGGATTAGGCGAAGAAGGGTCTCTGCCTCTGCAAAAGTTACCCTGAAGGTAATCTCTCTGAGTCATTAACTGATTGCGCTTGCTTAATCGTGCACCCTATATGCCGTTTTGTAAGCAAGGTCTGCAATCTAATTACAATCTCTGGAAACGTAATAACAACTTTCCTTCTAGTAGAATAAATTGTACAATGGGCAAAGCTAAACTGAAAAGGAAAGAACCTCTCTCTAAAGGAGCAATTACTGACTTTTTTTCCAACTAACGCTCTTCCCGAAGAAAATCCCACTGTAACGGAAGGAGAGGAACCAGTGAGTAACATCGCCACGGTTCCCCAAGATTTTACCAACTACAGCGATATTGACAATAATTCACTCCTTGATCTGTGTCTGTCAATGAAGAGGGATATGACCCCAGCTCAGCCACGCCTGTCAGGAAACAATTTGCAGTGTCTACAAACAACCAAGTGCAACATCTTCTCAGAGAGAGCCAACAGAAAGACTATCAGCATCCCCTAACCTAGCTCCTTTCCAGGAGCCCTCTGTTCTTGGAAATGTCAGCGAGTCAAGTAGAGCGTCTACCTCACGTACACCTGCTCTAGTTGAATTGCAATCTTCAGTGGCTTCCCTTCAGTTTGCTCTAAAAATTCTCCTGAAATTGTGTGGGCGCATTCTTGAGACCACTCTCACTTTTGCAGCAAGAGAAGGAGCTAAAGATAGCCTTGGGGCAGAGGAAAACCTGATCCCGAGGCCTTCGTACAACGGTCCTGCACCATTTGCTGCTGACCCTGTGCCTATACCTGGACCTTCCGATGAGTCAGCAGTATTTTTTTCACGCAAACAACAAAGATTGGCTAGAAGAGCAGCCATGAACAAAAAGCCTTGCGTGATAGCTTCTCCCCTACCTACGACTGCTCCTGTGGGGAAACCTTCAAAAAAGGCCAAAAAGAAAGCAACTAGGGCACTAAAACGGAAAGCGAAGGGCTCTGGATCCCTTACAAGCTGGCTAATTCCCAATAATGAGACCGAGTCTATATGTGTTGAAGAAGAACTACTTGATCTGGAACCATCCCAACTTAACAATGACTTGGAGAAGATTTCCTCGACCCCAAATAAAAATTCAACTAGGGCTCCTCTGGCAATGAGTATGCCTAACCCTGCCATCACTAAAGAGGCCGCTCAAATTGACTATCCTAACAACCGGATATGTATCATCAAAAACCTGTATCAGCAACACAAGCAAAATTGGCTCACAAGATCGGCTCTTACGACTAGGCTTCACTCCGTACCCCAACTCCGTGTTCTTAGCTCTGCAGACTTTGAATACGTGGAGCCACTTCAAGTTACCAATCCTAATGTTTCGGCAGTTCACTGCAAATTTTTAGCGACCGCTCAATTGATGCGAAGATTTAAACAAAATCTGTTGGTGGCAGACATTGAGATTGACGCTGATCCAGATGAGGAAGACCATAGATGCCCACGCAAGGCGTTTCCCTTGCCGGACAAATCTCCTTCGGCCTCTACCCTACCTGAGGGGGACAAAGTTCGGATTGCCGATGTTCAGAAAGTCTTGAGCTGGCTGGCTGAATCCCTCCCTCTAATTATAAGTAAACAATGAGACCATACCATCGCCTCATGGAACTGAAGAGGTTTCAACCTTCTGTTATCATCGGAAAGGTCAGCAGCTATTTTAGCTGACCGCCTATGTATTTGTTTGCAGGAAACATGGTTGGTTTCCCCGGTGATCCTTAATGGCTACTTGTTGCACCAGTCTTTTTCTAAGAAGGGGCCTAGGGGCAGACCCTTTGGGGGATTGATCGTGGGTGTCAGGCACTCTGCTCAATCTCGCCGAATTACCACGACCCAACCAGATAACATCATAGCTGTGGAGGTGGCAGTTCCACTTGAAGCTACTTCTGAAAGAATTTTACTCATCACTTTATATAATCCTCCAGGCGCTCTTTACAGAGGAGTAATACAGGAGGCTGTCCACGAGTTACTTAGCGAATGGACCATGATACCTGGGAACAACAGAGTTGTTTACACAGGTGACTTTAACTGCCACATAAATGGATCGGAGGGCACCACTGTCAATCCTTTGTTGCAACCAAAGGGGCTAATGTTGCATAATATAGAAGATCCTGAAGGCTCAAATTGGCTGTGCTTTTTTCCGATTGGGACCTGGAACTTATCAACTGGAGAACATTAAACGATTATCCTGGTAACCATACTTGGAGCAATGCCTCGGCAACCAGCACTTTAGATTACATATTTGTAAGCCCGAATATCGCCGGCAGAGTCAAAGATATGAAGATCACACCTAATGACTGGAGCGATCATAGCCTCCTAACTCCGACTTTTGCAGTTGACTAGGAAATTCCGAGTCCCAGACTCATGGGAAATATGACGACTAATCAAGCCGGCACTTATATCCGTGGGCATACAAAAAACATTGTTAATGCGTCTCGCTCAGCACAAGCTGTTTTGATCTATAACATTCAAGCTTTTATCAAACTTACTGCTAATGATATTGAAGAATGGATTGCTGCTTTTGCGTCGTCACATGCTTCTTCCTTTACTAATATGATGATTCAAGAAGGAAGGCAGACCACACCTTTTGACAAAAGCATTAGAGATGCTAAACGAGTCCTAAGAGCTTCCATTGGAAAAGTGCTACTGCCACATTTGAATCCTTTGCATTTCAGCGAAGAACGCTTAAGAAAAAATACTGTGCCTGGATTAAGATGAAGAGAAGAGCAGAGAAGCTAAGTCGTTGGCAAGAAATGGTTCAAGTTGTATGCTCAAAAAACACAAGAAACATCTGGGGTGTCCTGAACGAACTGAGGGGCCCTATTAATTACACAATGGTTAACCCAATAGGTGCTCAGCAATGGACCGAATTTCTGTCTAATCGTAATACGCCATCAGTGCTGGGCGATCAACGTAGTGCTGAATTGGTCCCTCCCGAGAAACCATTTACGGTGACTAATGAGCAACTCCTTGCCAAAATAAAATCCTTAAAATCATCAAGAGCTCCAGGACCCAACGGCCTAGCCAATGCTGTTTCGAAGAGCAATCCCGATTTCTGGGCCAGTTTAATTAAGATCCGATTCGACAACATATTGGAGACTGGTAATATCTCGGCCTTATGGCAAACCTCCATACTTATTCCAATCTTTAAGAGAGCATACAGATTGGAACCAGGAAACTACAGAATGCTATCGAAGTTGGACTGTACAGGGAAGCTATTTGCGTTGCTGCTTTTGGAAAAATTGGAGGCATGGGCTGATAAAGCTGGAATTTTCAATCAGTTCCAAAGCGGATTCAGGAAAGGATATACTACCACCATGAACCAGATGATTATTGATCTACTGAGTTCGAGTGCTAAGAACTGTGGGAAACCCCCTCTGTACGCCCTCTTCATAGATTTCCGAGAGGCCTTTGATACTGTCCCCCGAGACAAACTTTGGCTAAAATTAAAACTACTTGGTTGCCCCGGTGAACTGCTCTACTATTTGAGAGCTTTACATCTAAATACTAAGGCCAAACTGAAGTTGGACTCTCAAGGCCATATGACCGCCCCAGTAACACAGAACAGAGGAGTAAAACAGGGCCATGTCACAGCTCCTTTGCTGTACAATTTATTTACTTATGACCTTCCAATAGCGGTTTCTGCAGTACATAACTGCCCACCATTGATCGGATCAGAGCACTGCTCAGTGCTAGCATATGCCGATGATCTGATCATCATGGACCACACATTTAGTGGCTTATCCAGATCGGCTTGCGGGCTCTGGGAATATGCCATTAATAGTGATTTGGTCATTAATAGTGAAAAAACTCAATTAATGGTATTTTCGGCAAAAAAATTCTCTAGGCCAAAATTAGTTATGCAGGGGATCGAAATAAAATACACACCCACATACAAATATCTGGGTGTGGAGGATGAAGTTATAGGAGAATATCCTACCTGCATACAAACACTAATTACCAGAGCTGCACAATTAACAGCATTAATACACCGATTTGCCAATACAAATTGTGGTTATACCGTGTGGGGTGTGCGCCAGCTCTACATGCAGATA
The DNA here is from genome assembly GCF_040938575.1 of Ambystoma mexicanum. Classification (NCBI taxonomy): domain Eukaryota; kingdom Metazoa; phylum Chordata; class Amphibia; order Caudata; family Ambystomatidae; genus Ambystoma; species Ambystoma mexicanum. The sequence goes on along the minus strand of NC_090933.1, from coordinate 739,139,904 downwards.
TTGGTACCTATGGTTACCTATGGCCTGGAGGCACTATTGAACATTAACTTAAGCTGGCTCCAAGTCATAGAGGGTACAATTTGGAGGAGGATATTGGGCCTTCCCCAATGCATCCCTATGGCGATCCTTAGACTGGAACTGGGGCTAACCCACCTAAAAGCTATTGTATTAAAAAGAAGAGCATGTATTTGAAGATGACCAACCAACCTCTGAATTTATTATTGAGATCCTTGTACAAAGACATTTCTAGGGAGTCGTCGATCTACCATCTAAAAGACCAAATGAAAAGCCTTTTTAAAGAGATTGGTTGGATCCCTGCATTGAGGGGCACTTACGATACATCGAAGAAAGGTCTGTCGAAACGGATAGACCTATGGGACTGGCTGGAGAACTATGAACATCTGAGCAAACTCACAAAGTACCAATTTGTACGGTATAGACTGTATACATTCTTGAAACCACAGATGTACATGAACTTGAGTCCCTCCAGCAGACTCAGACATTTTCTTCTCTTGTTGCAACTCGATTGTCTACCAGTGCTAGCCAACAAGTGGATTGACTTCCACTTGCTTTCACAAGAAAGATATTGTCGCATGTGCAAAAACACTTCTATTAACAAAACTGCCATACACTTACTTACAGCTTGTCCGGTCTTGGCTAAAATCTATGTACTATGCTATGGGAACCTGGTCTACAATCTGGAGCACATAGATGACCTTTGGTTATGGTACCGTAGCTTAAACTCAACCAGCATAAAGACTCACATTGCTATGTATAGCATATGGCTGAAGATTGAAAAATCTCTGGGCATTGCCATCTAGCCTGTTTAATGTCTTAATGCTGCAGTAGTGTACTGTGTCAAGTGGGGTGGGCCCTCTAATACGATCCGTAGCGAACAATATCTTGGGGGGCTACCTGTGCATGAGTTAAGATTCGGCTTAGGGGATTTCACTTAGCTCAAATTCTCATGGTTGGTCAAAGGGATGGCTTTGACCCTGAATAACAAATTGAAATGTACCCTCGTATCATGAATTGAACTGAACTGTCGATGGAACTTTCTGTTAGAGAGAATTTGCATTTTTTACCTGTATGTGTATTGATATCTTTGGAAGCTCTATGTATAAAATAATCAGCTTTAAATGAGGTTATTATATTTTATCTATTTTCCTACTTCAATCTATTATTTTCATTTTTATTTTTTATGCGTGTATATCAATCATGTGTAAAGTTTATATTTAAACTGTTTCACATTATTATCTTAAATAAATAAATAAACATTTGTTATAATGACAACTATCAATGAGTTGTACTGACACCAAAAGTGTTTTCTGTCACTTAAGTGCAAACAAATCAGGTCAGGGATTCCCAGCTCGAGGTTTTGGATGCTGTCAGTCTGTGTTCCAGCTCATTTAAAGCCCTTTGTATATCAGGTTGGATGTAGATAAAGACCCCAGTTTGTATTAAATTGGATGTACAGGCTCCATTCTGCGACACTAATGAAGTTGAAATATAACTTTGCTGGACAAAGGTTGTCACACTAAATGCACTCGTGGGTGATGTAAACAGAAATATTTGTACTGCGCTTCTACAAAATGGACTTTTCCCGTGCTATCAAAGACCACACGTACATTAGACCCTGCTTTGTCCCCACCCCAGGCTACCTCCCACCTCCACATTTCAGCAAGGACTGCTCCAAAAAGTTTGAGATTTCGGAACTTGACACAATATTTTGTAAAGATAGAGTGTTTCAAAGATTCCTTGGGGATTACTGCAGGGATTACCTAATGGTAATCTTCATTACTGAGTCCTTTTTTTCCTCGTCTCAGTACTAATCATAGAATACGATCCGTGCTCACAGGAATGCTTTTTCAAAGCTGACGTCCTTGGATGCCTCCCCTCCTGGGAGATATAATCCCCCACTGACTAACATATTACCTATAGATCCAAAGCCAAGACATGGGCAACTTCACCCCCAGAGTGGGAGAGGAGGAAAGACCGCACTGAGACAAAGAGAAGGACTATGATAATGATGTTAATGATAATGATGTGTTAATTATATAGCGCCTTTATCCAAAGCGCCTTACAGAGCACATATTTACATACAATATCACTCAACTGAAATTGGTACTCATTTATCGCCCTCGTAAGAATGAAAGGCTGAGTTGACCTTGCCGGGATTCGAACCTGCTACTTGCAGACCAGGCTCAGATCACAGCAGCGAGCGCTCAACCCGCTGAGCTATCTTACAGGCTAGGAGTAATGAAGAGTACTGGTAAATAATTCCAGCATTGCCTCCATTGGCAACTCTTCCTCTTCCCAGTACTAATCATACAGTTCTACCATAGCAACACCGGGAAGGATGTCCATACCCACCGCAAAGAGACAGACACCAAGGGTAATGGCAACACCAACCCAACACCAGTTTATTCAAAGAGCAGCAAAAAGAGGCAGGCAGACCACAGACCTCTGATACACAGCAAAAAGACACGTCCCCAAGACCCCCAACGCCAAAGTAAATAGACCGGAGCCAATCAACGATGAGCTGACAATGTCTAACAAAGGTGTTCGGAGTAGCCCAGGTGGCAGTCTGGCTGATATCCAGCAAAAGCAGAAGCAACCCCAAAATGGACCAACCCCAGATCTGTCCCTAAGGGCAGACGCCCATGGACTCATAAGCCCGCAGAGTAAAATCCCTAATCCAACGGCTGATCATAGCAGGGGGAGCCCTGTGGCCACAGTCCCCTAGACCAAAGGTGACCAACAGGTGTTCAATCTTAAGAAAGAACTAATTCCGGGAAGGGTAACGCAAAACTGCCCTCTTGACATCCAGACAATGCCAAGGCCCATCCTCAGGAGAGGAGGTAACCGGAAAAGAAAAGCCAGAAGCACCACCACCTCCTACGACCGGTGGAACAAGGAGGAAACCTTAGGAACAGAGGAAGGGTCACGCTGCAGGACCAGCACCTCTTCCCAGAACACTAGAAATAGGGGCCTGTACAAAAGGTCCCCAATCTCCCCCAAACATCGTGCTGATAGCAACCAAAAAGGTAGTCTTCAGAGTCAACCACTTCAGTTCAATATTCGCCAGGGACTCAAAAAGAGGTGCCTGCAACATGGCCAGGACCAACGGGAGATAGCAAGGCGGGTCCCCCAATGGCCCCAAAGGATGGGAACCCGAAACCCCTTCCAACAGCCTTGAGACCAGAGCCCCTCCCCCCACAAGAGGGGACCAGAAAGCCCGAAACGCCCGAATGGCTGACTACTGAGAACGTAGAGTAGAAACAGCCAACCCCTTTTCAGCCCCTTCATGGAGAAATTGCAAAATGTCCAGAACAACACACCCCAGACCATGGACCCCCCTGAAAGAACATCAGGCCAGTAAGTTTGCCCAATGATGATCATATGTCTCAAAGAATTGAGGGCAGATGTATCCTCTGAACTATCTCAGCCACAGCAGTCGAACGACCTAACACTTGGAAGTCCCTCCTCTCAGGTTCCAAACTGCCCACGGGATAAGAGGAGGAGGAGGGGGGACGATCAATTTCCCGCAAAGGAGACAACCACCTGAGCAAGACAAAAGGAGGGGCCAACTGCAGCTCCAGAAGAACGGGAACCACCCGCTCATGGGCCACTAAGGGACCACCAGGATAAACACACCCGGAATGACCCGGATTCTCCCAATGAGTCTCGGAATCAGGGGAATCTGGGGAAATGCATAAAGAAGCTCCAAAGGCCTTGTCCACCCCACAGGCCCGGGGGACCACACCCCAGAACAAAACGGGGAAGCTGAGCATTGCAGGGGGAGGCAAAGAGGTCCAACCACGGATGCCCAAACCTCCAGCAGATCCCCTGAAAAACCTTGGGATGAAGGTGTTGGGGAGAATTCTCAAGAATGTGCTAATTTCCGTTACCTTTTGAGACCCCCAGCAACTTTGCTGGATTTCTAGGATTTTAATTTTCACCTGGAAAGAGTGTGAGCCTTTTTTCCCACTCTCATGTATTTTGATGTGTGTTTTACTTTTGTGTTCTTTGGATATGGAGTTTTAAAACAACTCCATAGGCATCATCTTGTTCTTGTGTGTCACACAGAACCTTCAGTGCAGTGGCACAGGGATGTCTTTCAGAATTCCCAAGGTTTAAATACCTTCTCTGGGACTGACTACGGTCGCCCAGAGCATGTAAAGTTAAATTGACTTTACTAGTCTTTTTAAATTTACAAACCAAGCTCACGGTATCTTCCTATAGAGTCTAAACACTCATGTAACAGTCAAATGTTACCCTTTCCCTCTTGAAATGGCTGGTGGCAGTGGTTTTAAACAAACTACCATGATTTTTCCCGACCGCGAACACCGGTAGCTAAAAATCGAGTCAGCCATGTTTTTCAATGTGGTGCCCCAGACCTATCTCTAAAAACAGGCTCTGGTCAACTTTATTTGCTGTTTCTTTAAGGAAAGGTCCTTCTAGCGTTTGTCTTTGCACGCCAAACCAGGTTTGGCCCCTTTGTTCGTTGGCCTTTGGCAGGCTTCAGTGCTGAAGCCCTCCTCTGGCACCCGAGTGTATGTGGTGGACAGGATGTGAGGGACGATCCCAAAACTCCCTGAGCTTAGTCTCCCTGAAGGCACTCTGGCGTGATTGGCTGGCTGGCTGTCCAGCGAGGAAAGCCACCCTGCTGGGTGAGTGACAGCCAGGCTGGAATGAATGGGGGAAAACTGTTTAAAAGCAGGCCTCTGGGACTTGGAAAGCAGAGTTGACCACTGGAACGAAAGAACCGAAGACGAGCTGAAGGAAGACGATTGCTGCAACTCCTGGTCCACCAGTGAAGCCCTGCTGCAGGTCCGAATTGCCTGAAACTCCATCGACAGAGAAGCCCTTCAAGGTTAACTTCTTCCCTTGAGTTCGGTGGGAACAACCAACTCGCACGTCACCTGGATAGCGTCTCTATACTGGTCGAATTTTCTTCAGAGTGCTGTTGAAAACCGGATAGCCAGTGAGAAGGATACCAGTTTGTGCTCTTTAAGGCACTCACACCTTAAACCGACATTTAGCCAAGCTTGTTGCCTCTTCCCTGGGCAGGGCAGGAACCTCCCGACATCCTCCTTCTTGTCCCCACGACTGAAGCTCCGGAACAGCGAGATCTGCAGGAACTGCCAGGAACAACTGCCTCAGCTACAGCTCTTCTTCATTTAAAAGGTACTGTGCAAGTGCAGTCAAGAAATCCTTTCTCCCGCGGTGAAAGTTTGTGAAACATTTGCAAATTTGAAGGCTTATCCTTCCCTAAACCGACATATAACTTTTCGTCTGACCACCTACTTCTAAAAACCGTGGCAAAGACTTAACTGTTTACTACCAGAACTGTGCTATCCTATCCAAGACTCTGAACCATTGACTTTGGCCCAGGCCTATTGAATTGAATTGCTGGTTCTAGTGAACTGAAACTATTTGCCCTACCTTTGAAAGTATTTGTGCTTTGATTCTTTTGACCTTGTCTTTTTATCATTTTAAAGTAACTGATGTGCCATTTTGCTCCCACTTCAGGGGAGCTGAACTTGTTCAAAAACTGATTTGTTGTGTATTGTAGTTACAATGATGTTGAGATCTTTATTGGAAATCTAACGCCCTTGTAAGATGAGACATGCATTGTTGATAGATATCATGTGTGGAAGTTTTTCTTTTTTGTAAAAAAAGTTTTGTATGAAATTATGATCAAATAAAAAAAAACAAAAAAAATGGTAGTATATTAGATTGGGATATTGAACTGCTCTTACTAGTGGAATGTTTTCCAACTGACTGTGTAAATAAATGTATATTCTTTTACCAAGAAACCTTCAGTAAGCTTTTGTTTGAACCACTGTGATTGCTAGTCCTTTGTGTAACCCCTTGTACTGCTCACTTTACTCTTGAGATAAGTCTGGCTGCTCAGCCACCGCTACCACTTTACTGTGTAGTACAGGCTTGTACCAAATGTGAAATTGAGCCTGTCTGTAGTAACATTGTCCACTCCCCAGATATGGACTGCACGCAAGGAGACCAGATGAGACGGTTCCATGTAATAATGTCCCCACAAAAATATCGCCATGCAAAAATATCACCGGAAAATGGCCGTTTTTTTGTGGGGACATTATTGCATGGAACATGCGGGGGACACCCCGCAACCCTCAAACCCTTTTTTTTTTCCTTTTTTTTTTTTTTTGGCTGCCCCTCTCCCAATATATATATTCACCCATATAATATCACCACAACCTTTTCCAGGCGATATTATGTACGGCGACCATATATATGGGGATAATATTACCCGATACCGATGACACTCGGCCGTGGACCTGATTGACAATGCCAAGTCCTCAGAGAGCACAACCCCGTAACTCCCTGGTGATGGCACATGACAGGGCCACAGTATTGTCTGTCAGAACCAGAACAGACTTCCCCTGAATTGCAGGCTGGAATAACAACAATCCCCCAGGATGGCAGCTAGTTCTGTTCTGGCATCGGTAGTAAGAATGATGTGCAATACTGGGCACAACACCACCCCTTTCTGGGGTGGAGACCTGGCCAATGACCAGCAGAGAGACAGTCGGAGGGCAGCAGTGACCGGGATCAAGGAGTCACACTGCAGCGATACCGGGCACCAATGGGACAGCAGGTGAGAAACCAATGGCCTCAAATGCAGCCACGCCAACGGGAACTCAAAGACGCAGGAAGCCATATGACCATGAAGACACAACAGCTCCCTGGCTGAAGCTCAGGCCTTGCACAACAGCCCACTCAGAGTCCAGAGCTGGAAAGCCCTGTCGAGCAGGAGGCGAACCTTCCCTTGCCTGGAGCAGAACTGGGCACCGATGAACTGCAGTGTCTAAGAAGGGGACAATTGGCACTTCAGAAGATTGATTTTTTTTTAAAAACACCTGGTTAGACCCCGGCAGACCAGTCAGAGATGGAGCAGCATCTGGCACCAGGACCCAGACTTGACTAACCAATTGTCCAATTAGGGGTACACCTGAATCCCAGCCAGGTGCAGGGGCGCCACCAGGGGAGACAACAGCTTAGTGAAAATTCTCGAAGAAGACTTGAGGCTGAAGGAGAGAACAAGGAAATTATAATGGTCCTTCCCCACCACGAACCGCAGGAAGCGCAGATGACTCTGGAAGATTGGGACATGATAGTATAAGCGTCCGGTAGGTTGATGCAAGTCATCCAGTCCCCCCTCAGCAGTACGAGCAAAATGGTCTGCAGGGTTTCCATCTTGAAGCGCAGTGTCCGAACAAAAGCATAGGTTCAGAATGAGCTGGAAAGAGAGCACCTTGCAGGCTTCTAGGATCCCTCTAACTTCCAATAGCAAAGACATAAATGCTGCATGCCAGAGATGGTGGAGCCCATGGCCATCGCCGCTTGACGGATCCCGTCATAAAACAGGTCTGACATGAACTCTGTCATAAAACAGGTCTGACATGAACTCTGTCTGCCTCTGCATGTCCACGAGAAGCTGGGAGCAGTCCGTACCTTCATCCAGATACTATCACAACTTCTGAACGCCACCCAACACTGTCTCCGCGACATAGGCCCCATAGGTGTTGGAGCATAAGAACAGATGCGACCGCCACATAGGATTACTTGTAAGCAGAGTCCACTTTTCTGTCCACTGGGTCCCTGACAGCCTCTCCTTCTACCAACATGGAGAAACGACCAACCAGTCTCTCAATTTGGTAGAACGGGCGAACAGCCAGACTTACGCTTTCAGGAGGTGATGCAGGCTGGTTCTTAGATACAGTGAATCCCCAAAGCCACAACAAAGGAATGTCCACACTATATGTTAGTTGTTAACACAGCTTCTTTACATAAAATAAGGTTGCTACCCAAGAATATATACATATAAATAATAACACATTGTACTTGGAAATACTTATTCAAAGAATGGCAAATATATACACTATGTGGTACCACACAATACTTAAGTAATAGATGCACTAACTGCAGCCAGTTTTAAACAGGCATGTGAATTTTTAAGTGAGGTGTATCAGCATAGAATAGGAAAGAAAGGCAAGTTAGTTGTGAACAGTGGCAGAATGCTTTCTTTAGACTAGATATACAATTCTGTGTGAAGATCCCCCAACCTGGTCAACCTGTTGTGGAAAGCTTAGGGAGTAACTTATCTTTGTCTTTTACAGCACAGTTGAATAATGTTCAATAACCTTCTGCTTTATTTAAAAGGTTCTACCAACCCAAAGTACCTGAGAGATCACAGGCGAACAGGATCCAAGATGAATCTGGGACCATTGGACGATTCAGAGGCTAGAAGATGATCTTCCTCATCACAGTGTAATTGGTGCCTTGGCAGGTGGAGTAGCAGAGTTTCTCAGTTTCACCTGTTGATTCCCTCCAAGGATGGACCCCCCCTTGGAAGAAGGAGCCACTGAGATGTTGAGTCTGCGAGAAGAATGGAACCAAAGTCTTTCTGAAGTGCAGCAGTTTTGCTCTTCCCGATGCTCTCTTTTGGTCATTGATTTCTCCCACTGTAGAAGTCCTGGGAAGATGAAACTTGCTGTGTGCTCCTTTAATGCTTGGCAGATGATAGTAAGACCTGTTGGACCCTATGTTGACTTCTGGCGGCGAGTGCATAGGTCACTTTTAATGTCTGGTTTCGGGTTCACCCGGTTGTCTGACTTTCGGTTCTTCAGTGCTGCAGCTGCAGCACGGACCTCTGGGTTGCTTCTGGTGACCTGGACTTGACCACTGGAGAGGACCTCGGAATCTCACCAAGTCTGGATCTCGGGACATCTTTGTTAGCTTCTAGCTTCTGGTGGCTGGAAACCCATCGGCGGACCTTCCTCTGCACCCAGCAATTCTGGTCTCTCTTTTGGAGGGAAAAAGTGGTCACTGCTGATGTCAAGGATGTCCTTTGAAATGTTCTAGTGAAGTTTGGAACTTTTGCAGCTCCAGGTGTGCAGCAGCACTATGCCAGGATACCCCCTATTCTGGACGGTAGACCGCAACAGCTTCCAGCAGTCATAAAACGCATCTGCGGACCCTGGGTGACACCAAATGGCTTCTCTGACTCCAGATGTCTGGGCACAGCTCTTCAGGACTTCTCTGGATGGCAGGCACACAGGACTGGTTCCAGGATACTTCGATGAAGAGCAGCAGTTTGCACAATGGTCCCTCATAGATTGGGGAGAGGTCTCCTTTGCAGGACCTCTCTGAATCAGTCCTTGGATAACATGGCAGCTTTCGGATTACATTGATGAAATTGCAGCAGCAGACATCTCCTCCAGCTGGGCTTCAAGCAACAGCTTCTTCTTGCTAAGCTTTGACTTCAGCTTTTGAACCAATTGGTAAGCGAGAGGTCCCCAATAATACACATCTTTTCCCCATTCACTCTGGCTGAGCCAGGCTCAGTCAACCAATCATGCAAAAGGCCATTCATGCAGGCAGGCTGCCAATCAGGCTCACAGGCATTCAGGCCCTTCACGACACCCAGACACCCATAACAAAGGATATGGATTGGGGCAAGTACCCTGCCTTACAGCACACTACACTGCATTTATGTCAGTTTCAGTCAGGGTTGTCTCATTGATTGGGTCTCACACACACAGAAATCAGACACCCATAGCACAGAATGTGTGTTCACTTTAGACTATATTCATACAGCTCCCACCCCTACGGTGTACCCACAACACTTATCCCATGTAAAGGCTCCTGTCATTCTGACAGGAGGCAGCCTCAGAGCCACACATACTATTTCCACCAAACAGCCAGTCAGGAGGAAAGGGAACAGAGACATATATGGTGTTTCCACCCAACAGCCACTTAAGAGGAAGGGACGGAGCCAGAGGTTCCCAGCACTTTGGTAAAAACAAGAGGAAAAGGCAATAGAAACCAAGAGGCTAGAGTGGCCATCTTGCCTTTGTTAGGAAATATTTCCCGAAGTGCAATTTTCCCTCCATATTATGGACCCCCCCCTCCAAACTTGTTGCTTTTGCTTGGCTGACCTAAACGGACTTTTTCCAGTTGAACACAGCCTTCAGCTGCACTCCCCTGGCCTGTTGCTCATTTGTTATGGGGAAACTGACACGTCCTTCAGACTGTCAGTACTGGGAAACTATTTTTCCCTTAGTCTGTGACTTTGATGCCATTTCTTGGTAACTTTTTATCTGTCTGCAAAGTACCTTACTGCACCACACACAGGGATCCTTTCGTTTTGTGGCCCTAGACACACTCTACGGAATTGTTGGTAGTGAGACCAGTGTGCCTAGGAAGAACTGCTGGCAGCAGTTTACTGTTATTGTTACTTCTTTTTATTGTACAATACCACGTTTATCGTGTTTGGTCCCTGACGGTGGCGAGTGCCGCAAATGGCTGTGCCACAAAGTATTTTGTTCTGTCCTTTGGCTATCTTGTCCCTCCCCGCAGGTTGAGCTGACCCGGGACTTCCTGATTTGGGCATGCAGCCTCCGGCGAAAACCGCATCTTTCGTGAGCTCCTGCATGTCACGTGTGCTAGCGCCCAGGAAGAGGTTTGGGACTGTGGGGTCCCAATACATATTATGGGTGCCAGGATGTCTGATGTGCCTGTATGACTGAGATCACTGTGGGCCGTGAATGGTCCATGTCTGGCATGCATGCAAGAGAGAAGATCTTCCATTGGCTGTCCAAATCCAAGCACAGCTTGATCTTCGGATAAGAGAAGCGGCTCTGCATCCATTCTAGGTCGATCTACCATGGTTCACACCGAACTACGAAAGAAGACAAGTATCCTGTATGCTGAAGCAGACCTGTGGACCTACCAGAAATGCGCTGGGATGTTTGGCACACTGAGCCTGCTGCTTTCCCTTCGGGCCCCTGCTTTATCATCTTTCTTAAAAGGCCTGACAGGTTGCTTTGACTCATTTGAGTAGTGGGAACAACTACTCACGGCACCTCCTGATTTCCTGCCAAAAGAGCCTTCTCAGAAGTGTTCCTGGGCCATCCAGTGAACTGACCAGCTCTACCCCGGGACAACGCATAGGAGGGCTCCTGTTCCAAGTTGTGACTCAAACTTGGGGAATCGCTAACTTGTGGTCCTCGACCCTCCCACCAAATTTCATAGGCTTAGCTCCTATGGGTCGCGAATTAGGAGAGTGCACCACGCCGCGAGCCTGTGCAGTCGCTGTGTCACTACCCTGTAGCGACGGTCGCTGTGGGTGTCTTGCATACCTGCTCACCTGAGCCCAGAGTCCTGCTGCACCTGAATTCTCTTCGTCCTCCCTTCGTAAGCAGAGTAAAGGCACTGTCCTGTCATGGACGACCATCCTGTCCCGCAGCCCCTGGGAGCCCGAACAACAAGCAAAGGCAGGGTTTGAACCTACCAGCGACCTCGACTAAACTGGCACAATTTGGTCCAGAGTGTGCCAAGGGGCAGTGAGTACTTGCTTAATTTAGCAGTGGCCCCTGGCACATCCATTTTACTTTTATGCACGAGGATTCCTTTAAGATCCTCACTTTGGCTGGGATAGCCTGCTCTCCCTAGCCATTCCTGAACGTCAAATGTTGCTCTGCATGTAAGGATAGTCCCCCCTCGAATAGTGGGGCTTTATTCCTCATTGCCTCAAGCCCCTTCCCAAACTGCTACAGGCCATGGAAAAGGTACGGCTTTTGCTCCTTACGCATGACTGTGTGTTGTAAACGCACTGCTGTATGTTTGAGCACAAGGCTCCCACTTCGTAGCGCTGGACTGCTTAATTTAGCGTTTTGATCCTGAAGTTTGGTCAATGCAATAATTGTGTTAACCCCCCTTCTGTTACAGGTTGTGGAGGTGTTTTCCCCCTTAATGCATTAGGCTGAAGTGATTGTATATATGTTGAATAGTGATAGACTTGTGTGGTATCTGTTTTCTATTACTGTGGTTATTTGTGTTTGATTATAAGGCCTATAATAGATGTATATGTATTTTTGATATACACCTGTCTAAGATGTATATGTATTTTTGATATACACCTGTCTAAGAGTATTATGTGGCTTGTTACTGTGTGTGCTCATTGTGGGCTTCTGATCACTCTCACCCCTCCCGACACCTCGTCTTGACCGCCCACCAAGCTACTTCGGTACGTCTGGCTTGCACTAAAGGTTCTGCTGTTCCACTAAACTAGGGTGGCCTCCTAAATGTCTGCCCACCGGGTCAGAGTTTAGAAATCCATCTTTACAGCCTTCTATTAGGAATCCATTGATTCCTATGGCAGGGCCTGGGTGTCCCAAAAATGGAGGTCACTCAGAGCCACTGCCAAGTCAGCATGTAGCTGCCACCAGCCCATACCCTGCTATCTGAGCAAAACACAGGTGCCCAAAAACACACATAAGGGGTATAAGGGTGTACCCCCAACCACGGGTGCCATAGAGGTATCCCATGGATTTTGTTCACCAAAAGATAAAACAAAGAGTTGCCCTGCCAGAGGACCAGGGTGGAGCGCAGTGGCAGAAAACAGAGAAAACACACACAGAATTGGTAGGACAAAGACTAAGACGCCCTGTCCCTCCATAAGGCATTTCCAGCAACACAGGGCCTCTTCCCCTTTCAGAGGGTACAACTTTGCCATAAAGAGGGGCGTGGATATGTACTCTAGATTAGACCACTCCTGAAAGATCTTATCGCAGATATCAGAAAGTAAAGGCAGGCCGAGTTTGGGGATATGCTTGAATTGGCAAATCTTCGGACCAGTATCCTGCTCTGCAGTCGTCGGCTCCTTAAACCCCATGGATAGGTATCCGACGACATAGAGGATGAAATACATGATGACGAGGAAACCCAGACATCCCTAGATTTCTAGTAGCACGGCTGGCCAGGAAATCCTTAAAGAGGATTTGAAAAATTTTCCTGTAGACCGCAGCCTACCCCTCAGCAGTACTCCTCCATTTAACCGGACTGGAGAAAGAGTGTAAATCAAGATGCTTGCATTTGGCTGCATGCTTCCCCATTGTGCCAGCAGCCACAACTGCAGAGGCACCCATCTGAGCACCAGACACCCTAAATCTTCAGAAAGTCAGCCCGGAAGCAAGGGTGGTGACTCTGTTGCCTAGCAACGAAGAAGCGGCACCCTAGCAATCTGCGCCCCAGGCTGTCATATACAAGAAGGCACACCCAGCTACGATCCCACTGCGCCCAGGTTAGACAAGCGACAGCCGCTGCGCCACACTGTAGAGATATCACGAGACCTCCCGGTCTCCCGAGATCTCGTGCGCGGCCGGAGTGCGGGCTTTGCGCGCCCAGCCGCGGATTCAGGCGGGAGAAAGCCACAGAGCAGGACGCGCTCCCAGGCGCTCCTCCCAAGAAGAGGAATCCAAGCCGCAAGAGAGACTCCCCGCATTTGCACGAGTTGTGTCGCAGCACGGGGGCCTGTTGCCCATCATTGACTCATGTTATATATGTTGCAGATTTACTTGAGTGGTACCGAAGAATAAAAGGACACAACCTGCAACTACACCGCCTCCTATCATTTATTGTGAGAATTATACCACATAATTGGCGACGAGGATCACCATTAAAACCCGTGTGGAGCCATGCAAGGAGCGACACCACCACCGCCCTTCCTGCAAACTCCAGGTAGGCCTGCCATTCCGTGGCCACAATGGTAACCCTTATTCACAACGTATGTAGAGGCCTAAGATGGTGCGGGCTACTCGGCGGCGAGACGCAGGGCGATGTTACTAAATGCCCTAGGCGTCGAAGGACAGAGGGTGTTTGAGAGTCTCCCCCCCGAGCCGGTAGCTGGTGATAACGATGATGTATTCAAGGAGGCTGTACGAAGGATTGTAAAAGGTTAGCCAGTAAGGAGAATACCGTCCTGCACAGGATTCGGTTCTGCAGCCGCAAACAGGAGGCGTCTGAACCCGTTGATGATTATGTCACCAAACTGCGCGAACTGGCGGCGCTCTGCAGCTTTGGTAACAACGCTGAGAGTATCATCTGCAACATGCTGATGGTTCACACCAACAGCAGAAAAGTACAAGATAAGTTCATTTTAGAGAAGGAATTGCAGCTGGAAAAAGCTATTGAAATAGCGAGAGCAGTTGAGGAAACGGTAGGCAGAAGGAAAGAATTTGCAAGCGGCCACGGCCCTACTGAAGTACAATCTGTGGCATTTCGCCCAAAGAAGGAGAGGCCGGTCCTCGATGCGAGTGAAGGAAAATGGGAGAAGAAAGAACCGTTGAAATGCCACAGGTCCACCAGCACGAAGCACCTAGCCTTCGATAGAGAGTGCCCAGCAAGAGACAAGGAGTGCTCAGTATGCAAAAAGATTAGTCACTTCTCAATCGTGTGTCGGTGGCGCAACAAGAAGATCACGAGTGTCAAGGCTGAACACAACACGGAGAGGGATTTGTCCTCAGAAGATGAAGGGAGACCGACAGTCATCATGGTGAACAGCTCACGGACCAGAAGGGAAAAGCCCCATTGTGCAATCAAAATCAATGGACTGGAAACAAGGGTCATGGCTGATTCGGGTTCTGATCTCACCATAATACCCCTACGCACATACAAAGAGATGATGGGTACAGAGACGGTCCAAGTACTCAGCACACGGCACAAGCCTACAGTTTTTGGTGGTGCTTCTGTAGACTTGTTGGGCTACATCAAAGGGAAAGTAGAGTTCAAAGGAAGAGAGACCACCACCAAAGTTTACTTTAGTCAAGAAGGACCAGCGTTATTAGGGTGGGATGACCAGGCGAAACTGAAAATCAAGCTGGACCCCAGCACAGAGGATCGGGTACTGTCAGTCAGTTGGAGGAGCGCACCAGTAGCGAAAAGTGATTACCCCAAACTATTTTCGGAAGAACCTGGACACATCAAGGGCTTTGTCCACAAAATATTACTCAAAACCAACGCAGTCCCAGTCAAGCACAGAGTAAGGCCAGTACCGGCAACTGCAAGAGAGACACTCAGAAGCCAACTGGACAGAATGAAGAAAGATGGCGTCATCGAAGAAATTGAAGCTTCTGAGTGGCTGAGCCCAGTGGTACTCATAAAGAAACAGAACTCACAAGAGCTAAGAGCATGCATTGATCTCCGCAGCCTTAACCTGGAAGTTATTGCAGACAGCTACCCAATGCCGAGCATCAATGAGTTAATCCTCATGATGAAGGAAGCCAAAGTATTCTCGAAACTGGACATGAGGAACGCCTACCATCAAATTCAACTGCACAAGGAGTCCAAGCCACTCACCGCTTTCATCACCCTGTTTGGCACGTACCAGTTCACCAAAATGGCATTTGGTTTATCATCTGCAGCCTCAGCGTTTCAACGCATGATGGATGCTCTGCTGCGGAACGTCAGGAACGTGGCCTATTTCCAGGATGACATCCTTATCTACACAAAGGACGAACAGATGCATGACGTCACATTGAGAACAGTCCTCACCAAACTGCAAGAAGCGGGTGTGAGATTAAGGTACGAAAAATGTGTGTTCAAAGCAAAAGAAGTTGAGTATTTGGGGTACAAAATATCAGAGATGGGTATAAGTCCCAAGCAAAACTTACTGCAGGCCATAATTAAAGCTCCAGAACCCACCAACAAAGACGAAGTGAGGTAATTCCTCGGGTTGGCGGAGTACTATGCAAAATTCATCCCCAAATTCTCGGAAACCTCAGCGCCGCTCCGAGAGCTCCTCAAAAAATGGTCGGAGTACACGTGGCCTGATGATCAGAAGAAAGCGGTGAAAAGCATAAAACGACACATAGTTGAAGCGCCATGCCTGCAACCGTTCAACCCAGAGTGGAGTACAGTCTTCACTACAGATGCCAGTGCATATGGACTAGGGGCGGTTCTCACTCAGAAGAAGGGCGACACGGAACATGTGGTAGCGTCTGCCTCGAAAGCCCTATCGTCAGCTGAACAAAACTACTCCACCATAGAGAAGGAGATGCTAGCGTGTGCATGGGCCGTGGAACATTTCAGGACATATGTGTGGGGCACAAAGTTCAAGTTGGTTACCGACCATAAGCCCCTCATCCACATGCTCAGCCCAGGTGGCACCAAAGTGTGAACGCCCAGATTGACTCGTATAGCAGCAAAACTGCAGGAGTACACCTTCGAGGTGCAACACATCTCCGGATGGAAGAATTTGCAGGCAGACTGCATGTCAAGATTGCCAGAGGGCAAGGACAATGCCGCCACTTTCTTACAAGAAGAATGCATTGTAGCATCCATTACAGATCTCAAGGCGCCCGACTACCTGGAACTCAGCGAAAATCACTGGATGGAAGAAGACGGAAAGGATCCTACCATGGTGAGAATCAGAGAATGGATCAAAAACGGATGGCCAGATGAAAGGGCAGTGCCAGAAGGTATGAGACCTTATTGCAAAGTGGCAGATGAGATCTCAGAAGCCGACGGTATAATTATGAAAACAGACCAGGTAATCCCACCCACAGGCATGAGGAAAATCATTCTGTGCAGGGCCCATGCGGGCCATCTGGGGAACACCATGACACGTCGCAGAGTGAGAGAAGCCTACTGGTGGGCGTCCATGGACCAAGAGATCCGCACCATGATTGAGAGATGCCATGAGTGTCTCAACAGTGACAAGCGCCTGAAGATCAGACAGGCGCCCATCATTCCCACAGAAACCCCGGAAGCGGTGTGGTCAAAAGTGGGTCTAGACGTTATAGGACCATTGGAGGCGATGGCGCCTGAGTATTGGTACGGCATAGTACTAGTGGACTATTTATCGAAATGGGTCGAGGCCGAGTTTGTTCCTAACATCACGACCGCAACCGTAATAGAGGTCCTCACAGCAATTTTTCAGAGGGAAGCGCTCCCCAACGAATTAGTAACAGACAACGGAGTACAACTTATATCCAGAGACATGGAACTGTTTCTGAGGAAGCACAACATACACCAGAAGAAAGCAGCACTCTACCATCCCCAAGCAAATGGGCTCATCGAGAGGGCCAATAGGTTTATTAAGGGAGCCATCCAATTAGCAACCACTTCAGGAATGGATCCCCTCAAAACAACAAAAGAGGCCATCGCAGCTCACAGACTGACCCCCAACGGGATCACCCAAATTTCTCCTTTTCGCATGCTGAGAGGGAGGAGAGCAGCATCCACGCTAGTGCCGCCATGGTTGGCCAGAGTAAGAGAAGACGAAGAAGTAGACATGTTGGAAGTGGTGTGGAGAATAGAGAACAGCAAGGCACGCATGAAAAGGTGGAGCGACAGAAGAAGAAGGACCAAACAAGAGTCAGAAGTAAAAGAAGGAGATTGGATCAAAATACAGTTACCGACCAAGGATCAAATCACAGGGTCACGGTTCAGCAGACCTGTGAAGGTGATGC
The DNA here is from genome assembly GCF_040938575.1 of Ambystoma mexicanum. Lineage (NCBI taxonomy): Eukaryota > Metazoa > Chordata > Amphibia > Caudata > Ambystomatidae > Ambystoma > Ambystoma mexicanum. Next base: position 739,122,607 of record NC_090933.1, on the reverse strand, counting down.
ACCGAGGAGCCAACCATGTCTGCACCGAAGATGGGTCCACATGGAACATGGAAAGAGTAGCCATGTTTGAAAAGAGGCAAGAGAGAGAAAAGACTTTTGAAAGGTCTGAAGCTGAAGGAGTAATGGACAATGAGAGGGGGGAAGAACGAGAGCCGGAGACAGACAGAAGAGAAGTTGAAGAAAATGAGTTTCAAGTGGATGCCCCCACAGTCGAGCGAGAAAATGACCAGCAGAACGTGTGCAGTGAGAGAGGCGATCGTCCGCGAAGGGAACACAGAAGACCGGTGAGATACAATGACTATGTATTGCAATGAACTGCCTTTGCATTATAAGAGGGAGGTGTGTAGAGATATCGCGAGACCGAGATCTCGTGCGCGGCCGGAAGTGCAGGCTTTGCGCGCCCAGCCGCGGATTTAGGCGGGAGAAAGCCACGGAACAGGACGCGCTCCCGGGCGCTCCTCCCAAGAAGAGGACTCCAAGCCGCAAGAGAGACTCCCAGCATTTGCACGAGTTGTGTCGCAGCACCGGGGCCTGTTGCCCATCATTGACTCATGTTATATATGTTGCAGATTTACTTGAGTGGTACCGAAGAATAAAAGGACACAACTTGCAACTACACCGCCTCCTATCATTTATTGTGAGAATTATACAACACACACACTTCCTTTTTGTTATGTAATTTCAATTCCGTGAGGAGGCCGTGCAACCTCGGACGGGCTTACCCTCCCAGGGAGGCCGCAGTGGCCCGAAAACCCGTCCTACCGCTAGGCTTATTAACCGACACCCAGGGCGGGACACAAAGGCCCCCTGCCCGGGCCGCTGCATCAAGGTCCTGTGACCTACCCAAGCACACTCCATTTGCCCGTGGACAACATCCACTCGACCCCGCAGGAGAACTGGCTAGCATCCTCCAGCCCAGCCACTACAAAAGCCCCGCTGAAGAGCCACCGGACGAGAGCCAGCATCCCTAGTTCCTCACATGCACAGGGAAGATCCAAACTTTCTGCAGAAATAAAATAACTGGCAGGATGTTGCTCAGGGGGGAGAGGTCATACCTCCTAGGCGGGGAAGGGGTTAGGGGACGCCAGCTTCACAGAACCAGACATGCCAACATTCTGAAGCCCCTGAGAGGGAGATTTCAGCACCGAAGTCGGGAGAATGCATTTTCCCCATAAGAATGCATTGGGGATATTGTTATTTTAGACGGGAGACAGTAAAAAATAGCACTGTTTCTAATTATAAAATCGGGTGTCTCCCGCCTAAATCGGGAGGGTTGGCATGTATGCAGAAAGTACTCTATGATTAGTACTGGTACGAGAAAGAGTGGACATGTAGGCAAGGAAATGTACTCTGACGATCACATTTGGGTGTATTCGCGAGAACCGTGAATTCGAGTTTAAAAGAGATGGAAAGGGAATCTCTTGCTAATTGTAGGCAACGTTTCCTTTCGGAAACACATTCGATACTATCTGACGGTTTACAAAATCCCCGCCCTTTCAGTCCTTCATTGATGACGTCCACAACAACGTCTCACCTGACCTGCCTACATTAGTGAAGCAAGTTCAGGTGCTGCCCAAACCCGCCACGCATGCGCGCTGTTACAAACGTCTGCCTTACCCCTTAACAAGGAGTCACGTGCTTATGTTAAAGGCACGCGTTTTTTGTCACAAAAACATTTTAGGTCAAGTGATACAGTTAAATTACCTCTTACATAACGCAGGTCGCCATCACACATTGAAAAAGTTACATTGTAGCGTAGACCACCATTCCACATATTAATTTAAATGGTCTTCATTTAAAACCCTGCAGACATGCGCGCCGCCAGCCCTAGTAGATCGCAGCACATCCTACCTTACTCCGCGGCATGTGTGCGAGCCGCCTCCGGCCAGCCCAGCAGACTCCCCTCTCGGGCAGCAAAGGCTGCAGGCTTTCAGAAAACGTGTCAATAGGATTTTGAAAGACGTGACCATATGCCGCAGTATTTTCGCTTTACTCCGTGGCGACAGGGCAGGCTACCATCGGATCGATTTACTAAACAAACTCAAACGTGGGTGGGGACGTTAAACAGTAACTAGCGCAGCTTCAGTGGAAACCGAAAGCGGCAGTAGCTGCCCTGACCAGTTTACCTGTTCTCAGTTGAAATGCCTATTTTTTAATACATTGTTGCTACACGGTACCACGTGCCAGCCGATTAGCACACGGCAATGATGGCATTACCTTGGAACTCGGGGGTCCTGCCTTACTCCAACAGTGAGCCGCTCCCCCTCCGAAACAGGCGGCCTTCATACTAGAGGCAGAGTGGATACTTAAAAACTCACGTTTTGGAGACAGTTACGTCAGGTGTGTTGGAGAGCGAAAACTAAGAATACGCTGTACAAACAGATACATAAAATATCAGGCTAAGATGCTAGCACTGATTATTCAGCAAATACTTCAATCTTATGTCCGAGAAGTTTACAATGTTGAAAATGTTTTTTTCTTTTTTAAATGGGTAGACGCCTTCACTATCGTGGATGGGTAGATTATACAACCCTTCTTCTTTATCCACTAATCCATAAAAAAAAACGATTTTTTAAAGTAATTTTAAACATTTCGATACAGACACTGCGCTAACTAGCACTTTCCTTGATAGGCAAAAACGAATCTAAAAGTGATGTCCCTATTTCTAGGTCCAGAGACGATTGCAGAATCTCTTGCCTACAGCTGCAGCCACTGTTGTTCCAACAGAATAAGAACCGCTAGTCACCCTTCTTTCTAATTTTGTCGGTTATTGATAACTGGGAAAGAGAACAAAAATGGAGTGTGTCAAATGACACTAAGACGCCTAAGACTGTGACCTCCTACCATGGCTATAGAGTTTTAAATTGTGAAATAAGAGTACTTTCTTCATAGGAAACCCAGTAATGGTCACAGTAATAACATAAAACCAGAGGTCAAAGGGGGTGGGAACTAAACGCTACGACGTTCTCTTACTTTTTTCAGAAATCAGTGATCGTTCCCTTACTTTATTTAACCAGAGCACCATTCCGGGATGGCAGTGATGGGCACCGGGTTACACTGTGGCACACCATGCTTAGCTATCTTGCAGGTGGCCATTTGTATAGGATGCCTGGAACATAACGCTCATTGCTATGCAGGCACAAAAACCTGCTCGGCACTGATAAGTGCTTTCTGCAATAAATCATGGATTGCTGCAGAGTCAGTGGTGTGTGGCTATAGCCCTAGGTGTGTCTCTTAAGAGGTGGGAATGGTGGGTGATTGGAAGGGGGACGTTACTTAGACCCCCCAGCTTATTGCGATTTAGCGATCCCGCAAAATGTTGCGTACATTGCTGCTTAAAAAAAAAAAAAACGCATAACGGCTGTTTTTATGAAAACGCCCGTTTTTGCAAAAGCAACTTTTTTTTAAAAAAAAAGGAAAAAAGGCACAAGAGTCAAGGTTCTCAAAACTTTTTGGGATGCAAGAAAGGAAAAGTGCAAGCACATCTCATTACTTGTGCCAAAAAAAGAGCATCCCACTCCACTATTGCATCTAATTGGCCACATCTTATATGTGCCCATTCAGATGGCCTTTTTCACGCTGTTGCGCAAATCAAGGGGTGTTTCAGCACATATTTAAAAGCGCATGTCAAATTCACAAACAAGATGTGCTTTTAAATGTGCAGAAATTGTACACAACCCTATATACCTGCTTCGAATAGACAGACACAAAGTGGGTGCCTAACCCGGTCATGCAATTTAAAAAAAGAAATGTTTTAAGTGTGACAGCAGAGTTATGAACCGCTGTTGCCTCACTTGCATTGTTCCTCAAATCAGATAGAAATGCATTTTTTGGGTCACATTTTACAGTGCAAGGCCCCTTAAAGACCCCTCATGGAGAAATGTGCTGGAAGCCTGTAGAACATTGTCGGGAGAGCGCTTCCAACACAAGCATATTCAAGGCGGCTGGCCAGCACATCATTTGCGCTACAGCTCAGCCCCATAGAAATGCACCGGTCATCTTTGAGAATAAGGTGGCCTGGCCTGCTCATTTAAAAAAATGGGTTATCTAAAAATAGCATTGTGACAAATCAACTTCCAGGCCACCAGTGGTCTAGGGATGAGTATCGGTTTCTAAACCATCAATCAGCCCCACACCTCTAGTACACCAGAAGCGATCCGAACAGATTGGAACACAAGTCAATTATAAACCTCCTTGTCCAATTTGTTAATGTGGCTGAAACGGCAGGCTTATCTCCGCAAGGTCGTGGATCGTTGTTTAGTTGCAATACAGCGAAAATACAATTATTACTCAATGATAAAAGCGACCGTCCAGTCAAGGTTGTATAAAAAATATCTACTTTATTATCATTACAACAGACAGTTCTAGTACACTCCAAAATACAACCCCCACTATAAAGGAACATAGAGGACAGACAGTTCCACAAAGGAAATTGATGCACTCTGGATACTGACAGGAGGGTAGTCAGTAAAGCAATCAGTCTCAACTGTTCAAAGTTATTTGGTTTGAGCACCAAGGGAGAAAGGGGTCGTAAATCTCACTTTGGAAAAGGACCAAGGGGACAAAACCACAATGTACCTGGTGCTTGAAATGATCTTGATGCTCGACAGCATCAAGTCGGTTGCAGGACACTTTGCAGCATCTGCAACAGAATTCAAGATGGGAAACAGCTGCGGGTATCAAGAGGCAGGCAGTTCGGCAAGCAAGACTGGACGGACAGCTCCAAGAATTGTTGTCTCTGTGCTGGTTGGTGGATCTGGAACGCTGGTCGAGGCGTCTTGGATGGCTTTAGTGACTGCACCGTGACAACAGTCAGTGGTGCAGTGAGTCGCGGTTTGAGGGCTCAACTGTCTCAAAAATGTCCTTAAAGATGGACGCTGGTTGATGCTTGTATGGCACTGCTCCTAGCTTCTTCGCAGGGCTCGTAATGTCCTTTCAAGGCCATCGGCCCAAAGCTGAGGATAGTGTTTGCAGGCAATGGCCTTGTTTTTTGTTCAGAGTCTCTCTGGCACTTCCAACCTAGGAAACTTGCTGGCAGAACCTAGCAGGGCATGCTGTGTACTGGCTGGGTTCCAGTTCTAGAGCTGCTGGATGGGTCCTCTTAGTCTGGTATCTCCCTCTGTTCCCTATGAGATGTTTAGGGGAGGGATCTTGCTTCCCTCTTGGAAATCCTAGCCTTCCTTCAGTGGCGGAAGATGTAAGGTAGACTGTACCTTCAGCCAGCGTACAATGCTGAGTTCTTCTTTCCTGCTTCAGGTGAAGCCTTCAGATGATCTGCTAAGTGAGGCGTTCAGACCTCTTTTAAAGCCAAATTGGCACCAGTGATTGGTGCATGCTAAGCCTGCCTTAATGAACCAATCCTGCGTCCCCACCTACAATCTTCTGTTATGCGTGAGATCAGAACCAGGGTGCTCTTCAACAGGAACGGTAAAGGGTGACAACTTATACTCCTAAGTTCCACCCATCTTCCTGTCTGTTGTAGATCAAAGTGTCTCTCTGTTTAACTGAGCCCTCTGTTTCTCTTGATCGAAGAGCAGTTCTCCCTTGAAGTTTGTGATGAGAGCAGACTTCCCGTCTCCGTTAAATCACACACCTCCCCCTGTGAAAGGGATCCGCTCTGCAGGGGTTGCCTATGGTAAATAATGCAAAATGAACACAAACAGGTCCCAGTCACACTGCGCCAAGAGAGAATGCAAATGAGGGCTTAAAGTCCAAAGGGTGTATTCAAAAAGAACAGACTGACACGTGTTTCGAGCCAAATCCAGCTCTTCATCTGAGGCTAAGACTTACGAAGATAACATAAAGAAAAGCACAAAGATTGGCATAACATACAGGGACAAAACACAAAAGGTGCATTAGCCAAATTACATATGTGCAAAATTCAATTCTGTAAGTCAAAATGCAAACAGAAAAAACCAATAAACATCAAAAAGCAGAACAAATGAAAATTATTGAAACAATACCGCATTTAGTTGAATTTCCAAGGTGGGTATTCAATAGCCAAAGAGAACAAAAAGAAGAAGAGACAAATGATGCATACATTACAAAATTGCAATGAAAATGACTACAGCAGCGCAATCAAAAACAGGGCGCCTATTAAAATTGGTAGATCAATTTGTATGGAAACAAAACAAAAATCAAAGGGTGTTTACCTTGATATGAGGATGGACCACTAATCTTAGTTCATATTTCCTCTCTTCAGCTGAAACTCCTGTTCTGAACAAGGGTCTTTCAGTTGTTCCATCAGCTAATAATAATTTTGTGGATATCCATTTGATCTCTTTAAGCTCATCCGCAAACTCAAATAAAATTATTTTTTTGCGACACAAGTACATGATTATAAACCACCACCATCCCCACCTATTCCGTCTCAAATTTCATTGCAAACACTTCTTACTACTCATGTCTTAATGACTCTTGATGACGTAGCACCACAATCTCAAACCAATATCTCGCAAGTTTTGAAGGAACTTGATATTGTCCAGCAAAATGTATGCATTAAAGAACTCACCAGGAAATTCAAATTTTCTCCCACATTTCCCCCAGACAATAACATCGATACTTTTTATCAGGCGGTCATCAAGGACATTCATTTGCTGGAAGACTCTGATTCATTTGCTGGAAGACACACAAATCTCATGCTAAGTGTAATCTTAATAAACTTGAGTTTCAAGCAATTCAACATTTGTCCGGTAATTCTGATTTAATTATCAAGGAGGCCGACAACGGTGGCAATGTTGTTGTTATGAATCGTCTTGATTACATCACTATGGGAATGCGGCACCTTAATTCAGCAGGATGCTATTCCATTCTTCCCAACAATCCTTTGCAGGCAATCCATGCAGTGGCAAAAACAATAATTTTGAAATGGCACAAATTGGGCTTGCTTACTGATGTGGAAGGACACTTTCTCACAGTAGACTGGCCGACTATGCCCACTGTTTATTTTCTCCCAGAAAATTTGTAAAGAATTTGATGATATTCCGGAGGGGAGACCAATAGTCAGTGGAGGTGGTGGGGTATTAGAACCTATCTCGATTTACATCAATTCATTCTTCTTACCAGTTGTACTTCCGACCCCTACATATATCCAAGACACAATGCATATATTAGAAATGTTTGACAACTTCAATTTACATAACAAATGTTGGCTAGTTACCTTGGATGTCAAAGCATTATATACTTCAATAGATCACTCAAAAGCACTACAAAGCATAGATTCTTTTATTTCGTGAGTTTTCTGCATCCTATTTTGACCGTATTGAAATGGTGAAGGAATTTTTGACATTCACTTTGCAAAATAATGTCTTTGTATTCAACAATGGGTATTTTAGGCAACTAACTGGTGTGGCAATGGGTGCTAGCTTTGCACCAGAACTTGCAAATGTTTTTATGCATTTATTTGAACAGTCATTTGTATTTGTCAACTCTGTCTACTTTCCAGTTATTCACTTGTGGAAACGCTATATAGATGTCATTTTGATTTGGACTGGTACACAAGATTTACTTCATGAATTTGTTTCCGTGTTGAATAATAATGATTGGGGCTTACAATTTACGTCTACCACTAGTCAAACTCACATTGATTTTCTGGATCTTTCGATTGACTTAACCCCAAATGGCTTGGTAACTAAAACGTTCCATAAATCTACTTCTGTTAATTCAACATTACATGCAGAAAGTTGCCACAAAAATCACGTAAAAGCAAATATCCCAAAAGGAGAGTTTATTCGCGCCAAGAGAAATTGTTCAAATGTTCAGGATTTTGATCATGAAAGCATTATCATTAAATCACGTTTCCTTGAGAGAGGCTACCAAAGTAGCTGTCTCGACAAAGCACTCGCCTCAGTACGTCAGCTTAAGAGAGCGGATCTGTTAGTACCCAAAATTCGTGACAAGTCACCAGTTTCTCAGAAAATTAGGTTGATCACAAGGTTTAACTTGGACAGTCATAAAATCCATAATATTTTGAAAAAACATTGGCACCTGTTGCATCTTGATTCAGACATAGCAAATTGGCTTGACCCTCATGTAAGCATTACGTTTAGCAAAGGCTAAAATAAACTTTGTCCTTCCTTCATGAGTAGGCCCACTTCGACAACTACTTGGTTGCATTCAGCACGTGCTACAGGGTTTCACAAATGTGGATTCTGTAACATGTGCAAATTTACATTGGAAACATCACAGGTCTCCTTCGGAGCGAGAGGTGATCATGTTATTAATTCCTTCATTAATTGCAATTCCAAATTTGTGGTTGATCGCATTATTTGCACTTGTGATCTTAAATACATTGCTAGCACCATTAGACCGCTGAAGATACGTATCCGTGAACATTTAGCCACAATTAGCAGTCAAGATTCGAAATACCTTCTAGCCAATCATTGGCAAAAATTACATCAATTGGACTGTAAAGAAGATATTCGGTTTGTGGGCCTTTGTAAAGTGACACTACCCCAAGAGGTGGCAACCTTACATTGAAAATGCGTCAATTAGAATCTAGATTAATTTGCAAATATCGTACTGTATTTAATGGATTAAACTCTGATCATGAATTTGCAACTTTTCTGTAAATTACATTGTTTTGCATTGTTTATGTATATAGGTGCCAATGCATCCATTATATTATGGTTCTAATGCGTTAAATGTTGATGACTTCCAGCAGCGCATTCATCAACCAGTGCATTAGACTTAGCAGGGTTAATTACACCCCTTCACCTTGCTTTCTTCCCTTTAACTGCACTTTCTCAATTATACTGCTCCCTATATGGACTTGATTCAAATGACGTACTTGCCCACCAAACTTCCTTCTCCCTCCCGTTTTATTTAAGTTCCCTGGGTACACCCATGCAGGCGCAAGCACTTTTCGTTTCTTAGCAATACATGTCTCCTTCGTTATTTATTCTCACAAGGAGTTAATTCTTTTTTCATTAAGAATGGTTTTTAATCAGTGTCATTAATTATTTAATGCTAATTTGTTTCGATTTAGGTACTATTCATTGTTTTGACTTTATTCTCCTGCTAGCATGTAGCGTTTCAGTATGCCCAATATGGTGGCTTACATTAGTTCTTTTGTGGCCACGTACGGCCCATCCTTTCTGCCTCCCTCCCAGAGGCCTTATTTATTTAGTCTTTTCTTCATTTCCGCGCCTGCCGCATTCATTCATTGTCACTTTCCGCACACGGCCGTCTAGGTAAGACGTTTTTCCACGATCCCTGTGGCTTATAATTACTCATTGGAGTCTCCTTGTTATATTTAGTGTTCTAATTAAGCAAATCATGCCCAGCCAATTTCGAGTAATTCATTTGACATGCTCTGTGTTTGTGTGCGTCAACTTTTATTATGCTTGGATTAATTACTTAGTGCATTATGAAGCTCTTACCGTTATTAGGATTGGTTACTCTGTTGAAACGGCCCCTTTATTGCCTTGTTATAGATTAGTCTCTTTTCTTTTTTTTCAACAAACTTTTATTATTATTTTGATAAAGTAACGAACAGAAAATAAGAAGAAATGTACCGCTTCCAGTGAGCTATTGGAACTGAAGCAACATTGAAGCATCATTTCAATCAACATCCCTTAAATATAAGAATATCCCTTAAAACTCTGGCCCTTACACATAAAGCCAGGGCCAACCTTGCACCAGCCTACCTCACCAACCAACTTACACCTCACACTTCTTCAAGACCACTTAGAGCAGCACAAGCTAACACTATGTCCATACAGAGATTTAAACTTCATAACTCGGGTGGTGCTAGCTTCCCTGTACAAGCCTCTAAATTATGGAACACAATACCTGCGCTTTTGCGTGCAGAACCTTCATTTAACCTATTTAAACATAACACGAAGTGTTGGCTTCACAACATGGACTCTATGGCACCCTAACCGCCTGATCCCAGCATGATCGACTGTCACTGGCACACTTTTGTAATTAATGTACTTATACTAGACTATGTATATATGCATTTGCATGACTAAGTTTGTACCCACCTGTAACTGCAATGTAACGTAACCCTTATTGACTGCTTTCAATTGCAACTGTAACCAGATCTAACCTATGCGCCCGTATGCCCCTGGGCCTGGCTGCGCTTTATAAATAAAATAAATACAAATACAAATACAAATACAAACAGGTAAAACAACAGAACTAAAGTTCAAAAGGAGACAGTGGGAGGGGGATGAGGCGAGACAAGGGAGCATCAGTTTTCACATTAAGCCGTCACAGGAGTCTCTTTCCGCTGCAGTATTTGGGAGAGGGGGCTGACCCCTGGGTCAAGGTTTGGTAGGTGACAAGGAAGGTGGGCAATTATCAGTGCCGGATTCCGGTATGGTCTCGGGGTTTGTTTTCATTTTGCCTCTGCCGGGGGTCTTTATTTGAGCTTCTCCATCCAGCGTAGGGTTGGGGGCTGTCTTGCCACTCCCAGGAATCGTTGTGTGTAATCTAGGAACGGGGCCCAGATTTGGAGGAATTTACTTCTATTGTCGAAGCACACTGCAGTGATCTTTTCTGCTGCCACTATCTCCCAGCATTTGGTCCACCACATTGGGATTGAAGGTCGCTCAGGATGTTTCCAGAGCCTGCCGATTGATATTTTTGTTGCTGTTAGGAGATGCGAACAAAGATCCACTAGGCGGCCGGTTAGAGGGAATTGGCCTTCGCCTGATGCTCCCAGCAGGACTATTCCAGGGTCCCATTGGGATTGCGAGGCCTGTGATTAGTTTGATTTGGTCAAGGACCCTCCGCCAGAATTGGGCTGCTTTAGGGCAGGTCCACAGTAGGTGGAAAAGCATACCTTTGACGGAGCATCCGCTCCAGCAGTGCGATGAAATTGAGGGGTTGCATTTGTTGAGGATCTCAGGGGTTCGGTACCATCTATAACATACTTTAAAGGCCCCTTCCTTGTTGGTTACGCATTTGGAGCTCTTTTGCGTGCGGGTCCAGATGCAGTTCCATTCCTCAGCATCAATTTCTCTGCCGATGTCCTCTTCCCACTTTAACATCTAGGGCTCTTTCTTGTTTGGGTCCGTTCTATCCAGGAGCCTGTACAGGGTAGCCACCTTGCGTTTAGGAGGGGTGGCAGTAAGGGTTTTCTCAAGGGCCGATAGTTCTCTGCTTCCGCTTAGTTTAACTTCTTCGTTTGACAGCCTGTGTCTAAGTTGTGTGTATCGGAACCTTTCGCTTTCAGGGACTAGGAATTTGGTTTTGCAGGCTTCAAAGTCCAGCGGGTTGCGGCTTTCGAAGAAGTCCGCGATGACGCGCAGACCTCCTGCTCTCCGTTTGCCGAAGCTGTTCGGGGAGATGCCTGGGGAGAAATCCGGGTTGTCCCAGATGGGAGTTAGCGGGCCCATCATGGTTCTTCGGTTCCATTGGCGGGCTGCTTTCCTCCAGCTTGCCACAGTGTTTTTTTGTTGCTGTTAGGGGTTCCTTGTTGGAGGGGCGGGCGGGGCTTCTGATGTAGGGAAGGCCTTCTCTTGGCGTCAGGCACTAGTTGTCCTCCAATGTCAGCCAACGAGTTTGGGGGTCCTGCAGTTTCCACGCAAAGGCGTGGGAGAGTTGGGCCACCAGGCAGTACCTGCCAATGTCTGCGACCCCTAGGCCACCCAATTCTGTACCTCGGAGCATGATGCGCTTTGGTATCCTCGGCTCCTTTTCTTCCCAGACACATTTTAGGATGTCAGTTTGTAGTTTGTGGATAGCTTTCTTGTGGACCGTTACTGGGAGGGCCAGGCAGTGATATAGTAGTCTTGGGATTAGATTCATTTTGACGGCGGTGATCCTTCCGAATCAAGAGATTTCCTGCATTTGCCATCTGGCCAGGTCCATTTGGAGATCGGCAAATAATGGACGGAAATTCATTTTGTAGATACTTTCCGGTTTCTTTGGAACCTGGACGCCTAAGTAGGTGAGGTGGCGCTCTACCCATGGGATCGGGTATTTGGCCCCTAGGGAGGCCCTGCGTTTCTTCTGCATGTTGACACTCATTGCTGCCGATTTTGTGAAGTTTACTTGGAATCCAGCTGCTTCTTTGAACTGCTCTAATTCCTGCCAGATGGTTTGCATGGATTCTTCTGGTTGAGTGGTTGTCAGGAGTATGTCATCTGCGTACAGGGATAGTTTGTAGGACTCTCTGCCGATCGAGAGGCTGTGGACCCTCGGGTTCGCACGAATTCTATCTGCGAAGGGCTCCATCGAGAGCACGAATATGAGGGGGGGGCAGCCCTGCCTGATTCCTCTTGTGATGTTTATTCTTTCGGACTTGCTCCCGTTCACTCTGAGGAATGTAGAGGGGTGTTGGTAATTGGATAGGATCCATTTGGAGAAGTTCAGGCCAAATTTGTAATGGTGCAGCGTCTCCTGTATATAGCCCCAATCCAGTCTGTCGAAGGCTTTGTGTGCATCGAGTGACATGATTATGAGTTCCGATCCCATTCTGTTAGCTGATTCGGTTATGTTGATCATACGCCTGATGTTGTCGTGTGTGCCGCGGCCCAGGATGAACTCGGTTTGGTCCAGGTGAATGATGCTTGGGAGAGTTGGAGCTAGTCTATTTGTCAGGATCTTTGCAAACAGCTTGGCGTCGTTGTTTAGCAAGGTAATGGGTCTGTATGAGGTGCACTGGGTCCGGTCTTTCCCTGGCTTAGGGATGAGGATTGTCACCGACTCTTCCATTGACGGGGTTGTGGTACCCGTTTCGAGGAAGGAGTTGAATAGAGCCGCTAGCTGGGGAGATAAGATGTTGGTGTATTTTTTGTAAAACTGGACGGTGAAGCCGTCCCGGCCAGGGGCTGTGTTTTTTAGTGAACGGATTTTGTCACCTACTTTTTCCGCCGTAATTGGGCGTTCCAGTCTTTTCAAATGCAGATGTGGCGGTGTCCCTTGGGCGGGCGCTAGGAAGTTCACTTGCGCCAGTTTGGATGTTGGGCGTCCGGACATTGTTTCCCTGTGGTGTTGTGTCATAAGGTCGAGGATTTCCGGCTTTGTATATCAAAGGTTTCCATTCGCGTCAGCCGGGCATTGGATGTTGTTTCGCGAGTGTATTTTTTTCAGCTTGTGCACCAGGAGGCGTTTCGCTTTGTTGCTGTTCAGATAATAAAAATGTTTTGTGTAAGACAGGGCCTTGGCCGAGCGGTCCGCCAGGTGCATTTCGAATGCAGACTTCGCTCTCTTGAGATCACGGCCGGTGGCCTTGGCTTGATGCTTTTTGAAGGCATCCTCCAGCTCCTTATCCCTTTTCTCCAGCTTGTCTTGCTGTAGTTGGTGGAGCCTCTTGAGCCTTGCTGCGCAGTTGATCGCCACCCCGAGGATCACTGGTTTCATTGCGTCCCAGACGACTGCTTTTGGGGTTTCCTCAGACGTGTTCTCCGCAAAATAGTGAGTGCCTCAGCTATTTCCGCCATGCAGGCATTGTCCGCCAGGGTCTGGTCCTGTAGCTTCCAGGCCCATCTCGGTGTTTCTGGCATTCCCCAGGTCCGCAGGCGCTTAACGACTGGCGCATGGTCTGAGATGGCTCGTAGGCCAATTTGGATATTTTCTATGCAAGGGAATAATAGCTCGCTGGATGTCAGCAGCAGGTCGATTCGTGAGTGGTCTCTGTGGATGTGCGAGAAGAACGAGTAATCCCTTACCTTCTTGCTGAACAGCCTCCAGGCATCAACGGTTCCAGTTTCCCGTAAGAACTCCGCCATGGCCAGAGACTTAATGTAATCCTCTCTGGACGGGGAAGTGACTTATCTAGAGTAGGGTCTGGAGTCAAGTTGAAGTCTCCACCAATTAGAAGATGGCCCTTGGAAAAGGCTGTCAACTTTGGGAGCAGGTTGCGAAGGAAGCGGTCTTGGGCACTGTTCGGGCAGTAGATCGCTGCTAGGGTGACGGGGAGATCCACGAGTAAGCCTTTCAGCATCAGATAGCGGCCTTCCAGATCCCTTTTGACTGTGATCTGAATCAGTGGGAGGTCGCGGCTGAGGAGGATGGCCACCCCTCTCTTTTTCTGGTTGAAGGAGGCGAAGTAGCATTTTGGGTAGCGGAGGAAAGATATCCGATGTTCGTCGGCTGCCACTAGGTGCGTTTCCTGTAGACAGACGATGTCCGCAGATAATTGAAAGACTGTGAGAGTTTTCCGTTCTACGGATTTCCTCTTGCCAGGTGCGTTCAGGTCTTGAACATTCCAGGTCACCATGGTGATTACCCTATCCGGAGTATCCATAAAGGTCGAGTATGGTTGTTACCAGGGGTAGCCACCTTATTGCTGCTCGTGCCTCATAACTTGATTATTGGGGGCTCAAGCTCCCACTGAAGGGGATTCCCATCTCCACAACTCCATCTCCCCACTTTAAACAAAAACATGGTCTTGCGGTCCAGCCTTCGACCAACGAGGCCTATGACCGGGCCAACGCAGCCAACTAAGTGGGAGGCGACTGCGCCTCTTATGTTTCTGGCGTAGTGAGAGATTTACCCAGTAGTGTGAAATCTGAGTACAATTGGGTTAAGGATCCAGTGCAGTGCTTCTCTGGAATCGTCCTTGTGGAATTTTGAGTTATCCTTTGACACATCTTATGGATTGTTCACTTTTTTGCTCTTGGAGGGAGGCCCGCGTGTTCTGCGGCGTCTCTCGATTCAGGACCATGAGTTTAAGGGATCTCGCCTGCCAGCTCCGGGGTCAGGTGCAACTTTGTCTAGCTCCTCGTCCCCGGCTTCGGGGTTCAGCGTACGGGCCCCAACAGCAAAATGGCCGCCGGATACATATTGACCTGCACCCCAGGAACAGGGTGCCTCTGAGAGCAAGCGACTGGCCCCCGAGCCGCCCCCACTAGCGAATTAGCAAATATCCGCAGCTCTGTGGCCTCCGGCCCTGCTGGCAGCGATCCCGGCCCCGGTGCGATCCGTGGGCTGACCCCTGCCGAGGTCACGGACTGCCGCGCAGCCTAGCAGTGCGGTGCTGCTGGCGCCCTCCACCTCCTTAAAGGTGTTCTGGAGTGCCTGTGACCAGCTCCAACCCCATCTATCAGCCCTACGAGGTACCACGGGGGTGGCGCTGCGCTGAGCAGGGGCCAGGGTAAGCAGCCAAGGCAGCTTGCCGTGGCACAACCTGCCCCTCCAGCAACCAGCGCACTGTGAGTTCCCACCAAGCGACGCCGCCGGCCATCCGCCGAAAAGACACAGCTGTCTACCCCGGGGGGCCCACGGTGAACTCTGGAACCCTGGCAGCCTTGAAGAATCGAGCGGGGGGATAGGGCGACCCGTGGTGTGGGGACTAAGCTGGAGAGCCTCAGCACCTGCAGCCTGGCTCTCCATAATGCCAGCATCCCCCCCGCCATACCGCTGCACTACTGCCCGAGGCACGGTTTGCCCCCCCCCATGGACCCACCACTGCTCAAGCCATCAGCCACCTGTGGGCCACATCCGGGGAGAGCCACTGGGGTCGGTCCTGGATCCCGGCCTCCCCTTCTGAGATCACTCTCCACCCCCGGCTGTGGAATCCCTGTGCGGCCAGCTATCTCAGCAAGATCTCCGGGGGTGCAGTCTAGTTGCTCCCCCCCTCCACGGGACAGACTCCAGCAGGAAGATCAGCCCTGGCCCCCTATTTACCAACCCTAATCTTCAGCTGCCCCACTAGTGACCGCACCCGCTGACACGGGTACTCTGACGCCCACAACCAACCCAGAGGACCAACCCGGCTGCCCCAGAGCCAATCCTCCGCCCCTATCTCCAAACTGCCCCCGCACCTCTCATATTAGGGGCTGTGCATTCTCTTCTGCGCCCGAAGCAATTTACTACTCAGGAACCTCCGAAGGGACAAAGGTAAGGCGGCACCGGCCGTGCTGGATGGGGAAACACACGCAAACACTTGAAATTCTGCCCTATCGGAGGGACCGGAGCGAGCAATCTGGACTCGGGTTCGACCCAAGTAGTAGCCCTCGGGGTAGCCACTCCACCTACAGGAGAGTTGCATTTGCAGCAGAACTGCGACTGCCCGCCTCAGCAATCTGGACGGCGGCTTCCCTCAGAACCCATACCAATCCGCGGTCGTAGGCACGCCAGGGTAACCAGCAGGCCCTAAGTGGGTCTACAACCGAGCTCCCCCTAGGGGCCACTCTGTCTTCTGACAACCCCGATTGACCTACATTATATCAGGCACCCCGCAAGGTGCAATAAGCAACCGGATACGGATTTGAGTGCCCTCCAGGATCCCACCGAGCCAGGGCTCTCGCCGCACATCATCATGTCAAGGAACCCCAAGCCATCCAAGCAAACAGACATTGCAGCCCTGCTAACCACGCCAATGGCAGAGAAATCCAAAAAAGGGGAGCGCACCGTGGGCGCAGCAGCAGGTTCCCCCCGGAGATAGCCCAGGAGCCATGGACGCAAGCAGTCCGTAAGTCTTAGCCTCAGATGAAGAGCTGGATTTGGCTCGAAACACGTGTCAGCAGGCTGTTCTTTTTGAATAAACCCTTCGGACTTTAAGCCCTCATTTGCATTCTCTCTTGGCACAGTGTGACTGGGACCTGTTCGTGTTCATTTTGCATTTACCTCAGTGGAACTATATTGGAGGTATATCCACACTCCCCAGACACCTGCAGCCTTGCAGACTTGCAGACTTCTGTCTAATTGTCTAGATACAAGTGCTGTGGATCGTGACTTTTTCTGCCATAAATTTCTTCCCTATGGTAAATAATGGACCCATACATGCCATTCACTGCCTTTCATACAGAGGGGTGGGAACTAGCTTCAAGTTGACACATTGCATACCAAAGAGGTGTTAGCTCTGCTTTCCTCTTGTCTGTCCTGCGACCAAGCCTCTTCAGGCTTGCCTTAATTATTTCATTAGTATGTACTGCCACCAGCCTAACTAGACAGTAGGGATGCAGAACTATGGGGGCCTTTGATATTTTAATAGGTTGCCCATGGCCGGTGGCAGGTGTGTCTTCCACCTTCCCTTCTTGAGATACTTTCATGTACCCTCGCCTGTCACATTCCAGCTGAAAATGAGAAGGGAGGACGGGTGACTATGCGTTCCATGGGGTGAGCAGGGACAATGTGTGCGGAATGGCCTCACACATTTTCAGAGGTTGATCTCCCATCATTCATTTTTCTTACCACAAAAATAAAAAAAGCCCAGGTGAGCACACACACTCCCTGTGCCGATGGTTGAATTCCTTACAAGCATATCCTCTGCTCTATTTTTAGATGCCCCATTTGTTGAAGATCTGGGCCAAAATCTACATTTCTTTTTTGTTTTTGTTTAAATGGTCACAATACGAGAGGCACAGGAGAGAGAGGGGGAGGGTGATGATTGAGATGTGGAGTGTTAGCCAAGAAAGCAGAGGGAGAGCAGTGGGTCAGAGGGAGAAGCAGTGGGCAAGAGAGCAGAGAGGAAGCAGTGGGGCAGTTGGCCAGACAGAGGGGGATCAGAGATACAGAAAGTAGAGAGAGCGTGGGCTCCCGCGAGCAGTGGGCCAAAAAGCATAGAGGGAGTGGTTGACCGGAAAGAGGCAGTGAGCTGCAGATTGGGAGAAAGGATGAGGGAAGAGTGCAATAGATTGGGAGAAATGATGTAAGATGTAGAAGTAACACAAAAGAATGAAGGACTGTATAATGAGGGAGGAATTGGGGAGCGTAAGGTGTGAGTTGGGAGTATGATTTGGAGCGTGGCAGGGACTGTGGAGTGCAAATTGTGACTTGGCAGTGTGATAGAATACAGGAGTATGGGTATGACGGAGAGTGAGAGGTTTGGGAATGCAAGTTGTGATGGGGAATTGGTGAGGTGAGTGAGGTGTTTCGGTGAGAGAGGTGTGTGGGTGTTTGGGGATTGGAGAACAAAGAAGGGGAATATTTTCAGTATTACAACTGATAATGATCAAATCAATACTGTCAATAATATTAAATAGACATGCACATTAAACTGAAAACATAGCCAAAACAAACACTGTTCACCAAGCCAGAGATATCTGGGACTCTTCCTATTAAATTTACACAAAAGGTCTCTTGTAGCTTTGCACACTGCCTCTTTCCTGCAATGTGCCAATCCTACACCCTCCAATCAATGAAAAACATGCAGCAAAACGTCTGTTATAAATAAAGGTGCGTGCCACAATATTTGCCATTTCATGTTTCAAAATTTGCCATTACGTGCCACAATATCCTGGAGGGTCCGCAAAGCTGCATGCTGTGGTGGGCAACGGCCAACTAATGGTTATTTAAATGCTCTGTTTTCTTCTGTTGTTTTTGCCTCTGTCTTAATAGTACTGTATGTGGAGAAAGGAAGGTATGATGTTTGCATTGTGGGGGTGTTGAGTATGGGGTCGCTGGAGAGTGGGGGATGGAAGTTTGAGTATGGGGTCACTAGGGAGTGGGGGGCGAGGGCTGTTGGTGCGGGAGTAGAATGGGGTGGGGTAGGGAAGCATAGAAGAAAAAAGGTACAAATGGTATGATGTGAAAGCAAAAGTGTTTACTTTCCTATGGAGAAATATTTTAGATGATCACAAAACTAATGACCAGTTACTTACCAACACAGGTAGTTAACGAGTTAATGCAAACCAAAAGGGTACTGCAACACTACCGTCACCTATTCAGGGGTAGTTGAGTCATCTATCGCCCAGGGAAAAATACACGGAAATGGACGGCCCCAGAGCATGTTCGTGACACACTGAAGAATCTGGGTGCATATAGCCCGGAGAAGGACCCTAAGCCGTCCTTCATGGATAACCTAGTCTTAAGTTTGCTAAAATAAGAGACGGGCAGACATCTAGCATAATATAAACATGACAAGAAACTATGGCTACGGTACCTGAGGTTTAAATAGGAAACGCTTGTATTAGGAGGAATGTTAGAGCATTCACCAGGGGAAGGAATAGCGTAAGCCAATCTTAACCTGGCTGTTCATCATGGCAGAAGCACACTCAGAGAAGTGGAACTCCATATTGTGATGAAAAAAACGTCCCCTCTGTCAACTTGGAAAAACCCCCACTACACATATAATATACATTCGAAATTTGGAAGTAAAAACTGCCATTCATCTCTCGAAGTATTTGGGCAAATCCATTGGGGGATCAAAGATATGAAGAGAAGCATAAGGCCATATCTTCCCCCGCTGATTGTTGTCCTTACCAACATATTTTGAAAGTGCCTACAGAATTTGCAGAGAGTGGAAACTTAAGTAACCTTGACCTTTTAAGAAAAGGCTTGGTGGTTCTGTAACTCAGACAGCTTTGTTTGTTTGCTTGTTTATTTTATTTCTATAGCGCTCCAGACCGGGAGTAAAAGGGCGCTTAGTACAAATGACAAGGCACAATACATGGTAAAAAACAGTAATGGTAAAGCAGCAGGAATATACAATAAAAGGGCGCTTAGTACAAGTTACAAGGCGTGATACATGGTAAAAAACATTAATGGTAAGGCAACAGGTATATACAAAATACACAGGCAATGGAGGTGATAAAAACCAACAAGGCAAAACGAAACATGTGCAATATGTACGGTTTATAGCTCAGTCTAGCTTAAGGTTGCCTATTTGTCAGAAGCCACCCAATTGCAAGTTTCCTGAATGCCTGGAAGGATTTGGAAGACTTAATATTCAATGGCAAGGTGTTCCAGAGTTGGGAGGCGAGGACAGTGAAGCTCGAGCCTCCGGCTCTTTTATAGGTAAATCTAGGTACTGTAAGACATAAGGTGTTGGAAGATCTCGTGGTTCTGATGGAAGATTTCATGGTGAATTTGTTAGTAAGGTATGGGGGGGGCTAGATGGTTGAGAGCTTTGTAAGTAAGGCAGAGGGTTTTTAGATCAATTTTATGTTGGATGGTGAGCCATTTGCATGTGGTTCTTGTGGCAGAGATATGCTCACACCTGGGAATGTTTAGCGCTGCCCGTAGCACATTATTTTGAAGGACTTGGAGTTTACTAATTATCGCTTGGTTGGCACCTAAGTATAGGCTATTGCAGTAGTCTAGCTTAGATTGTATAAGAGCTATAGCTAGTGTGATGCAGCTGTTAGAGGAAAGAAATGGTCTGCAGGCTCTAATTAGTTTCCCTGTATAGGCAGTGGCTGAGGCGGTCGCGTTGACTTGTTTAGTGAGGTTGATACTGGCATCGAGATAGAAGCCAAGAGTTTTCACGTTTTTGGCGACTGGGATGGTGTTGCCATCAATTATGATGTTAGAGTAGTTGGGACTTAGTTTTTGTAGGTTGTTGGGTGAGCCAACAATAAGCAGTTCAGTCTTTGCGTCATTCAGGCAGAGACCATGTATGGCCATCCATGCCTGAATATCAGAGAAGATTTCATTGATCCTGGCTACATCAGTATTGTAGTTGCCCGAGATGGTGAGGAGTATCTGGGTGTCATCCGCGTAGTTTGTGTAGGTGACACCCAGACGGTCCAGTTTATCAAAGAGGGGCTTTGTAAAGATATTGTATAGGGTCAGTGAAACACAGGATCCTTGTGGGACACCGCAAGTGATCGGGATGGGGTCTGCTGCTGCCACAGGAGAGAAAACTCTCATGGTTCTATTGGCCAGGAAGGATTGTATCCACATGACAGCAGAGGGAGAGAAGTGGGCGGCCGAGGAGAGGTGGTTGCAGAGAATCTTGTGGTCGACCAGGTCGAAGGCTGTTGAAAGATCTAGGAGGAGTAGGATGGCAGCCTTGCCTTTATCTTTAATTTCGTCAATCTGACTTTTAAGATCAAGGGCAGTTTCTGTTCCATGTTGAGGCCGGAAGCCAGACTGATGCAATCCGAGTAATTGGTTGGCCTCTAGGTAGTGCTGTATTTGCAAGTAGGCAACTCTGTCAAGGATTTTTAACAGGAAGGGAACGGTGGTTATGGGCCTGTAGTTTGTGGGGATGGTTGGGTCCAGGGTCTGTTTTTTTAGTAACGGGAGGACCCATGACTGTTTCAAGTTATTGGGTACCGAGTTGGTGGAGAATGACAAGTTTATGAGCTTGGAGTTGAAGGGGGCGAGGGCTCTTGCTGCATCTTTTATGATCTGAGCGGGGCAACTGTCTCCTTTGCAGTTTGATATGATTTTTTGCACTTCTAGTGCAGTTACATTTTTGAAGGTGAAGCCATGGTTAGTGTTAGGGGTGGTGGGTGGGCTAGGGATAGGAGGACTGGGGGTGGGGCTGCTATTGGATAGTTGTAGTCTTTTATTTTCAATTTTTGATTGTAGGCTGGTGATTTTGTTCGCAAGGGCATCTTGGATACTAGTGCACCAAAGGTGGTCCTTCACGGACATGTCCGTGGGTGGATTAGGGTTTTCTAGCTCCTTCAAGATGGTAAATAATTCTTTGGTACTGGAACTTGCATTAATTATTCCTATATTATAGGCTTCCTTTTTGGTGCGGATTATTTCTTTTTTATAGAGGGAGGATGCATTAGTGAGATTAGTTTTGTGTTCCTCTGATGGGTTCAATTTCCAAAGGGTTTCCAATTTAGACTTTTTATTTCTTAGTATTTTAAGTTCTGGTGTGTACCAAGGGTTAAGATGTGCTTTGGGTTTACCTTTACGTAATTTTTGAGGGGAAACAATGTCGATAGCTTTGGTCAAGGCGTTATTGTAGGTGTCTACTAGTGAGTTAAGGTTCAATGAGTTAGGGACCGTATTTAGTGTGGGTAGAACCAGTGGGATGAGGGCTTCAGCGGTGATGTTCCGCTTGTTTCTTGTCAGACATGCTGGTGCAGGTGGGCACTGTGTATAGTGTGGGTTATTAGTGCTATTGTCAAATGAGAGTAGGGAGTGGTCGGTCCATATGAGTGGTTGGGGGTCTTTGCAGATAATGTTACAATTGTGGGCAGCGAGCCAGTCTAAGGTTCTGCCTTTCTGATGAGTGGGTAATGTGTTAAATTGAAGGTAGTTTTGTTCGCAAAGTGCATTAGCAAGGGAGGATGCTGGAATGTCGTGAGGATCATTGTATCCCAAGTTAAAGTCACCTAGAATAATATTCTGTGATAGAGGTTTAGATTTTTCAGATATAAGGGAGGTTATATCTTCTTTGAAGGATCCTATGGGACCAGGGGGTCTGTATATTAGATCCAGACTGATAGTATTCTTAGGGGTGGTTTGAATTTTGATGGATAAGTGTTCGCAAGACTTTAGAGGAGGGGAGGTCACAGATCTAATGTCAAGCGAGGATTTGAATATAAGTGCTACACCTCCTCCACAGGCATTCGCTCTGTCAGTCCTCAGGATGGAGTAGTTATCTGGAATCGCAAGGGTTAGGGATGGACCTGCTGCGACATGAAGCCAGGTTTCTGTAGTGGCCAGGAAATCCAGGTCAGCTGAACGGATAATATCGGCAATTTCCGTAGGGTGGCCCACAAGGGATCTTACATTGAGTAAAACTCCTTTAAGTGGCATAGTATTTGCAATGTTTTTGTTAGTGACTTTAGATGTGGAGTTCTTGGTCATTTTGTTAAGTAGAGTGGGGAGTCTACGGCCTAGTCTATCATTACGGGTCATGAGGTTAGGGTAGGCTGTAGGGCGATGTTCTGGCATGTTGCGTGTGTTCTGGATGTTGTCAGAGTGGTTATCTATGGCGAAGTTCAGTGGATGTTTACCTAGAGTGACGCTGATTTTGGTACTATGGTCTGTAGGTATCCTATGGGGGAAAGGAGGCTGGGAGGGCAGGAAGGGGGTGGGGCAGGGAACGGGGTGGTGTCTGGGACAGCCAAGTTTGGCAAGTCCATTGCTAAATGGAATATAGCTGTTTCTACTACATGGCGTACAATCGGACATAATGCTGAAAGGGAACATGATGAATACTAGCCAGACTGGCATAGTTCCGATATGGAGTAGGGAAGGGATGCTAAGGGGGTAGTAGATGAAATAGGCTACGCTGATACTTGTGAGTCCTGGGTAGACAAGTTAATAGAGAAGCGCTAGATACTGAATAGAAGCACACTTGAAAAAAATGGCAAATAAGTGGCACAGCTAACGGGCAAGTTTAAGGTGACAGGTAGCTAGCGACCAAAAGGCACAACACAATTAAATGTGGTCTGTTAGAGACCATAAGGCATAACACAGTCCAGTGTGGTCTATAGGCGACCATAAGGCACAACACAATCAAAGTGGTCTGTTAGCGACCATAAGGCATAACACAATCAAAGTGGTCTGTTAGCGACCATAAGGCACAACACAATCAAAGTGGTCTGTTAGCGACCATAAGGCACAACACAATCAAAGTGGTCTGTTAGCGACCCTAAGGCACAACACAATCAAAGTGGTCTGTTAGCAAACATAAAGCACACAGAAATTAGGCTTTACAGGTGCGCTAGCGCTTTCAACAAGTGTAGGTGGGGCCGGTAAGGATCAGGTATTGTGGCTAGGGTAAGACATAATCGGGCTGAGTAATATGTGCGACCCACATTGGCAGGCAGAGGCAGAGTATCACGTGGTGGGGCGTTAGACACCTAAATTCGAAATTCCCAGTGGGTATTGGAACAGCATGAAGAGCTGGTGAGATTGGGCGCAGAAGAAATTACGAGTGCACATGTTCTATGTTGAGCTAGGGCGAGGAGCACCTGGATGAGCCGTAGTAAAGTAAAGGCACAGTAATACTGGCGCACATGGTGGCCATTGTATGCGGTTGAACAGAGTATGGATTTGTGACAGTACAATCGTTATAAAACCATGAGTAGAGTGAGGAGTAGAGGGGCGTCCGCACCGTGTAGTCTGGTAGGCAGCAATGAAGTTATGCACAGCGAAACGCTGATCTGTACCCCGTGTTATGGCAGGGGATGCCGAGGTGGTTTAGCACAGGGCGTGATGCGGATGTAAAGTCAGGTATGTGCGTACAGGGTGATGTTTAGTGTATTGTACTTAAGCAAGTAAGCCAGGGGTTCTGGCCGACGGCCGTACGGCAGCGGACAGGCAAGGGTCAGGTGATGTCCTCACTTTGCGGTCCTCGTATTGCGGTCCGGCTACACCTCCCGGCTCTTGGTTGGTCCGGTTAAGGTGATGGCTGGCCAATCCGAGTACGGGGAGGGAGGGTGGGTCTCAGTGGTAGTCCCTAAAGGTGTTGTGCTTTCCTGGCGGCCATCTTAGAGCGGGGGTTCCACATGCAGCGCTATGGCGGATGCCTGATGCTGCTTGCAGGTAGCAGTTGAAATAAGCCCTTGATGCATGCAAATTGCATGTAGCGGGCCAAGCGGGGGTGGGGCACATATACTGTGCAATTTTCCGGGAAAAACGGAAGGTAGTTCAGAAGGGCTGGTGAGTAGCCCTATGGCTTACTTCTGCATCTGGCCCACACTGAACTGCTCCGGCAGGGGTGAGGAGCTCCAGCTCCATGGGCGCACATGCCGGCTGCAGTGAAGGTACAGGCACGGGACAGGCGATGTCCTCACTTCGCGGTCCTCGTATTGCGGTCCGGCTACGCCTCCCGGCTCTTGGTTGGTCCGGTTAAGGTGATGGCTGGCCAATCCGAGTACGGGGAGGGAGGGTGGGACTCAGTGGTAGTCCCTAAAGGTGTTGTGCTTTTCTGGTGGCCATTTTAGAGCGGCGGTTCCACGTGCAGCGCTATGGCGGATGCCTGATGCTGCTTGCAGGTCGCAGTTGAAATAAGCCCTTGATGCATGCAAATTGCATGTAGCAGGCCAAGCGTGGGTGAGGCACAGATACTGTGCAATTTTCTGGGAAAAACGGAGGGTAGTTCAGAAGGGCTGGTGAGTAGCCCTATGGCTTACTTCTGCATCTGGCCCACGCTGAATTGCTCCGGCAGGGGTGAGGAGCTCCAGCTCCACGGGCGCACACGCCGGCTGCAGTGAAGGTACAGGCACGGGACAGGTGATGTCCTCACTTCGCGGTCCTTGTATTGTGGTCCGGCTACAGCAATTGTTATATCTCTGCAAACACAAAAGAAACAGTGTATGTGATTAGACAGCTTGACCCCTTGTTGTCAGACTCCATACTCATCACCTAATGATCCTTGCCATCTTACTAGTAGAAATCGGGTCACCAGTTCCTATGCAAACCGATTACCTGCTTCCGAAGGCATACTCAAGAAATGGACAACCTGGTGTTTCGTGAAGCAATCATTATTTTTTAACCCCAGACAGTGATCTTCCCTAATTGATACTTTGGGGGAAATAATGCCCTACCAACGTAAACCACCACATTCAAACTCAAATGTACTCTGGCCTCTTTGGAAACATAAACATGGAGAAGGATAAAAAATGATCCCACTCTAACCAATGTCCTGAGATTGGCAACCGACATAAATCTGCACCCCTGTTCTTCTGGAACACCCCAAGATATGCAGAAGTTGTTAACCTACCAACGTCACAGGGAGGGATATTACTTGCTCTGTGTCTTTAATATGGTGGTAATCCCCAGTTTCAAGGGCTGGAACGGGGGTTAACACACCAGCAGCCCAAGTTATCGGCCCGAGCGCACGGAAAATGCTTTTCCAAGATGGCCACCATGGAAAGGGAAGTGGGGCCTGCAGGTGTGGAGAGGAAGGTGCAGCGGCTGCGAGTGCCACCGCAGAAATACGGTAAGTGGGGTATGGGGAGAGAGAAAAAAACAAAAAAAGGGACCGAGGGTGGGGGGAAGTTGGTGGCAGGAGGAGCCGTCCGTCATGCGGGATGGAACGCAGGCTTTCACCAGCAGTTCAAGCCTGCTTTCCCAGCCACCTGATTGGCTGGCTCCCCCCGCCAGGGTGCTATTAGTATGTTTTATTTTGGCATTTGTTTTATTTCAAACCTTTGCCACACAACAAAACAGAATTTAATACATTTCATTAATACACAGCATTATCAGTCCATCGACAAAAATAAACCAAGACAATTTTAAAAACAAGACAATTGCAAATAGTAAAAAAATACATACCAGTCATTCAATATAAAAAAGGATAAACACTACTCCCCTCAGGGGTGTACAATGTCCTCAACCCATCTAGGAAGATTGAACATTTACTGTAATAGCTTTGCTAATGCCAGTACCAATTTAAAATCATCTCCATGGCCTTGCACCGACCACCATGCCTCAGCACTCCTAGCTGGGAATGCGCTCACAAATCCACCCAAAAAGGTTCTAAGATCTTTCAAGTACGGGCAAGAGAGGATTAGATGTTTAACCATTTCATTTGACTTACTACAAAATCTACATGCTATCTTTCCATTCTCCACCTGGTTGCAGCAGTTGAGGATCTCTCTTGTATGGAACAGATTCAGCCTGTACCTCATAAAGATTGCTCGATGGCGTGGGCTGGGAAATTTTGACAGGTATTTACACTATGGTGTTTAGTGATTTAGTCTCGTCTTTTACATTGTAAGGTAGACTAGATTGGGATTTCTCAGTTACTGTCGAGATCCAATCCCCAAGCCAAATCTTCTTTTTAACCATTTCTGGGTTGGATATCAACAGGTCTTCCAACACAGTTTGCTTTTTCCAGTATTTAGCCCAGATTTCCACCCCACTGATTATAGTGAGGTGGATCAACCACTCTATGTCGAGACCGGAGGGTTCCTATTATGCAATTTTAAAGTATTAACATGAACCCCTATGCAAATTATTGGGTATGTGTTCAAATCAACACTACATACCTCATTTGGTACCTTTCTACTACTAAACAAAACCTGATAGCTATAATTTATGCGAGAGACCGACATTGCACCCACTATTGCCCAGCTGGGTTATGGATGTGGCAAGAAGAGTCAGGGCCTTTCCTATGGGATATGAATCGTGGAGATCAAAACCCCAGAGAAAAAAAACAGTGGGAGACAGTTTATAGGGTAAGGAACAGGCAGGAGGGGTTCCCTTATCTAGTGGAGTGATAGGAATCATGCAGGCCTTTAAAGGTCTGACATTCGTGGTGAAGTTAATGTATTCTTGAAACAAAGTCATCACAGTGCTGGGAAGGGATGACCTGAGAACATGTTACTTCTATAGTTATGTATATATTTTGTACACAAACCTATATCAACAAAGAGACAAATTAACATCTAAACACCCACACACACATCTTTTACACAATTTTGTACATTGCCCACAGTTAAAATAAACCTTATGTTCCCATGGCATCTGAATATATTTATAAAAACTCAAAGCAAATGCGTTAGTTCATAGAAGGAACTAAATGTCTTCATAATCGAGGGTGAGTAAATGATAAATCAGTCCATCTTTTCTTTGAAGTAGTAGAGAGACAGGCTCCTTTTACATCTCCCCCTCACTCCAAAAGAAGCTGGAAACAATGGAAAACCAGGGAAATGTGATAGTTGGTATACTTTTTCTATGAGAAAATGTCATGTACTTGGATGATCGAGATTGGTGAGAACTTTCTAGGCAGTTCTGGAGACAAAGCAGCCCCAACACACAAAGAAAATGCCAGCAAGGATAATCTAAAAGTCTCCCTCAGCGGACCCTTCCTCATAGACAGGAGTGCTACTTGACACACCTCCTTACCTGGACTTCAATGTAAGTGATCCTAAGGTGGATGAGAACAAAATATTATTAATAGAAAGAAGGAAAGGTACGCAAAAGATTCCCCTTCAGGACAACCAGAAGAATAAGTACCTGTACTCTGTACGGCTTCCACTGTAAATCTAAGGTGATTGGAAACGCACAGTTTGAGTCTTGGAAGAGTTAGAACACAAAGAGAAGGGAAACTAAACACCTAATACATAATAACCTACGCAGTCAGGATTCAGCAAGTGGTCAGGAATTAGCGTCACGAAATGTCAGGGAAGTATGTGCTTCTGGGCAGGAAAAACGACTGTTGCAAGAACGAGAAGTGGTGGGAGGCAACTGTTTTTACAGTAAATATGAGCACAAAGTGAGCTGCTTCAGGAAGACTGCATGTAATGTGGGACCCACTATTAGAGGAAAAGACCCTATTGCATGGTCGCGCATCAGATAGCAACCCTCTGTTCTCCTGTTTAAGCAGCATTGGGAAATGCTTCCTCTGTTCCCAAGTCACCGGACTCCGGGGCAGCGATGCAGAAGGTGAGCTGTTGGTACAGTAAGTGAAAACTGGACTGAAAAAAAAGATCGATTTAGAATGACTGCTCTGTGACCCCACAGAGTGGTCATTCTAAATCGAGCTGTCAGCCCCTGCCGCACACAAGTGCAGGCATGGTCTACTAGGCTTTCAGGTGAGTGTGTTGTGTGGTGTGTGTGTGTGTCTGTGTGAGTGTTTGTTTTTGTGAGCGTATATGTGCAGATTTGGTGTGTGTGGTGCTTGGAAGGGGGTGGGTGGGGAAAGGGGTTTTGGGGAGGTGAAACCCTGCTGTTTAACATAAAAACCAGCAGGAGAGGGTGGAGGTGGGGGAGGGGGAGGGGAAGGATGTCAAATTGCTGCCTTTAAAATCCAACACAAAATAGTTATTTTTTTGTGTTTGGTCTTTTAAATGCAGTAATATCACATAGAACCATTGGTCCTGGTCCCGCTGGTCCTAATATCAAGTTTGTAATGTTGAATGAAAATGCAATACAGAAAATACTCAATATGATTTCAACAAAACAATGTAATCACTTTTCTCTGGCAATCCCCTCCCCCCTTTATGCAATGCAAGGAAATGGAAGGAAAGCACACAGTTCTCAGAAATGCAATCAAATGTAATTCAGTTCACCCCAGCAAGCTTAGACTACAGAAGTTGGAAACACAGGCCCAAAATGCTTTTATACGTGCTGGCAATGAAGTGAAAAATATGCTAAAAATGGTTTTAATTCCCTTTAGGAGGTTCAGGGTGAGTGAAATATATTTGGGATGAGTTCAGGCTCACTTTAGCAAGGATCTAGGAGTAACTAGCAGGTTAAACGAATTTTTAGCAAATGAAAGCAAGAAGCTTCTGTTTTCACACGTGGAGAAATTTGCAAATCGCGGCTAATTCGCGAGTGCGTTTTTCGCGATTGCGGCAAAACTATAGGGACTAGCACTATCGTTTTGGGGTCTTAGGACAGCTTAGGATCTCATCTTCCAGATGAAAGTTACTGCAAGTCTCTAGGACAAACGGTCACGGAGATATGAACGATTAAATAAAGGTCGTTTTTCGGATTTGGAATTTTAAAGTTCAAAAAGACAAGTGACAGCTAGCAACTAGAAAATGACAGGTGACAGTTAGGAGGCAGTTCTACTTAGATTAAAATAGCTTGGATTATATTATTTTAACTAAGAGATTGGTTCTGCACAGTCTGCTAGGTACTCACACTATATTCTTGAATTAAATGGGCCTCGCCACAGATCTGGTCAGGTTTTCTTCACTCGCCACGGACGGTCTCTGCGCACAGCGTCTGGGTCAGCTCTACTTTGCTGGTCTGGTCTGGGTCTCTGGTTCTGCTAACAGTGGTCTGGGTCAGCTCTGCTCTCTCTCTGGTTCTGGAAATTTGATAGATTTGAAGTCTCTATGTTGGCTCTCTGAAGGTTGATGGAGGTAAAGTATGGATTTTCCCGGCAGAGCGTCCCGCAGCAAATGGATTTGAAGAGTCCCTATCTGTCCTGTCTGTCTGCTTTTATGTGTTTTGAAAGTGGGTGTGTGAGCAGCATCACTAAGCTCTACCCCTCTCCAGTTGTCATTGGCCAAGCTTTCATTTCTCCCCTGATTGGGGGAGCTAAGTTGTGTCAGAGTGATGTCATTTTACAGCCTGCAGAAAGTCCACTCCTCCTGTCAACTTGCACACAAATCTAGATTTGAACCAAATACATATTTGCAGAGGTACATATTGTTTTAAAATCATATGCACCCATCATGCATTACAGGAGGTATACCCTGTCCAAATCTGCTCTTCCTGGGAGCTTGCATTCAGAAATGGCGACATTTGCACTATTTAACTGGTTTCGCAATATCAGACATTAACCCAAATTTACACACATGTGCGCAAGGAGTATGGACATTAGTTGATGAAGTGTCAGATTTTTCACATGCACACATTTTGAGTAATATCCTCTTTTCCGCTAAAACCCCCCTGAACATACCACCGGGTCCTAACACGTCTTAAAATGTGGGCAGAAAAATCACAAGAATTATGGTATCATTTAAATAATTTTCACAAGTCCGCTCTATGAATGATCCATCTTTTTCTAAAACCATATTCTGGCTACGGGGTGTGTCTTTTCAGGTCACATGGTACAGAAACCAGTCTTTCCAGTTTCTGCCAAGCTCAGAGACTCTGCCCCTCCCAGCTTCTGCCAAGAGGAAGCTGTTTTACGACATCTGCAATAAACCATCTGCCTGGGTGAAGGGGGTTGCATTGTTCAGAGCTCCTGTATTCTGTGGGGGCTCCCCTTAATTCAATTATCAGAGAGATGGCATATCCTTAGTGTGGCCAGCAGGAAACAGCCAGGCCTGGGAAGTTACTTGTGAATCAAGTTTCACTCCTGATGGGGGTAGTTGCCAGGCAAAATTGGAATCTCTTTAAGCCAGTTTTTAGCCACATGTCGTTTCTGTTCCCCAGTTTTCTGCATTCAAATAACTAACAATTTTTTACATATGCAGCTAGAATGCTGATTCTAAGTTTAAAACTATGACATTTAAACAATTGCAGCCTATGTGACACTCAAAAGTAGGTCACTCATTTCTTTTAAACATTTAGATTTTTAGTGTCTTTCAGTCCAAATTTACTTAAACTGCTGAAATCCACAGCTCAGCCAGTCTTGTGATGAACATTGTTTTAGGCTCATCCTCTTTCCAGATTTTGTATGCCCACAAGACTTTATTCTGCCAGATGTCCGCTGGTGTTCAGTGAGATTTTTGGATGTGTTGCAAATAGGCATTTTGAGCTGGCATTCAGAGAAACAAAAGGTGATTTTAAAGTGCGGTTTTTCCTTTGGCACACATTTCACTCATGGCACCCCGGCCCATCCTGCTCGCACTGGTGGGTGGCAAGTTAGGCAACCATTTTAGTGTGCACAACTGCGCGGTTTTCATAGATTCTGGGGCACATTTGGGCTTTTACGGCCATCTTGGATTTCCTAAGCCCACAGCACCAAATGTTGTAGCCTAATAGTCCAAACGTGGGTCAGGACACCCAACAGTGTGAACCGTTACTCCACCACGAATCTCCCATGGTCATGTCACTACTCCCAAGCTCTTTCTCTCTCTCTCACTTAGGATGCGATGCATTGAGCTTCACTTCTCTTGCCTCTCTCGTTACCGACTGTAAGATGTCTGCAGGATGTGGTGCGTCTTGCCTATGCTTCTTCTCCTTAGAGTTAATGCTCGAGCCCTTCTGAAACTCACATGCTCTTCCTTTGTGTTTCTAGGTTCCTCCCCTTTTTGGACTGATGCAGTCATCATGCTCCCCTGCATAGCGTGTATACCTTCTTCTCTTTCTCTTGCAGATTCTCTTCTCCTCCATGTGTCCTCTTCTTCGTCTTCCTGGTGTGGGCACTTAAAGGGAATTCTTCTATTACATGTTGGCAATAAAACACACTGGTTGTATCTTCATATATATTTTTACCAGAAGGTTTGAAGATATTACTTTTGAAGGTCCTCCAGGGAGTTTCTCATGGAAACCGGGAGTCCTCCCGTTGAGGTGCCACTTGCCGCTACCCCTATGGAGAGTATTGCGGATCAGGCTCACCTCTCTAGCTTCACAGGGGGGGCTCCCTCTTGGGGAGAAGGGCAAATTCCTGTGATTCGTCAAAGACCCTAGAGACTGATTAGGTCACGTTTGCTCCTGTTTTCAGGACGATATTCCTTTTATGGTAGTACCATACCTACCACCTCTGGAACTATGCTCAGATTGCTACTTTCTCCAGTCTATTGAATCCTCTCTGTTCTTTCATTTGGGGTGGCTTTTTATATAGTAATCTCTTTTCATTCTACATGCAGATGGTGAGTTTCATTAAACTGTTTATATTTTCATAGAACCTTGATTGGACATTCACTTTATTTTGGACTATGATAATGTGTTGTTTGGATTACTACTGGTTAACCTTCATACGCCTTCCCTCGGCCTGCGTTACCACAAAAGGCAAAGGAGGTATTGTGATGCTGGAAATGCCTTTTGGAGGGACAGGGACTCCTAGTCCTTTTCCTACCACTACTCTGTGTGTGTTTTCTTCATGTTTCCTTTTGGTGAAGAACACCCATGGGATACCCTTATGGCACCCACGGGTTGGGGTACACCTTTGTACCCCATATGTGTTTTGGGCTCCTGTGTGTTGCTGAAAGAGCAGGATATGGGCTGGTTGCAGCTACATGCTGACTTGGCAGTGGCTCTGTGTGTCATCCATTTTTGGGACTCCCAGGCCCTGCTATGGGAATCAATGGATTTCTGACGAAAGGCAAGATGGCCACTGTGGCCTTTTGGTTTCTATTATAATTATAATTATAATTGTTCATTTTTAATGCGCTTAATACCAGGAGTGGTTTCGGAGTGCAGAATCGGGATTCACATCTGTGTTGTCTTGTTTCCCAAACTTCCGGCAAGCCCTATGTCTATTCCTATCCCCCCTGACTGGCTGTTGGGGGAAAATACCATATCTGGCTCTGGGGCTGCCCCCTGTCAGACTAACTCGAACCTTCCCAGGGGCTGTGTGTTGCTGCGGGTAGACCCTTGGGGTGGGACCTGTGTGAATGGAGTTGGGAGCCAACCCACATCCTGTGTTGTGGAGGTGTGGATTATGTGTGTGTCACAATGGCTGAGACAGCCTTGCCTGAAACTGGTATGAATTCAGTGTAGTGTGCTGAGAGGCTGGGTGCTTACCGCAATACACATTTGTTGTTAAAGGTGTCTCAGTGGAGTGAATGGCCTGAATGCCTGTGAGCCTGATTGGCTGCCTGCCTGCATAAATGCCCTTCTGCATGATTGGTTGACTGAGCCTGACTCAGTTTGAGTAAATGGGGAACAAATGTGCAGAACTAGGGTCCCTGAACTCAACAATTTGTTCAGAAGCTGAAGTTGAAACCGAAGCTGATCCCTGTTGGAGGAAGAAGATTGTGGCTGCTACTATTCAACAAAATCCAAAACCTGCTGTGTCACTCCAAGGACTTATCCAAGAGAGGACCTGGATTGGACATCTATATTTGAGCTTGGAGGGACCATCGTGCAACTTCTTGCTTTTTATCAGAAGTACCCTGGAAGCCAGTCCTGTGTGTTTGCTGCCCGGAGAAGGTATCTTCATGAATCCAGAAGAGGAGTGCCTGGCATCTCAAGTCAAAGAAGTCCAATTCTGTCACTCAGG
Source organism: Ambystoma mexicanum (assembly GCF_040938575.1). Taxonomy (NCBI): domain Eukaryota; kingdom Metazoa; phylum Chordata; class Amphibia; order Caudata; family Ambystomatidae; genus Ambystoma; species Ambystoma mexicanum. Next base: position 739,089,495 of record NC_090933.1, on the reverse strand, counting down.
GTCTGGAAGAGTGTTTGTGGCTGCTGGAAGACAGATTGCCACCTACCACTCGGAAGAGGGGCTACACTGGCCTAGAGCTGCTTGACACCAGAGCTGCGAAAGTTCCAAACTGTCCGCTGGTGCATTTCCCCCCACCAGAATCCAACAAAGACATCCTGAGGGTCCAGACTTGGTGAGGGTCCATGGTCTACTCCAGTGGTCGAGTCCAGGTAACAAGAAGCCCTCTAGATGTCCGTGCTGTGGCTGCAGCACTAAAGAACGGAAAGTCGGAATACTACAAAGTCCCAAACCCGACACCAAAAGGGAACTCTGCACCTTTCACCGGCAGATGTCATCGAAGGTCACCAGGGGTCTTACTCTCATCTGCATAGCCTTTTAGGAGCCGAAAGCAAGTTTCATCTTCCCAGGACCCCTATAGTCAGAGAAACCTTCGACCAATTGAGAGCACCGTGAAGAGTAAAACTGCTGCACTTCAGAGAGACGTTGGTTCAGTTTTTCTTCTTCGACTCAGCATCCCATTGGATCCTTCTTCCAAGAGGGGTCCATGCTCGAAGGGAATCATCAAGTGAAACTGAGGAACTCTGCCACTTTGCCTGCCAAGGCACCAAAGGTACTGTGATGAGGAAGAGCATCTTCTAGTCTCATTAGTCATCCAGGGGTCCCAGATTCATCTTGCCTCTCAGGTACTTTGGGGTGGTAGCACCTTTAAAAAGAAAGTAGAGGGTTATTGAACATTATTTAACTGGGCTGTAAAATACAAGATAAGTTACTCCCTAACCTTTACATTACAGGTTGCCCAGGTGTGTGGATCCTCACATAGAATGTTGTATCTTGTCCAAAGAAAGCATTCTGCCACTGTTCATAACTATCCTGCATAAGCATTCTGCCACTGTTCATAACTAACCTGCATTTCTGCCCTAATCTATGCCGTTAGACCTGACTTAAGAATTCACATACCTATTTGAAACTGTCTGCAACTAGTGCATTTATTACTGAATGGAAGTTTTGCGTGGTACCACATATAGTGTATATATTTGGCATTCTTTGAATAGAACTGACTGAGTACAGAGTGTTATTATTTAAATGTATGTATATTGTGCAACCTTATTTTATATAAAGAAGCTGTGGTATCACCTAACACAGTGTGTGGAAATTCATTTGTAGGGGCTTGGGGACTCGCTGTACTTAAGAACAAGCCTGCATTACCTCCTGAGTGCCTAAGGCTTGGTTGCTCGTCCAAGCAACCATACAGAGAACCTGGCTGTGGTTTAGTCCTAACCATATAGAGGGAAGAAGTGCAAATATGCCCCTGCAGTCTTTACATTTATATATCTTGATTGTTCCTGTTTTACCATCATTATTGCATTGAGTTTTGGTTTTTAGAAGTGTGAGGACTGAGTAGGCCATGTTTACACCTGCTCATACTTTTACTCCTGCAAGGCAGAATCAATTCGTCACAGTAATGCATTAGACCATCCAATCCCGAATGGTGGGAACGTTAGTGCCGCATTCAGTAACCAGCAGTGGCCAGCAAATAGAAGCATCACTTCAGATGGGCCATTCGGTGACAGGTCTTCCTTTAAGATCCAGACCTACTCCCAAAAGATAGGAAAGGGAGGCCCATCATGTTCTTCTAACAAATAACTTTCATTTTATTGGAGCAAGCATCCTCATAACCTGTATATTACTCAAATAGTCTATGGAAATGTCTACCCAATCTGGAAATATGACTTGTCGTTATTCAGTATATTAGAATATGACTTGTCTAACCACAATGCCACTCAGTCAGACACATATCACAAACACATATATAGCCCTAAAAATGCACATTTGCAACAGTATAAACCCTCATTCAGAGTGTAGGTCATGAACCGGCCTCAAAGTCACTATGCTCCTTAGACCTTGACTTTGTGAGTCATCATAGGACTGCATAACCTGCTAGCAGCAGGTAAAGGGTAGCGTTATAAGTAATTACCTAAATAAGCACCTTCGAACACCACGCCAAGAAACCGTCAGCTCTTCCACCATAACCTTCAAAACTTCACCAATTCAAGGGCAGAAACTGAATAACGCTGCAGTGTGCATTCTTCACTACCGAAACCAGGATATGAACCCAGGTAGTCAAATTTCAAGCTGAAACACTTAACCACTGGATAACCTAAAGGTTCTTTCTTCTTTGATAATGGGAACTACTGTCCACATGTCCATCTCATGGCTGGCAGAGCACGGCAGGCACTGAGCTAGCCTGCCATCCCGCAAATCGAGTGAGGGGCATTAAGGTTTGAGCATAATCAAACACAGCAACAAGTTGTCAAAAAAAGATGGCAGCACCACTGCCCTGAACCATAGCGAGCTGTGCCTGCTAGGTGAGAGAAGCTGACAAGCAGCACACGGTACTCTGGAACGGGCAGCCCGCTCTCCCTGACAAGCTGCTCATGAATAGCCGCCCTAAGCTTGTGCGTAAGCACGTGCTTTGAAGCCGACCAAAAATAATAATGTCTTTTTAAAATAAATAAACGCTGGGTACTTTGTCAGATGTGAAGCACTCATAAACACATTATAGTACATAGAGAACAATTTGCACAGTAACAAGGACGCTGTTTTTTAAGGAAATGCAAAGTACTTATCGGCTCTGCTGTGATGAGCAGCGGAGTAGAAGCAAGACTGGCTGCTTAAACACATTTTTACGGCTTTGCGCCTGTTGTGATTGGCTGTTACAAGGGTCCTGGCCACAGCTTATTAAGGGGCTCAGTTTCATGTTCTGTTTCAAAATGTTTAACATTACTTAAAACATGCTAAGAGTGAACCATAGGAAGAGAGACAACACCAGATGGTGGATAGGTATCAAGGAGCTGTCGCCTCTTCTACATCAAATAAAAACTTTTATATTTTCTGGAACTTGAGACTTTGTGGGTGGTTGGAGAAATGTATCTTTTATTTGTGACCTTTTTGTGGACAAAGACAATAATTGGTAACATCAAGATGAAACATCTCACAGACTGAGGAGGAGAGGTCAAGATTCCACAAACTCTAGAAGCGGGTTATACTGTTTTCTTTAAGTTGCATTCCTTTGGTGCTAGCGTCCAGTAGAAATAGGTTTGTACAGAAGACTGTATTTATTATTTTGACGAGCACCTTAGTATAGTATTGTAGGTAGGGAATGTCCCTTTAGCGATGGGGATAGAGGGGCATGTCTTCTGGTCCAAGTCCTTCTTCTGGTCCACCACATTACAGAGACATTCTGCAGAGTGATATTAGAGCAAGATATCTTGGACCTGCAGAGCTTAAAATGCGCAGATAGACTATTTTAGTGTGCATCATAACTGATGCTGGGAGATGGAGCCCAGTACCATATTTGCTCCGTAGCTTCATGTCATGTGTGGCACATTCAGTAAGAGCTGGCTATTTCCAACTAATTTCACTTTGCATTCTGGGATCTGTCTTTTTTATTTTAACTACGGGCATCCAAGTCAATGTACGCAGTGTGCTGTTGGTTAAATAGCTAGCATTGCCTGAAGGACTGTCACTGCTATAACTGTCACTTACATCTGCTACTTGTATAGCCTCAGATTCTAGAGGTGTTACTGATAAAGCGCATGTTTGGCGTGTGTCATATGTTGAGCATGAGGGCCAGAGAGATGCTCTGATCTAGGTGCCATGTTCATGTCACTATGTTTGGCATGCTATTTCAGAGATGTCTATTTTTTATTTATTTCATATTGCCTGATTTTCAGTGTATTAGACTGAAACATATTTATTTCGAAAAGCACAGTAAAGGTGATCCAATTTCACATGATTTACACATAAAGACTGTAAATCTGTGAGTATTCTGTATATTCATATGTGGTGAGGCATCTGCTGATAAACAACCCCAGCTCAACATTCTGGGACAAGAAACATGCTGTTTTTGATTTGAAGATTCTGTTTTTATTTAAAAATGTAATTAAAATCAAAGGTGGTCCCCCAACGTTATGCTGCAGAAATCACCCACAGTATGCTGTACTAGTACAGACAGCTTGCCTACAGAAACTAAACACAACCTGCCTGCTATTATCTTGATATTTGGATTCACAATACATACAAACGTCCATTCATACAAAACAGGTTTGAATAACTATTCTAAACAAAAGTTCAGTAATCTCTAGGATAAACATTGACATTCGTACTGCTTGCCTGCATCCCCTTTAAATATAAACATCAAAAAGTCTTGTCAAAATGTTACCATATATTTTCACATCATTTTATCTAATACTACCAAGTGTTGACATCAGAGAAAAGTTTTACGATATGCATTAAACTTGAGTTTCACTAACAGCATCAAGTCTTGGCATTATAGAAAAATATTCATCATATTCACTGTGACAGAGTCACTAGATGTTGTCGCTTCTCCCTAGGAGGCTAGGGAGGTGCGGTCACTACCCAATAGTCCCCTAGGGCTGGTTTAATGTGGGAAACCTCATGGGGAGGGACTGCCTTCCTGGCTCTAAGGACGACCACCTGGGTCACATTGAGCACAACACCTCTACCAATACCTTCCCAAGACCCTTACGATCTGCCCACACCACTCTAACTAGTACACCCATGTGCTATTGTAACATCATGCCTATAACACCTACTGAGATGAACAAGAGTAAAGAAAACACGAGAAGTGCTCAATGTGCAAGTACTTCCACGAGTTGGCTCTCAAGAAACATGAAGGGCACCTGGATGTCATCCACAAAAGGTGTTGATGTTACGTGGATGTCTGGACCAGCCCTACATGAGGGAAACCGAGAAAGGATTTGAAGTCTTTCAGCGAAGAACCCAGGAGTTCCGAATCACATTCAACAAAGAAGAAGCAGGCAATGCGGTGGATGCCAGTGAGAAACTGTGGTAGTCCGGAGGTGGTCTAGTATGAACAGACCTTACCGGCAGTCTTGCAGAGTGAGTGGCATGACCCTGGCCGGGTGGACCATGTGATCCTTCAACAGCGCAGAGGCCGCAAAGCAAAGGGGCCAGTGGTAGGTCCGCAAAGCCAGCAGACCACATGAGGAGTGTCGCTGAATCTGCCAAGCGCGACCCGATCACAGGAAGAACTGGTGCAGTGCCTGATCCCGACAGAAGGTAAAGGGACGTACGGGAGGCCCGGAATTGATATGAGGGAGAGGGCTAGCAAAACAAGCATCGGAGGAGTGCATCCTCATCCCGGTGGACACCATAAGATCACCAACAACCAGATAAGGTTCTGGGACCCTAAGGAAAGTAAAACAAGGATCTGAGGAGTGCGCCCTCGTCCCGGTGGCATCCATAAGACAACTGACAACCAGAGAAGGGTCTAGAAACCTATGCAAAGTGAACCAAGAAACCGAGGAGTGGGTCCTCATTCCTGTGGTGTCCCTAGAAACACTGACCAACATAGAAGGGTCTGCGAGCCTAGCCAAGACAAAACAAACACCTGAGGAGAACATCCTCACCTCAGGGACTGGAATAGGGCCACTGAATCCAAGGAAGAATTACAGAACTGTCAAGAGCGACAATCAGTGTGCCTTGAACCAGGGGAAGGGAGTAATTCCCCCTTGTCTAAAGTTTGTGAAGATTGTGAAAATGTCATATATACTGGAAGAAAGGAGTCTTTCTCCCGGTACAGAGACTGTCAATATTATCCAAAAGCATGGCAGGGGAAAGGAGACCAACGATTACCCAAAAGAAAGCCAAACACAGGAGAAGGGAGTAATTCTCTTTGTCCAACATAGTGGGACATTTTGAACTTGTGGAAACCAATACCTTAGGGGAAGGGAGTCATTCCCCCTTGCTTGTGTCTTTTAAACATGCTCGAAGGGATGGGAGTCATTCTCCTTTTCTGAGAACGTTATGTTTTGTTCAAACCTCGTTAGTTGTAGTGCAAGGGATAGAGATAGATTTTGACACAGGACAGTGAACCTTTCATTAAGATGGCCATTCTGTCTTTTCCTTTAGTTTTAGATTAAGGTAGGTAAACCCCACAATCGTGTCACCTCCTGGTCAATCTTGTTTCTCTTCACTTTAAGGGTGCATAAGTAGGAGACTGACACAAGGCTGGCATGATGATTGCTATAGACATTTGAATGAAAAGAAAGGAAACATCTAACTATCCTTAACTCTAAGAGGGGTTTCCATGCCTCAACCAAAATACTTAGGGTCGTGTCAGAATGCCCAATGATATGATAGGATAGGATATTTATAATGTGCTTAATACCCAGAGGTTTCTAAGTGGGGACCCGGGGATCGAATCTGTGGTGCTCAGTGCCGTCTAGCTTTGGATAGTGGTCCCCTCCCTATGTGATCCTCCCGTGGAGCACCACCCCCAGGGAGACTATTGGGTAGTGACCGCACCGCCATGGCCCCATGGGAAGGACGTCCCCCTAGTGGAGAAGAGATGACATTCAAGGATTTGTCAAAACACCCTTACATCACATACACATTTGTTACTCTACATACAATTCTACTCTAAATGTAGTGCACTGTTGGTTTCAAGTTTGAACATGTGTATTATATACAGAGTGTGATGTGGACTACCTTTTCTACAGGCTTAGGTTTGGTTCACAAGCGTTTATTTTTGAAGAGCACAAAATAAATCTAAGATAAATTAAAATGCCACACATGCACGAGAATATAACATGAAGATAGAAAAAGCTCTTAATTTCTACTTGCTATTAGAAGTCTGCTTAATGAAGAGTCTTCTCTTTTCTGTGCAATGTTATCTGGGAACATGACATTTGGTATTTCCATTGTCATTTTCTTAGGAATAAAAGGAACAAACTAACCTCTTTCTTTTAAAGCTATAGATTTACTCAGGAGTTCTCCTTTATTATAAACTATTGTTTCCACTCCTTCAACTCTGTGAAATGCTGTTCATCGTCTCACAAATCTGAGCATAAATGATCCCTTGGAAAACTTGGGAAATAATGTATTGGGTTGACGTTAAAGGATATTATGTACCCTGGGAAATCATGAATTAAGAGGCACACAATTTTAAAGACGCTTACACAACGTTTCCTGTAAAGCCGAGTCCCATTACCAGTCTGCATTCAGTAGCCTAGCTTGTAAGGAGTCCTCTAAAAGACTTTCAACCGCTGTCAGGGGGTTCAACTGTGCACTAGGACCCCAACCGGCCCATAGAGCTGGGGTTTACCCAATAGCACTTTAAGAATGAGGCAGCACCACCCGTGAGATGGATGGGGATGCAGATTAACACTCGCTCATCAAATCAATAATGACAACTCAATGGTTTGGCAAAGGGAGTCCGTTTAATGACAAGTACAAAAAACGGGGAGTTAATAAATATCAGCAATCGCTCGATCTTCCTTCTCGCTTCAACCCCACTTAATTTCATAAAAAACACATCATTTATACTAAAACTTGTCATCGCTGACAGGTAACGCTTTAAAAGTTGCATGCAATTCTATTGGTCCTGGGAAGGTAACTTTAATATAGGTGTAATATCTGTATATGGTAATGAAGTGAGGGGATTGGATAAACAGCGTCAGGTGAGGCATCTAAGCCCTTCCCTCAAAATGGCTGCTATGGACATCACTAAAAGTATGGCGTCTCATTGGGTCTACTAACTATAGGACCCTAGATTACTTGGTCCACTATGATTGGGTTGGCAACAACCCCACTCATACTTTTCCACTCGCCTAGCAGCATGCAGGATAGCCGGCCAGGTGCAGGGAGTTTGTCTGCTCTCCCAGCCTTCTCCAATTATTGCAACAATCAGTCACCACTTCAATGGTCATGTGTCCATTTTTTCTTTGTATTTTGGCCTTGAGACTGCTTCTTGGTCTGGAAAAGTTAAGGCGTCTGGGCATGGCACAAATCCATGTGTAGGTGTTTCATCCCTTCTGCTTGCTCGGTCACGTGATTTCGACACCGTTAAATCGTCTTATTCTTCATGCAATTTGTGTATTTGATTTAATTTTACCAGCCATCTGCCTTCTGTGGCTTATCTTGACCTTTCAGAATAGGATACTCTGTTCTTCTCTTCATTAATTGTATTCACTGTTGGGTTATTTCAGCTGATACGACCTTGGCTTCTTGGCATGACTTGTCTTCATCTGAGTTTTCGCTCTGTCCTTAGTTCTTGCTTTTCCTGCTGCGAAGCTCTCCTCTTGAGAACTTAAGTAACCTTTGGTCAGTTCTGCTCTTGTGCATAGTGGAAGTATACTTATATAAAGTGTTTTCTTGAGGTAGATATGTATAGGTGGTGCTTGCCGCAATCTATCTTACTGCTAAGCTTTAGCAAGCCTCACAATTTTCTTAGCTTCTTGTGGTTCCTTGAATATTTACACGTGTAAACTGGCTGAATATCTTCATCATGTTTATGGCATAAGTTTGTTACATTTAACATCAATTGTTTTACTTTAAACTCAGGATGTCACTTATCCATGGTGTTTCATCTCTTTTTGTCATTCACATGTCGTCATATCTTCTATATGTGAGTCAGTCCGGGTTCTTATGACATCATCATTCGTCTTTTATTATTTTCTTGGCTTCTTCAGGTGTTGTATTTTGACAATAATCATTCTGTCTCATGTGTCGATATAGTTTTCTCAATGGGTACCTTACTGTCCAGGTTTTCTTAGGTGTCGGTATTTCAATAGGTGCTGTCAGTCTGATAGGTACTGGACAGAGCCCCACTGCGGCTCTCTGCTGGTTTATTTGTTCATCATACGTCACATATTTCAGTGTCAATGTTCCTGGTACTTCAAAATGGACGGTTAGAATGTGGGTCGTGTTTGGGACCTCTTTCACACGCCCCCCTCTGGGTGATTCATTGACCACTTTCACTTCTTCTTTTGTATCTACCTTTGCTTCATCATCTGGGTCCACTTTTAATTCTTCTTCTGGATCCACACATATAGGTTTGAAGAAATACATATTTGGAGTCCATATCTTTATGACTCCCTTCAAGCTTCCTGCTGTTCTCACGTGCTCATCCTTATTCCATGTCATTAATTCGCATTGTCCACTTGGACTGCAATAAATCCATTTTCCCACATAGTTTCTATGTTTCCTTGGATATCGAAACTTTGTTCCTTCTGGTGCATAAATGCTGGCCTTCACAAAGTCTCTTATTCCTTCATCAGTCAGGTCCTTGGGTTTCCATCCTAGTTCGACATCAATCATGATCTTCATCCCTATGGCTTTTTCGCAGTTTTCTGGCACTGAGAGATTATTATCTTGATAACACAGAATCCGAGTAATATCATCACTACCAGGGGTCCTAGGAATTTGAATGCATCTGTGGAATGCATCTGTGGAAACCATGAAAATAGTGATCCAAACCAGCTGTCATCATCAACTTTGTCAGCTTCATCGATCCTCTGATTCTGCAGTTGCGTCAGCATACCTATGGCCGCCGTTAAAATTCCATTTTCTTTGTCGTGAGAAGGTATAAATGTGATTCTCTGATTTTTGCACAAACACCTCCATCTATAGCTGTGATCATGTCAAGGACATATCTGTTCTAAAGAGTCATTAGTCGGATTGCCCTTAACTCTTCTTTGATTGTGTTGAATCCTTTTATGGTCGTGTTGATGGTTTGCAGTAACTCCCATCTGGTTATCTGCAACCATTTAGTATTTGCTCCAACCTGAACTCTTGGCATAAAAATTGTCGTGAACACTGATGAGGTTAGGCTGAACAGTATGTGTTCATATGCGATTGCATGAAAAACTTCTTCTGATTTGGCAGAAAAGTAATTCTCTCTCTTCATTCGGTTCATCAGTTCCACAGATCTCTTTTTCCTCAGGTGAGCATCTGCTTTCAGGAAACTGTCAATATTCAGGTCACTTTATCGGATCACCAGTGCTGGAACATGGACATTCACTATTGTGCATATACCTCCCCAGTTTCTCGGCAGTCTGATCTATGCTTTGCATCCACATGCCCAATAATGATCCATGATCACTGCAGCACCGTGTGTCATTCCTGGAGTGTCAAAGACTCTGCCACCATTCTGATTCTCTCCCATTTTTCTTGAACCATTATTCCTGAAGCAGAATTTTGTGCTCTCCAATGGCACTATCTGTAAGGGTCATCCTCTTTCTTCGACCCACGTCAACAGTTTAGCAGGTTTTGGCCATAATGGCTTGCATCCATTTCGCAGTATGTTGATGGTGGGCTCATAGTGACTGAAGACTATCCATGTTCTGCAGATTACTACTCCTTTCTCCCATCCGTCTGGTGAAAGCAATGTTCCCCAATTTTGCATTTGGCCTCTGTTTTTCCACTTTTGAGCTTCTTCTGGAGTCTTTCCTTGGACGTTCCATTTTTTTATTTGCTTCTCTTCTGATTTCTGCTCCTTTAATTCTAGACTTTTCATATCTGATTACAATGTGTTTTGTTTTTCCATTGTTTCTTGTTTTTATGTCTTGGACATAATCGTCTTCATTTGGATCCGTTGCTTCAGTTGCCCATTTGAGTGAGGCATCACTTCCCATGAACTGGCCTCTGGTCTTGCACATTGCTATGTGTGATAGACAGTGCGCTGTCTGGACATCAATTTCCACAGCTACGAAGATCTTTGACTTCCCCATGCTGTCAGGTAGGAGTGCACAAACAAAGCATTCCTCCTCTGAATTTCGTCTTCCAACTTCTTTCATATGTTGGTAAGAGATGTTATTTACCAAGTGTGCTGTGCTGTCTAGGTAGTCAGTTGTTTAGTTAATTATCATCTCCTTGTATGCCTCTTTTGATTCTCAAGGTTTTCAGGTAGTTTGCTATAACCACGTCCCAGAACACATCTGTATGGCTTCTTCTTGCTGGAGGGTTCTCAGGTATCTCAATCCATGGTTCAGGTCTCTTCATCTGCATCAATTGGGTAGAGGCTAGTCTGACAATTCTTTCCTTGTCTTCTTGTCTTTTCCTAGCTCTGGCTATGAATGGCCATAATGATTCTGCTATCATCTGTGCATGTGAGATTTCTGCTGGGCTTGCACTTGCCTCTCTCAGTGCTGGGTCAGGGGTGCTTATCAATGCTGTCTCTGTTGGTTTCTTTTCCAACTCCTTTTGTTTCTTCAAAAGTTCAGCTTTTTCCATGTGTCTTTTCATTTCACTTGTAGTAGAGCTTCTCATAGTTGGTTGTCCAACCTTCTCCCATTCTTTGGATTGTGGTTCTGCAGTTATTGACACAAGACCTGGTGTATGTGCACTCATCGTTTGCATGCGTGTGGTTGGCAGTAACCTTTTTTCATTCTTACTCTGCCGACCCTGTCTCCGGCTTTTCAACTTGCTTGTTACCAAATGTGTGTGTGTGTGTCATTGCTAATAACATCCATTTCAAGTTCACTCACTCCTTTGTCAGGCCTTCTAGGGACTGGAATGACTATAAAAGGTCTGGGTGCCTTTGTGTATGTAATACGTACATTATTAGTTGGGTGCACTGGAATCGGAACACTTTGTGCACCAATAAAAAATGCAGTTTGAATCGTTAGTGACAGTAATACAATGATAAATACAGGTACGTTATTCCTCTGTAGGTCAATCTACAGCACTTAGTTCTGGAACAGTAAGGCCGCCTCTCCTCTTGAGGGATGAAAATGCTGCTGTTTTGGTTTCCCATCTCTATCATTTAAAGAAAAAACTAACAGTTTAATACATTCTAGGCAGTATTATCACTAGATTCTGCTGTCTCTGCTTGTCGGTTGCAAGTACTGGAACAATTGTCCTCCTTTGCCTGGACAATGGATTGTCTATTGTCTCTGGATTCAGTTCTTTTTTCTGTATATGAAAAATGTCAACTAAGGCAATAAGTTCAGCAAGTCTTTTTTTACTGTGCGTGTTCAAAATACACAAGCTCCCAATCGATTCCTCTTCACTCCAGAAGTTGTTGTGTCCTTGCCAGTATAAACAAGAGTATAAACAACAAGCAACACCTTCTCGATCTGTCCCTCGGTGGAAAGTTTACAGTCTGCTCCGGAAATTTTGTTGATGATTAGAAAGTTAAACCTGCATCACAATACAATGCAGGAGCATGCTCATCTGTGTAGAATTAGCTGGGTCTCTGATGAATGTGAGGATGTCAACACCGGCAGGCCTCCCCACAAGTTCTGGAAAGTCCTCAATTAGGTGAAAGAAGACATTGCTCTGCAATCTGCTATCTTCTGGTGACAGGGACATTTGTCTAGTCCTTGCTGAATTCTGGAACTGCTTGGTACTCACGATGAGCAGCTCCTATGATTTCGATGAGCGTGAAGTGCAACCTGAATTATGATTCCGTTCAGGATTATACTCAAACATTCTGTGTTTGCAGGATCTCGAAGAAATATCAAGATGTCAGTGCGTCTCCCAACAAGATCTGGACACTCTTCAATTAAGCGAAAGACTAGCACGCTGAAAGCCTATTCGCTGCTCCTTCTGCTTGGGACATTTGTCTTATCCTCCCGATATTCCGGAAGCAGGAGGAACTGTTCTGCAATCACAATAAGCAGCCTCCTTATTGTCTTTTCGTTTTCAGGGTCTTGAATAAATTCAATAATGTTAGTGAGCCTTCCCACTAATGGCGGATACGATCTCAATACTAGTTCAAAGTAAAGTCACTGCTGTGGGACACCATAAGTGAGTCCAAATATTGCTCCTCTCTGGAATGAGTATGGATATTTTATTTTCTTCCAATTTGTCTGTCCTCGGTCAAAATTTGGCATATCCTTTTCTCATCAAGGCTTCAGTATGCATCATTCCAAAGTTCAAAGTCAATAGAAAATTAGGCAAGGAGTTTTCCCCATTTAACATCGATGGTAATACCATTAAAGTCTCCAAGGAAGTAAAAACCCTCGGTTTCTATTTGGATTCTACATTATCTTTTGACAAACAGATAAAATCCTTAACGCCATCCACAGCCTACACTTGCAAGTTGTTAAGAGCAGGCACGCCATTCCTCTCTGAGGATAGTTTTCTGATCTTGGCTATAGCCTTAATACTTTCTAGAATTGACTATTGTAATGCCTTATATAGTGGTGCTACTAAAGCTACTATCCGAAAGATCCAGATACTACAAAACAATGCCTTAAGAGCAGCCCTAGGCATAAATAAAAGAACTCATATCTCCTCCCTTAGACGCCAACATACATGGATGTCCACGGGCAATAAAATACAGCTTAAGACACTGTCTCTGACTCATAAAGCTCTCAACAACACGGCGCTTAGCTACCTTACAGATAAACGTCAGAGAAGAATCTCTCCTAGACCAACCAGAGCCGACAATACTAACTGCCTGGCTATACCTAGATATAGGCTCACCACTATCGGTGGTAATAGCTTCCCTGTAAAGGTGGCAAAAACTTGGAACTCACTTCCACAAGACTTGCGAACAGACCAACCATACCTACTCTTTAGGAAAAATGTTATAAAACACATTATCTTGTCTGACCCATAATCTTCTACTACCTCTGTCCATGCAGAATTACTTATTCCCTCTTATCCCTTCACTTACTAAACATACTTAAGTTCTTGTCACCACCTGTAACCCAAGTGGAATCTTGCTCACTCTCAAATCCAAGTATCCTAAGGAGCGCTACTTCCTATAATTTGTATATTTGACCATTGTATATTGCTGTAATCTCATTTAGCACACTCTACCTGCGAGTCTCACTGCTCCACGGAGTGTAGTTTTCTGCAACTTGTATATTTGTACATGATACATTACTGTAGCCATATAGATGTTATATTCTTACTTTAATTTGTGCTTTGTATATATTGAAGTCTTTTGCATTATATTTGTACATACCTGTTTACTGCATAACTATGTAAGCCTTTCATTTTCATTCATTAACAAGCCATTGAGCTTCTCACATTTTCCATTACCTTGCAGATGATACGCTGATGAGAACTTGTGCTTTATACCAAGCAACAAGCTAATCTGTTCAAAGACTGCATTAACAAAGTGAGACCCATTAGCTGATCTCATGACCTCACACACTCCCCACCTGGGGAAAACCTCCCTTACTAGAAATTTGGCCACACAGGTAGAGTCTAGATGTGTGCATGGACCTGCTTCTATCCATCTAGAGGAAGGACACACCACAACAATTATATACTTGTACCCGTTACATACCTGAATCATATCGACATAATCGACATGCAAGTGCTAAAAAGGTCCATTGGGCCTTGGGATGACTCCTCTAATTACTCTTAGTGTATGCCCAGTCGTGAACTGTTGGCAGATTATGCAGTTCACCACAAAAAATGCATCGTGCTCCGCTAAGTTCGGTATGAACCAGTCTTCAGCGATTGTTGCTGCTAGATTCTCTTTTGACATGTGCTCTGGATAATGCAATTGTTCCAATGCTATCTTCAATAGGGCTATAGGCATCACTGTTTTACTAGTGCTGTCTTGTCACCACAAGCTCTTGGAGGGGTTTAAAGAACACTCTTGCTGCTTCCAGAGCTTCTTTTCCTCCTGTGGTGCTTCCCCTTGGAGTTCCATTAACCGGTTTTTGCCCCATGTTACTATAACTGTCAGGTTCACTTTGTGCAACAATCATTCTCTCATGCACATCAGTTATGTCCACATCCATTATGACTTTGTCTTTGGTGGACACACGCTTGGCTTCTGCATCTGATGCTTGATGTCCCTTTCGTGTGAGCGGCGGATTTCACGACTACTATGCCCACTGGGAGCTATAGTGCCTTAATCAGTATGTCCAATAGGACTGTGTGCTGCACAGGCGTGCCGTCCGCTCGGAGGTAGCCCATCCTTTTCCAGCGTGCTAAGCATGCGTGTAATGTCAACGTCACATAGGGGGAGTCGCTGTACACTGTTACTTCCTGGTCAGCGTGATTTTCGAGTGCGAGTATCAGTGCCAATAATTCTGCAGCCTCTGCTGAGTATTGAGATGGTAATCATGCACCAATAAGTATTCAAAATTCTCCATTTGCCATGTGCTTCATCACAGCGGTGCCTGTATATCTTTGCCCATCATTTTGATCGATTTTTGAAGAACCGTCAACGAAGACAATTTCTCCTTCTGCCAATGCATTTTCTTTTACTCTAGGCATCTCATCATAGAATTCTTCATAATTCGCACAGTCATGGATCGGCTCTCCTTCAGTGACTGGTTTTGCTATGAACATAGCTGGGTTCACTATCTTACATCAAATTATCTTAATCGATGGATTTGATATGATCACTTCATAAGCAGAAGCTCTCTGAGATGTCAATGTGCCTTTCAGTTTCTCTAAGATGGCAAATAGTGCATGCTCAACGAACAACTTCATTGAGCATCCCATCTCAATGTTTGTAGCCTTTTCTATGGCAAACGCTGCAGCAGCTAAACTTTGTTCTCAAGGGAAGTGACCTCTCAACACTGGGTCTAAATTTCCACTGTAGTACGCCAGGGGTTTGTACCCCAATGTGGTTCTCTGTGTGGGTACCGCCGTCATAACACTGCCATTTGTGTATGAAAACAGGTAGAATTCCTCTGCATAACTGGGAATCCCTAAAACTGGTTCAGCGCAAATGGCTCTTTTCAGTTCGACAAATCCTTCTTCCATCGTGTCAGTCCATTACATTTATTCTTTTGTTCCCTGTGCCTTCTTTAGGGCTTGCAACAAGGGCTTGGTATATGAGCTGTAGTCAAAGACCCATGCACTGACATAATTGCATAATCCTAGGAAACTCTGCATCTGTTTTATCGTGTGTGGCTTGGCTGTGTTCAGTATGGCTTCAGCCCTTTCAGGGGTAACCCTTTTCCTGTCATGTGAGATTAGCTGGCTTATGTATAGCACTTCTTGCTGACAATATTGTAACATTTCTTTGTCAACTTTGTATCCTTTTTGAGCCAATATAGTCAATAGCTGGATAGAATCATGTCTGCACGTTCCTTCTGTTGTGCTGCAAATTAAGATGTCGTCCACATATTGCAAGACAACACTCTCTAATGCAATATTGCTTAAGTCCATTTGCAGGACTCTGTTAAAAATCAAAGGAGACTCACAGTATCACTGGGGCAACCTTGCGTTTTTCAGACGCATCTGTCTGAACGTGAATGAAGTCAAATCTTGAGAGTCTTTGTGCAATGGGATTGAGAAAAATGCATTTATCAAGTCAATCCCTGTGAAATATTGTGCCTCAACAGGTATATTACATAGGATTGTGGATGGGTTATGGACTAGAGGGAACTCGGCCTCTACAATTTCATTTATTGGGCATAAATCTTGAATTAGTCTCCACGACTCTCCCTTTGATTTTTTAATCAGATAAACCACGGTGTTGCATGATGACTCTGACATCACTAAAATGCCCTGCTCCATCATACCAGAAATTGTCTTAAAAATCCCTTCATCTGCTTCCCTAGACATGGGATATTGTCGTGCTCTTGGCAAAATTGATCCTGGTTTCAATTTAATCTTCACTTCTCCTACTCCTTTTAACAAGCCTACATCATAGGGGCCTGTGGTCCACACTGAGACAGGCACCTGGGCCATGTCGTCATCAAAATATTCAGGACGTTTTTGTGCCAGCATCATTCTCCAGGGCAACTCTCTTGTGATCTTTCTTACCCAGAAAATGAGATTTACCTCAATTGGTGTTTCATCTATACCTGTTTGTTCGTCAAACAGATCGTCATCCGTGACGTCAGTCAATCTGTACCCTTCCTCAATGGCGATTACTGTGCACCATTGTCTGTCTTCATCATCACAACCATCGATCATTTTCCCTTGCACTATGGCTGTGTGTATTGCCAAGGGAAACACTTGTCCCTTTTCCCTGTGCATAGGGATTCATGGCCTAAATAAAAACTCATCTGGGGTTCTCATGGTTTTGTCTGCATAGTCTGGTAGCCCTGCCATTAGTATGCATATTCCATACGCGAATATTTCTGGTTCCAATGGAACAGCTCTCATAGCGGATTGTCCTGCGTAAGCTCTAATCATTTTGCATACATTCAAATAATGCATTCCTGGAGTCGAACATACTATGCCCTGCTCCGTGAACAAGATTGGCATGTTTAACTTTGTCATTAGGTCTCGTCCCAATATATTTACTGGGGTTTGCCTTGAATATAGCAGTTGCACATTCATGTCACATTCTCCTATATAGACTGGAAGTTCCTTTGTAAAAGGAACACAAATGGTTGCTCCTGTGAAGCCCTGAGTATTTATGGCATCACCGGACAAGGAAGACTTGCCTTCACATATACACAAGCGTGTTGCACCCGTGTCGACTAATAAGAAATATTCTTTATCCCCTATGCAGACATTTACCCTTGGTTCCTCATGAAGGTCTGGTATCACTGATAGGATAGAACACATCAGGTTTCCCAGTGAGATGTCCTTATCCATATATAACTTTGTCCCATGCTGCGTGAATGGACTTCCTCCATCACCATTGTTGGTCCTAATTCCAGAGTTCAATGCCTGTCCTGTACTTGTTGTCTGTGACAGTTGCATCAGTGACTGTTGAGACTGTTCTTGTGGAAAATGTATCAAATTCTGTGGTTGCAAGCTTTGCTGTGCTCCCGGCGCTTGCTGCTGCACCGTGTGATTTTGTGCAACTCCATTTCCAACCTGCAAAAATACAGGTGGATTCACCATCCCTACTCTTATTCCTTGGTTGTTTTGCACCATGCCTTGACTTCTGCATGTGCGTGCTAGATGCCATGTCATCCCACACTGGCGGTGGTCTGATTATTTGCCCATTTCACATATCGTGTTTGCCATTTTGCATGTTTTGAAAACCTCCCTCATTATTTCGAAAACCTCCCCGATTGTTCTGCCATCCTCTTCCTCAAAAGCCTCTCCCTCTGGGGTAAAACCCATTACTGCCCTGATTAACTTTCTGTTGATTATGGACCGGCTCTATGTTCGATCCGTCTGTGCTAGTTATCATTGCCCCTTCAATGGTATATTTTGACAATTTATTCTGCACTAATTTTGCCTCTTCAGCTTTTCGTGCAGCCTCTTTTTTGCGATTCTTTTCTTGCAGTAGCCTGCAATAGTGAGCTATGGTCAACTGTATTTCGGACCACGGTTTGGCCTCGATTCCTACCAATTTCTTGTGCTGCTTCTGTACCTGATCTGGCAGCACTTGGCATAATATATAGTAAAACACAGGTATAGATTTTCCCCAAGATTCCCGTGTTTCAAGCACCCATGCATCTTGGAAATTCTGAATGTAAAGCAAGGGATCGTCTGATTCCTTAATTTTGCGTGTCATTATAGCTCCCATGTCAGAAGTATCTGGGTATAGCAATCGTAATGCTTTCCATACTGCGGTTCTGTAATTGTTAAATGGAGCTCCATCGTGCACAGTATTAACTGTGGTCACGCCGGATAACCTGCCTGTGGGCACACATTGTCAGCTCTATCACCAAGTATGGTGATTAAAAGACCCTTAATATTCCCAATAGCCAATGTGTTCCCCCCTGTCATTTTTTCTAGCTCATGTATCTATTTTCCAGCTCCTGATGTTAACATTGGAAGCTTATGTAGAAAACTCGATTTTATATGCTCATCAGATCCACAATGTAACCCAACAAAGCTGTACAAAATATCAGCTCATACATTGTAACTTGCAGTATAACCTGCTGTTTAAGGTACATTGCTGAAGGCCATTTTCACCTTAAAAAAGCTGATGTGTAGGCCTCAGATTAAGCCATTTGCTTGCTCAAATGCACGATGCATGAAAAACTGCTTCTCTCGCTAAATGTATGAAAAGTACAGCTTGGCCTTTATGCAGAATACTTGCGTATTTAGTTTTAAACAAATACATCAGATCAACCTCAGATGTGACAAAATTCTGCTGACATTAATTGGAATTTACCGAAAATTGTATTTATAACATGAGACTGGCAGAGCACTTCCTCTTTTCTCTGCTCATGGTCTGAACTTTATACACTGTAAAGCACACGGGCACATGTTTGTGCTCTTCATTTAATTAATTATTTCACATTTTCTCTTGTTCCTCTGACATGACCCTGTGTCAGAGTCTATGAAATATCTGATATAAAGATTGTTGTTTTTATTGTTTCCAGATGGGGCGAATCCAATCATATGGCATTGTAAATTCCCTTTTTTATAATTGGCCACTCTGCCGGTGACAGGACTTCGGTAACAGATGGATTCAGCTGGGACCTTCTTTCCAACGGTTGATCAGTGCGGTATCGTCGGCTCGGACGTATATGTGGAGGCCACTGCTCAGATAGGAAGCCCTTGGGGTTCCAGTAGCCACAGAAGCCTTAGACCACATCCGCAACTGCTCAACACCATGATCAGTTTGTGACTGAAGGCTCCCCCGTCTCCCGACCAGTGCAACGTTCGCTGAAGGGACTCTGACACAGACGTGTGTGTGTGCTGATGAGCTGACGACATCTAAAATCCGGTGAGAATGTTTCTAGTTGTTAAAGTGCAAGTCGTGTAATTTTTTTTATTTTATCTTTTGCATGTATTATTATAACCATGGGGCAGGTACTGCATTTAAGTATGCCCTAAGGGTTATAATTCTTGTGATCACAAGTTAACACGAGAGTTATTGGTGGGAAACAGACGATATCGAACACAGCGCTGATACTGGTATTTAAGTAATTATGGGAAATGCATGTACTAAAGTGAATTTTTGTGGTTTAAATTTTTGCGCAGGAAAGCGCTTGAATAAGCATGAACAGCACGTACCTACACCACCTGCGGGGATGCCTGCATGGGAAATGATGGTAAAAAAAGGGCTAGGCACAGTTGTATTTTTACGAGAATGGAATAAATATACCTCCAAAGCCAGTGATCCTTCTCTTCCTTTTCCAATTCATGGCTCTTTTGATTTAGACAGAATATTGTATCTCAGAGAAACACTGTTATCAGAAGGAGAAAAGAGAATAAAACCCCTTCAGTGGGAAACATATAAAATTTGGGAGGATTATGGCAGACAGAAATCTATAAGAGAAGCACGGCTTAGTGATAAAAAGCTACAATCAAAGAGGGATAAGACAAGAGCCTATAAGCTCCAGAAACTAAAGGAAGGATTGGAGCAGGATAACAGAGAGTGTGTTCTGAACACGGTAGGAGCATATGTATCCAAATCATGTACTGAGGCTTCTGCACCTATGATGCAGACAGATGAAGAGCCTGATCCCTTATTAGAATGTCTTCTCTCCACTAAGATAACTCCTCCACCTCCTTACTCTCACCCGGAAGGGAGTGGGGAATCAAAGGAGACCCCTCCTCCACCAAGTACTTCTGGATACCAGACTAGAAGCATAACTACATCCCAGAAGGATGAAGCAAAATGTTTTGCAAATGCTTGGATAGCCAAAAGTGTGGAAGGGATTAAAAAAGCTAGGGATAATGCACCTCAAGTTCAACAGCCTGTGCCAAATGAAATTGTGAATTACTTGTGCAACAAAGTATGGTCAGCTTATAAATTGATTAATAGAGATGAAGCATATGATCTTCCAGGCCACAACAGAGAAATGGATGTGAATAGCCAAAAAGGGATCATTTCCGTAGAAGACTGTTCAGATAATATAGTGACACTACTAATATGGCTTGATAAAATTCCCTTAAACAGTCCAGTGATGCACCAGAACTCTATGAGAGAAGTACCAGGCTTTGATAGCAGCAACCCCGCGCATCAGGTTCATGTGCCTTGGAACCAAATGGAATTATTATCTTTTACCAAGGACTTTCCAGATATTAGACAGAATCCAGAGCAATGGTATAGTCAAACTAACCTCGTGCAGGAAAACAGGATAGTGAAGAACCTTCAATTAATGGACTGATTTAGAGGATGAAACAGTGACCAAATACAGGAATGGGCAGTGTTGTTTACACAGGACTATTATTGCCTTACCAGAGTACATAATGAGAAGGATAGAACAGCTAGTACCAGGAATACAGATGAACTGGGATAAGTTAACTATGTGTAAACAGGAGGACAGAGAATCAGTTGAGAAATATTTTAATAGGAAAGAGCAGGCTTTTAGTTCTTTTAGTGGAATGGACATAAGTATTACAGAGGGCCAAAAAGCATTTTGCTTGCTTGTTGTTGAAGGCTTGCTTTCTTACCTTAATTCAAACATATGAATCCACATGGCCAACCCAAAATGCTGCTCAGATACTAACCAGGGCTAGGTATTATGCGGATAAACACAGTAAAGAAAAGACTGAGAGAGATAGAAAGCTGAATTGTTTAAAAACTAGAGCATTGATGCAACAAGCATTTCTAGAGAGGGGAAGGGGACAGATGCAGAGAGGAAGAGGTATGTTTAGAAGGAGACAAGTAAGTGCACCCCCATCCAATGGAAGGAGTGGTATAGATGAAGGATGTCATTATTGTAAAAGCCAAGATCATTGGATCCGGAAATGTCCCCTCAGGCAGAGGGGAAGGGGGAGGTCAGTAGGGTGTGGTTTCGCCAGAGAACAGATGAAACAAAGTAATAGTGAAGAAGTCAAAACTATCCAAGAGAAGCATAATTATTTTGATCCCAGACAAGGCCAACAGTATTCAGCAAGAGATTACTATGAAGATGAGTTCTTACTTGATACCGGGGCTACCCATACATCCATCTCCCATACATTGTTACCTAATGTACCCCTCTCTGGAAAAGAAAATACATCAGTAGGGTTCTCAAATATGCCTATTCATAGCCCCATTTCAGAGCCTATCCAATTTTCTATAGGACCTATTTCATGTCTTGCTACTGTTGTGCTCACTAAGAAATGTGCTTTGAATCTCTTGGGAATGGATCTGCTAAAGAAATTGCATGCTACAATTTACTGTACACCTGATGGTGTTTACCTCACTTGCATGTCTGATTACTCACAAAAAGGCTGTGCTTACAATGCTATTACCACATATGTACTTCCTGATGAATTACTAACTGTTGATGAGAGAGTATGGGCTAAAAGTAAAAATGATGTAGGTTGTCTCCAAATAGAACCTGTTCGCATTACCTTAAAAGATAAAGCAATTTACCCAAGAATACCCAAGTACAAAATAACACAGCAAGCACTAGAAGGAATCCGTCCAGTAATACAAGATTTCTTGGCTAAAGGCATTGTTAAACAAATTGCAGGCAGCCCCTGTAACAGCCCGATACTTCCCATTCAGAAGGTTAGTGAGAATGCCACACCTGAATGGAAGTTAGTTATTGATCTGCGCAGTATTAACAAGATAGTGTTACCCCAATTTCCAGTTGTACCAGGTATGGTTTCTCTTTTTACCATGATCCCACCTGCTGCCCAGTATTTTACAGTAATAGGCCTTAGGAACACATTTTTTAGCGTTCCAATCCATGAGGATAGCCAGTATTTGTTTGCTTTTAATATTGAAGGAAGGTCTTACACATTCTGTAGAGATCCACAACGTTTTACAGAGAGTCCAAGTATATACAGTCAAGCTTTAAAAGCACAGCTAGATTGCTTTTCACTTCCTAGTGGCACAGCCCTCTTACAGTATGTAGATGATGTGCTTATAGCTGCTGACACCAAAGAGCAATTCATAAACTGTACAGTCCAATTATTGAATTTCATAGCACCATTGGGTTACAAAGCTTCTCAGAATAAGCTACAGTTTTGCCAAAAGAAAATAACTTATTTGGGTCATCTCCTATCCAAGGGAGAAAGGAGATTACATCCACAGAGAATACACGCTGTATGCAATACAGTAGCTCCAACCACACAGCAAGAAGTGAGAGGATTTTTAGGTATGACGTTGTTTTGCCGCCAATGGATTCCAAATGTTTCTCTCTTAGCAAAACCCTTACTCAATCTCACTACCAAAGAGACACCAACTCCAATGCCATGGTTACCAGAACACCAAGCAAGATTTGATATGCTAAAACAGGCTACTCACCTGCTTTAGGGACCCCTAAGTGTTTTATGTTGTTTGTGCATGAAAGGTCTGGATGTTCGTTATCTGTGTTAACTCAACTTCAAGGAGATAAAAACAGGGCTTGTGCCTATTTTTCCTCCATCTCAGATGCAGTGGGCAGGGGTTTGCCCAGGTGTCTAAGGGCAATAGCAGCTTATGCCCTTTCTGTCAGACAATCTGAAAGTATCGTACAAGGACACCCACTGTTAGTGATGGTGCCTCATGCTATTGATATACTGATGAACAAAACACAAACTCAGCATATGACAAATGCTAGATTGACCAGATATGAACTGATTTTACTTGCACCACACATAAGGATAAAAAGGTGTAATTCTCTGAACCCTGCTGCCCCTCCCTTCTGATGACCTCACCGTATTGCATGGCTGTATCCTAACAACAGATGAGGAAACAAAGGGAATGGTAGATTTAACGGATTTAACTGATATATCTTTAAGTGACCCTGATGGAACTCTATACGTGAATGGCTTGTGTTTTAAATTGTCATGCGGTAGCTCCACAGCTACCTATGCTATTACTACATTGAAAACTGTGGTTGAAAGTTGCAAAATTCCACAGCACTCTGCACAAGCAGCAGAAATTATTGCATTGATTCGAGCATGTGAGCTCAGTCTTGATTTAAGAGTGAATATATATACCGATAGCCAATATGCTTTGGAGTGGCGTATAATTTTGGAAAATTATTGGCTGAGAGAGGTTTTCTTACTTCTCACGGTACTAAAATCCAGCATGGAAGGCTGATCACAAGGTTGTTGAATTCACTAGTAGTGCCTAGACAGCTAGCTATTATCAAATGTATCGCTCGCAAGAAAGTGACAAATGAAGTGGGAATAGGTAATGCTTTTGCTGATCGTACAGCTAAATTGACTGCCCAAGCACCTGCCACTTTAACCTATGTCTCAGTAAATGCACCAGTGAATATTGAATTTGATAATTCTCTTGAATGTGTCAGACAATACAAGCAGATGCATCCAAAGAGGAACTTGAGAAATGGAACAGCAAAGCCACCCTTGATGATGGTTGTTATGTATACCATTCTGATAGGAGATTATGGCTGTTATCCAACAAATATGTGCCTATGATGGTCACAATGGCACATGGACACTATCCACATATATGTGCAGATGCAATTATAGCCTTATTAGGAGAAGTATGGTATAATACGAACATTCGAAAAACAGCTATAGCTACATGCAAGAATTGTATTACTTGCTTAACACACAATATAGGAAAAGGTACACCTACCCCTAGAGGTCATTTCAGACGCCCAGAACTACCTTTTGAATGCCCTCAAATGGATTTCATAGAAATGCCTCTATGTCAGAGATTCAGATATGTATTGATTGTAGTATGTATGTTCAGCAAATGGATAGAAGCATTCCCTATGGTGGATAATACTGAATTAAGCACTGCAAAGGCTTTGGTAAACGAGTATTTTCCAATATACGGGCTGCCCCATACAATTTGGAGTGACAATGGTGTTCACTTTGTGAATAAGGCAATGGACCTAGTGTTTCAGGCGTTGGGAATACAACAACATTTCCATTCAATTTATCATGCGGCCGCAGCTGGTTTATGTGAATGTTTCAATTCCACCCTGAAGAGCAAATTGGCCAAAATCTGTGCTAGTAGCCCCCTACAGTGGGTAGATGCTTTGCCCTAGCCCTAATGTCTATACGTACTGTCCCACAATCAGGAGTAGGTTTGTCACCATATGAAGTTGTAATGGGACGACCTGCAAATATATGGGGAATCCCAAGCCCAAGAAAACTGTCTAATATCCCTTATCCTTTGTTGAGCGATTACTGTTTGGAGCTTACTAAGAGGTTGTCTATTATTCCTAAACAGGTGAAAGACTTTTTGCCAAAGCCTCTTGAAATATCAGGCCAGTCCATACAGGCTGGCGACTGGATTTTCACAAAGAACTTTCAGTGATCATCCAGTCTACAACCATGGTGGAAGGGCCCAGTTCAAGTTCTGCTGGCCACGCAAACTACCGTAAAGTTTGAAGGACATCGTAACTGGATACATGCGAGCCACATGAAGTGGGCTCCTCCATTTCTTTTTTTATTTTTTTATTTTATTGGTTTATACAAACCTTTAAAATAACAACATTTACACACACATTTTAACATATATCATATCATATGAACACCAACAGACCTTCCATTTCCATAGCTTCTTCATCAAACATCAACATACAGTCTTTCAACAAATGATACTTTTTACAGGAGTTATCCCTTCCATTGGTGTCAGACAGTTTTCAATTATTTCCAATAACATCGTTAGAGGAAGTATTAGGTTTAGATCAGTTCCATGAAACATCATCCTCCACCAATCGTCTGCACACAAGGATGGATGGTTTAGTCTCCAGGGACCTAAGTGAATAGTCCTCTCAGATCTTAATTTAGTACAAAATAACACTAAGGGGGTCATTATGACCCTGGCGTTAAGGGTTTAACGGCGCCGTAAAAGGTGTTGGCGCCGTTAAACCCTTAACGCCTGATTACGAGGTCCCTTTGCAGGACCCGACCTTAACGGCTGGTTTTACCAGCCGTTAAAGTAGGGTGCCGTAAAGGGACTGTGGTGCTAAGTACGGTGCCGCAATTTGCGGCACCGTACTTAGCGCCTTCCCCATTCCCATTGAGCCCTATGGGGCAAAAATGGGAATGGGGAAGGGTCCATGGTGAATGGGGAATTACCGCCCCGCCAACCTTGGAATGGGCGGTAATCCCGCCATTCACCATGGCGGACCCCGGCATGGACCATGGTGCTAACAGCACCATGGTTTAGCGCCGGGGGCGTAATGAGGCCCTAAGTGTTTAAGTGATTCCTTTGCACATGAACACAACCTACATTCAGGTGACAGGTGGCCATAGCCCTTCCATAGGCGAAGTCGATCAACAGTTTTGAACATGTTCAGTCGAAACAGTATAAACAATCTCTGTGCCTGCGGGTTTGGAAATAATACCACATAGCTCTGGAGAGTGTTGAAAGCACGTGCTTCTAATGGCACGTCACTCATTCGACTAGTGGCTGATCTTTCAACACAGGTTTCGTCCCAATCTGCACGCCAGATTTTAAGTTTAGCCGCATCCGGGTTCTCAAGAAGCAAGTCAATTTTGATGTCATATTTTTTTAGGATTGCCTCACATCTGTTTGACCACATGAAAACAATTTTGGAGTTAGTGGATAAGACGTTGTGAAAGATATCAAATTGTGGAATCTGTGCACAAATGTTGGTCTTTCGGTACAGGTTCAACAGGCTCCAACATATTCTCGCATGCAGCGATATTAGCGCAAGTTCATACCTTATACAAGAAGTATTCACTCCCCTAGGGAGGTTTAGTACCTTAGACCAAAAACAATTTTCTAAGGAGGCCCAGGTCTCATGGGGACAACCAAGGGCATTTTCTGCCCCATATATCACAACCGGAATTACCTTCTGTTGATAGAAGGACAAGACAGGTCGTAATGAAAATGTACCAAATCTCTTGTGAATGATCAGTGCCTGGCTTGCTAGTTGTTTACATTTCCGTTTGGTTTCGATCAGCCAGGGCCAGTCATTTATGGCAGAGCTTATTGTCATCCCCAGATACTTAACACTCTTAGAGATCTGAAGCGTTTCTTGTTCTAAAGACCATTTTATATTTTTTCTGTTGGACACTCCGCCGCCGTTCAGGTTGTGCAGGACCAATATTTCACACTTCTTGGTATTGATCGCTAGATTGTTGGATGTGACGTATTGTTGCACTGCATTTAATTTTCTTTGTAGCCCGGTAGGCATCACATCCATGACGATCAGGTCATCTGCGTAGAGCAGCCAGCTTAAATGTGTGTTGGCGACTTTTGGCAGAAAAGACTTGACCTCGTTGATTGAATCGCCTATATCCGAGATAAAGAGGCTAAAAATTGCTGCGGCCAACGGGCAACCCTGTTTTACTCCTTTAAAGGTGTTGATGGAGGCAGGTAGACAACCAGATTGGTCTAGACGAACTCAAATAGATGTCTTTGTGTGGAGTTCCCTGATGGCTGCAGTTAAGTCCGACGGGCACCACCAACTCTTCAATTTGGCCCACAAGAGTGCTCTGTCAATGGTGTCAAAAGCATACGAAAAATATATAAAGCTAAATACACCTTTGTATTTGATTTAATAGCCTCCATTTTGATTATATTTAGCAATAATAAGTTTAGCGAACAGCCCACTTGCTTTACGAAGCCTGCTTGACGTTTATCCACATGGCTTGATGTTATCGATCAGGCTACTAGTTTTCGCTGCAACATTGTGGTGTAGATTTTACCTAACACATCCAACAATGCAACAGGCCGATAGTTTTTTGGATTGGATCTGTCACCCTTTTTAAAGATAGGTACGATGATCGCACACTTCCAAGATTTAGGACTCTGATGGATTTGGACTATCCTTTTGAAGAGTGTCTCACAAAGTTCTGCCCATATCTCTGGAAACTGTTTGATCGTAAAGTTTGTGAGCCCATCGGGGCCAGGTGCTCGCTTTTTTGATTATATCCACTATGTCATCTTTTGGAAAAACTAGAGCCCGGGTTTGGACGTTTCCTTTGCTGGCGTTTCCGAGGACTCAGTTGAGTGATATAAGGCTCCAAAGTGGGTTATCCAATCAGCTTCCGACACCATACATGCTTGAATCGTGTTTGTTTTGAGGTGCATGCAAGTTGTTAATAAGACACCAGAAATCTTTTGTGTTTTTATTCTGCAAGGTCCTCAGCATTAATTCGGCATCATTTTGCAACATGACATGTTTATGTGATTTTACCCAGTTTTTATACCTTTGCTTTGCTGCCTTAGTTGTTTGCAGCCGGGCATGTTCCTCCTGCGTCTTAGCATGTCTTAACTCACTGCGTAACAAGCACTTGTGTTTCAAGTGCTCCAAATCGAAACTGTGGACACGTACATAGGACTTGTTTTTAAAGCCCGCCTTTTTGGGTTTAAATTGCAACAATAGTTGTTCATATTCTAAGGATCGGTTGACGTTGCAATACTCGCTTGTTAGATGTTCAAGCTCGAGCATATCCAATCTCAGGCAGACTCTGTTCGATTCAACCTGGATTTTATGCTTCCACGTAAGTGTTGGAGCTTTTGATTTCATTAAAAATTCTGCTACCAACATATCGTGGTTGCTGTCGTTTTTCTTTATTACCTTCATTGAACTTATTCGCGGATGTAAAGATTCCGAGACAAACATATAGTCAATTGTTGAGACCAAGCTTGCCCGATGCCAGGTATGGGCAGGTGGCATATCATGTAGGATATTTCCGTTTAGCACCTGAAAGTTACAGGCAGCCATTTCTTCTGTCCAGGAATTTGCCAATAGGTTTTTTTCCGCCTCCGATGATTTAAACAGGTCAATATTCAAGTCACCACAAATAATTATATTCGGCCATCCAGAGCCCTCCATCAGACCATCCAATATGTCCATTACTTTGTCTATAAAAATTTGTTTCCCGGCCCTTTTGTAGTTCCAATACATGTTCACCAACGTTAATGAGTCAAGACACGTTCCAGAGTGGCCAAGAAATTCCATGGAGGTTATCTCAATAAATGGGGAGTAATTAGTTGAATTTACCATCCTCCAGCCTGAAGATCTTCTAACCATGGTGAGTAGACCTGCCATTGGACGACCTTTTAAAGGTTTGATTTTTGGGTTTAATGCAACCTCAAAGTCAATAGAGACCGGGGCTTCAGTTAACCACGTTTCTTGTAGACAGACAATCTGTAATCACTCGCCACAGCCTAACAGCCAAAAAGTTCACAGCCCTTCACTTCACAAGGCTTACTACGTCTACCGAGTTACCAAGGGAAGAATCTGTGCCCCAAGGGACTGATCATTCCCAAAGACTCCTCCGTGCAACGTTTCCCCAGGTATCGTGCCTCCCAAAGACATCCCAGGAGTGACCGAGGGACCAGAATATAACCTCAGGCCATGAAAGCTAAAGTAACTGTGCTGAGTGACGCTTGATTCTTTTTCTGAATTGACTTTGCTGCCTTCTCTACGGATTGCCCAGGGCGATGAATAACGGCATCTTTAACAAACTGTCTTTGGGGTGAGGCATATGAACACTCCTGAAACTCCTATAACCCTTGTCTTGCCTCAGCCTGTTAGAGTCTTTCCTTTAAGAAACTCTCTCATAATGCCAAACAGCATCTATGACACACCTACTCCTGAATCCAGACCTTGGTATCGCTCCAAACCCAAGTTTCTGTTATTTCTATTACTTCTCAGTGTTTTCCTATTTTGTTTATTTTTTTCCCTAGACAATTTGCTCAAAACCCCATATTCTGCTAAACCTCTACCTATATCTGTACCTTCACCAGAAGAATTATATCATAAGGAACACATAAGAGAGAATGCTTTTATTGCCCTGCTTCATCACACTTGTGATGTTGTGAAGGATTCTGATTGCTGGATCTGCTTGCAGCTACCTGCCTATGTGGGGGAAGGGATGCCCCTGATACAGATACCTTTACCTTTTCTTCCTTCCTGCTATGCACCTTATTTAGTATTCTCAAGTATTTAGATAATGCTTGCCCTCAGAAAGATGTCTTTAGGGTTTAGCACCAAGTTTGGTACTGCTTTGAATCACAAAAGAGCTTACTCTGATTTTGATAAGGAGATCCTTAAAAAGGGCCGATGTGATCTGGTAACTGTACCCAATGCTACTTTTCCTTTCTCATGTTATTTTTCACCCTTTTCTGATGCTGCTAACCTTCCTACACTATATTCTCCTGATAAGTTTCATGTAAACCCCCCTACCACAAACCCGATTGCATTCCTTAAATTAAGAAACAGAATTGTCCAAGGTAGAATCTGTATAGAATATTCTGGGACCTATGATGTGGGATATAGCTTAGATTGTAACATGACCTACCACATGCCTGACCTACATCCTTCTATGGATGCCCCTAGGAATGTGGGGGATTCTATTTACTTTGTCTGTAGTAGTCATGCACACACATGGCTTCCCAAGGGCTGGGCAGGACGTTGCCATCTAAGATTTGTATTGCCAGCCATATCTGTTAAACGCAACAATGATGTTCCACAACCTGCAATTAAGCCCCTACCGCGCTTCAGAAATGGGTGTGGTGAACCAAGGAGATACTGCAGCGGACATTGACAGTGACTTAATGAAAGCTTTTATTCCCTGGTTTGGCCCCGCTATTAACTCCTGTGATATTAGGAGGTTAGCTAGGAGGCCACAATCACTGAGACAGCAGATGATTTAGAAAACATAACTATTGAAATGCAAGCTATTAGGCTAGTGGCCCTTCAGAACAGGATGGTGCTAGACATGATTTTGGCTGAATGAGGCAGGACATGCAACATTTTAGGATTTTCCTGCTGTTCCTACGGATCTGATGCTTCCACCTCTGTGCGTGAGTCCATAAAAAGGCTCTGTGGGATTGGCTCCCAGGTTCACGTAGAAACAGGATCATGGGACATTTTACATTCCATTTGGGGTTTCATTAGCCTATGGGGCTGGAAGATAGGAATGGTACTGCTTACAGGGATCCTAATAATCCTGGTCTGCTGCCTTTTTGTTAATTGCTTACTTGCATGCTGCCAATATTTAGCCCAATTGTGTGCCCCACGACCATTACATGGTGGCAGAGGAGTTGCCCTCATGATGCAGGATGTGGCCATACAAGAAATGATGCAAATTGAGATTACTGAAATAGACATAGGAGTCCCTCCTTTTCCTCGTCCGCCTTCACCTTGCACCACTAGAGATGGCACTGACCATATACCACAAGAGGTCATCTTCGAAGAGGAAATATATGAAGTTGTTCTTTAGCTGTGGTCTGAAACCTAATTGTGGAACTGATGATCAGAAGGGCCGACTGTGGCAAACTCGATTTTATATGCTCATCAGATCCACAATGTAATTTAACAAAGCTATATAAAATATCAGCTCATAAAATGTAACTTGCTGTATAACCTGCTGTTTTAATGTAAACTGCTAAAGGCCATTTTCACCTTATGAAAGCTGAAGTATAGGCCTCAGATTAAGCCATTTGCTTGCTCAAAAGCACGATACATGAAAAATTGCTTCTCTCACTAAATGTATGAACAATACAGCTTGACCTTTATACAGAATATGTGGGTATTTAGTTTTAAACAAATACATCAGAGCAACTCCAGATGTGACAAAATTCCCTTTTTTACACTTATTTTTCAGGTTTTCTCGATCCATGGAATATACTGTGGCCTCATTCCTCCTTTTTCGAGCAACAGGAATTGTAATACATGACACTCCTTTTCCTCTCTCATCATTTTTCTATCCACTGCAGGGGTAATGGTCCTGCAGCGCTGTCTACCTGGCAATGTCCTTACTCTGCTCAAATAAGGTGGTGGAGACACCCCCCTCTGACCATAAGATACCTTAGGTGCAGACTCGCTAAAGTCTAACCATCTTATTCCTTTTCCTCCAAAGAAACGTTTTTCGCGTCTCCTCTCATCTTCGTTTTCTTCATAGTCCTCTTTTTCTGCGTCTGATAATCTGTGCCCAACTCGTGTAACTCCTCTCATCTTCCTCGTTCCCATTTAGTGTCAATCTACGTAGGGACAGCTTTCTGTTTCTGCTACTTCGGGAGGCATCCTCAGTGTCATACAACTGATTGCTCTCAAGACGCTCGTCCTCTCCTCTCCCTTGGGGTACATGTTCTAGCCCCATTTCATCGTATATTTTATCGATTGTTTCTCCGATGCTTCTGGTGTCGAAGTCATCTTCTATATTTCACCTAGCTGTGCCTGGTACTGAATCGTATTCAGGGAAAAATTCTTCTATGTCTTCCCAGTCTACTACTGGATCAGGTTGTTTGACCTCTCTCTCCAGATATTCAAGATCCCATGCTCTCTGTCTTCGCTTGCATTCTATGTCATCATCGAACTGTCTGCGCTTCCTCGCTTCTTCTCGGACCCTATCTTCTTCCTGTTTCTTTACATCTCGACGTCCGTTTGCCCTTCATACTTCCTCATCCCTTCGTCTTTTTATTCTCTTCTCCAGTATTTTTTGTTCTTCTTCCTCTATTGTTCGTTGTTCCTGTCTGTCCTAATCATTAGCTGCTCTTGGCTTATGGTTGCGTTTTCTTTCTTGCTCTTCGCGATACAGCTGTTCTCATGTCTATCTTTTTTCCTGATTATTTCATCTCTCAATCCTTTTTCCTTTTCCTTCTCTTTTCACCTTGACTCGTCTGACTCTCCCTTTTGTCTCGCACCCTCAATGCCTTTACCATTGAGTTTCAATAGAATCTGAACCCCCCCATCCATTTGTTCTGTGTGAATGCCATCTCATCAGTTCTGTCCTCATCTCTTTTCCATCTCTTTCCCTCACTATCTGTATCTAGAGATGTACTTGCTTGTGTCTGGTCTCCTTTTTCTCTTTCGCGTCTCTCCTTGTCCCTCGGGACGTTGGAGGTGATATTTCTACCTATGTCTTTGTCTGGGTTTTCTTCACTACTTTGCGTAGGTGACTCATACGCTGGACTGCTATATCCGTGGCTGCTTTAAGTTCCCTCAATGGATATAATCCTTCGTGTTTACTAGCTTTGCTCTTTGTTCATATGGGGCGGGTAGCGTGGAAGGCATTTCACCCCCCCTATGTGCATATATTAAGTATCCTATCTGCTAGCGGCTCCTCCTCCTTATCCTCTTGGTACATCTTCCAAAGTTCTAAACTAGCTAGGCGTTTGTCTAACGTATTGCCCGTGTACGTGCAAATAGGTTCTCATGTGTTGTAGGACTGGTTTAGGTAGTGAGCCACCCTGGGGCCATGGCATAAACATTTTGTGGGCGGGTCCTTTAACCCATTATGCACTGTACTTTTTCAGCTTACATGCATGTTTTGGCAACTGTTTGCACAAATGTACTAACAGTGTAATGTCTTCCATGCTTAACTTTACTTGTCTTCTCCTCATACAACACTTTGTTACGTTTTATGTATTTTAAACAAGAATAATATGAGTGAGCACCAATAGTCGCAAGCTCCAAACCAGTTTTTTCACAAAAATGTCTTTACATTTTTCCAAACAACAACCATCAATTCATGTCATACAACATCCTAGCTATACAATCGCGTAATTGTCATGCTGTTCCCTCCCCAAAAATGTCTTACCTTATGATGTCAGAGAAAAAAAAAACACATGACAGAAGCAACAGACTAGACAGACTCCGGCCGGCATAAACATTTTGTGGGCGGGTCCTTTAACCCATTCTGCACTGTACTTTTTCAGCTTACATGCATGTTTTGGCAACTGTTTGCACAAATGTACTAACAGTGTAATGTCTTCCATGCTTAACTTTACTTGTCTTCTCCTCATACAACACTTTGTTACGTTTTATGTATTTTAAACAAGAACAATATGAGTGAGCACCAATCGTTGCAAGCTCCAATCCAGTTTTTTCACAAAAATGTCTTTACATTTTTTCAAACAACAACCATTAATTCATGTCATACAACATCCTAGCTATACAATCGCGTAATTGTCATGCTGTTCCCCCCCCAAAAAATGTCTTACCTTATGATGTCAGAGAAAAAAAAACACATGACAGAAGCAACAGACTAGACAGACTCCGGCCGGCTACATAAATCTCCTGCCCCTATGATTATTCCGACATGGAATTTAAGCCTATCCCTTTCCGATTGCCTCTCTCATCGATTCTGGTTTTCTACTGCACCCTATTTATTCAGGACTTTGAATGCAGGCTTCTTCTAACCGCTATGTTAAAGCGTAGGTATTTGGGCGTATCCTCTCTCTGCTCAGGTATCCTCTCGGTATCCTCTCCCTATTGCTCGGGTAACCTCCCGGTATCCTCTCTCTATTGCTTGGTCACCCTCTATTGCTTTCCTTCCCCTTATATATATACATTCTACTATTACCCTAACATTATTTTTGTCTCACCTCTCTCTGTTACCTTCCCTTACTTGTTCTAAGGCATGCAACTTTTTGCCAAAGCATTTAGTCTTTTTCATTCACTGTTCGCATGTTTTCCTCTCTGGATCCTCGGGATCACCGCCTTCATTACCGCCTCTCCTTGCTTTTCGTCCGGTCAGCTGCTCGTAGAAGTGGGAAGGGGTTTGTGGGAGAAAACACAGGTAACATCAGACCTCAACCTGCAGGTTTTACACTTTAGTCTAGCTACTATCTACGGGGAGCCTCTCGGTCTACTTAGCCAGATGGCAAAGGACTTGTGATATTGCAGAGGACCTAGAGTTACTTTTATGTCACCCTTCAATGGGTGTCTTATCTTATCGATAGTCGATAAACCATCCTCTGCTACCAAGTGTGCCCTAGGACCCCGACCGTCCCATAGAGCTGGGGTTTACCCAATAGCACTTTAAGAATGAGGCAGCAGCACCCGTGATATGGATGAGGATGCAGATTAAAATTCACACATCAATTCAATAATGACAACTCAATGCTTTGGCAAAGGGAGTCCGTTTAATGACAAGTACAAAAAACGGGGAGTTAATGAATATCAGCAATCGTTTGATCTTCCTTCTCGCTTCAACTCCACTTAATTTAATAAAAAAACACCTCATTTATACTAAAAACTCATCATCGCTGGGGTGTCACGCTTAAAAGATTGCATGCAATTCTATTGGTCCTAGGAAGGTAACTTTAATATAGGTGTAATATCTGTATATGGTAACGAAGTGAGGGGATTGGATAAACAGCATCAGGTGGGGCATCTAAGCCCTTCCCTCAAAATGGCTGCTGTGGACATCACTAAAAGTACGATGTCTCATTGGGTCTACTAACTATAGGACCCTAGATTACTTGGTCCACTATGATTGGGTTGGCTACAACCCCACTCATACTTTTTCACTAGCCTAGCAGCGTGCAGAATAGCCGGCCAGGTGCAGGGAGTTCATCTACTCCTCCAGCCTCCCTCCAATTATTGCAACAATCAATAACCACTTCAGTGGTCCTGTGTCAATTATTTCTTTGTATTTTGGCCTTGAGACTGCTTCTTGGTCTGGAAACGTTAAGACGTCTGGGCATGGCACAAATCCATGCGTGGGTGTGAAAGTTGCATCCCTTCTGCTTGCTCGGTCACGTGATTTTGACAATGTAAAATCGTTTTATTCTTCATGAAATTTGTGTATTTGATTTAATTTTACCAGCCATCTGCGTTCTGTGGCTTATCTTGACCTTTCAGAATAAGATACTCTGTTCTTCTCTTCATTAATTGTATCCACTGTTGGGTTAATTCAGCTGATACGAACTTGGCTTTTTGGCATGACTTGCCTTCGTCTGAGTTTTCTCTCTGTCCTTAATTCTCAATTTTCCTGCTGTGAAGCTCTCCTCTTGAGACCTTAAGTAACCTTTGGTCGGTTCTGCTCTTGTGCATAGTGGAAGTATACTTATATAAAGTGTTTTCTTGATGTAGATATGTATAGGTGGTGCTTGCCGCAATCTATCTTACTACTAAGCTTTAGCAAGCCTCACAATCTTCTTAGCTTCTTGTGGTTCCTTGAATATGTACACGTGTAAACTGGCTGAATATCCTTATCATGCTTATGGCATAAGTTTGTTACATTTAACATCAATTGTTTTACTTTAAACTCAGGATGTCACTTATCCATGGTGTTTCATCTCTTTTCGTCATTCACAGGTCGTCATATCTTCTATATGTGAGTCAGTCCATGTTCTTATGACATCTTCATTCGTCTTCTTTTAGTATTTTCTTGGCTTCTCCAGGTATTGTATTTTGAAAAATAATCATTCTGTCTCATTTGTCAATAGGGTTTTCTCAATGGGTACCTCAATGTCCAGGTTTTCTTAGGTGTTGGTATTTCAATAGGTGTTGTCAGCCTGATAGGTACTGGACAGAGCCCCACTGCGGCTATCTGCTGATTTATTTGTTCATCACATATCAAATATTTCGCCGTGAATGTTCCTGGTACTTCAAAATAGACGGTTGGAGCGCGGAACGGGGGTCGTGTTTGGGACCTCCTCTACACAACTAATTCCTGCAGCATAAATCTAAAAGCACAGGCATTTGTATACTCACTTTTAGATTGTCCCTACCTGTCATAGGCCAGGACATCAACAGTTCCTGGCATCTCAGCCAGGAAAACACTGCTCCTAGCCTGTACCCTGCTTTCAATATGCCTCTCAGGCAAAAGGATTCGCCGTCCAGCTCCATTCTGGAAAATACCTTCTTAAGGGGGATTCCCTGAGCTATATCCACGATGGAAACCCACTCAGCACTTCCTTTGTCGGACATCTCCCTTCATTGGCAGATTCCCCAATAATTATCACTATTTTCTCTGTGCTTGGCCTATAACAACTGATAAACACTACCCATGCAGCATAATCCGATGCAACATTTTCATCATTGAACATGGCCTATCATTGGTTCTCTTCAGACACTAACACGCCCAACTAGCCCTCCCTTTATTTTGTGTGGTTTGCCGTATTTTTACATATGACAATGGGAGGTGCCCCTAATCTCATTTAAATTCTACTCAGATTTCGGCACAAATCCATTCTTTCTCCATGACTTGCGTTATGGAATTATACCCTCTATGATGATTCACAGGATCTTGTCACTTTTCCCCAGTGGGCAGCCCTTCCCTGTGAGGCTAGGGAGGTGAGCCCACTATGCAACATTCCCTCTAGGGGTGGTGTTAAGCTTGACCTCACACAGAGAAACTCCCCATTTGGGGATAGTGTCATGGTTACGGGCCAGAGGCATACTGGCAGGCCCTCTTTCTGTGTGGTTCATAGGGATAGGTGGGGAAGACAGTCAGGAGTGGCATGGGTTAAGGCTTTAAGAACCCAGAGCGTGTCATCAGGGAAACCCCATCATCCAATCACAGTCAAGAGAACTTCTGCTTCCTCCAACATGGACAAAGGTTTCCAGCTCAAAGGAAGTAGCGCAGTCTAGTCTCTGGGCGCGGTTGCCTATATAAGCCATGCTCAGAGACCAACACACGCTTCATGTGAATTCTGTATCACACGCTTACCCAGACTTGTCCGCTTACCTGTATTCCCGTGGGGACTCTGCGACCGTCGGCTTGAGGCTGCATGAAGAACCAATAGCGAGTCCTTCTCTGGTGTCGCTCGCCTTCGCCCCCCAACTCCCACAGCATACCAGCACCTGAAAAGAAAGGCAAGAACAGGTGATTAATAACTGGCTTCGATCATGGTTTTTCTTCATTTTCTGCAGCGCATTAAGGTACCGCTCTGAGACCGCTTACAGATACTCAGCTCTGGTGTGCGGTCTTCATCTGGAACTGCGTCTGGTCCTGCCTCCTACTCCTTCTTCCATCCAGTACCTCATCACCCCCTGGAGCGGACCTGTGAAGAGAAAGAAAAGACAAGGTTAGAATCAGAAACTTTCACTCAGCACGCTCACCGCATTCAGGCTGTAAATCATGCAGCGCAAGTAACCGAGTGAGGCAACTGGGGTATTGAACTTACCTGGTACCAGAACTTACTTGCTAGGCCAACTCTGAATCCAGTGAGTGAACTGGGTTCCTGAACTTTCCCTTGGCACAAGAAAATCGACCAGTCAGGCAACTGGTCCCGGACTTTATCTGAACTAAATACATACCTGAACATTAGCCATTACTAGTGGCCATCTCCAACTACGCCCTCCGTGCCCCTGACACAGCGCCCCTGCAAGAGCAGGATGGAGAGCTCGCCAAGTTAAACTGAAAGGTGAGTCATACCCTAGTTAGGGGGGAAAACAAAACCCCTGGTTTAGAAGGGACTGGGAAGAGGGGTGGGGTTTGGGCTATTCACCTCTCCTCTAAAACGTTACCTTTCTTGGCAGATAGTCTTCTTGGGCCACATAAATGGGGTAAGATTGACCGGCAGTATTATTATAAGATCAATGTGACAGAAGTCAATATGTAATTTAGTTCTGTAGAATCAAAAGAAATAAATACATTGAAGGTAGATTCTCTCATTGTAAAGAACCTCTAAAATTAGGCATTAGGAACTTTAACCCTATGAATTGGGTGGGATGCTATAAATTTGAGATATCTTCAAATTTGAGTTGTTCTTTGAAGTTGCTTCTAAGCAAATGTATAGAAAACTATTTACATTGTTTGAATTGAAAATGTTTCTTTTCTTTATAGAAATGTTATTGAAAAAGAAATCATACATGCCCCTGATGAAGAGTCTTTGGAACTCGAAACGCGTTGGGCCAACTATTTTGTATGGATAATAAATTACATTTTGTTCGAACTTATCTTGAAGTTGTCAAATATAATTTATTTGATGTGATTACGAATATATTTAAATTGTCTAAAAATGTCTTACATCTCTGCTAACCAAAGGTGGTAACTAATATCACCACATTCCCATGCTTATCAGCTTCTTTGACAATGATACTGACATCATGTGTTAATTCTAACAATGCATTCGCGCGGTCTAGTCTCTGGGCGTGGTTGCCTATATAAGCCATGCTCAGAGACCAACACACACTTCATGTGAATTCTGTATCACACGCTTACCCAGACTTGTCCGCTTACCTGTATTCCCGTGGGGACTCTGCGACCGTCGGCTTGAGGCTGCATGTAGAACCAATAGCGAGTCCTTCTCTGGTGTCGCTCGCCTTCGCCCCCCAACTCCCACAGCATACCAGCACCTGAAAAGAAAGGCAAGAACAGGTGATTAATAACTGGCTTCGATCATGGTTTTTCTTCATTTTCTGCAGCGCGTTAAGGTACCGCTCTGAGACCGC
Organism: Ambystoma mexicanum; assembly: GCF_040938575.1. Lineage (NCBI taxonomy): Eukaryota > Metazoa > Chordata > Amphibia > Caudata > Ambystomatidae > Ambystoma > Ambystoma mexicanum. The sequence goes on along the minus strand of NC_090933.1, from coordinate 739,050,916 downwards.
TTACAGATACTCAGCTCTGGTGTGCGGTCTTCATCTGGAACTGCGTCTGGTCCTGCCTCCTACTCCTTCTTCCATCCAGTACCTCATCACCCCCTGGAGCGGACCTGTGAAGAGAAAGAAAAGACAAGGTTAGAATCAGAAACTTTCACTCAGCACGCTCACCGGATTCAGGCTGTAAATCACGCAGCGCAAGTAACCGAGTGAGGCAACTGGGGTATTGAACTTACCTGGTACCAGAACTTACTTGCTAGGCCAACTCTGAATCCAGTGAGTGAACTGGGTTCCTGAACTTTCCCTTGGCACAAGAAAATCGACCAGTGAGGCAACTGGTCCCGGACTTTATCTGAACTAAATACATACCTGAACATTAGCCATTACTAGTGGCCATCTCCAACTACGCCCTCTGGGCCCCTGACACAGCGCCCCTGCAAGAGCAGGATGGAGAGCTCGCCAAGTTAAACTGAAAGGTGAGTCATACCCTAGTTAGTGGGGAAAACAAAACCCCTGGTTTAGAAGGGACTGGGAAGAGGGGTGGGGTTTGGGCTATTCACCTCTCCTCTAAAACGTTACCTTTCTTGGCAGATAGTCTTCTTGGGCCACATAAATGGGGTAAGATTGACCGGCAGTATTATTATAAGATCAATGTGACAGAAGTCAATATGTAATTTAGTTCTGTAGAATCAAAAGAAATAAATACATTGAAGGTAGATTCTCTCATTGTAAAGAACCTCTAAAATTAGGCATTAGGAACTTTAACCCTATGAATTGGGTGGGATGCTATAAATTTGAGATATCTTCAAATTTGAGTTGTTCTTTGAAGTTGCTTCTAAGCAAATGTATAGAAAACTATTTACATTGTTTGAATTGAAAATGTTTCTTTTCTTTATAGAAATGTTATTGAAAAAGAAATCATACATGCCCCTGATGAAGAGTCTTTGGAACTCGAAACGCGTTGGGCCAACTATTTTGTATGGATAATAAATTACATTTTGTTTGAACTTATCTTGAAGTTGTCAAATATAATTTATTTGATGTGATTCCGAATATATTTAAATTGTCTAAAAATGTCTTACATCTCTGCTAACCAAAGGTGGTAACTAATATCACCACATTCCCATGCTTATCAGCTTCTTTGACAATGATACTGACATCATGTGTTAATTCTAACAATGCATTCTTTCTCTATATGGTGAATTTTGATCTACATGTGCTATATGTGTTTTTGTCAATCTTTTTCTGTATAAATGTAATTACTGTTTCACGAAATGTCGATTACATTTTCATATGCAAGCATAGGTACACATTTCAATCTTTATTTCATCTCCGCTAATTCTAATGTGCCCAAATCAATAGTCAAATCCTTAAGTAATCTGACATCTGCTCTTTTAATGATAGAAGCACCTAGCTATGACTAATATCCTGTATTGCAAGCTCAGTGACTCTAATCTTGTGCTCCTTCAAATTCTTCATCAGAAGCTGTATGTTTAAAGTATTTTCTGCAGTTTAGGTTTTCTGAGAAATTTGAAAGTGTATATTTTCTATATCTATGTAATTGTTTTTGATCATGGGAGCAAAGGATACATCTTTGCTGAACACATCCATGTCTTTCCTGGAGAGTTCCTTACCTGATAAATGAAGTACTAGATCCACTTTCTCTTCCCTCCTTTCTTGTTTCTTCAAAACTAATATTTTTCTTGGCCTTGCCGGTTCCTCACTTTCTTGTGTTTTCATTTCTGCCTCCTCTCTTGCCTCTTGTTCTATGTTATTTGTTTTTCTATCATCTAGCAAGATGTCTTTAAACCGGACATGCTTTGTTAGTGAGTTGTGAGGTAGTGAGCAAGACATATCTAGATATCTAGGAGGTGACATCAATCCAACAGCCTAAGCCTTAAATAGAAGAGTTGCATAGAAACAATACTAAGGTCATAAACAGCAATCATTTTAAATCATTATATGCCTCTGTGTGAGTCATGAAATAGCCACTCAAGCAAAAAGAAAGTAAACTATAGCACCTTAGAAATCATGTCATAACATTAGCAATGAAATGTGTACCAAGAACCATCAGTGAAATACTTGTTTTCATTTTAGAATATAAACGTGTTAGGGCTGCCAGTGTGAGCTTGTAATGTTTCTAAAATACACATATTTTGCACCCAGATACCAGTTATACTTGCTTTAGTATATAAACCTGTTGTCCCCAAAGATTACTGTATCTTTTGTATAAATAGACTCATTTTTGTCTCAGGTACCAGCTTTCTGTTTTTAGTAAATAAACACTTTTGTCCCCCAAATAAGGGTTTGTAATTTACATTATGAACTTGCTTTCTACTGCCCCACACATGCTATTGCCTAACATACCCATGAAAAGTCTCACAGTCCCTTGTTCAGCCATCATATGTCCAGTTACCATCATCAAGTGTGAGTTGGAGTTAATGTTTACCTACATGCCACCCTTATATGCCAGTGTACATTTCTTTATTTAGTGTTATTATGGTTAATTAAACCTTTCCTCACATTAAACAGGATAGAAATTAACTATAATGCAATTAATAATAATGTTGGGAAGGAACCAGGGTCCTCCCAAACCCCCAAGTACTTTAGAGTTAGGCAATGCCTCTTTTAGGTGCTATAATGGACTAGAGGGTAGGAGGGGCACTGGGAAGGCTCTCTCATGCAAACATAATCACATACACAGACATAAGCAAACACTGAAGAAGGTAGTTATTGTCTAAATATAAGGTAGAATTAACTAGTAGCTGGATAGATTTGTAATGTCAGATTTGAGGCATTGTAAAATCTTAGTGCTATAGAGGAGTCAAACTCCTTCCCAGAAGGAATGCAGCCTGTGGGATCTAAAAATGACCACAGGCACTTCAGTGTGCAGTGTTCATCAGTCTGGCCTGCACTGGCAGCACAAACTGACTCACCAGCTGTCTACTGTCCATCAATGGTTCACGCTGGTTAAAAATAGGAATTACATATTCTGTGCGACAAAATGCAGAGTGGGACAAATTAGATTTAAGTGTGGAGGAGATTACAGGACCCAGATACAACATTAGCAGGATGAGTGAATATGGAGAGAACGACTGTAACATGTTTGTACACATAAATTGTTTAGTTTTTCTTTGGGCTAGGCTTCAAGGTTTGTAAAAGTCTGCAGAGCTACATACAGTGTGTTCTTGCAAAGCTAGCAAAATGCAGAACAGCATGCCCTAACAAAACCACTGACAACAAAGAAAGAAGGATTTGGAGCATCCCTATTATGGAAAAAGGACGGATTGGGATGAAGCCAAGATCCATATCCAGTGACACCACCAGAGCAAGCCAGGCCTGTATCAACACCTGCCTCAAACCACTTTGGAAGGAAGGAATGGAAGAGGGACAGGAGAAGACTGTTCAGGTAGCAGAGTCCTTTGCTACCATCCTCATTTTGTAAGATTAAACTTATTATCCTTACAAGATAACCTTTTTTGACTTATTTCCCTAGAGGGATGCTTGCAGAGTTAGCAAAATGCAGAACAGCATGCCCTAACAAAACCGCTGACAACAAAGAAAGAGGCTTTGGAGCATCCCTATTATGGAAAAAGGACGGATTGGGATGACGCCATGATCCATATCCAGTGACACCACCAGAGAAAGCCAGGCCTATATTAACACCTGCCTCAAACCACTTTGGAAGGAAGGAATGGAAGAGGGACAGGATGTTCAGGTAGCAGAGTCCTTTGCTACCATCCTCATTTTGTAAGATTAAACTTATTATCCTTACAAGATAACCTTTTTTGACTTATTTCCCTAGAGTGATGTATTTATTCTGGTGTGAGCGTAATTGGGGACACCCTTACAAGTGGGTACTATCCCAACGTGATCCCAGTTCCCCCTGTACTTTGTGGAGGCCTAGGCCACTTCACCAGGAAAGAGCCACGCCCACCTACAGTGACCGGTCCCCCCAATCAAAAAAACACTTGTTTCCTGAGCGGTTTTAGAAGCAGACATTTTAAAATAAACCCTCTCCACTCACTGAATTGGGGTTTGGCTCCAGAGAGAAGGACAGGCCAGTATTGGGACTCTGTAATGGAGGAAACTCGGGAGAAGACACCCATGTAAGTAGACTCTTGTAAGAGATAACAAGAAGGGGACATGTGTGCATGACAGTATGTTGGTGTGAATGGATGGAGTACAAGGTCAATGACATAGATTGAAGAGGACTTTTGCTGATGTGTTAAGGTATAGATTGAATAGGACCTTTGGTGATGTGTTACGGTATAGATAGTATAGGATTTTAGGTAATGTCTTAAGATATAGATTGGATAGGAGGTGGGTTATGTATTGAAATTTTCACGGATTTCGGTTTTTCTACTTTTTTTAATGGAGGTAGGGGGCCTCAGCATATAAAGACTAGGAAGAAAGGGATTCTCAACGTATAAAGACTGGGAGGTAAGGGAATCCTAGCCATAATATGTTGAGAAGGTAGTGCCAAGCGAAATTATTTATGATGATAAAAGCAATGGGATCCTCAGCATGTAAAAAAAGTGGAGAAGTTGGTACTACGAGGCTATAAGGAAAAAATAACTAGCGGCTCGGTATAAGGAATGGGCCTGGATTTTAGTCAATTATTTTTGTATATTTTCTCTTGCTGTCTTTTGTGGAAAAAAGAAGGAAGGTGGATGAGTCACGGTGTGTGTGTGTGTGTGTGTGTGTGTGTATGTTTGTGTGTATGTGAAAACAAAGTGGGAAAAAAGGAGTGGGGAAAAGGTGGATTGATCTGTATTTTTGTGTAACAAGCATCAGCGTACGCAGCATAGCAGTAGGATCTAAGTAAAGCATAAGGGATACGCAATATTGCTATGCTGGAAGAAACCCTAATTAGACACATCCATAGTGCCCTGCCACTGTACTGTGACCGGAAATAGAAATATCATAAACAATGGGTGTTGGAAACAAAGGATGGGGTGATGTCCTGCTCCTGGCCAGAGCAGAGCTCCCATAACAGAAGCACACTAGAAGAAATGTCCATCTTTTCAGCAGCAAAATATATGGGAAAGAAGTTAAAAAAGAAAAGAGATTTTAGATCTCTGGTGATTATTCGAGGATATGGAAGATAAGGAAGATACAAAAGAGATCCAATGTAAGGGGATATACTCCATAACGCCTAAGCCTGCAGTAGGGTATACAAAACCAGTCTATAAGCCTCCAGCAGTAGAGAAATCATTGACAACAGGATCATCAGGATCAGCAACTAGGGGGTGGGGGACTCAAGAGGTTATGCACCTCCAGCTCCACATAACCCATCCACAAGTGCTGACATGTTCGTAGCATCAGTGTACCTAGGGGGTTCACAAGCAGATATGAGCAACAAGGTAAGAGCATTGCAAGTAAGGTTGGTCAGGTTAAAAGAACTTGGAGAAGTACAACCAGAAATAAGGGTACCAGTGCAGGGGATTGGAAGTCAGGAGAGTTTTTGGTTAGATTCAACCATGGGGCAATAAGAAATGTTTGTGTCAAAAATGATGATGGGGAGAGGGTATGGACAGTCCTGGGACAAGAAGTTGAACCAGCAAGGGAAAATGAATGGGAAGAGCAAGATGGCAGAAATAAGAGGTAGGGCAAGAAAGAGATCAATGAGAGGAGGCGGTAAGAAACCCATCCCCACCACAAGAGGCAGTGGGAAAGGATAGCCAGAGAAATAGACCAAATTTAATGATGGTAGTTCAAGTTCAGAAAAATACTAGAAAAGGGATTGAAAACAAAATAGACATGCAGATGCCTCTTATACATAAAGGTGTTGGGATAACGCAGTATGTGACATGGCCTCAAATGGACAAAAATAATTTAATTAAAGCTCTCCCCCAGCTTACAGCCGCAGACAGTAAATGGATCTAGGAATTTGATAAACAAACAGCAGGGGTAGCCTTAGCACTAGGAGACCTTAAGAGTTTACTGGTCGCCATAGTTGGAGACCAGACTGGGGATTTATGAGTAAGGACTGGGTACCCTGGGATAATTCTTTCAAATAAAGAACATGATGGAGCAGCCTTTAGGTATGGGATGCCCTATGAAAGATGTACTCAGATACCCCTGACTTACATTCTTTAATGCAGTGCATAATGGGTGATGATGTGGACCCAGTTAGGTTTATTCTTAAGTTATATGAAATGTGGAGAGTAGAGACAGGAGGGCAATGGGACCATTTGTTACATTTGTTGTACTTTATCATAAAGAGGGGATTACCAAAAGAGGTCCAGAAGGAACTAGATAAAATTGTGGGAGTTGAAGCCAAGGGGTGGGTGGAGATACAAAGTATAATAATCCACTATTGTAAGAGAATCAAGGAGCGGGACAGGGAGACCGCCCAGAAGCGGCAAACAGACAAGGAAAAACGAGTGGAAAATAAACTAAATAAGGTTGTCATCCAAGCACCGGTGACGGCACCGGCTCAGGGGGAAAGGACAGAAGATACTCAACAGACTGTGAATGCCAAGTTGCAGCACTATGGGCCTAAGAAAGACAGGGACAATGGGGCGGGGTGGACAATATCCCAACCCACAGTGGCAGTAGGAAGGAGCACCAAGGGGAAGAGGAGGATTCCGAGGAACAAGAGCAGGAAGCTTTGGGAGGAGGATTGGGAACATCACAGTGCTGGTATTGCTTGAGATGGGGGGCATTTCATAAGGGAATGCAGGAATAGGCTTGGGATGGGATTTAATCATGGGCCATCACCTCCAGGGCAGGGATTCCAAGAGCCTGAAGGAATCGACACCTGCAATGTGGACAAGGGCATCAATATCAGTTCCCTTATGTGGCTGACAGGCAAGTGCAATGTGGGCAACACAGCTGGGTGAGCGAACACACTCTAACCGGATGGCAGGGGGAATGGGCGCCCCGTTCCAAGGAGTTATAAATGGCAGGTGCTGCCCTTTTTAATTCCCCAGGACAAGTACACATTCTGATTATGACAGCCCACAGAGAGCACTCGCGTGTCCAATCTGATTCACAACCGCACACCCTGAAGAGGAGCCCTTGGTGGAGGTAGAAATAGGAAACACGAAATTATATTTATGGTAGATTCATGTGCAACTAAATCATGCATCATAAGGGGAACTTTTCATTATAAGGTAACACTCTTGACTCACAGGGATTCTTTGGGGATATTTCTACAGTTCCATACACTGAGGAGCTGGATATAAAAGTGGGAGGGAAGGTAGTGCGAGACCCCTTGTTATATTCAGAAGTTCCCCTGTTAACTTGTTGGGTAGGGATCTGCTCAGTAAACTAAATGTAACTATATCATTCACAGATCACGGGGTAATGTGTTCCAATTCAGGGATGTGTGTAGCTCTAGTGATGGCAATAATCAATGCAATGGCAGTAGTCTGTGGGATTCCTGTGGTCCCGGACATATTTGTCTATAGCATCAAGGTACTAGCAAAAGCAGTGCCTCAAATTGCGAAAAAATGTTGGTGAGTGCCCACAGATTTTAATTTTGGACCCATGGGGACACCCAAGGTGGTGGCGGGGACAATATTATCATTAGATTTGCAAGGACTAGTTGTGTGAGTCAAAAAAGTTGTCCTGATTGGAACAGATCAGGATGGGTGCGAATGGCGCATGGTACTATGTGTAGACTCGACAGTACAATTGAAGGAAATGACTGATAAGGAGTTATTTGAGGACAGTGAGCAAAATGGGGAGATCATTTTGGAAATCTGCATCCTTTGTGATATCATGGTGCAGTATAGGAAGGTGCAGTGCCCCTTAATAGCAGTGGTGACCCAGTCTTTATTTTTTGAGGAGGACATGCAATTTACGCCAGCACAATTATGGACTGTGAAAATGAACAGCAGTGCAGGAGGGATTCTATTGCATTATTGCAATTGCTGGCTCACAAAGTGTGCAAGGCAGATAAAAAGAAGGTACAATACTGCCAACTGGAGGTATTATATTTGGGGCATCTTATCTCTGCAAATGAGAAATAAATACTATAAAATAGGGTGGTGGCAGTACACACCACCCTTAGGCCTAGTACTGTCAAGGAAATGCAGCAGTTTTGGGGCTTATGTAATTATTGTAGGGCATGGATGCTAGACTACGCATTCTACAGAAAGCCGCTGTTAAAAAGTCTCAGAGAAGGACAGAAGACAAAAAATGGTAAATTGGAGTGGACTGAAGAAATTAATAGACATTTTGAAGACTTATAAGATGCTATTTGCACAGCCCCTGTTTTAACATCTCCGGATTGAGAGCTTGCAAAGCTCAATTGACATATTAAGGGCATAACTGATGAAGAAGACATTTAGTAAAGGATCCATGCCAGGGTGGTGTGCAGTGGCACACCCCTGAGTTTCCTTTGTCTTGCTTTTCTTTTTTCATTTCTTTGTTTTTTATTGTTCTTTTATTTTTTATCTTTTTTCATTTTTTCAATATTTGAAGGTCTAGAACCTGGTAGGCCCTGGTGGGAAAGGTTTTCTTTCTTTCTTTCTTTCTTTCTTTCTTTCTTTCTTTCTTTCTTTCTTTCTTTCTTTCTTTCTTTCTTTCTTTCTTTCTTTCTTTCTTTCTTTCTTTCTTTCTTTCTTTCTTTCTCTCCTTCTTTATTTCCTTCTCGCTCACTCTCTGGTGCCTGACCAACGTGTTGAAACCTCTCTGTTATGTAGGGATATTGATAGACTGAATGTAATGTAACATGGTTTTTGAGTGGGTGATTTTAAAAGTCGTGATTTTTTCCTGAACCGTAATAAGGTCACCTCTTTTCTCCCAGACCTTCTCAATAACCCCCAGCTCTGCTTAGTGTTTAATCTGGGACACATTTGTTTATAATGTTTTTTTTAAGTCTTTCTTCTTTTATCGTCAGCTATACCATTGGAAAGCCTGCAGACAGTTTTGACTGCACTTCTAAGCTGCAATTTTCTACAATTTGCTGGCATCACCAGAAACCTCCAGATTCCAATAATCTGGCATGTAAGTAATATCCCAGTCAGGACCACACAAGCAAAAAGATGCTCACATAGTAGTATTCAATACAATTGTGCCCTGTCTGATTGCTCATGCATGAGCATATGAACAGTGTCACCTAAATTGCACCCTTTCGTTAATAATTTGATGTTATCAACCATAAAATGTTCATGCACAAGATTAAATCAGAGTTAAAAAGTTGGCAAACAGTTACAAAGGCTTATATGGTGTTACAAGCATGGCTCAATCGCTTAGAGTAACTTAATCCACCTATCAGGCATGTCTCTACTGAGCCACCCCACTGCACAGCAATCAAGAAGTAAATGCTCCTAAACCAAGCTCATTATTCAAACCACTATATGCCATTTCAAGTATAAAACATAAGCGTAATTAAGTCAGCACTACGCCGCCATCCGCCAAACAGCCAAACAGTACAAATGTTTCTAGAATCTAGGAGATCCACAACAGTACACAGCCAAACAGCACTCGTTGGTGCACTCCTTGTATGTCAGAAACAGCACCACCTGCTGAGATTTTAGCCTGGCTTACCTAGCATCAGAAACATCTGTACCTTCACCACTACGTGGAAATGCAAACACACATTATTTATTATATTAATGTTTTCTTCCAAGAATTTGGATTTTGAGACTTCTCATCTCAATGAATCACACCAAATTGTGTGATATTTTATTCTGTTTTGCAGTAGTTTTCTTTAAGTTATACTCCTCCTTTCTCTTTTGCAAAATGTGGGAAAATCCTCAGTTGACCCCTCCCCACCTATTGACCATTATAGCCCCTGGCACTTTCTTATCTCCTATTATCCTTTTACTCACGAATAATTAAAATGTGCACATGTGATTGTTTTAATGCATTGTTTACACACTACTACTAATGTCTTTTAATTACAATGAGTAGTACATAACACTTTCTGAGTGCATTTCCAGTAAAATATACAGTTTGTTTTTATTGGTTATTATTTCACTGAAAGGTAGTTCAATGTAAAAATACAGTTATGTGGTAGGATGCCCCAAATATAGAATTCAAGCATATATGCATGTGAGTCACCACCCAAAGCCAAAATCATCTTTCTATGCTAATTTCCTATGATCATATGGCATGAACTGCATCAAATGTCAATTACCCACAATCTAATGCTAGGCGTAGCCTGGCTTGTCAGAATCACACATCTGCATATGCACCTCCATCAAATCCAAAGTTCATCCTCATGACCCTAGGTTCAGCTTCCATACCTATGTGACTTTACCATGCTCTTGAGGATAAGAGGAAAGTTAAGATTCTATGCCCATTATAGTCATGTTCTCGTTCATAAGACTGACATTAAGTGCCAGTATTGTTCTATTAAAAATAAAACATTCTTCTACAGGCAAGCATTCACAATCAGTTCCATTTAAGGTAAAACAGCCAGGCTGAGAACTGCAAACCCTACCCATGATATTGTAACAGTTTATTGAGAGGCCATCCTCAGCAAAGGGAGTTCCTTCCCGACCCAATCAAGGTATCACACAAAAAACAATTTAATGCATTCTTTGTTCAGCCCTATTTCAGATTCATATCATGCCCCTTTGCCACCAATGAGTTAAGAACCATGCTGGTGTACAGAAAATATATTTATATTTATTTGAATTACAGGTAATCGAGATTGCACTAAAATAAAACACTCCACCTTCTCTGTGGCTCACAATTAAACTTCTTTTTACATAAATAAATCATACAAATAGGTTGGGAAAACTGAAATCACAGTACTATACTTTAATAATCATATGTGGAGATTTGAACATTTCGTGGTTTGATGAACATAAGAAACCCATCAAAGAAAATCTGTTAGATGGATGTCATGGAAATAAAAACAGAACGCAATGGAGAAAAGAATTAGAAGCCCGTGACTGCATGATGGCAAATGGTCAAGTGAGAGGTGACATACCACCAAACTTCACCTGGGTGAACATGGGACATAAAAAGACCTTAGATTATTTCTGGACTTCTAGAAATGTGTTTGCAACTATCACCAATCTTCAAACTATACCTACAACCAACAGTGATCATTACCCATTAGTAATGTCCTGGTTGTTGAAACATAAAAAGAAATGTAGGACCAACAGTAAAGCACTTGAAGTAAATCATGGGCGAAATCGACTAAGGATAAAAGAATACCAAATTATCAAACTGTCCAATGATATACAAGCGACAAACTATGATAACGGCGACCTTTTAAACTACATACCGTTGTTACCTAACCTGAATACAGGCTTTGCTAGGAAAGTATCCCAAAATAATAAAGATCATAAACACAAGTGGAGCCATACTTTGATAAATCAAAAAAAACAACTCAGGAAAGACATAACCAAATTAAAAAAACAGCATGGAGCGAATGTCTGGTGCCAAATAAAACAGAGAAAACAACAATATCGAAATTGGTTAAAATCTTTCTCTTATCAGAGAGATCAAGAGCGTGGCGAAGAAATGTTGGCCTTGATCAAAAAAAATAATTCAAGGGAAATATGGAAAATCCTGAATAAAGGCACGGTTAATCAAGACGCCCTAATGTCTAATGGAGTGTCCGAAAGTGACTGGATAACGCACTTTCAAAGTGTCTTTACAGGAAAAAAGACACCATACCATGAAGAGAGTGAAAAAAACAACACAAATTGGGACATAATTGAGTCTAGAGAAAACATTCTAACGGCCATATCAAAATTAAAGACCTCAAGAGCTGCTGGGCCAGATGGAATCACTAACACTATGTTAAAAGAACACAGCCATGCCTGGTCCAAATTCATTGGCAAACTCTTCGTGGCGATAGCTGAAAGAAAACAGGTACCGAGCTCATGGACTGAGGCAATAATAGTACCAGTATATAAGAAGGGCAGTCGTGACGACCCCGCCAACTATCGACCGATAGCCCTCCTGGACACTATTGGCAAAGTGCTGGCGACTTTCTTACAAAAAAAGCTATCTGCATGGGCCAATGAAGTCCACCTACCTGATACAAGACAAACTGGCTTCACAAAGGGCGTGGGAGTAGAGAACAACCTTGTTCTGGTAAATCTGTTAAAACTTGATGCCCTAAATAAGAAAGATCAATTATTCATGGCATTCATCGACTTACAGCAAGCGTTCGATTCAATTAATCGAATTAAATTATGGGAGAAGTTGGAAAAGCGAAACTGCCCAAACGCCTTGCTTCAACCGATAAAGGCACTACATTCCAATACAACAAATAGAGTAAGACTAAACGCAAGTGGAGACCTGTCTAAACCTATTACTACCTCCAGAGGAGTAAAACAGGGATGTCCACTTGCTGCCATCTTATTCAAACTCTACATTGCTGACATCTTTACTGCATTGGCAAGCGTCATCTGCTTCCCCCCAAAAATCAATGGACACCCAATAAGTTATGTGATATATGCAGATGACTTAGTATTGGTTTATAAGACCCAGATAGGTCTACAAAGGCTCTTGTCAAAGCTTGAATCCTACATGATTGATAATGATTTATCAATCAACGTGAAAAAAACAAAAATTATGAGGTTTGGCAGTGATCGAGTCGCCAAAAAAAAAAAACTTCAAATGGCGAATTGATAATAATATTCTTGAAGAAGTCAGGGAAATTCGATATTTAGGAATAATGATGAACACCTCGATTCGTGAGCAGAGCTGGGTTTATGATCTATTCCAGCGGACCCGAATGCTCACCCTACAAGGAGCAAGAATACACTCTTTATACGGAAAATTTTCAGTAGTACCGCTACGTACGTTTTACACCCAAAAAGTGGTACCTACAATAACTTTTGGGGTAGAAGCAGGCTGGAACTTGGATCTAAAGATATGGCCCACCTTGGAAGGCTTATTCTGGCGCCAAGTCCTGAGATTGCAAAAATACCTCTCAATGACCATAATACGCCACGAATTGGCACTAGAAAGCCTGTACGGAACAGTTCTATGGAAATCTCTGTCACTGCTACGAAAGATGGAGATGTCGAACCCTGCACCAGCTTATAAAATCTTAAAATCTGAAGGAACACATCAACATAAGGGGCTGCTCTTAAGATGGTCTGAGAAAGTGAAAGCCATCTTGCACAGTGCAAATATTTCAACGGAAACCCTGATGAATCGCCCACAGATCGCGAGAATAAAATTAAAAGAATGGTTATGGATAGACAACGTGAACAAACTCGAAACAATGCCGACAGCATTGAATCTTGGGCCAACAAAGAATAAAGTGGACAATATGCCAAACTATCTGTGTCAATTTCCATCGAGATATCACAGAGATAAATTTCTTAGACTCAGATTAAATCTGCTGAAAACTAACCACATGCAGGTGACGAGAAAAATGAAACCAGATACTGAAGAAGCCTGTCGGCACTGCAATCTCTTTGCAGAGTCACTAAAACATCTGATAATTGAATGTGTGGCCCTAAACAAGTTGCGTTCCATCCATTTGAGCAAATTTAAGCCAGTAAACGAAGAAATGGAAGATCTGTGGTTTCGGATACTGAGTGGAAGCTCGACACATCTTACCTGTTCAGTGATAAACTTTCTAGACAGAGTCCTAATCTGAAAACACATGAACTAAATTGTCAATGGAAAGCGTCACTAACGATCTTAGGATAAGTTGTAATAAACGTTTTTGTAAAAACTAGATGTTACAAATAAAATAAAATAAAAAAAAAAACTGAAATCACAGTACTATACTTTATACCGAAATCAATGTACATATGAAGTGCTGTGCAATTTCGATTTTCCAGTGCACGTAAAAAGTGTAGAAGCTTGGTTTCCAATGTTGGATATATAAGGTCTCACTTTTGCAAGCACTTATTCTCCCAGCCTCCAAAACTCAAGCATCATGCAGCACCCATCTATTCAAAGGCTAGGTATAGGGAGTCGGGACAGTTTTATAAGTATCTTTTTCAGAGCCCTCACCTAAAGGCATGTGTTGGGGAAGATGGCAGTTTAGGGATTTTTCTAGTTTAGGGACATGGACACCCCTCTTCCTAAAAGAAGTCGGTGTCAACAGGACTAATAGACTTACCCAATTACATTACAGGCTATGGTTTTCAGGGTACACTGGGAATGAGCTTTGTTAATTTTTGATATTAACAAACATTTCCCTGTAATGTTTTGCTAAATGGGAATTATTAAAATGTATATTCAGTCAAATAGGTTAAGGATCTACAGAGTTTGCCCCACACCCACTAATGGAAAATAACACACCAATGAAAGGGAATGGTTTAATTAAATAGATCCCCCTGCTGATCTTTTCTTGGAGAATCTACTTACGTATGAAAATCTCTGGGCTTGGCACTCAGAGACTGAGAATCTTTGCTTGTAGGGGGAAAACAGGATTCTAGCTAGCATTTCAGTCAAATGATCTACATCACTTCTCTCTCTCTCTCTGGCTACATAGAAGAATCACAGCCTCTGCTTTTCTAGTCTCCCCAGCAATATTTCTACCCAGATGAAACTTGAGCAAATCTCCTTTGGTAATTTAGGGCAGCTGTCTCTTGGTAATCTTTTTAGCAGCTCCTTCTGTTGGTAATTTGTATCAGCTCTCCCCTTCTCTCATAGTGCATCCACTTTGTATACCAGTAATGACTAAATCAAGATTTCACTATGGGCAGTGCTCTGCAGAAATGCTCTCACCTTTGATTGTCCCTTCCCTTTTCTCTCCAACCCCCAAGCCCATCCCCTGTCTAAGGATTTGTACAGGAGTCTAGAACAGAAATATTGCAACTCCATTTGAAATTCTCCTTTTTTTTCTTATGGCAACTTTAGCCAGAAAGTAGTTATAAGGCAAAACTTTGTAATTTACTAGTAACTGTTGTTTTATATATATATATATATATATATATGAATGTGATCAAGCTACAAGCTGTAGCGAAATGCGTCATCGCCGGGGTTTTCCTTTGTGCTGCTGGGCGAGGGCTGGAGGTTTCCACATGGAATTTTAACTTTCGTAACTAATAAAGAAGAACATTTTTTAATCGCAAGATGTTGCAGCCAGTTTTGTGAGAACACGAACACTTACTTGAATTTTGGCACACAACTCCAGGAGTGCGGCTCAGGACTGCACCTTGCACACGGTGCGGAGAACGGGGATATATATATATATATATATATATATATTTCCACTTCAGCTAATCAAGGGGGATTTAATAAAACAACAGCCAGGTCTGCACCATGTTGCACTGGCATGTGGCAAATTTTCGCCGTTTATACAAAAAGCATAATAGTTATGAACCTGCACATTACTCTCCAAATACCTAATTTTATCCTCCACCAGCCTGCCAATTCTTACATTTGGGACATATTCAGAGCAGCCAGAAACACATTTCAGCTTGCTATTACAATTCCCTAAGTCGCATGTGGATACATTTATTTCAACAAAATGACCTTAATATTATCTTAAAAATGACATATAAATGGATGCAGTGCGACTTGTGGTTGCTGAGAAAATGCATCAGTTATGATAGTCCATTAAATCAAATGGGAAATCTTCATATTTATTACAATCTTAGGACTTCTTTCTTTAGGCCAGTTGCCATTCTTGGCATGTGACCATAGTCTCCTGGACTGTGTATTTCTTTTAATGCCAGGGTAAAAGCCATTAGCCTCTTTGTTGTTTGAAGTTGGTTGGCTGCAGGTCATAAATAGTTGGGATGCTTCAACTACATAGAGATCTACCACTGCAGCTAATGAGCCTGGCTGGTCCTGTGATGTAATGCGGCAATGGCAACATCTGGCAAACTGTCCTATTACCTGAGGTTGACCAGCATTTCGATCTGAACACTTTCTATTTTCTAATTTATTTTCAGAGTTCATTTTACCATGATTGCAGCCCCTGTTTACAGAGTGCTTCCCTACATTCCATTAATGCACTAGTCAGGCCATTTGCCCTGCTAAGAAATTAGCTTTCAGAGATAACATGTTTGGCAATGGGGGGAGTTTATGTTGAACAACATTAAGGGAAGGCCACACTGCATTGCAGTTATACATAGCTGGTATACTAGAGCTTCAAGGTAATTCCCTCTTCAGATCTAGAGGCCAACAGGCTTGCAGTGGGGGAAGCCATTTGCAAATTCTACCCAGAGACCATCAGATTGTCCTTGGCTGAATGAACTCACATTTTGCATTTTCTAAAATAAGCCTTCATTCTTTGAAATAATGTGTATTTTACTGATGATGATTCACTTTGCGTTTGCATCAGTGGATTTCTTATTTCTTTTCACACAGTATTGATTTTTAAATATGACAGCTGAAAGTACTGGGCTGTTTATTTCAGTCATTAATAAAATATATTTGTAAAGGTGGAGTTGTCATGGTACACCACCTTTTGATGGGTGGCAGTTTCAGTGAAAATGTTGAATGTATCTCGCAATTTGAACTCTCATTAATTTTTTCTCTCAGCTTTCCCTGGATTTGAACTGCAGAAAGACACCCACATAGTCTGCCTGAATAGGCCCATTTTCTGTGTCAATGTTTTTAAAGGCTGGCAGGTCAGTTTCCAGCATTCTCTTCAGTTCTGTTTGCTTGGGCCTATGATTAACCCCCCCCACATCACCCCCCCAGTTCTTCCATGATTCTTTCATGGAGAAGAGCGGGGCAGAGTGGAGTTTTCATCTGAGGTCCTTTTTCGCTTTTTCTTAGATTTTGTTTGCTTCTGTTGGCGCCTGTCTGGGTCAATTTCCTTCCTTGTGGGAGTGGGCACTCTGGCCTACCCTTCCGTCTTTAGGTTGGGGGGTGTAGGACAGCATGTCCTTCCTTCCGTCTTCCTCCTTCTTCCTACCTGGACTCCACTCTTGCCCACAGGCCAGAAGCGAAGGAAGTTAGTTATCTGGCAATAGAAAGAAAAGAAAGGTTCAGTACTTTTTACAAAATAAATTTACCTGGAAGATGGACATTGCATTCGAGAGAGAAATATTACATAAAAATAAATATAACCTTTCAAAACATCCATTTGAGAGAAAAAACCTTACATACTATTTCATGAACATTTCCAAAAATATTTAATTAAACTACTCACCTGTTATAAGTCTCCATCTGGGGTTTTAACCCTCTCTTTTCACTCCTCAGATGGTTTCTGTGCTCGACTTTCATTTGGCTCCACAATCAGTCATAAAGCTTGTCAGGGAGGACAGCTTTTCAACTCATTGATGTGCATCCATTTTTCTTCTGTCTGTTGTTTTTATGGGAGGCAGATCTTGTAGGCAACAGGTGATATTTTACACCAAGAATGAAGACATATCCACTCCTCGGTCTGATTCCTTTGAAATGTGTAGAGCTTCTACTCCTTCTTGGTGGTCTTTAGCTCATGATTTGTCTTCTGACCTTTATAAATTACGCTGAGCATAAGCAAAAGCATGCTGGAGATGCTTACTTAAATTTGCAATCTATTCATGAGTGGTGGAAGCATTTATCAGTGTCTGCTCCTGAGATCTATAGAGTAGATGCTGAGGTAACACTATTTTTTGTCTGGCCATAATCTCAAATGGAGACATCTTTGTTTCAGAAGATGGTGTAGACCTAATAGCCATCAGAACAAGCAGTAATCAGATGTCCCAACTGGGTCCAGAGTCTGCCACAAACTTCTTTAGGATACTCACAATTGTCTTTTTGTATCTCTAAAAGATGGAAGGTGCCAGGAAGCAGGAGAAAGACCTAGTAAGCTGCAGAGAACCTGTACGAACTGGAGGAGAAGCCAGCCAAACACTGGGCTTTTGAGTTGAGAGGAGACTGCAGTGTGGCAAGGGAACTGTACGTCTGGAAGGCAAGACCTGGGGCAGCTGGGTTTGCCTGGTGGTACACACAGAAAAACCCCTCTCCTGGGCCAGGCAGGTGAACCCCGGTCAGAGGCAGACAGTAGGCAATGTGGAGTTTTAATTTACCCCTAGAATCTCCCACATCTTTGCCTCACCTGGTAAAATTACTTCATCGATCTGACTCAATTCTTTTCAGGAGGCCGATACAAGAGAAGGTGTGGATGATCATTAGTGTGGCAGCTGTCGACGCCTTACAGTTCGGGGCTGTAAGATATTCTGCCCACTTTGTGAACAAGCATGTCATAGTCAACATGTACTTGTTTACTCTAGAGGAGCGAATCACTGGTACAATGAAATCGACTTGCAAATCTGACCAAGGCAGTGTCATTCCCCTTTTTTGTAGGGGAGCTCTGTGTGTGAATGAACTGGGTTGAAATGGACCACCCATAAGACACCCTAATTGGTAAATGTTGAGTTGCTGGCTGTGGGAAACCAGAAAGTGTCTCACTTGCTAGTCCTTGGAATTTGCCATCCAGGTACCCAGGGCAGGGACATCGCTGTTGGAACCAGTTCCTGGGGGTACACCAGTGCGGGAGGTTCACTTGGGTGAGGAATCCTAGGGGAGTAGGATAGGGACACCCGATGGTGAGACGCGGTATCCTCTTCCCTTTGTGACCACTTCCCAATTCCCCCACCTTTTTCCCTCAAACACTGAGATGAGGAGGAGAAGGATTGGGAGGATGAAGATTACTAATGAGAAACATGCTCAGAGACAGAAGACAGACTCTTTCCTTTTGCCAGCAGACTGTCCGAGTAATGAGGCCAGGCAAAGTCAGGCCTTCCTTTACAACTATGGACACCGGAACCTAATTGCCTCTCCCAGGAAGTATAAAAGGTGGAAAACAAAGGCACTTGTTGAGCCAGTTGGGGATGCTGGAAGGTGCCGGGAAGCAGGAGAAAGACCTAGTTTGCTGCAGAGAACCTGGGAGACCTGGAGGAGAAGCTGGCCAAACACCGACCCTTTGAGTTGAGAGGAGACTGCAGTGTGGCGAGGGAACTGTACGTCCGGAATGCAAGACCAGGGGCAGCTGGGGTTGCCTGGTGGTACACACAGAAAAAGCCCTTTCCTGGGCCAGGCAGGCAAACCCAGGTCTCTTGGGGCAGGAGATGAGACCCTGACCTCATTTGATCATTCCCTTTTTGGCTCTTACAGCTCCCAAAATCATGGAATGCAGTTTTTTGGGTAGCTATGAAGTGGGAGCAAAATTATCACAGTACATTCAGGGAGTCCAAAAACATATTTTGAGATCCATGAATTTTGAGAGGAGACTCGAGCCTGGCAGAGGGAATTCTTCTATGTGAACTATAAATCTTGAGGAGAGGGGTCAGAACCTGGCAGAGGAAGACCCTAAAAGAGCGAGGCAAACCACACGAG
Organism: Ambystoma mexicanum; assembly: GCF_040938575.1. Taxonomy (NCBI): domain Eukaryota; kingdom Metazoa; phylum Chordata; class Amphibia; order Caudata; family Ambystomatidae; genus Ambystoma; species Ambystoma mexicanum. Next base: position 739,031,755 of record NC_090933.1, on the reverse strand, counting down.
GAAACAGCAGTTCCAAAATGGCAGTTTAATATGAGGAGAAAGACAACGAGACCAGAGAGGGTTGGAAGGAGGGAAGTGTCCTTGACCTTTAAGACAGTTACTTTCATTAACCTTGGGAAGTAGGAAATCCAAGACCAGGACCTAAGGCTGATCAAACCTGCAAATTGTGTAGGAGGTGCCCAGCGCTCTCCCACCTTGATAGCCAAGGCAGGAAGGAGCGATTGCCGCTGTGGCACTGTCGGCTCCTACAACAAACCAGCATCAGTAGAGACAGTGCAGCTGGTGAGTCTGAGAGACTGATACCAAAACAGCCTGTGTTTGGAAGAAAGGTTGAACGCTTTAGCTATCTAAAGAGAAGAGTGTTTGAGACGTGTGTGATGAGTGACGCTAATATAATTGGAAACCAAAGGAGTGACTGAACTTTGGGAGGCCAAGGAAGTCTCTGTTAGTATCCAATTGATGCTCAGTGTTAGAAAAGGGAACCTTGAGATGAAAGCAGTCCTTCACCAAGTCAAGCTAAACCCTGTGCACATTCAAAAATCTCTGATGGTTTAATGTACAATGCAATTGGTCAAGCCCAGCTGGGGTAGACTAACTGGGTTAAAGAAAGGGATATGAGGCTGGCTGAGGGGGATTGAGGGTGAACTGCCAGTCACCCGAGAGAGAATATTGTCCGAACATTGTAATAAGTGGATCTGAGTCAGAAGAGGGGGATCCAACGTTGAACACCCAAATTGAATACTGGCAAAAAGAAAATACCTTTTGCATCTTGTTTTTGTACATCAGGCACTCTGACTCAAGACACTTTTAAGAAGTAAAGAGACTTGGACACAGACGGTCCTGATGCTGGTTATAGAACTGTATCCTTGTGCCGCAGAAGCCAGAGTTTGTGCGTTCACTGAGTCAACCCTTTATTTTGACAACACTCCACTAGGACTGCATTATAATTATTTGATGGTCGTAGCTTGCTCCAATCTCTATATTTAGGTTTAGATAGGTGTTCAAGCCGGTCAAGTGGCACAGCGAGTAGAGCGCTCGCTTTGACATCAGTGCAGAGCCTGCGAACGCAGGTTCGAATCCCGGCAGTGCCAAACTCAGCGTTTCATCCTTCCGAGGTCGATAAATGAGCACCACACACCGTGGGTAATAATAAGCAGCGCTCAGATACCTGAGGGTTCGTAGCGCTATATAAATGCCAAATTATTATTATTATTATTATTATTATTATCACACCCTTGCAAAAGTTCAATGAACACCCTTGAACTGTGATCACTTATGTCTATCTTACTGTTGATACCATGCCTTCCTGACATGGCCCATGTGTGGCCAGTAGGCATCCTAGCGCAAGATTTCTAATGTAATTTGAAACCCCCTATGACCAGCAGTGGCCGTGTCATGGGTGTGGTTCAACATCAGGCTTTGGAATGAGGTAGGTACCACCCACTAGTCACAGCCAGATAGAGCTCTCCTTACCAACACACGTCTTGGATCCGGAACATCTTGGAAACTTCATCAACACCCAGAGATTCCCAGTATAATCTGACTTTGTTAGAGGAAAACACACAGGGTCTTCAATGGGTCAATATAATTTTCCAATGATTGGGTCCTCTTTCTGTGCTGTGATAAAATCTGTATCTAGGGTAGGTGAGAACCCAGAAGGTGTCTCACCCGCTAGTCCCCGGGGATTTGTCATCCAGATGGTCAGGACACGGCCATCGCTTTTGGATCCAGTTTCTAGCAGTGGACCATTGCGGGTCTTCGCAGAGTTGCGGTATCCCCTTTACTATAACACCTTTTCCCCATCATACTAAGTAGCTGTTAGCCATGTTAATGGCGGTGTACTCCTTTGACCCTTGGATCTGTGCCAGCCCCTCATCAACCTAAGGTGGTGACCATCTTGACATGTGGACCTGTTTGTTCAACTCCCATAGGTCTGCATATAGTCTCCATTGGCCATTTGGTTTCAGTATCTCCAGTACCAGGTTGTTGAAGGTACTGTGGAATGGACAAATTAAGCCACAAGATTCTAAGTTCTTAATAATCTCCTTGAGTGACACCATGGATGCGAGAGGTAACCAGTATTGTTTAACAAATATGGGAGCCATCTCGTGCCCTCGGGTATGGTGGTTGAATAAATAGAGGTGCGCCCACAGTCATATGATCCATTGAAAGGATATTTTGGAATTCCAGGAAGACTTGCTTCAGCTTTTGTGTTTGCTCCCCGGTCCCACAGGCATCAGCAAGATTGATCATTTCCTCTACCACCTGCTTGAAACCTGGTATGACCTTGGGCATGGCAATTTCAGCGGTATCCTCCAGTTGGGTGTAGAGATCTCTTTTGATGGTGTTCTGGAGGAATACCGTCGCTGATGTCAAAACAGTCATTTGTGATTGATCCCATGATTTCATTACCTAAATCCATAGAATAATGTTGGGCATCAGACACCATTCCAATAAAGGTGTGTGCTCCCAACGTGATACCTTGAGTGTCATTGATATCCACCATTCGAATGGCGTCATGTTCTAGGTCTACTAGAGGTATTGGATTTAAATACATGCCTTGTTGTTTGAGATGGGAATTTAAATGTATATGGGCGTCCTGGTGTTTGAGGTTCTGTCCTCACTTAATTTTGAGGGGAATAGTAGATTGTTGCACCTGTCCTTGCATGGTGACCTCTTCTCGCACTTAAACTTCATAAGGCAGCAATTGAGAATGTCACTACCTTAATAAAAGCCGGAAGGGACATCGCTCACAACGCAACAATTATGCTCTATGCTTTTCTTGCCATTTAACATTTTGTTGGCAGGAGATGTTTGGAGTTGGAGTTTCCAGACCTTCTTCCCATTTGTCAATCAATTTAAATGTCAGAATGGTCTGATCTTTTGGGAATTTCCTGAATAATCCCTCACTGATGAAGCCCGTTCCATTATTCAGGCATACTCTGGCGAGCGCTGGCTCCTCCCCCTCATTTAACTGAATGGGTAAAACAAATGTTTGCCATTTTTCTGAATGTCCATCAGACTTGGAGCTGGTTTTTCCTTGTCTAGTTTCACAGGACTCAAGGTTTCTTCTGATTTTGGGCTGGTGTAAAATTTTGGGCATTCCCTTCCAGTGTGGCTTGCCACTTAAAACTGGGAGGAAGACTGATTTTCAAGATGGAGAAAAGTTCCCATCACCGGTTGCTCTCCCACAGAGATGACAGTGATGTCTGGGACTTGGTTATTCTTGAAATGGATTTCTACTTTCTCAGAAAGTCAATCAATTGAATTACAGGTACCATTCATGCTTACATAATTGGCTCTCATTTTTAAATTTATAGGCCGATTAGTCTGGGTCCAGATGGTGCTTGACACGTTTTTGACCAATTTTCGGAGAGTGTTTAAATCAACAGATCTTATAGCCATCGGTAGGGCACTCCAGGCTAAAGAGGCCTGGATTTCAAAACATGTGCCACCAAACCTGACGAGTTAGTATCTTGGTTGGAACATTTTCTCTCTTCAGTTCCTCCACAAAGTGGGTTCTTCGTTGCCCTCTCCTACTAACCCTTTGTTCTTTGGGTTCTAGCTTTTTGGGGGTAGAAGAGTCACTTTCAGGCTGAGAGGTTTCTAGTGGTTCAGTCTGGGTAAGAAAGGAAGCGTCCTCTAGGGCTTGGCATCTCCCTTCCACCTAGTCCCCTTCTGCAAGAACCTGTGATTTGTCACACTTTTACTCCCGTCATTTCCCCACTTGAGGATTCAGCCCTGGGTGTTGGGCAATTCTGGTAAGCAGGGATAGGTTCAGGGTTGGACTGAACCCTCAGCATGTGCCCCCAAGTCGTCGGTCAGTTGCTGGACCAGTCGCTCCAGCTGCAAGACCTTTTGTGGGTTGTAGATAAGTCTGGAGTCATATTTCTGCTGCTTCCGAAAAGGGTAACTGTCCCTTCTCCTGGAGTATCTTGGGTACTGGAAATATCCCCCATAATTATTCACCCTGAATCTCCCTTCTCCTGGGTTCAGGGATCTATTGTCCTGGAATCGGGGTGAGAAAGGAGGATTGTTTTGGAAGTACTGGTTTGGGGATATCTGGGGAAGAAATTCAGGTTGGGAGGTGGAGTGATACTTTTCTCCTGAGGGAAGTTTCCTGGGGCAGTAGTTACCTGATTGCCCCTCCCCCCCCAGGCCGGGGGAGTGTAAACACATCCCAGAATTGGTTTGGTACACTTGTATCTGGGCTTACATAGGTGGCAGGGTCAGAGGGATCATTGTTCCGGGCCCCTGCCTGACTATCATTCGATTGGGCCGCGTTGGGGGTCCCTTCTGCCTTGCATTTTGCTTGTAGGTAGGAGAGTTACTTTTAGGACCCCCCATCTCGAGGTACAAGAGAGGGGTAGTGCTCACCTCTGCCACCTTTGCAGCGCAGCAGCAGGTGGGCGAGATGGCTTGGGGGTTTGGGGGTGTTTACATTCTCAGTGGACTTCTGGAACTCATAGATCCTGGTGGCTCGTTCAATTACCCAATCCAGGGTCCTGTGTTCATGGAAATTGCGTACCAGCTGAGTCATTATGTATTTGTGGAGTGCATGGAAATAAGTGATCATGAACTCCCTACTATGTGTGTTCACTCACTGGATAGTCGGAGAAAATGTGTGCTTTAGCTCCTGCACAAACTCCCTAGGCAATTGATCCTCCCCGCATTGCAAATTATGTGCAGCCTTATGGGCGTCCTGTGGGTTTATGTTGGAGGAGAAATGTTTTTAAATGGCTGCCTAATACGTGGACCATTTATACTGATCCTGGTCCTCCAGTCCTGAAAATAAACTGGAGTACTCCGATGAGAATGTCCACATCGCAAATGCGATGCAGTTCACATAATTTCTGATCTGAAATGATGCCTGAAATGATGCCATCATCTGCTCATAAAGTTCCAGGTACTCCCACACTGAGTACCTGACATTCTTGTGGTATGTGGTCTGGAAGCTTTTTATGGCCTTGATCTGTTCTGTTGGGTCTTTCACAAAACCCTTGTACTCTTTCCCTGTCTTTTTCTTCCCCTACACCTGACTCCGTTCAACTTCTGACTCAGAGTTGCTACTGCTACTCCATTCTCTGTCTTCTAGGTGATCCCTACCTCTATGTGACTGGGAATGTTTCCCAGAACCACGAGGTCTGGAATCCTCTTGCCTGTGCCGCTGTGAATTCTCAGGGTAATTTCCCCTGTAGTCCATTTTTGCCACAGGATAGAATACAGGTTCACCATCCCTCCTTCTAGATATTCTGGGGAATTTCCCCCCTTCCCTTCAATGTATGGAGGTTTTTAGAAAGCCATTCCTACTCTGTGGGTCTGGCTTTTCTCCTTCAGCGAAACAGGTGAGGTGGTCGCTTTGTAGTATCATCTTCAACCAATCAAACTCCCTGACTTTCTCTTCATAGGAGTTTTCTTGGTCTGAAGTAATTAAAATATTCCTTTTTGTCTCCCAGGACATGCTGGTCCTGACACTTCCCTTCTGTATGGTAGAGGTGAATACTCATCAGGATCAGGCAAGAACCAGCCTTCTGGATCAGTTGGGCTAAACAGTTCTACTGCCTCATGTTCCCCTGTTATTTTGCAGTGGCATGCATGAGGTCAGTTCCATTTGTACCGGGGAGATTGCAAATGCCTGGCAAGAGGCCCCTGATGAGAGGGGCACCTCACCCTGATCAGTGGGCCTTGTCCCATATCCTGATTGGTCAGGGTGCCTCAGAGACTGTTTGTATTTCCTAATATCCTCATTTAATTTTTCATTCTTACCTTTCTCTTTTCAGAATTCCTTCTGGTACTCAGAGAGCTGACTTTTAGTTCTGACACTGATGCTTGGCTAACTTCAAGTGCGCTGCTTTTCCCCGACAATCTATTCCTCACTGACTGAACCTCGTCCTGCAGGGCTTAATTTGTTTCCTCTGAGCTTGTTGTAAATATCGTGCCCGGTGCTTCTCTGTGAGACTGACTACTTCTTTCGCTTGAGCATCTCTATCATTGTCTGCCGGAAATAGGTCAGCTCCTGCGCACCTCAAACACTCCGTAGGCTCTGTATTTTCTTCCCTCACTTTGGTGAGTTCCTAGAACTCAACTCACCTTTTTCTCTAACCATCTTCTTTTCTTTATCCATCTTCAATTGGTTTATATTTTGTGAACAGGGCACTATTGTCCTGCTGTACGCTTTCTTTTTCTTTTACCAGTTACATTTTCTGTTGTTTTAAAGCCTTTAAATCTTGGTCCAACTGGTCAAATTCATTCTGGGAGTCAACCACTTCTATAATTAACTGTCTTTTTCATATTTCAGTTCCTTTATGATTTGCTTGTAGGCCACAATTTCCTCCAGCAATGCACTACTATGAAAATGCCTGTCCTTCAATTTACCTTGAATGTGGGTTACAGTTTCTGCAGGTGTCTTGGAGTGTAGAAAACTCTGCTTTTAGCTCTGCCCTGGATTGGAAATGGGGTTTAACTCATTTTTCAGTTGTTCTATGAGGCTTTCATGTTTCATCTCCAAAATGTGGCTCTATTGTCATTTCTCCTTCATCTGTTCACATGAGTGCTGAGCCTTTTTTACGGGCTTAGTTTTACTCAAGACACTGGTCTCTTATTTGCAACTGCTATTCAGCTAATTGTAAATAGAAATATAAATGAGCCATTAGTTTGAGCCATTTAAACCTGTTCCTCACATGTAATTTGGGTCATGTAAGATGCCTCTAACGCTTTGTCCAACCTCTCACCTTCAAACCAAGCACCAATTCCTTTGGATATAATCTCTTGCATCATTTTAGCTTGGAAGCACACCTCACCTGCATCTGTCCACTCTGCACAAATGAATAGCTTGGGGAGAAGATGTTTCCTGGCATCACACACATCTATGGTACTCAGTAAAAAAATTGCTTTTTGCAATTTATGTAGAACTTAATTTGCACAGGACAAAAATCACCCTGTTCCCGCTTAATTTCCTCTCACAATGCCAAATCAAAATCAATTCTTACTCAATCTTAATTTTTCACCTATATACCTCCCTGGAACTCAGGGGTCAAGTACTTGCAGCACTTAACAAAGCAAAGATGACTTTACCTACACTTTAATGCAATTACATCAACATGAATAGTGTGTCACAATGCACTTGTCATGAATCAAAAATAGTCAGCCAAATCCCAGACGAGCCCCCAATTTGTAACAGTTTATTGAGAGGCCATCCTCAACATTGGGAGTTTCTTCCCTCCCCAATCAAGGTGTCACACAACAAACTGTTCAGCCGTATTTCAGATTCATATCATGTCCCTTGAATCGCTCCCTCTGTGCCATGAATGCACGAAGAACCAGGCCGGTTTACAGAAAATATATTTATATTTATTTGAATTACACACGCCACCTTCTCTGTGGTTCACAATTAAACTCCTTTTTACATAAATAAACCACAAAAGTTGGTTGGGAGAACTCAAATTACAATACTTTACTTTATGCAGATTTCAATTCAAGGAACAATCAACACTTGTCAAATAACAAAATCAATTCACATATGCAGTGCTGTCCAATTTTGATTTTTCTTCACGCTTAAGTATGCTAACAATAGGATTCATGAACTGTCAGCTCCAGGAGTGACAGATTGAAGGCTGTGCTCCTGTGCCTAAGACTAACTCCCATTCCAGGAAGATGTCTACACCGGACATCTCTGAGGCAATCCAGCCAGCTAAGAGGCAAAAAGGAAATGAAAAAGGCGACACTGGCATTGGCAGCAAAGATAACAGACTGTTAGTTACTAATCCAAGTAACCCTTGACATTGCAGAAATTAAGACTTTTCAGTTCAGAAGACACGTTTATGGAGTTATCACTGAGGGTTAATACAGCAGAATCTCACCTGAACACAATGGAAGATAACACTCAGAAATTGAATGACGAGATGAGGAAATTGAAGGCACAAAATGAAAAACTCACTTTGAAGATACCGGAACAAGAAAACCTCTCCAGAAGGAACAATTTACGCATGGCTGGATTTCCAGAAAATGTAGAGAAAGGGAATTCGATAGACTTTCTACAAAAGAAAATGGCCAAAATACTGAATTTGGACCCTAAAATGCAATTGGGAATTGAGAGAGCTTGTCAGGCTTTAGGCCCCAAACCAGCACTGGGTCAAATGCCAAGGTACGTCATAGGGAAGTTCCTAAGATTCCCAATGAAGGAATTAATTCTGAAGAAAGCTCATGAGTTGAGAGACCTGGCATGGGTTGGTAACAAAATAATGATCTTTGTTAGCTTGAGCAAAGATATTTTAGAAAGAAGACGTGCCTTTGATAGAGTAAAAGAGAAAGTGAGGAACAGAAATCTAAAATATAACATGATATGCCTTGCTATATTCAGAGTTGTGCTAGAAGGCCAGCTACACTCATTCACAGACTACCAAAGTGTTGAGGCCTTTCTGACTGATCTTGATTTAAATCCAATGGAAGGCACCTCTGCTGCAACTGAATATACCAAGACATCAAAAAAGAGGAGGTAGAAAAAGTAAAACAGACCCAAAAAGAAATCTGTTTGATTACGATTTGATTGTGTGCAAAGGTTGTTTTTTTAAAAAAAGGATATTTAACTCATCAAAAAAAAAAGAAATCCTGTTACTCTTTCAATATAATATAATATGAACATTTTGCTTCATTAAATGGCCGCCGGGTGTCTACCGTTGAATGTTTCGGTTTAGAACCTGTGCTGCTAACATTCGAAATGGATATAATTGTGATCTTGTCATCCATGGATTTTGGGAGATAAAAGCACCCAAATTAAACATTGTGCAACGTCACCGCCTTATTACATGAGGAAGCATGTACATGCAGGAGAAGCGAACAGGAAAATGGGAAGTGTTAACAGGATCTCAGTGAAGGCGCACAAGGAAAGGAGATGCATCATTAGATTGCTGTGGGATACAAGCACATCACAGCAGTGCGAGAAGACAATAGTGTGTGAAAAATCGAAATAAACATACTAATAATTGAATCGACGGCTAATTGTAAATGCAGTACTGTTAGGCAGAATCCTGTGTAGTGCCCTTAGGGACCACTACACACAATTAAGACTAAAGGTGGCAATAGTACAAGCCTGTACTACTATATCAGAGTGGTAGCAGTTGCGGAGCAGCCATGCTTATCTCAAGAGTATATGAGCAGTAGCAGAGATTACACAAAGGGACCACAATTACTGTGACTCAAGCAAACACTGACTCAAGGTTTCAGGTATAAAAGTATAAGTACATTTATTTTTAAACCATTCGTTATAAACACAACACTTCTATGAAACTTCAATAAAAACCACACTTTAAATATACTACAACTAACCAATTCACTTTGTACAGTAAGTCTCAAGGTAAGTACCCTGTGTTGGAATGAACCGGTGTTAGGCACAAAAACACGTTATCGCGAATATGATTGCGATCACTTTTTGACAGTTCGGTGTACTAAACAAACGCGTATCCGTGACATGAAATGCTACCTGGGCAAAAACACACTTAGCACTTGAGATACCCAGAGGACATTGGAGGCAAAAATCACAGGCAATATTTTGGTTAGGCAGGCAGAATCAAGAAACACTCGGAGACAGGAGTTCAAAAGTCAAAGGGCCGGAGCCAGGGTCGAAAGACACCAGGGCCAGTTGCAGAAGATCACACAGTCAGACAGTTCAAGATTCGACATAGCCAACAGTACTTGCATATTGTCAATGTTCGGAAGCAAAAGTTATAAGAAGGAGGGAAGACAAGGGCAAGCATTGGAAATTAAGAAAAAGGGATTCACCCAGTTTCCTCAACAGAACACAGTACCTTGTTCCAGTGGTGCAGCTGGTGCCCTGGCAGTTGTTCCTGTTGGTTTCCCGCAGACCCACTGTTAGGCAGAAACCTGTGCAGTTCCCTTTGGGAACACTGCAAAAGATTTAGGACTACGGGTGTTAGCAGTAAACCCACTTGGTAGCAGTCTGTACCACCCAGATAGATTTACCGGGTAGCTGTGGCTGAGCAGTCAGACTTCCCTCAAGAAGAGTTAGGCAGTATGCAAAGTATACACAGTAGGCACTCAGACACAATAGCACAAGCAAACACTGACCAGAGCTTTGGTATCAAAGTATATAATTATTTATTTAAAAACACACTGTTTGAAACACTCCAGGGGCCTCATTACAACCCTGGTGTTGGACCATGGTGCTATTAGCACCATGGTCCATGCCGGATTCCGCCATGGTGGAGGGCGGATTTACCACCCCATTCCAAGGTTGGCGGGCGGTAAATCCCCATTCACCATGGCCCCTTCCCCATTCCCATTTTTGGCCCATAGGGCTCAATGGGAATGGGGAAGGCGCTAATTACGGCACCGTAAATTACGGTGCCGCAATTAGCACCAAGGTCCCTTAGCGGGTTGGACTTTAACGCCTGCAAAAAGCAGGCGTTAAAGTGTGAATCGGGCGTTAAGGGTTTAACGGCACCGCAGCCTTTTACGGCGCTGTTAACCCCTTAACGCCAGGGTTGTAATGAGGCCCCAGCACTCTTATTGTAAAACACTCTAAACACAGTTACTATTATGATATATACAACCCTTATTCCTTATCACACAAGTCTTAGTTAACACCACTTATTTCCAGACAGAGGTGAGTGCTTAACCATAGATGGCACTCCAATAAGTTCAGGAAGAAGGGAGGGAAAAAGACAGAATTTGTGAAGATACACCACTCTAAGATTTAGGAACACTTTTAGCAAGGCAGAAGAGCAAAAGTCACTGGTGAGCCAAAGTCCATAGGCTGGGCCCACTCTTAGAGAGAGCAGAGCACAAATGCGCCCAAGATCACACAGTTACACTAGGCTTTGAAAGTCTTGCAGAGAGTTCAAAAAGAGTTTAGAGAGGCTCAGAAAAGTTTAGCCAGGGTGTCCCAGGCTAACCCAGGTTCGAAAGCTGAGGGCTAAATCTACCCCGTACAGTCGGTGGCAAGGGAAGCCAGGCGGAACACGGTACCTTAAGTGGGAAGGATCCTCCAGATGTGGCAGTTGTTCCTGGCAGCGGGTGCAGGTCTCGGCGTCGTCCAGAGGAAGAGAAGATCTCGACTTGGAGGAAAGATGAAGGTCGTTGCACTGCCAGGGAAGAAACCAGCCGCGGAGTTTTCCGGTTAAAGGTATTACCCTTTATTTTGCGGTCGTGGTAAAACGTGGTATTCCGGCTGCCGGGGTGCTTGGCACAGGCAAGGCGGCTACGAGATGCGTCGGGAAGGTGAAAAGACGGTGAAACTGGTTATCCCCACCAGTCAAAGGAAGAAGACTCTCCGGCGGGAGATCTCCTCTGTCGTTGAGAAAAGTGGTGAGACAGTTCAGCAGGGCTCCACCGGTGGTGTCGTCGTAGCAGGTTGGCTCAGCTTCTCCCTCGTTGGATTCTTAGGTCCTGTGGCGACTTCTGAAGTTCCAGTCCCCAAAGCCCTGCTTTTATGCAGAAAACCCCCATTCACTCAGCCTAGCTGTCATTCAAACATGCTAAGTGGTGAGCCGGCCGGCTTACCACTTGGGCCAATCAGGACGGAGTGCGACTTGAGTTGCCTAGGCAACTCAGTCCAGGGTGCCTAAATCCCCCGCCACCCCTCCTAAGTACCCCAGACAGAGTGGCACCACTTTGGAGGGCTTCTGTGGAGAAGCCCGCCAAAAAGTGGAACAAAGGGCTCGACTTGGGTTGGAGTCACAGAAGAGAACACAAACGCCATTTTAGAACCAAGTTTTGGCAAAAAAATACCAACCGGAGAGTTAATAATAATTAAATAAACCGGCGGTATGTTCGAGGCTATCGTAATTAAATAAATAAAGATAGTAGCATCGAACAATAGGAAAATCCCATAGAGAAATATTCGCGGTTGAATATAAAAAGTAGTATCCATTGCCACCAGCCAAAACTCGATCAGGGAGGACGGAGAATTGCCCCCTCAACTAACAGACCCCGGGGCAATCGAATTGCCCCAGCCAGTACGTCCACAATATGATGGTTTGTACTGGTTCTGTTCAGAATTCAAGACTAGTAAAGTCAATGGTGACTTTACATGCCCTGGGAGACAGTAGTCAGTCCCAGGGTATGGAGTCTGTACTGGGGGGTCACTATGACACCCCTGTGTTACTGAACTGAGGGTGCTGTGTAACACACATCACAAAAACACATGAAGCCCTATGGAGTAAAAGACCCCATAGCCCATTAAACACATCTAGAGTCAAAGGAACACACTCAAATCATGTCCAAGAGTGAGGGTAAAAGAGTCTCACTCTTGGCAGGAGAAAAGAATAAACCCCAAAAATCCAGCAAAGCTGCTGGGGGACTCACTAGGACATTCAGCCTGAACAGAGAATTCTCCCTAACACCCACGATTCCTGGAGCTTTGTTGTGAAGGAGGACGTCTGAAGGGGGTCTGCACCTCACAGCGATGAAGCCGGCAGCAGCAACAAGGAATAAAAGGTTCGCTCCTTAAAAACATGAGAGGCTCTTCAGGTGGCTATCCGGACCACTACAGCAGTGTGCAGCGATTTCGACGAAGGAAGAGGATTCTCTGGCTGTAGAAGATGAGCTGGTTATCCCCACCAAGCTCAAGGTAAGAAGACTCCGGACTGGATCTTCTCTAAGTCGTTGAAGGGAAGATAGCTCGGGACTGCAGCAGGGCTTCACCGGGACGGGGTAGTTGCAGCAGCAGTCATTCTCTCTGCTTCTCTTCAGTTCCTTGTAGTTCCAGGGGCGACTCTCTGACTTCTAGCCCAAGAGACCTGCCTTTTAGGCGAAAAACCCCCATTCACACAGCCTGGCTGTCAATCACCCAGCAGGGGGGTTGTCCAGCCCGGACAACTACCCTGGCCAATCATGAAAAAGTGCGACTTGGGTTTCCTAGGATACCCTGTGCAGGGGGTGACTACACCCCTCCCTCACATTCCGCCCACCTAGACACCCAGGCGCCTGGTGGAGGGCTTCTGAACAGAAAGCCCACCAAAAGATGGTGAACAAAGAAGGCGAACCTAGTTTGCCGCGCAAAGTAAAACACAAGAAGGACTTTAAGAAAAAGAAATGGCGAATAAACCCAACCGGAACCAAAAGAAAGACGATTTGGTCAAGCGGGTTTATGTTCGAGGCTAATATAATAGCCAAGAACAGTACCACGTTTATCTAATATAATCACGGTAGAAAAGTTAGGGTAGATACCACTGCCACCAGCCAAGTCTAAATGTTAAAAGAGCTAAACAATGCTCTAGGAGGTACAGATAAAAAGGGGTATGAATTAACCCTTTCCTCTACTCCATGCAAGATGGGGTGTACTGGATCTGTGGTAGATTGACTGAGTAAAGTTAATGGTAACTTTAGCCTTTTCTGGGGGACAGTAGTCCCCTCAGAAATGGAGTCGAGGGAAGTCTTAAAGATAACCCTGTGCCACGGCACTGAAGGTGCTGTGTGACACACAAAAAGAAGGGGGCTACTGAAGTGGTGTACTTCAGAGTCCACAATCACAAAAACAAATAGAAACACATAGCAAAACACAGGTAAGAGTGGGGGAAAAGCTCTCACTCAAAAATAAACTCCAGAAGTCCAGCAAAGCTGCTGGGGGATTTACTAGGTGAGGGAAATTAGCCATAGATGAGAATTCTCCCTAACAAGTACCAGCATAGAAGAGTAAAATGCACACACCGCTGATGTGATGCAGTTACCAAGAACAATTGATAAAGACTCCTTGAGGTATATGGAGGTACTGTTGACACTGAATCTACATATATTGCCTTTGATGCAAGTCCCTTATGACTCGGCTGCTTGTGGAGGAATAGCAACAAAATGATACAACGTTATAGGTGGGGGACACAAATGGAACATCTATGTGGAGCAAATGAACTTACTGAATGGAAGGATCTGATGCGTTAATGAAACTGTATACCTAGGAAAGATGTACATGCTTAATATAGACTGGGTATCTTTTTGATACTGTTTTTGAATTGCAAAATATATTTCCATAATTTCATTTTATAACTGCGTTCAGTTCAATTGAAATTTCCTGGTTTAGTTTATTATTTGATAATGCGCTCCAAAACCCAGGGGTAGCCGGGCGCAGCAGTTACAAGAATACTTAGGCTTAAGGTTGCGTACATACAAAAGGATACATACAGAATATGCATTATATGAGTTATTAACATATATACAAAACCAATATACAAATATACAAGAAATACAGGAATGTGAATCCCTCTCATAGGTCTGGTATCGGGGGAGTCAAAGGTGGTTATGCGCAATGATAGGGCCAGGTTCAGTGGGTTAGTTGTCGTTACTCCAGAGCCAACTTTTCACCTTACTCCTGAAACTAGAGTAGGGTAGATTAGCTCTCAATGCCATGGGGAGTGAATTCCAAGCGCAGGCCGCTCTAACAGGGAAGCTAGCTCCACCTGCTTTAGTTAGTCTAAATCTGGGGGTTTCAAGTAGGGAGTGGATAGAGGCTCTGGTATGGTGAGTAGAGGATTTTCTAGTCAGTCTAGCCGAGATGTAGGGGGGCGCAGTGTTGTTCAGTCCTTTATGTATGAGAGATAGTGTTTTAAGGAGAACTCTGTCATTGATTTTTAGCCAGTGGTTGTCTTTCCTAATATTAGATATATGTGCTCTGCGGGGTATGTCAAGGGCTGCTCTAAGAGCATTATTCTGCAATATTTGCAATTTGTTAGTGACAGTTTTATTGGCGCCCGCATAAAGGGCATTACAGTAATCCAGTTTGGACATTACTAGGGCATTGGCTAGTGTGATACAATTGGTTGTGGACAGGTAAGGTCTGCAGGCCCTGATTAATTTGCAAGTGTAGGCTGTGGAGGAAGCCAAAGCGTTAACTTGTTTTTTGAAAAAGATAAAGTGGAATCAAGGTAGAAGCCTAGTGTTTTTACCTCCGTTGCCACTTTGATTATATTACGATCTATATTGAAGGCACTGTAGTTAGGGCTGAGTTTTTTAAGGTTGGAGTTGGTACCCAGTATCAGTATCTCTGTTTTATCGTCATTCAGGCAGAGGCCATGTGAGGCCATCCATGCCTGAATGATGAGGTAAATCTTATTTACTAGAGCTGTGTCTTCAACAAAGTTGCCAGATAGTGGTATGAGGATCTGCGTATTGTCCGCGTAGTTGGTGTAAGTTACCCCCAATCTGTCAAGTTTGTCAAAGAGTGGCTTAGTAAATATATTGTACATTGTGGGGGAGACACATGAACCTTGTGGGACGCCACAGGTGATATGTATTGGGTCCGCTGAGGCTAATGGGAGAACACTCTTATCGTACGGTGAGCTAGGAAGGATTGTACCCATGCTATAGCTTCACTTGAGAAATGGGTGGCAGATGCTAGATGGTTGCATAACACTGCGTGGTCCACTAGGTCGAAGGCCGCCGATAAATCAAGGAGGAGGAGCACAGCTGTTTTACCTTTATCCTTCAACTCGTCGATTTGTGTCTTAAGGTCGATTAGGGCCGTTTCAGTACCATGTAGTGGTCTGAAGCCAGATTGGCGTGATCCTAGTAGTTGGTATGTCTCCAGGTAGTTTTGGATCTGGAGGTAAGCTACTCTGTCAATGATTTTAAGGAGAAATGGGACCGTAGTAATGGGCCTATAATTAGTTGGGATGGCTGGGGCAAGGGTCTGTTTTTTCAGGAGAGGCAGCACCCAGGATTCTTTAAGGCTAGTGGGTACAGTGCTAGATTTGAAGGAGGAATTTATTAATTTAGAGATGAAAGGCGCTAGGTCTCTAGCTGCATCCTTAATGACTTGTGCTGGGCAGCTGTCACCTTGGCAGTTGGATGGTTTCAAGGATATCACCTTTTTGGTTTCCAATATAGATATGTTAGAGAATCTGAATGGTTTGCAGTTGTTTTGAGTGACTATTCTAGGTATATCTGCCATGTGGGAGGTATGGGTTCCAGTGTCATTTAGGGATGCTTTCTCCTTAGCAATTTTCGTTTGAAGAGTTGTGATTTTATTCGCTAGAGCATTTTGGATGCTAGTGCACCATTGTTTGTCCTTGGGGGCATTATCTATGGGTGTGATTGGGTTTTCCATTTCTCGGAGGATGGAGAAGAGTTCTTTGGAGTTAGAGTTAGCTTTGCTAATGTATTCTTTTTGGTTTGGATTATTTCCTTCTTATATTTTTTGGCCAAATTGTCAAGTGAGGTTTTATTCTCAACTGAGGGTGTATGCCTCCAAATAGCTTGGAGTTTGCGTTTTTGGATCCGTAATTCCTTGAGGTAGGGGGTGAACCAGGTGTTAAGATGAGATTCTCGTTTGCTTTTGCGCAATTTAATAGGAGCAATAGTATCCAGGGCTTTTGACATAGTGTTGTTGAATGTCTCAACTAGCATGTTAGGGTCAGAATTGATGGCGCTAGCGGAGAGGGCAGGTATGAGGAGAGGAAGTAGTTTATCAGCTGTGATTTCTTTTTTGCTTCTAGTAGGCACAGGCGGAGCTGAAGTAAGCTTGTCTAGTTTGGGAGGCTCTATGGTAGATGTGAAACAAATAAGGTGGTGGTCAGTCCACATTTGTGGTAAAATGTTGGATATAGTAATGGCGCAGTTTCGGTTAGCTATCCAATCTAATGTCCGTCCTTTTGTGTGTGTAGGGGCTAAAACTTGTTGGGTAACATCAAGCACCAAGCTAGGCCAGTAACAGGTTATTAAATAAAATATGACACGCTAATAGTAATGAATGTACAATACAAGAGTAGTTAATGTGTAAGCCATGCCACTTTACTTCCAAACTAAATCATTTTGCATATTATGGTCATTAGCCACATTTTCACCCTCATTATCAGTTTAGGTGATGCTTAATCTGTAGGGTTGGGTAAATTACAGGCACGGTATGCAATTCTGCGCCAACATAATCAGACTTGGAGAAATTGTTGGCAGAAGGGCAGTGACAACACACGTGTAGGGTGATCAGCAAATTAATATGGGCATATCATTTTAGGATCATTTTATTAAAGTGTTAGGTGGTGTATGCATGGAATAAGAGGGTAATGGGAGAACATTTATTGTCATAGTATTAAGCACAAATGAGCATAGGCCCAACTGATGTGCACAGTTCAGGGTAATGGGAATGATGTATATAATATAATCCATAATTCGTCAGATGGAAATCAGACAACAGTGTTGCATAATTATTTGCATGTTTTATTTTATGATGGTCTTGTGGTTTTATATCTACATCACTCCAATAGATTTTTGTGAAAAGCTGTGACTCTAATTCTAGATCACCCCGGTATGGCCTATCGAGCAAGAGGAAATCTATTTGTTCTGATAGAGAAATGAAACTGCTCAAATTTGTTCATGGAATGTGATGAATTTAAACTGTGCACGTAAAAGAAGGAAAGTACTACCAAGGATTTGGAGAAGTAGAGCTGATGTGGTACTACTACAGGAAACCCACCTACTAGAAAACTCTGAAAGGTTTTTGTCAAATTCTAGATACACCATGCACTTTTGAACTGTTTTGACTCGAAATTGAGGGGAGTAAGTATACTATTCAGGAGAGGTCTGATCATTCAGGAGGAGAAAGCTGTGAGAGATGATGAGGGTAGAATATTGCTGGCGAATGTAATATATGATGGAAGAAGAACGGCTATTGGCTCTGTCTATGGCCCATGTTCACCAAATATCCCCTTTTCAATAATGTGTGCACACTACTATGTGAAATGAAGGGAGACAACATTGTGTTAGGTGGAGATTTCAACTGCGTGCTGGATTACAATTTAGATAGATCTACACAATGTAGATTCACAGGCAAAGGGATTAGCCGATAGCTTAATCATTTTCTCCAAGCATACAACCTGGTGGACATATGGAGGTTGATGCAATCGACAGAGAGCGAATTTATATTTTTCTCACCTGTTCATAGTTCATACTCAAGTTTAGATTATTTTTTGGTCTTTGATAGGCTGGTTAATCAGGTTATGTACTTAGACATAAGATAATGGGTGGTATTAGCTTATTTGTTCGAAAAACATTTGATCTTTTACTTTTGACCGAATTCTTTTGATCGTTTTCATGGTTGAAAATGTGGGCACATTTAATTAAATATATATATATATGGGGTGGGGTAAGTTAATAGTGGGGAGTTGCATTGGTCTCCCCTTGCATTTCTGACCAAAAAACAAGCAAAATAAATTTGGTCAAATGTGAAAAGGTCAAATATTTTTGACCAAGTAGACATAAACCGAAAGGACAATTTTATATTATGCAATGGTACAATTACAATTACTTGCAAAGGATGTAGAGTCCACACAAATGGAGATTAAACACAGAAATGCATAATGATTCAACAATAACCACTGGCATAGAAACATTTATAGCATGTATTTCAGTGAAAATCTATGAACTGATCATATAGCAAATGTCTGGGATTGTTTAAAAATAGTAGTAAGAGGGGAATTAATCAGTAGGTCTTCCTATGCAAAGACAAAAAAGGGCAGAAAAAATTTAGATTTGATGGAAGGTAAGCTCAAACGGCTGCAATGAAGATATGTCATATCAAATTCAGAGAGAGATGTGTTAAAGGTAAGAAAAATAAAGGAAGAATTAGAATGTAAGAGAGAAATACTGACAGAGAACAGAATCTTCTTTGCAAAACAAATGTTCCAAGTGAGGCAGATTTAGAGAGTTTTTTCAATAAAGTTGATCTCCAGTACTGTGTGTAGAGGTTAAGGACAGAATTGATGCTAAAATTGGAAATAGAGAGGTGTTAGATGCCATCAAACAACTAAATGCCGGTAAATCTCCTGAACGTGATGGTCTAACATCTGAATTCTATAAATTGTTTGCAACTCAGTTATCACAACCACTATGTGACTTATTTAAAAACTTCTTGTTGATGGGTAAACTTTGTGACACGATGAGAGAATCCTTAATCATCCTGATCCCAAAACTGGGTAAAGATCACACACAATTGTGAGAAACCTGAAGGTGTCTCACCCACTAGTCCCAGGAGATCTGTCATCCAGGTGGCCAGGACACTGCCATCGCTATTGGATCCAGTTCCTGGAGATGGACCAGTGGGGGAGGATCACCTGGATGAGGGGTCTTCGGGGAGTGGAAGTGGAACACTGAAGGTTGAGAGGTGGTACCCCCTTTTTTGTAACACCCTTTCCCATCCTGTAGGATATTTAGAAGCTCTCCTCCCCCCCTTTATCGACACAAACACTTTCTTACACTGTGACAAACAACGGACTAACACCAGAGCCGTTTCCCTGACATGTCCCATTACAAGGGTTAGGCAGAGTCAGGCAATTGACAATAACCACACACACACACCTGATGGCCCTTTACCTTCCCCATAGGGATAAAAGGCAGAGTACAAGAGCACATTACGAGCAAGGCCAACCATGCAAAGAAGCAGCTATTCCAGGACAGTAGTTCAAACGGAGGAGAAAAGGTGCGAACGCTGAAAGAAAGTGCCCTTTCCCTTGCCCTTTTCAACAAAGACCTGCAAATCCTCCAAAAAGGGAAACAAAAGACTAGGATTTGCAGCTGACGTGTGAAGTAACAGATGTCAATGGTGCACGGGGGCCTCCCGCTTTGATAGCACAGGCGGGGAAGCATGTGGGCTACTGTGGTACCGTCCTTGCCTCCAGAAGCAAGACGAGCCAACGGGTTCATCACAGCCGGTGAGTCGGAGAAAACTAATAGCAAGCTGAACTGTGGTGAGCCCAAAGTTGCAATTGGCAACATTATATGAATGCACAGAACTTGTGAACAAAGAACTTGTGTGTGATTGAACTTTTGGGAAAGCCCAGAGAAGGGCCAGCTGCAGAGTGGTCAGGTGCCACAAGAGTGCTCATTCGAAGGACTTTGGCTGGCTTCTTTTTTGTGTTGAAACTGCAAGTACCAGAAGGCCCTAGGAAGGGGCTCTGTGAGGTGTCAGAGTGGTCCTACACGGGTCACGTGAAATCTCTTGTACAATCAAAAGTCTGACCCATTGCAAGGGAAATGCTAAGAAAAGTTAGTCCTGCATCATGGTAAAGCAAAGTTAACTGTGATAATGGCAAATGTGAACCCGGTTGAGGGATGCCTGCAAATCGGGGTGAAGCATGATACACCCAAGAACATTGTATTGATATTCAGAGTAATAGTGAACTCGATAGAGGGAGGCACGCGTAGCAAGAAGGATCAGAGCCCAGTGTATGGAGATCCAATGGATGAAGAGCAATAGCCCCATGTGCAAGAGTACAGATTGAAGTTTTGTTTGTTTGTTGTTTTGGTCCAGCAGACCTTCTAAGGCAAGAGACTTTGTATAAAAGAGACTTGGCCCCTGAAGGTTGTGGTATTGTTGAATGGAATTGTGAACCTCATGCTGGAGAAGCCCAGGAGTGTGCTGTGCTCAGGAGTCCCGCCTTGTCTTGTGCTTAAAACGTGGGGCGGGGAGACCCCAGCCATGCTATCCTGATTTATCATTTTGTGAACATTTCTTTCTTTTCTGGTGAACATTACCCCACACTATTTTTTAACTAAGCGGTAAGGATTGGCAATATTTGTTTTTTAGGATAGGCCCTATATTATTTGACAAGATGGCACTAGGGCTGCCTTATTATTATTCGATGGTCGTAGCTTGCGCCCATCTTAGATTTAGCTTTAGATTAGGCATTTTTCTCACAAATTATACAGTTTAATAAACACCCTTGAACTGTGATCACTTGTGTCTGTCTTTACTGTTGCCACCTTGAGTGCCTTACACAATGTAGCAATTATAGACCTATATCATTACCTAATGTAGATTTGAAAATGTTCACAAAAATTCTGACAAAATAGACTGAATAAATATATGGGTAATTTGATTGATGTCACAGGTCGGTTTACATCCGGGAGATTTGGTAATGATAACATCAGGGCAATTCTGTATGTGTTGGGGATACATGGTAATGAAATATCGGACTCAATATTGGCTTTCTTTCATGCAGAGAAAGCATTTGACAGAGTAAACTGAAACATTCTGCAATACACACTATAGAGAATGGGGTTTGGGCAGGTTTTTGTGAGGACAGTCAGTGGATTACATTTTGAAATGTCGGCAAAAGTACACACAAATGGTATGAATTCAAATTAATTTCCACCAACACAAGGTTCTAGACAGGGGTGTCCATTGTTGTCATTTTTATTCAATTAAGCGTTAGAGCCACTGACAGCTTATAGCAGGCAGTGAAGGAGAATTTGTGGGATTCAGGTAGATGACAAGGAGCTGAATGTGTTGTCATATGCTGACGATATGACAGTTCTTATATCCAACCCATCAGAATGTGGCTCACTGCTGAAAGCCATGTTCGAGGAAGTTGGGAAATTATCATAAGATTAATTGGAGGAAAACAGATCTTTCCACTTCCGCCTACATGTTATATGAGCACCCTGTCAACATGGAGTTGTAGCTGGTCGCCAGATGCAGTGAAGTGCTTAGGGGTAAATATTATTTGAGATTTAAAATAAATTGTTGAATTTAATGTAGATAAAATAGAAGAAAGTGGGATAGACTAATCCTAATTATATGGGAAAACATTAATGCTATAAAAATGTTTCTTTTAAAAGTTATATAATATAATACAATCACTTCCACTGACTTTCTCCAAAAAGGTGTTAAAGAAAATTAATACAATTTTCAAATTTTTTAATGGGGGACAGGTAAACATCCGGAGATCCCACGGTTTATACTACTACACAGTGTTAAAGAGGGAGGTTTCGGCTATCCAGACCTTATGAAATATCATAGGAGCTTCTTAATTAAGAAAGCAACACATTATTTTAACTACCAAGATGAGTCAAGCCCACTTTGGCTGAAGCTAGAGACGAATGAAGAGAAGGTCCTCACCCCCATGAACATGACAGGCTGAAGAGTCAAGAACACTCAAAGTTACTCATTTTTTGGACAATCCCCAAGTGCACCACTGACTGGCAAGTATACAGAAAGGTATTTCCTCAGACAGCCATTGCAACCATATCCAGTGCATATCATTCCAGATCCAGAGAACCCGACGGAGATCGCAGATCCGAACACTATAGTGGACTGCATAGATTAAATGCCAAGAAAACACTGGCCAATATCACTAGTGACACCACGATGTAGCAGCGTTAGTCATGAAAACCACTTGCAGTCCTGCACCGTATTACACAAACACACACTTGTATGCACGAAGAACATACTTGTACAGTTCTGTAGATAGAGGACAGATACATATACATACTGTCAAAAGCTTTTATTATTTTTCTCATTAGCCAAATGCAGTAACACTGAAACGGAAAGCAGCGAGTGATCCTGAACAAGCTTGCAGATGCTTATGGCAACTAACCCTATGGGACTACAGGAGAATATATGGAGCCTGATATGACCATGTGTGACTAACTTATAGGAAACACAGTAGAGCATGAGCATGTAGAAATCACATTATAAGTCTAAGGAAAATTACAGAATTCAGCTACATGACACCAGACAAGAGAAGCCGACCCAGGGAGCACAAAGCAGGAAGGCCGAGCTCACAGCCAAGGACAGGGATAAAACAAGTGAATTCCAAGCTCCCAACGACGAGGGGCCAGTTGCAGGAAAACATAATAAATCGTCATGAATGCACACCCAAAAAGCTCAATTTTGTGATCCACAACCACATGATGCAGCCGGACTAGACAATGGGCATTCACCCGTGGTTGGAAGACGAGCTGTTCTGAGCAACCCAGATGAGAAGTGAAACAAATGTTGCAACAGAGAGTGCACTCTCATAGGCAAAGTGGTATATTACCAGATAAAATTGAGACACAGTCATTTCACATCACCTTGAAGAAGTGCAGAGAGGGCTGAGAACCAAACTGGGTCCCAGGCCTGGGGAGTCCAGATCTATCCAGTCAAGAGACAGATACCCAGGGGTGGATGGCAGAGAGCAAGGGCCAATGGTAAGTCTATGACCCTGCAACAATGAAGTAGATAGTTTCTTGGGGACGGGACAGGTCAGCCATCTGACATGCGAGGGCCATCACAATAACCTCTATATGGGCTAGCTATAGGTGATACCACTCTAAGCACCCAATCAGTAGTGGGGATAGGTTTTTGGGGGAGGGCCCAGGTGATGATGCCATTTGAGGTCAAAACTGTAGAGCACGTCTGGGGGAGCAGAGAAGTACTGGAGAATCATGATTGTCTTGTATGATCCCTGTTGTTTTTTTGTAATAAACAACTATTTGACTTGCCCTTGGCTTAGTTCTCTGTTATTCTGGGGAAAGGGTTATTGGGCCCTCGGGTGACTAATCCCCAGATCTCTGGCATATCTGGTTTTCTTGCCAACAGGGTCATCAGTAAACCTTATGCTTTAGACAATTTGTACACAATAGAAAAATTAAGTAGAGTTAAAATTAGACTACAAACCATAGTGGGTACTAAAATGGCCTTAGAGACTGGATTCATGGAGAGTGAACGATCCATATGGTTACATTATAGTGCATCACTTTGGCATAATCCGGTACTTCAAATGCAGAATAGGAACATACGTTGGCATAGTAGGATTAAGAAGGGCATCCTGAGAGTGAGTGACATTCTGCAGGAAAGCAGAGTTTTAGATTTTGTGGAATTGCAACAAAAATGTGGACTTTAAAGGAGGTAGCTGACTCGTTATGAGAAACTGTGGACTCAATCTCCGAACTGGCATGCTTAGAAAGACGTTAGAATCTAGACCAGAAATGTATCCATTATTGGACAATTCAGAACACGAAGTATCCACATATTTTTTATTTTATCTTATTGTATTATACATATAGCCAACATTGACTTTGTATAAAACAGACAATTTACACACATCTTAAATTTCCATGTGTTAAGAACATTTACAAATACTATCAAGCATCAAAGCTTCAATCCTAGCATTCATTGTTAAAAGAAAATACAGCCTAAACACTAAAATAGGTTTGCCCTATTTAATAGTTAATTCTTCTAAAGGTTTCATGCTTACTGTATAAAATGTAATTGTATTGTGAATTAAATTAACATACCCTCCATTAATCGGGCCCATAGTGAAGGCTTGTTCTCATCCTCAGACGTGTTTGTATATGCTCAGATAAAATTTGTTCTTAACGCATTTAGACAATTACAATCACATAAATTGTGTCCGCCTGTTTCAATGGTAATTTCCCCACAAAAGCGACAATAACGCCCCTCACGCGGTATGACCATTTTTGCACCTATTATTTCAAGCCCCTCAGAGCGTTAACATTTGCATAGCAGGCACTTACATATGGTGTTACTATTAGGGTGATTGTCTGTATATTTGGGCTTTGTAGTGTGGTCCATCCAATATTAGATAAAAGGGCCACTATTGACATTAGATGCTAATTTGACCACATCAATTTCTTGGTACAGGTTTTAATTTTTTCTTTTGTTCTCATCTTTAGCATCATTTGGGTTAATGGAATTTCAACTCAAACACTTTTTTTAAACCAGCAACTATGTATTTCATACCGCCATCCGAGTGTCCCACATTTTTTGGGATTATCTATCCCCAAGAAGGCAGACATGAGTTTACTCATTATGGTGCCATTCTCAATTTGCCGCAGTTTCTCGTATCTCATCACCATTTTATGGTCAATTGCTTCAGTTACTTTCAGGAGGTCAAACTCTAGTAGAATAGACGGTATTACCCAAATTGTTTGTTTACAATTGTTCGAATGAACAATTGACTGAATTTAAAGGGTCACAATTGACCTTTTCACAATTGACCGTATATATATATATATGGGGGGAACACGAGGGAGACATGGGGCATGAGCGGGGGGTGGGTGTTAACACGAGGGAAACATGGGGCATGAGCGGGGGCGGGGGGACCACGAGGGAGACACGGGGCATGAGCGGAGGGTGGGGGGCAACAGGAGACAGACATGGGGCATGAGCGGGGGGTGGGGCCAAGAGGAGAGAGACACAGGGCATGAGCGGGGGTAGGGAGAACAGGAGACAGACACGGGGCATGAGCGGGGGGGGGGTGGGGAGAACAGGAGACAGACACGGGGCATGAGCCAGGGATGGGGGGAACAGGAGACAGATACGGGGCATGAGAGGGGGTGGGGAGAACAGGAGACAGACACGGGGCATGAGCGGGGGGGCCAACAGGAGACAGACACGGGGCATGAGCAGGGGGTGGGGGCAACAGGAGAGAGACAAGGGGCATGAGTGCGGAGTGGGGGGGTACAGGAGACAGACACGGGGCATGGGTGGGGGCAACAGTAGACAGACACGGGGCATGAGCGGGGGCTGGGGGGAACAGGAGACAGACACGTGGCATGAGCAGGGGGGTGGGGGGCAACAGGAGAGAGACACGGGGCATGAGCGGGGGTGGGGGGTACAGGAGACAGACACGGGCATGAGCAGGGGGTAGGGGGCAACAGGAGAGAGACACGGGGCATGAGTGGGGGGTGGGGTTACACGAGACAGACACAGGGCATGAGTGGGGGGTGGGGCCAACAGGAGAGAGACACGGGGCATGAGCGGGGGGTGGGGGGAACAGGAGACAGACACGGGGCATGAGCAGGGGGTGGGGGGAATAACAGAGACAGACACAGGGCATGAACGGGGGGTGGGGGGGCAACAGGAGACGGGCATGAGCGGGGGGTGGGGGGGCAACAGGAGACAGACACGGGGCATGAGCAGGGGGTGGGGGGCAACAGGAGACAGACACAGGGCATGAGCGGGGGGTGGGGGGAACAGGAGACAGACACGGAGCATGAGCGTGGGGTGGGGAGAACAGGAGACAGACACGGGGCATGAGCGGGGGGTGCGGGGCAACAGGAGAGACACAGGGCATGAGCGGGGGGTGGAGGGGACAGGAGACAGACATGGGGCATGAGCGGGGGTGGGGGGAACAACAGACATGGGGCATGAGCGGGGGGTGGGGAGAACAGACACGGGGCATGAGCAGGGGGGTGGGGGGCAACAGGAGACAGACACGGGCATGAGCGGGGGGTGTGGAGAACAGGAGACAGACACGGGGCATGAGCGGAGGTGTGAGGGGCAACAAGACAGAGACACGGGGCATGAGTGGGTGGGGGGAACAGTAGAAAGACACGGGGCATGAGCGGGGGGTGGGGGGAACAGGAGACAGACATGGGGCATGAGCGGGGGTGGGGGAACAACAGACACGGGGCATGAGCGGGGGTGGGGAGAACAGACACGGGGCATGAG
This sequence comes from Ambystoma mexicanum, assembly GCF_040938575.1. NCBI lineage: Eukaryota > Metazoa > Chordata > Amphibia > Caudata > Ambystomatidae > Ambystoma > Ambystoma mexicanum. The sequence goes on along the minus strand of NC_090933.1, from coordinate 739,005,576 downwards.
CAGGGGGTTGGGGGGCAACAGTAGACAGGCACGGGGCATGAGCGGGGGTGGGAGGAACAGGAGACAGACACGGGCATGAGCGGGGGGTGGGGAGAACAGGAGACAGACACGGGGCATGAGCGGAGGTGTGGGGGGCAACAAGACAGAGACACGGGGCATGAGCGGGTGGTGGGAACAGGAGACAGACACGGGGCATGAGCGGGGGGTGGGGCCAACAGGAGAGAGACACGGGGCATGAGCGGGGGGTGGGGAGAACAGGAGACAGACACGGGGCCTGAGCGGGGGATGGGGGAACAGGAGACAGATACGGGGCATGAGCGCGGGGGGGAGAACAGGAGACAGACACGGGGCATGAGCGGGGGGTGGGGGGAACAGGAGACAGACACGGGGCATGAGCGGGGTGGGGGGAACAGAAGACAGACACGGGGCATGAGCGGGGGGGTGGGGGGCAACAGGAGAGAGACACAGGGCATGAGCGGGGGTGGGGGGTACAGGAGACAGACATGGGGCATGAGCAGGGGGTGGGGGGCAACAGGAGAGAGACACGGGGCATGAGTGGGGGGTGGAGGGTACACGAGACAGACACGGGGCATGAGCGGGGGGCAACAGGATAGAGACACGGGGCATGAGCGGGTGGGGGAACAGGAGACAGACACTGGGCATGAGTGGGGGGCAACAGGAGAGAGACACGGGGCATGAGCGGGTGGGGGGAACAGGAGACAGACACGGGGCATGAGCGGGGGGTGGGGGGTTACAGGAGACAGACATGGGGCATGAGCGGGGGGTGGGGGCAACAGGAGAGAGACACGGGGCATGAGCAGGGGGTGGGGGGAACAATAGAGACAGACACAGGGCATGAGCGGGGGGTGGGGGGCTACAGGAGACAGACACGGGGCATGAGCAGGGGGTGGGGGCAACAGGAGACAGACACAGGGCATGAGCGGGGGTAGGGGGAACAGGAGACAGACACGGAGCATGAGCGTGGGGTGGGGAGAACAATAGAGACAGACACAGGGCATGAGCGGGGGGTGGGGGGCAACAGGAGACAGACACGGGGCATGAGCAGGGGGTGGGGGCAACAGGAGACAGACACAGGGCATGAGCGGGGGTAGGGGGAACAGGAGACAGACACGGAGCATGAGCGTGGGGTGGGGAGAACAGGAGACAGACACAGGGCATGAGCAGGGGGTGGGGGGCAACAGGAGACAGACACAGGGCATGAGCAGGGGGTGGGGGGCAACAGGAGAGACACGGGGCATGAGTGGGGGTTGGGGGGAACAGGAGACAGACACGGGGCATGAGCGAGGGGTGGGGGAACAGGAGACAGACACGGGGCATGAGCAGGGGGTGGGGGGAACAACAGACACGGGGCATGAGCGGGGGGTGGGAGAACAGACACGGGGCATGAGCGGGGTGGTGGGGGGCAACAGGAGACAGACACAGGGCATGAGCGGGGGGTGGGAGGAACAGGAGACAGACACAGGGCATGAGCGGGGGGTGGGGAGAACAGGAGACAGACACAGGGCATGAGCGGGGGCGTGGGGGGCAACAAGACAGAGACACGTGGCATGAGCGGGTGGGGGGAACAGTAGACAGACACGGGGCATGAGCGGGTGGGGGGAACAGGAGACAGACATGGGGCATGAGCTGGGGGTGGGAGACAACAGGAGATAGACACGGGACATGAGCGGGGGGTGGGGGGAACAGGACACAGACACGGGGCATGAGCGGGGGGTGGAGAGACCTGAGACAGACATGGGGCATGAGCGGGGGGCATGGGGGGCAACAGGAGACAGACACGGCACATGAGGGGAACAGGAGACAGATACGGGGCATGAGCGGGGGGTGGGGAGAACAGGAGACAGACACGGGGCATGAGCGGGGGGAACAGAAGACATACACGGGGCATGAGCGGGGGGTGGAGGGAAGGGGAGAGAGACACACGGGGCATGAGCGGGGGTGGGGTAAGGGAGAAAGACACATGGGGCATGAGCGGGGGGAGGGCGTGAGGGAGAGAGACACATGGGGCATGAGCGGGGGTGGGCGGGAGGGAGAGAGACACACGGGGCAGGGGGTGGGCGGGAGGGAGAGACACACGGGGCATGAGTGGGGGTGGGCGGGAGGTCGAGAGACACACGGGACATGAGCGGGGAGTGGGCAGGAGGGGGAGAGACACACGGGGCATGAGCGTGGGGTGGGCAGGAGGGGGAGAGACACACAGGGCATGAGGGGGGTGAGCGGGAGGGGGAGAGACACACGGGGCATGAGCGGGGGTGGGGGAAAGGGGAGAGACACACAGAGCATGAGCGGGGGGTGGGCGGGAGGGGGAGAGACACACGGGGCATGAGCGGGGGATGGGCAGGAGCGGGAGAGACACACGGGGCATGAGCGGGGGTGGGCAGGAGGGGGAGAGACACGGGGCATGAGCGGGGGGGCGGGAGGGGGAGAGACACACGGGGCATGAGCGGAGGTGGGCGGGAGGGGGAGAGACACACGGGGCATGAGCGGGGGTTGGGCGGGAGGGGGAGAGACACACAGGGCATGAGCAGGGGTGGGGGGAGGGAGAGAGACACACGAGGCATGAGCGGGGGTTGGGGGAGGGAGAGAGACACACAAGGTATGAGCGGGGGGTGGAGGGAAGGGGAGAGACACACGGGGCATGAGCGGGGGTGGGCGGGAGGGGGAGAGACACACGGGGAATGAGCGGGGGTGGGCGGGAGGGGGAGAGACACACGGGGAATGAGCGGGGGTGGGGGGAGGGAGAGAGACACACGAGGCATGAGCAGGGGGTGGGGGGAGGGAGAGAGACACGGGGAATGAGCGGGGGGTGGGGGGAGGATTGAGACACGGGGCATGAGCGGGGGTGGGCGGGAGTCAGAGAGACACACGGGGCATGAGCGGGGGGTGGTGGGAAGGGAAGAGAGACACACGGGGCATGAGCGGGTGGGGGGAGGGAGAGAGACACACGGGGCATGAGCGGGGGTGGGGGGAGGGAGAGAGACACACGGGGCATGAGCGGGGGTGGGGGGGAGAGAGAGACACACGGGGCATGAGCGGGAAGTGGGGGGAAGGGGAGAGAGACACATGGGGCATGAGCGGGGGCGGGGGGAATGGGAGAGAGACACACGGGGCATGAGCGGGGGGGCGGGGGGGAGAGAGACACACAGCGTTTGTGTGCAGGCAGCAGATCCCGCTCCTCGGCCCTCCGCTGACCACCGTGTGCCGATGGCGTGAGCGGGGGGTTGGAGGTACAGGGGAGATACGGAGCATGAGTGGGGGTGGGGGGGACAAGAAGGACACACGGGACATGAGCGGGGGTGGGAGGAACAGGAGACAGACACAAGACTTACTGTGCAGGAGGCGAGGAACAAAGATGGCGGGCGTCTCTGAAGCCAGACGCACTGCACGCTTTCACCGCATCCAATGAGAGAGCACGTCAGATGTCTGCGGACATCACGCAAGCTGCTTGCCCAATCCGCGAAGCGAACACAGATATCACTAATTTTTTTCACTTATATTTTTGGCATTTTTTTTAAAACTACTGGACCGATTTACACCAAACAAAGCAAAGCACACTTTCGGGACCAAGCCGCCGCTCCTGCCGCTAATTTGGTGTAAATCCCTCCAGCGGTTTGGGCTGTAGGCGTGAGCAAAGTTTTTTCCCATTATGTCTATGGGAAAAAAAAAAGTTTTGGGACCCCCCTATAACTTTGCCCCCCCTGGACGAATCCTCACCAAACTTTGCAGTTAGCTGTCTCTTGGTAATTTTTTAGTACCTCCTACTGTTGGTAATTTTTATCATCTCTCCCCTTCTCTCATAGAACTTGGTTGTTCAATAGAACTTGGCTGTTCAATAAGTTTGACTAATACTCTAGGGATGAACTTTCTCCTACTTTGCCTGTACTATGGCCAACTAACTCAATGATCTGTAAAGTTTTTATTCTGTTATGACTCTGTTATTACCCTGTGCAAATGCTGTGATACCTATGGGTCTTCTAGTTACACAAATGTTAAAATGAAATAAATAAATAATGCATCCACTTCATATACCAGTGATGACAAAATCAAGATTTCAATATGGGCCTGCAAAAATTCTCACACCTTTTTACTTTGTCCTTCCTGTTTCTCTTCAACCCCCAAGCCCATCCCCTGTCTAAGGATTGGTTCAGTAGTCTAAAACAGAAATATTGCAACTCCCATTTGAAATTCACACTTTATTTCTTATGGCAACCTTAGCCAGAAAGTACCTATATGGCAAAACTTAGTTGACAGCCAGGTCCGCACCATGTTGCACGGGCGTGTGGCATTTTTCACCATTTATACAAAAGCATAATAGTCATGAACATGCAATTTACTCTCCAAATACCTAACCTTACCCTCCACAAGCTCACCAATTCTTAAATTCAGGACATTTTCAGAGCAGCCAGAAAACCATTTTAGTTTACATTACAATTCCCTAAATCGCATGTGGAGACATTTTATTTCATCACTTCAGTCAATTGGATCCCACAGCACTTCTCTCTCTCTCGCATTCTCTCTGGCTCCAGTGAAGAATCACAGCCTCTGCTTTTCTAGTCTCCCCAGCAATATATCCGCCCAGATGAAACTTCAGCAAATCTCCTTTGGTAATTTAGGGTAGCTGTCTCTTGGTAATTTTTTAGTACCTCCTACTGTTGGTAATTTTTATCATCTCTCCCCTTCTCTCATAGAACTTGGCTGTTCAATAGAACTTGGCTGTTCAATAAGTTTGACTAATACTCTAAGGATGAACTTTCTCCTACTTTGCCTGTACTATGGCCAACTAACTCAATGATCTGTAAAGTTTTCATTCTGTTATTACTCTGTTATTACCCTGTGCAAATGCTGTGATACCTATGGGTCTTCTAGTTACACAAATGTTAAAATGAAATAAATAAATAATGCATCCACTTCATATACCAGTGATGACAAAATCAAGATTTCAATATGGGCCTGCAAAAATTCTCACACCTTTTTACTTTGTCCTTCCTGTTTCTCTTCAACCCCCAAGCCCATCCCCTGTCTAAGGATTGGTTCAGTAGTCTAAAACAGAAATATTGCAACTCCCATTTGAAATTCACACTTTTTTTCTTATGGCAACCTTAGCCAGAAAGTACCTATATGGCAAAACTTAGTTGACAGCCAGGTCCGCACCATGTTGCACGGGCGTGTGGCATTTTTCACCATTTATACAAAAGCATAATAGTCATGAACATGCAATTTACTCTCCAAATACCTAACCTTACCCTCCACAAGCTCACCAATTCTTAAATTCAGGACATTTTCAGAGCAGCCAGAAAAACATTTTAGTTTACATTACAATTCCCTAAATCTCATGTGGAGACATTTTATTTCAAAAAAACCATCTTGAAATTATCTTAAAAATGACACATAAATGGATGCAGTGCAACATGTGGTTGCTGAGAAAATGCATCAGTTATGATAGTTAATTTAAATTAATGGGAAATCTTAACATGCATGCAAATCATAGGTCTCCTTTCTTCAGGCCAGTTGCCATTCTTGGCTAGCATGTGACTGAGTTTATTTGTTAATGCTGGGGTAAAAACTATTTGCCTCTTTGCTGTTTGAAGTTAGGTGGCTGCAGGTTGTAAATAGTTGGGATGCATTTATATAGAGATCTCCCACTGCAGATAATGAGCTAAGCCATGAGGCCTGTGATGTCATGAGGCCATGCTGACATCTGCCATTCTTTCCTGTTATCTGACGTTGATCACCATTTTGATCTGAACACCTTCTATTTTCTTGTATTTCTTTCAATGTTCAGCTTCCCTTGATTGCAGCCCATGTTTACACAGCTCCTCGCTACATTACAGTGATGCACTGGCTAGGTCATTTTCCCTGCAAAGAAATGAGCCTTCAGAGACAACAGGTGTGACAATGGGGGAAGTTTGTTTTGACAACCGTTAAGTGCAAGCAACACGTTATTGCAGTTGTACAGATGTAAGAGCTTCAAAGGTATTCCCTCTTCAGATCCACAGGCCAACAGGCTTGCAGTGGGTAAGCAATTTGTAAATGCGGCCCAGAAACCAACAGATTGTGCTTGGCTGAATGAACTCACATTTTGCATTTTCTAACATCCGCCTTTATTCTTTGAAGTACTGTATATTTTACTGAGCATGGCTCACTTTGTTTTTGCATCAGTGTATTTCTTCTTTCTTTTCACACAGCATTGGATTTTAAATATGACAGCTGAAAGCACCAGGCTGTTTATTTCAGTCATTAATAAAATATATATTTAATGATCTTCTGTTCGATTTTATGCTGAAAAGTGGGTCTGAGTTGTCATAGTGCTCCACCTTTGTATGCGTGGCAGTTTCAGTGAAAATGCTGCGTTTACCTCTCTGCCAGCAATGTGATGAGCCTTTACAAACTACACTCGGATTACATTTCTATTCGGCTTTCTCTGTATTTCAACTGCAGAACGATACCCACATAGTCTGCCTTTATATGCCCATTTTCAGAGTAAAGGTTTTTTAATGCTGGCAGGTCATTTTCCATCCTGCCCTACATTTCTGTTTGTTTGGGCCTATGATTAAACCTCACAATATCACAGATAACCTCATGAGAAGTGAAGGTGCTTTACTAGTAATATATTACTGCTGGCACTGAACTCTAGCACCCAAGCTGAAAAGTGATTAATATTCCCTTTTGAATGTTTAGCTGCCCAGCTGAGAAGTGGCAATATGCATAAAGGGCACAACCCAGCACTTACGAATGGATACCTCCCTCTAGTGGCAGGTCCAAGGCTAATAAGTATGTGCTGGACCTTCTTCTGTAATGACTCTGACACAGATATGCTAAAAACAGTGGCATGAAAATGTACCTAGTAGTATTGCTATTGGCTATAATGGATTAAGAGCCATCCATCCATCTCCTTTTGTTGTTTTTGTATAGTGGAGTACAGTGCTATTAGTAATGCGAAATGTTCAAGCCCTTTGGGGGAGTGGTGTTCTGTCTCATATGAAATATATTAAACTGCTGAAAAGTGTTAGCATGTTGATTAAAATGTCTACAGAATTTCTGTTAACGTTGAGTGCAGTCAATAAGGGTATAGCAGGCCTGCTACGAAATACTTGTATTGTATGTTAATATGCAAGCCCATAGATCCTATGTGGCATGGATGCACTAAGTTGTAACAATCTTTGCAAAAACATTTCTTGTACAATTACAATGATTGATTTATTTTACTCTCAACTATTTTGCTTGATTAATGTACAAATACTCATCAAATTCTAGCAACTGTTTTTGGAATAATATAACACCATGCTCATTTGGTGATGTAAATTCCACATGCATTCCTGGCAGTTTCTTTAAAAGTCTTCGTACATCATGTTATAATTTTTTGAATAAATACATCTCAGGGTATGTTAACAGCATTTTGTATGTGGTATAATGTTATTACAGTGTCAGCATCTCTTTCGTCAATCACTGGAAGAGTTGTGAAGTAAAAGCTAATTTTCAAGTCTGCTTATTTGCATATAGATTCCTTCTCTGTATGTGCATGTGGGCCAAAAGCCATTTCAAGCCACTAACTATTACCAACATAGAACAACACTTCATACTTGTCATCTGAACATATTTACATAGTACAATGATCATCTCTTATGTTTAAACCAACAAATGATTTTCAAATATGCACTTCATGTTTTGTAATGCATTTCTATTTTGATTAGGAATTCTGCAATAGTTGATGCTCTAAAGTTCAAGTTTATGAATCAACTGAGCAATTTCCAGTAACATTGCATGTACACCTTATTAGGAAGATCATCTATTGTTGGTGATTACCTTCCTGTAAATTAGGTCACTAGAGGTGATAAATTATGTTTCTGTCCAATTAATTTTGCAGACAAGGTTCTGCAAAGTAGCTTCTCTCACTGCCTACCATGCATTATGCCTGCTCAAAATGGTAAAATATGAGTTCAGTTGGCATGGCCAGCCAGCAGTCGTACTGACTGTTTAATCACCCAGCAAGTGAGAGTAATAGTTCACACAAAATATAGACACAGCATATATTTTGGCAGTTCCATAGAACAGTATAACAAAGGTGTTACATTCCCCAGATTAGATTATCCTTGGATGTATGAATGGCTGAATACCTTTGACTTAGATGCTTACCTGCAGGTTGTAGATATATATGTGCAGTAAGCACTTAACTCACTGATCTATCTGCTCTGCCAGCACAGTAACATGCATCACACCTTTTTAACAATAAAACATTATTGCTTTTGAATTTGTAACTGCTTTTTTCATATATGTGTGTGTATGTACACCTTGACACAACACATTCTCAACCAAGCCTCTTTTTGATCTTGTTAGAATTCCAGTGGCCTCAGGTTATAGAATGCCCTCATTTTGCAGCCAGACAGTTATAAGTAAAACCAGAATATTTTAAAATATGTTTTGCTCTTTCCCTGCTTGTACCTAATATGTCTCACATGTATTCCATATAACCATAACCTAGCTCACTAAACAAGATTGAATGTGCATGGTCTTCCATTCCTATAATGCCACATGAAATGTTTGGAGCAAACAGTGTTGGTTTGTGCAGCCATGTTTCATGAATTGCCCTTTCAGACATGTGTTCTAATATTCTGTGTGAAAATGGCACGTAGATACAGTATATATGTCATGTTAATTGAAATACATTTGTTAATACAAATAATTAATAATGTCATGTTAATTGACAATGACAAGTACAACATGACCATTGCTATATAACTGCATGTCTCTTGAAAGGGTCAATGCAGCAGCTAGAATCTTGTAAATATGGCCTATGCTTATTAAGGTACATGTTCTCAATAGAAAATGTCCAGATGTCAGCTCTGTGATCAATTAACCCATCATTAATCAGTAACTAATCCATTAATTGAGCTGAATAGACACTACTGTTGGTATTCATTCCCATATTAAAAATAAAAGGCATTCAAGTTCCAACATTCTGAAAAATCCCATTTCCGTGGAGCTTTGCTGTTTGAGGGAGAGCACTGTCAAAAAGGCATAGACATGCTCCTTAGTAAAACAATGTTTCAAAAGACCAGATCTCCGTACAACGCTAACCCTTTTGAACACAAGGAACCATTATCCATTGTGTGTATTCTCCAGGGCCTGTGGTTTCAGAACATTTGTTCATCACATTTACTGTTATTGATGAACCCCTATAAACATGCAATGCCCAGCTTTTGAAAAAATAATTAAATGGATTAATTTGGAGGGCAGTAACATGAAGTACATTTATCAGCTATAACCTGTGTGTGGTTTGCTAGATTTAAACACATGTTTGAATTCAGCAAAAGCTCTGGACTGCACACTTGTAACATGATATATGTCTGAATTATTAACATATTTACACATTTCAATAACATTCTCATATTACCAGTTATTGGACCATGAAGTTGTCTACAATTTCAGAAGTTCCTTGTAATGTCCAACATATAGGCCTCAATAATAGCATAGGACCAAACAAGACATTATGGGAGAAACAGATTTCAGTCAAATTTGATAAGAACTCTAGATGGGAGGAGAGAAATACATTCCCACTTCATCACACAGCACAATACATTAATTGGACCAATCACAACAAAGGGGAGGGTAACATATGCCAGTATCCGAACATAACGTATCATAGGCCCCATGCACTGAGATAATGCTGCATCAAACAATGCTTTATTGATGTCATTTATCATACCTTTAAGTGCAACCACACAGGAAACTGTGTGAGATCTTAGAAAGATGGCAGACAAAGGGGAGCTTGTCCATCAGGAGAAGGGCTGTTTGGGGTTCTGCCTGGATGTAGTTGATAGAAATCAACAGGGGAAAGAGTTGGAGCAGAGCTTACTTGATGGAGCTGGTTGACACTGTTGAGGTTCCAACTGTCTCATGGCTTTAAAAAGACAAATTAAAAGTGAGTAAAACAACACTTGTGCATTTAGATATGTGTCGCAAGTACTATGAAAACACCTGATAGCAACTGAAGGTCTCTTGCGAGGAATCTTCTACAAGATATGCCGCTGAATAGTGACTGGGGGTATAAATTAACACTTGTGGAAGAATATTTGAAATAGAGTGCTCTAGAAATTGTGATTGCATAGAAAATATTGTTCTCTGACAGTAGCCATATAGTCACTAATCCCAATATTTTATCAGGGGTCATTTCTATCTTGATTTGTGACATGGTGTACGATGTGATTCATAGATCGGCAGCATAGATAGGATTCTTAACCAGTCAAAATCAAGCTTTTCATAAAAAGAGAAATCCTTAATAGAGTTAAAACTCTTAAAGAAGAATAGGAAGGATGTTATTTCTTTGCTTAATTCCCAATAAAAGAATGTTCATTTAAAAAGAATTCATTTTTTCAAAATAACATTTCAAAGAAAATAAAGGTTTCTGCTTATGTGTCAATTAAAATGAAGTGTTGATTTCTTTTGTGTCTCAGTTATAATCTCATGCTGGTGTGACACTTTAAATGAACCTAGATATTTTTCTCTCCAAAATAATAGCCTTTTTACCTAAATCCAAAACTGTAGGCAAAGTAAAAAAACATAAAATGTCAAATATTTAATTATCGGTATCCAAACTAGAAACCAATGATGCCCTACATTTAGAGTATAATCAGCCATAGAATAAGAAAGTTACATGTCAATCCAATGTTTATCTCTGATGCCAACATCTGAAACAATTTGGGCCTCATTACGACCCTGGCGCTAAGTGTTTAACGGTGCTGTAAAAGGCTGCAGCGCCGTTAAACACTTAGCGCCTTACTACGAGGTCCCTTTGCAGGACCCGACATTAACGGCTGGTCTACACCAGCCGTTAAAGTAGGGACCCGCAAAGGGACCTTGGTGCTAAGTACGGTACCGCAATTTGCGGTACCGTACTTAGAGCCTTCCCCATTCCCATAGTGCCCTATGGGGCGAAAATGGGAATGGGGAAGGCCCATGGTTCAATGGGGAATTACCACTCCGCCAACCTTGGAATGGGGTGGTAATTCCCCATTGAACCATGGCAGATCCGTTACAACACCGGCACCAACCATGGTGCTAATAGCGCCATGGTTTAACGCCGGTGTTGTAATGAGGGCCTATGTCTTTTTTTTTAAATTCATTAATTATTCTTTATTCGGCACAAAACAATTAACAAATATCATAGATACATGTACAACATCTAAACATATACAACATACTATTATAAAGAACCTAATGTAGCATATATGAAAGTATAAAAACTTTCATTAGATATAAGTGTGATCTAAAACAACATCAAACTTAAACATACTCATGATGATAAAAACATTTGTTCAAAAGCAGGGTGTAAAAATATCATGAATCAGGCAGAGGTAACTCGCAGCCCTTTGGAATAAAATTGCCTTAATTGGCTCATGCAAGGAATAGCTAAATGAGTCCAGGCTATATGGGTATTTAAACCAGCACTAGTTTGTTGACCTCAGCAGCCAAGCCCATGAATAAAAGTCGTTACAGAAGCAACAATATCCGACTAATTTGTTTAAGCAAGGCATGTCATTTCCTCCGAAATGGTTGATGCACTGGCCACTCTCGAAATAGGCTTCAAGTAAAGAAATCTTAATGCTTCGAGGCTTGTGCAAAAGAATAGAAAGTGACACACAGTCTTCATGTTGGAACTGCTTAAGGGACATATGTTCGCTTCTTCATTGTTCCAAGATTCCGTAAATGAATCCAATCTCAACATGCCCATATGAAATTCAAAGTATAAGGTGCAAGCACATGGGGTGGGGGTGAGGTAACCCAAGTACTCTTCAAAGCCACATTTGGTCATGATCTCAAGATATCTCGAGCCTAGCTGCAAAAGTTGGCAATTTGCTATCATGTTGTTCATATTGTGGCCAATTATGTCTCCCTTAATCTGCTGATAACAGTTTTATTGATGTCCTGCTCATTCAATTTGTTCGAAGTTTTCTTCATGTGTTTGACCAACGGCAGGCACTTCCCGCCATCCAAATTGACCAACTTAACAAAAGCATCACAAAATAATTACAGCCCAGGCTTGCTCCATAGTCTTAGCTAGTATAAAACAAGGCTTCATTGTGAGCTTGCCATCAATGGGACATCAATCAACCTCCAAGCGGATAAAAGCATTCAGTGTCCCATGAGTCAACTGGAGCAACCTCTTCAAAAATGTATTTTCTATTCTGGCCAATTCGATGCTACTGGCATGCCGCCAGATTTCCACCTCATACAAAGTGGACTAAGTGCCTGTTTCCTGTATAATTTCTGACAGTATAATTCCTGTATAATTCCTTTCCTATATAATTCCTAACTAAGTGCCTGTTTCCTAGTGAGCCCAGTCAAACACAGAGGGCAGGAGCCCTCTCTCCCCCTTTTTCGTGCTGCAGCAGCAGCATTTTCCGGCCTGCTCAAGTCTCCAGATTGATAGGTGGTGCGGAAGGAGCCTCGGTGCCGCTCTTCTAAGCGGATGCAATTGGATGTTGATGCCCATACTTGAATCAGTATTAGATTCAAAGTGTTTGTGAAAATGGCTCTGTCTGCTCTGAGGTGGAACACGTGGAGCAGTTGAGCACGATCCACGCTACATGCAGATAATATCCTGTTTTCACCAACGTTCGAAGATGGCCGGCGCACCAGTGGCATGTATGCTGTTAATTTCTGTTGCCTAGCAACAGGCTTTCCTTAAGCCAATCGTGTCCGCCGGCAGACCCAAGCCGGTGCCCACAACTAAGGCCCACAGAAGAAGGCCCTTGTCTGTGCCTGTCCATGGCTTCCGTGGCACCATAGAGACACACTCAGAGCATAAGTCAGGAATGCCCATGTTGCACTGTACTGTCTCTAGAGAATCCACTGCTAACCCTTTACCTCTTGCATCTCTAAATATCTAAAACCTTGTTGATTATCTACAAGTTATTGCTAAGCCTGCATCTTGTTGTTACACTACAATAATCGTATATGCCTACGACCTAGCTCCTACTGCACATATGACCACCAAGCCACCTACCGAAGTGCATCTCCACTAACGGAACTGACATCCATGTGCTTCCGTACACCTCGAACTCCGGTGTGCCTAATTAAATCTGGTCGGCAGATTGCCTCTCGTGACCCAACTAACCTGATTGCTTCTGAATGCGCCTAAGCACCACTGTGCACGACATGGCACCACAGTGCTTGTGCTGATATGTCCAGTCGCCGCTCAGAACTGGTTTATTAGGTCCTTATGCATTGTGGAAACTTTACACTTCTTTAAATCGCGTTATCACTGTTGTTTCTTAATTGGCACTCTTACCCACTATTCAAAGGCTCTGTCCTCTCCTGGCCCTCCTCTTACTTCTCCAATCAATCCTTCACTGTCTCCTGGGGAGGCCGCACCTCCTCCAGCCTCCACCTGAACTATGGCGTCCCTCAGGGATCCATACAGGGACCCTTTCTTTTCTCTCTCTATACCTCCCTACTCTCCCCTGTCATCTCTTCTTTCGGAATCTCCCATCACTTCTATGCTGATGACACCCAACTTTTTCTTTCCTTCTCTTCCGTCACACCTGACCTCCACCACATTTTTTCCTGCCTCACGGCCATAAAAAAATGGATGTCATCCCACTTTCTTTTGGTCAATGCTGACAAGACTAAGGTGCTCTTCTTCCCTCCTAACACTCTCTCACCTTCCCCCTCCCTTCATACAATTCCCACCTTCCAACCTCCCCATATCTAACCATGCCCGCAATCTCGGCCTCCATCTTGACTCCTCTCTCTCCTTCTCCAACCACATCTCTCTAACCTCTCGAGCCTTTTGGCACCACCGCTTCAACATCCGAAAGATCCGCTCCTCTCTCACATTCCATGCTTCCAAACTCCTAATCTCCTCCCGCCTCTTCTACTACTCCTCTCTCCTCTCTGGACTCCCTGTCTCTCACCTAACTCCCCTAAAATCCATACACCACTCCTCTACTCTATGTCTCCTCGGCCCCCAAGACTCTATTTCTTCCTCTCTCTCTCAACTTGACTGGCTTCCCTTCCTCTCACAACTGAAATTTCAATTCCTCTGTCTTGTCTACAAATCTATCCATGACCTGGCCCCCCTACCTTTCTTCCCTCCTCTCATTTTACTCCCCCTCCCGCTCTCTCCGCTCAGCAGCCCTCTACCTCCTCACTGTACCCCCAGCCCCATGTGCCTCCTCACACTTACGCTCCTTTCAACTCTTGGACTCCCTACACTGGAACTCTCTACCGCTCTCCATCCGCTCCATCCCTACCTACTCATCCTTCCGCTCCTCCCTGAAAGCCCTTCTCCTTCACTCCCCCCCTTCCCTAATGACCTTAAATTGGTCACTGAAACCACTTAGGGGCATTGAGGACACCAGATCACTAACCCCTTCCCTTCCCCTCCCCCTTCCTCCCACTCCCCTGACCTCAAAAAAGACATTGGGCCTCATTACGAAGTGGGCGGTAAGGGATTACCAGCACCGGTAAGGGCACCGGTGCCGGTAATCCCTTACCACCCTACTACGAGTTCCCTTTGCGGGTCCTCCCTTAATGCCTGGTTTTTCCAGGGGTTAAGGACAGGACACGCAAAGGGACTTTGAAGCTAATAATGGTACCGCAATTTGCCCTATGGGGGCTCAATGGGACTGGGGAATGGCCCTGGTGAATGGGGAATTACCGGTCCCGCCAACCTTGGAATGGACTGGTAATTGCTCCATTCAACAGGGTGGAGTCGGAACGAGTTTGGAGGCAGCCATGGCGCTAATAGCACCATGGCTACCTCCAACCTCGTAATGAGGCCCATTGTAATCCTCATCACCTACCCCCTCCCCCTCCCCCACTTTCCCCCTCCTCCTAGTAATTTTTTCTACATATTATTCTAATGACTTTAATATTTGTAAATATGCTTCTCTCACTTTTGTACCTGTTGTTATACTGTAAGGCGATTTGGCTTAAAGCGCTATATAAATTCAATAAACATAAACATAAACTATTATTATCTCACACTGAATGCCCCACGTGCTTGATTTCTGTGTATTATATGCTGTGCCTAGATATTGTGCCCAAGTTATATCCTTGGCACCTTAGGCCTAGATATGCGCTTTTGTTTAATTCTCTGCACCCTATGCCCAGACACTGTGCCTCTGTTTAATTCTCTGTGCCCTATGACCAGATATTGTGCCTTTAATTCTCTGCACCCTATGCCCAGACATTGTGCCTATGTTTAATTCTCTGTGCCCTATGCCCAGATTTTGTACCTTAGTTTAATTATCTGCGCGCTATGCCCAGACATTGTGCCTATCGTTAATTCTCTGCGCCCTATTCCCAGACAGTGTGCCTATGTTTAATTCTCTGCGCTTTAGGTCCATATATTGCGCTCAAGTTTAGTTCTCTGTGCCTTATGCACAGATATTGCTCCTATGTTTAATTCTCTGCGCTTCAGACCCAGATATTATTCCTGCACTTAGTTCTCTGTGCCTTTGGCCTAGATATCCTGCCCAGGTTAGCTCTCTGCACCCATGCCCATTTATTGTGCCCTTGTCTAGACACTGCACCTTTATAAAGAGGCCTAGTAAATCCTAGCTAAGGACCTGTAACTAGGTCCTACACTGATTCGCTTACAAATCTATCATTATCCTTGCTCACTACTAGGAAGATGAGTTCAACCCAGCGAGGTAGTTCTGCCCTTCACTACACTCAACATAGACTGTAATTGGCCACTGCACTACCCAATCCACGGAATATTCCCTTTACCCACTTCCTACCAAAGGCACCCCCTTCTTGCCATGGTGCTCCCTTGCCGGGATCACCCTAGACCACCTTGAACATCCTCTCAAAAAACCTATTCCTCTTTTAGCCCCATGCTCTACCACTCTGAGGAACAAAGTCTAGCTGCACATACCCACCTGCCCCATAAACTCGCCATATCATGGACTCTACCCATGAGTAATAGAAAGCAATCATCCTCACATAGACCTCAGACACTGTCCCACTTACAGCCACAAATTGCCAAACTATGGAATACCCCTCAGGCCACCGAAACTCTATCAGTCGAACCACTCACATTCAACAGACAAGCTAAAAGAACTAAAAACTCCAAAATCTAACATTAACGACGCAGACCGCACAGATACTATCATACACCTGAAAGGAGCTCTCATTAACGCTAGATCACTCCCGGCCCACTCCTTAGACATAGCAGACCTCTTTAAAACAAATGACTTAGACATCCTTGCTATCAAGGAAAGCTGACTTCATGCGGCCTCAGGTTCTGCCCTCTCCTTGGCTATCCCGGAAGGTTACATGAGCTATAGGAAAGACAGGACTACTGCCACATGAGGTGGAGTAGCTCTCCTTGCTAAGAACACCTTTGATCTAAGAATATATGCAGCACACACCATCCCTTCAGCTGAACTAATTACCTTGAAAATCGCCCTCACACACACTTGTACCCTTACCCTCCACATTGTCTACAGACCCCCAGGCCCAACATTTTCTTTTGAAGATGGCATCACATCACTCATATTCTCTAACACCAAACCCCTTTCCAAAATAATCATTCTGGACGGCTTTATCCTTGGCCTGAATTATCCCCTTGACAACCAAGCATGCCTCCTCCATGACAGCCCAAGGGTTTACACATCGCATCTCCCTTCTGCCTCATGAAAAAGGAAACACATTAGACTGGCTTGCTGACAACAATTGTGTCACTGACATTCTAACCAAACCCCCCGCCCCTGGTCGGACCACAATACCATCCTCTTCTCTACAGCTATAATTACTAACCTTGCCAAACCCATCCGTCTCACACCATCAGTGCCTTCAAGTAACCAAAAAGGAATTAACCTAGATAACATGCTACTTCACTTGCTGCCGATTACTAACCCTCCCCTTCCCCATGCAAATCCTATATCACCAGTGACCCTTTACAACAAAACTATTCTAGCAGCTATTGATAAAATAGCTCCATTAAGCGCCAGAAAAGCAAACTCTGGTTCACATCAGACTTACAAACCTTACGCACGGCCAAAAGGTCTGCCGAATCTAATTGGAAAAAAAGACCTTCAACTGCAAATAAGACCCACTTCCATGCCTTAGCCAATGAATACAAGGAAGCAACCATCAAAGCCAAACGGTATTCCTATCACCAGAGAGTTGAGAATTCACAATTTAGCTACAGAGATCTGTTCGCCATACTTCGCGAATTGGAATCGCCAGCCCCCACCCCTGACCTTTGTATTAAGGATCAGTAATGCTGCTCAAACATACAAAACGCTCTGGCTGACATATACGCAAAGTGCACATTGTTAGGTGAGAATTAGTGGTGTAATGCATTACATCATACATTTTCATTATTTTAACACATTTTAAGAGTCAGATCCATCATTAATGAGAACGGGGGAGAGATAAGAAGAGAGGGAGAGAGGGAAGAAGGCAAGGTGAGCATGGGATCTGGGTGAGACAGTGTATTTGTGTTGTCAGGATTAGAGTTGCTCTTACCTATGTATTCCGGTCTGATGACCCCTGTGGGGTTCTGGTAGGGAAATGGAATGGTCCTGTATATACAGTGGCCCCGGTTGGGCCCTGTGTAAATAGATAATAGAGTGGGTTAATGGTGGTGAGGTGGGGCTCCCTAGTCCTATGGGCTGGAGTACTTTCATTGTTCCTTGGCCATATGGTAGTACAGATACCCTGGTGATTTGGGGGTCGCCTGTGGGTGGGTGAGCCTGCTGATAGGCGGGGCCATTTGTCCCTTCTGTCTTGTGGCTGGTGGTACTAATATGGTGCAACTGACTTGGTAACGGCCCATTTCGTGTGGCATTGCACGTGTGGTTAAACCTACCGGTTCCTGCTGTGAATCCAGACGGATGAATTATTACCTTGCTTGCGGTGATGGTTAAAGCTTGGTTGCAAGCTTGTGGGCTTGATTAACGTTGTAGGTAGTGCTAATCCTGTTGCCTTGTTGGATTGGTGTGGCCAGTGTGCACAAGGTTATAGGTTGCCAGTTGGCAGTGATGGTGAGGCAAAGTGCTTGCTGGTGCTTGGCCGGGGCTCTAATAGAGGGATGAGGCCAGTGGTGTGGTGTGCATGGGCATGCACCTAAAAATAACATGAGGTTGTCTTTGATGCGGTTAATCCACGTGCACGGGGTGCCTTGCTGGTGGTTCTAGGGCAGTTTTTCTTGAGTATGGGGAGCCTGTTTAGGCCTGGTGTGGTTGCCCTACCATGGCTAAGGGCCCTGGGGGGCTTGGTCTACACTACTCTTGGTGCTTACCTGGCGTTTCGTTTTCGCTGCTCGATGCGGCTTGTAGCTGCGGCCATTGCGAAAACAGACTCAATATGAGCCGTCATGCAGTGTAATGCGCATGCGTACGCAAAGTGAAAAGTGATCCCTATCTTATCTGTGCATGCCCACTGTTTGAACCCTTTGCGTTCGCGCATGGGCACTCAGGGTGGAAGTGACCAGCGATTCTTATCTCATCTGCACATGCACACGAAGTGAACACTTTGTGTTCGCACATGGGCACTCGCGGTGGCGAAGTGCTGGATGGATGCCTGGGAGATCCCACAGTGCACCCGGTTGTGGGTGCATGGATGAGGGGAGGGGGAGTGGCATAGCCATCCCAATAGCAAAGGAAGCACAGTGGGGGGTTGTGTATTATGCTAATGGGGAGGTAGTGCGGAGCCGATGGTCTCCTAGGGGTTGATGCCCATAACTTTGTTAGGATGGTGTTGGTATCAGTGCAATTGCTAGAATAATTCAAGAGGTTAGTATAAATATAGCATGGGTTGAGGACCATTGGTTGTTAAGATGTCTTGGGTTCAGTGACCCATGGGAATTGTCTATGGGTGATGAGGCCGGGGGTGGGTTGTCTCACCCGTGTAGCCTGGGTTGATAAACATAGGTTATTTGGATATCATGGATATCTGTGACCCATGGGAAATGTCTATGGGTAATGATGCCGTGAGTGGCTTGTCTCGCCCGTGTTGGGTGCTTGGGCTTGTTGTGGGCGGTCTATTGGACTGACAGGTTGTGGAGTAGTCAGTTGACTTAGGGCCTGTCTAATTTAGGGCAGCGTGGTGTAGATTACAGGTTCCTTGGTGGTTGATATGAATGGAGGTCGAAGGTAATGATTCATGGGCAGTGCAGGGAGGGGTCAAAAAAGAGAGAGAAGGCAAAGGTGGGCAGTGGCTGTTACAGAAATACATTGTAATCATGTTCGCAATTAGACCATTTTTCACACATCTATAGCGGCAGATGATTCTTGCTTCTTCCTGTCGTAGACTCAATTTTCTATTGCCTCCTCTTGCTCCCATCTTTACTGTCCGTAGTCCGATGAATCTTATCTTTGTCTTATCTTCCATCTGGTGGTTCTTCTGCCAATGGTTGGCCAGGGGCAGTTTTGGGTCCTGGGAGTGAATGATGTTCAGATGTTCTCTTATTCTGATCCGGACCTCCCAGATAGTGCTCCCTATGTATATCTTGTCACAGACACATATAAGTGCATAGATTACATATTTAGTTTTACAGTTAAGGTGTTTGATGATTTTGAATGGTGGACAGCCTTTGAAAGTTGCACATTTGGTTTGGGTTGCATATCTGCATATCGAGAATGTGCCACATTTTGTGAAGCCAATTGGTATTTGACTGCTGAGCCAATCTTTCGCCGTGATGTTTTTCTGAGATAGAAAAGATGGGCTTAGTATGTTGCGTAATGTCGGAGCTCTGCTAAATGATAGACTTGGATAAGGTTTTAGGCAATGTCTAATATGTTCGTCCACTAGTAGCAGGTTCCAGTGTTTTGCCAGTATTCTTTGTATTTTGTAGCTGTCCATGTTGTACCTGATTACGAATCTGATTGTTGACTCTGCAGTTGTTGTTTTCTTTCTTGGGGTTAGTAGTTTCTCTCTTGGTATAGCGGCTGTTATGAGTTTTGCTTCTGTGAGGTTTTTGTTGGTGTAGCCTCTGTTTATGAACCTTTGATCTAGTAGCTTGCATTCTTCGTCAAAGTGTTCTTGTTTATTGTCATTTCTCTTCGCTCTGATGTACTCGCCTTGTGGTATATTGTGGATCACACATTTCCTGTGGCAGCTCTTTGCATGTAGGACCGAGTTGACCTCAGTTGGTTTACGGAAAGTTCTTGTAGTGATTTGGTTGTCTTGTATTATGATTCTTAGATCCAGAAAATCAATTTGATCAGTGCTAATGTGACTAGATAGATCTATTCCATAGTTGTTCAGATTGAAGTAGTCCAAGTATTGTTTTAGTTCTTCTGGCATTCCTTTCCATATGAGTATGACATTGGGCCTCATTACAAATCAGGTGGTCCAGAAATAACGTTGGCGGTAAATCCGCTGCCACCGTTGTTTCCGGACCGCCTGATCCCGACTCCTGCAGGCGGGAGGGGATGTTCCCGCCAGGTTTGACCTGGCGGGTTTAACACCGCCCGCCTGCAGGCGGACGAGGAAAAACCGGCAGCATTACGAGATGCTGCCGGTGTTTCCATGATCCCCATTCCCATTGAGTCCAATAGGACTCAATGGGAATGGGGATTAACACCATTCCGCCTCCGTGATTCCCGGAAAACCGGGGTTGTAATGCCCCGGTAATTCCAGGAATCATGGAGGCGGAATGGTAATACGAGTCCGGTGGTAATCAGGCAGTTTTACCGCCTTGGTTACCGCCGGACTCGTAATGAGGCCCATTGTCCATATACCGTGACTAGTTGACAATTAGGTCAGTGAATCTTGTCTCTCTCATGGCATGTTTCTGTATGAATACATGAAGCAATTGGCAAATGCTGGAGCATAGCTGGCTCCCATTGCGATTCACCTCATTTGTTTATAATATTCGCCATTGAAGATGAATATGTTGTTGGTTAATGAGAATTTGAGAAATTCCTTCGTCATTTCAGCTTGTTCCAGGTGTGATGCTGATTTATTGGTTAGTAGGTATCCCAGATTTTGGATAGCAAGTACATGATCGATGGAAGTGTAAAGGGCCTTTACATCTAATGTGGCCATTAGGAAATTGGGTTCCCATTTAATCTGTGAAAGTATGGCCAAGGTGTCCATAGAGTCTCTGAGGTAAGTTGGTATCCCGACGACTAGTGGTTGGATGACATTATTGATGTATCTTGCAAGTGTTTCTGTAAGTCCTCCTATTCCACTCATGATCAGTCCTCCTTCTGGTATTTTGTAAAATTTTGTATGAGGAAGGTTTCCTGGTCATTCTGACCTTTCCAAGATGGCAGTCTGCTCACCGGGACACAACAACATAGACAAAGGATAGCGCATTAGTTGTTACTAGGCGTCATCATGGCACTGTTACCAACTGAAGGACACGACACTGATGACAGCGAGAGCAGCGCGCTACTAGTGACTGAGAGCCCTACAGATAGAAACTATTCCAAAAGGTACATCTTGCTAACTAGCCCCTTTAATGATGCCCCACATTACGATCAACATTGAACTAGCAGTAGTGCTCACTGCCTGCTCTTTGTCCCCACAGCAATTATTTCACTGCACACAAGCATGATCCATCGTCCGGCTCGCTTTGTGTACTCGTTGCCACGCAACTGTGTGAGACGCACAGAGAGGGTGGACAAGGACTGCATTAAGAGGTAGGCGCATTCACAACCCTTTCACTTGCCTGATTAATATACTTTAAACAAGGGGATTTCTACTATCCACCCCGACGCATCCTTTCTACATATATTTTATAGTGGAAAGTAGTTTTGATTAAACGCACGCAGAAATTTGTCTGAGAGACTTCAAGTGAGAAGATAGTCCCTGCACTAGGACTGAATAAGAGGTAGGCGCATCTACATCGAATCGCTCACCAATATATATAATTTTTTTTTTAAAACAAGGGAGTATTGAACTATTCCTGATTCCCTCTTTTTACATAAATGTTCAAAGGAGTATGACCGCAACCAAGCACAGACTCGGCTAAGAGACTACATGTGGGAAGACAGTCCATGCAGACAAAGGTAATCACTCGGGAACTGGATGTTTTGTAAAGAGTGTGCGCTGTCACTAATTCCTGTTTACAAAGATAGTACCAGCCTGAGATATGTGGTACCCTGATAGGGTGACTTAGTTAATTGAACACAAAAGATATTTCTAAACCAAATAATGTTTCAGCATTTTATGTTCTGTTTTTGTCTGTTAGGGGAAGGACACCCGTGCATAGAAATCCCTTCACCAATACACTAGCACAGGCCAGACGCTTGTACAAATACCAGGGTTTACTCCTGAAGAATGTTCTGGATCTACTACCATGATTAACTGAAACATGTTGAGATTTCATACTGTCTAAACTAAACAGGGTTACCAAATTGATGCATTTGATGACATAAGTGTGATGCAGAACCGTTGGTTTGTGAAAAGAAATGACTAACCACAGGCAAACAGTGTTTTCTAAGTAAATGTTTGTGTTAATAACCTCGCCACAATAGGGTCGTTTTGTACTTGTAAGTGTATTTGACCAATGAGTGTCCAACTTATACTGGTTTTTTAACAAAAGTTTCATGTAGAATAAGAATCTTGTTTTGTAAAAATGCACAATGTTTACCCTTGAAAGCTATGAAGATTAAATAGTTTTTTACTACTGAAAGCAAGTTTCACTTTCAGTTTCTCTTCCCTTGAACAGTTTTGCCTCTATCTTCTTTATTGTAAATAGCGTATTCAGCTAAGCCTGCCCTACCATATAATTCTGTGATGTCACCATGCTTTATATAAAGGGTGGCTGACAAGACTCTAGACAGACTCTCTCCTGAATTTTCAGCGCCTAGGTTCCTGATCTTTTACATTCATCTTGCCAGATTCCACTGCAAGGCCAAAGCATAGCTGACCCTACTCCAGCAAGGCCAAAGCATAGCTGACCCTTCTTCAGCAAGGCCCTGATCTAAAAAAAACACTAACCATAGGGAAAAGCTATGCACCTTTTGTGGGGAGCATCCTGTGACCCAACCAGCTTCTTGCCCACTATCTGCATGCCCCTGTACTTCTGTCATCCAGCTGTACTGCTATCCAGTGACCAGAATTGCCCAGCTTTTTGCTGTAGGGGGTGTCTGCCGTGCAGTGACCAGACCTGTGTGACCAGACTAGCTTCCTGCCCACTAGCTGCATGCCCGCTGTACTTCTGCCATCCAGCAGTACTGCTATCTAGTGACCAGAATTGCCCAGCTGTTTGCTGTAGGGGGCATCTGCCGTGCAGTGACCAGACCCGGTTTACTGGTCCAAAATTCCAAACTCAAGGGTGGACTGCAAGTATTTCCTCATCCCATAGAAACACATAGCCTATCCCATATTGACCCTTTGTCTTTGCTCTACTCTTTCAGCAACCCTATCCATGCCTTGGTAATTTGTCCAACTGTCAGAGTTCTTTGTGCATCTTGTCTGTGATTTCCCAGTGTTAGCGCCATTCTTTCATTCACCCCATCGTCTAACTCCATAGCGATATTTGGAATAATTGAAATAAATTCCCATACAGATCTGAATGCGGGGTGAAAGGGTTAAGTTGCAAATTAACCTGGGATCCTACCATGTCTTTCTTTAACAATATAGTCCCAATAAACTAGTTTAAGTAAAATCTGTTCCTTTTCTCAGACCATTTTCTCTATTTCACGGCTTCATTTTACCAAAATCTAACCTTTTTTATCTTGAAAACCTCATCCAAATCTTCTGTTACAACCATCCTTTCACTCTTACATTGTCCCTGTGATATACATCTATTCCCCGGCCCAAAAACCGCATTCCAAATCAGAGTATTTCACCCGTTGTTCATAAAAATCATTTATGGCATTTAAAACGGCAGTTGAGAAAAATGCAACTTTCCAACGTGTGATTCGGCAGCATCGTGTTCATACTTTCAGCTAGTTTTTTGGACTGTGTGCCTTTTGTTGAGAACTTGCTTTGGTATTTCCAGTGTTTATATATTACTGCCATTGTGAGAAATCATATTTTACTCATAGTTTTAACCGCACATTCATTATTTATTTGTCAATTTCTGAAGGTCATTTTATGCTATTGCAAAGGGCTTTAAAATCCAAAACTGATTCACAGAGGTTTTGGAGGGCATTTCAGGGGGAAATCTTAACTATGGCTACTATCCTTGCCTTCTGAGAGCTATAAGACCTTTCATTAATGAAGCAAACACTGCAACCATCACGAGAGGAATCATATTATCATGCCTTGACTATGGCAATGCTCTATTGCTTGGAGCCATGAAGAGGGATGTGGAAAAGTGCCAAGTTATGGAAAAAGATGCACGTGTCAACATGGAGAAGAGCCCTTCACTGGCTTAGAGTGGAAGGCAGAGTTAACTTTAAAGCTATTAAGATAGTTCACAGATGCTTATATGGAGAGGCCCCAGCTACTTCAAAAACAATTTTCTTTTTACATACCTCAAAGATGCCTAAGATCAGCTGAAAGGGGGACTCTGAACATACCCTGCGCAAATCGAGCACAAGGACGAGGGAGATCTTTTCCGGGTAAGGCAGCACAATATTGGAACAAATTGCCAATGGTCTTACGGCACGAGAGGAACTACTAAAGTTTTAGGAAATCGCTTTTTGTTCCAATAATCTGTGTAGACTATTGTCATTTCCTTGACCGAGTCTATACCACTAACAGAGATTACTATGTGAATTTGATCATTCTTGGTTTCCCTGCGCCCTGATTCCTGTGGGCTTTCGGTGCATTAAAAGTAGGTACATACATGCATACATCTACCCAAAGAGAAAAAGTGTTCCTATTCATTTGAGCTTTGTATATGTTCTTGTAGAAGGTTAACCAAGTGTATTGCTTCAGTTTCCATTGTAATAATCAACCCATTGGTGATTGCTGCCCAATATTAAAACTTGTATGATTTTCTTTGAATTTAAAAAATAAATAAATATTGCATTCCCACCACCCGGCCTGGTTCATGGTCCATTGTGACCCGGGGTACTTGAAAAAGGGGGTGTGAGACGGGTTGTGTGCCATCTCAAATTGAATTCGTAGAATATAAAGAGAAAAAATTCCAATTGTGCGCTACATACTAGACTAATAACAAGGTGTGTCTGCTGATTGAAATCTTTATCAAACTTGGGGGCTCATAGCCGGGGTTTGGGTTTTGGTTGCCACCCCTGGCGGTTTAACACAGCAGACTAACCTGCAAGGTAGTGATACTTTGTGTAGTTGGAATACTGAGTTACACTGTAGAAGCGCCTCCCCAAAACAAACATCCTAAGTACCAGGCCTGTGTATAAAATGAAAACTAAATCAACACCAAAATAGACAAAAAGCAATATAATACAGATTACCCTTACATAATTAAATTAATAAAGAAAGAACACTTCCAAAATGACCACAGTAGAGATCAATATGGCTAGGGAGGGGCTATTGTCAGAGGGGAATGGCCAGAGAAAAATTAAAAAGTCTGGCTAGAAGAAATGGTGTAACAGGTCACCGCCATGAACATGGATATGTGGCAAGATGGTGGCCTATTATATCAAGCTTTGAGCGAATTATACACGACTCCGAAAATTAAAGACGAGCAGATTAAAATTGTCAGAATCATGGCCTACCTGTATCTCCATATGGGAGTGATGCGGAAAAAGAATGAGGAAAATAAAGCTCTTGTGCAAAATCAATCTGAAGTCTTAACTAAAATCCAGACCGAACTAAAATTAGCAGAACAAAAATTGCAAAAGAGCCAAGACTCTGAGACCCAATGTGAGAACTATATCAAACAGTTAAAAGAAGACTTGGCCTTCCAACAGAAGAATAATGTAGACCAAGAGGCCCAATTAAATACTTTAAGAATGGAGTGCCAAGAAAAGGTTGACTCCTTGGAAGAGGGTCAACTGTAATTAGAACAACAAGTGAGATACAATAATGCCAGCACAGAGCAAAGGAATACTTTATTGAATCAGGTAAAAAATTGGAAGAGGAGAATAATAAATTAATTATGAGCGAGTTCCACTCTGAATCAGAATTTGATGAAGAGTGCCAGAAATTAGGCGCCATAACAAAACAAAGGGTTGACCTGGCTGAACAAAGGGGCGCTCTGCATCAGGAGAAAGAGACCCTACACCAAGAAATGTGTAATTTAAAAAACAATCTGGAGAGAAGGGAGTCAGATCTTCAGGGACTGACTGGCCCAAAAGAAGAATATGACAAATTAATGGGACATAGGAGACAAATGGAACTTGAGTTAGAGCAGGCCATAGATGCTCTAAATGTGCAGAAAAGGGAGGCTCACCTCCTACAACAAAATGGGCTCAGTGTTCCCAAACTATACAGGCAGCACAGAGAGATAACGAGGCCCTCAGTGAGGAGAAAGATGGGCTCCACAAGCAAGTGGCAGCTCAAGAGTGGGTCATAGAGGCCAGTAAAGCCCTGATAGCCGAGCAAAAGCCTCAGATCGGTGTCTACTATCAAGAGATAGTCGCTGAGAAGGAAAAACTAGGGAGAATACTCCTTCTATGGCTAATTTCCCTCACCTAGTGAGTCCCCCAGCAGCTTTGCTGGATTTCTGGAGTTTATTCTTCTACCTAGTAAGAGTGTGAGCCTTTTTTCCCACTCTCACCTGTGTTTTGCCATGTGTATTTTTACTGTTTGTGTGATTTTGGGCTCTGGAACACACCACTCCATGAGCCCCACTTTTTGTGTGTGTTACACAGCACCTTCAGTGCAGTGACACAGGGTTGTCTTTTAGACTTCCCACTGAATCCATTTTTCTGGGGCTGACCACTGTCCCCCAGAAACATGTAAAGTTGCCATTAACTTTATGTAGTCACTTTAAAACTACAGACCCAGTACACCCCATCTTGCATCTAAACTATGTTAGGTTGGTTATTACTCATGATGCTGCCCTTTTGTGCTGTACCATATGATACACCGTGCACAGGCTCCCACTTTATTATCCATGACAACGGGCTCTCTAGAGTAGCATGCCCCCAGCACCACCCCATCACCTGTCCCACGCCCTTTCTGCCCCCTACCAAACCGTTTACCCAACAGCACCATCTGATTAACAATCAATTAGACCACTCAGGCATCCAAAAGCCTCAAAGAACCACCTTACATTACTCACCCGCCACTAATAAACTACCGAAAGCGACCACCCCAGTCCTTAGTTCACTTAGACTCACTAGACTTAGATCACGGACCTTCACCACTACTTGCTCTCCAAGTAAAGACCCCTCCAAAATAAAGCAAACTGAACAAACACCTCTAACAGGAATCATAAGAACTCAAAGACTCAGATCCCGACTCTTAAACCATCCTAACACTAGTCTCCCTACCGTCTCTACCATTATAGAAAGTTCACCACGACAAGAGACCCAAACCAAACCACCCACAAGGACTACCACCACCAACAACAAACCATCATCATAGGAACTATCAAGACACTCCCATCTCCTATAGTCCAAGAGCCACCCTCTCCTATACACCTCAAAGCATCCCTCATCAATGCACGGTCTATACCTGCACATGCCACAGAAATACATGACGCTATTACTGAGCAACAACTTGACCTACTCATAGTGACAGAAACCTGGCTCCACCAAGCTTCCAGACCCTCCCTCTCCATTGCCATTCCCCTAGACTATATCATCCTTAGGACAGACAGAATGAAATCACTAGGTGGGGGAGTAGCTATCATTGCTAAAACCCATCTCAAAATAAGAACCTGCCCTATTGAAGTCCTACTAGCTAAATTAGCCATGAACCATAAGACTACTTTAAACATAATAACTATCTATAGAGCACCCAGCGCCAAATCTCAGCCACAGTTAGATATACCACTATTACTAACGCCACTTATAAAACCAAACACAAAATGCCTAGTCCTAGGGGACCTGAATTTAGGTTTTAACGATACCCAAGACCACAAAGCTGAAGCATTACACAATGTGCTCAAAGACATGGAATTCACACAACTAGTGAACGCCCCTACCCATACAAATCGAAGAACCCTAGATTGGATACTATCTCTCAACACCTTAGTATCCATAGACTCCATCAATCCGG
This sequence comes from Ambystoma mexicanum, assembly GCF_040938575.1. Classification (NCBI taxonomy): domain Eukaryota; kingdom Metazoa; phylum Chordata; class Amphibia; order Caudata; family Ambystomatidae; genus Ambystoma; species Ambystoma mexicanum. The sequence continues at coordinate 738,977,547 of NC_090933.1, read as the reverse complement.
TACTCTAGTCAGATCACCACAGTATACATTTCACCATCTTGGCCAATGAACCAGACCTACCTAAAACTGTCATTGAGGAATCCTACGTAACCAGAAACATCCGTAAACTCACAGCAGAAAACCTTAACCGCCCTTAACAACAAAAAAATCAATACTGAAAATCCCTGTGCCCTGGCTGACATTTATCACAATTGTCTCACCAGCACAATTGACACCCTAGCTCCTTGTGTCAACAAAATAAAACGCAAAGATAAAAAATCTTCCTTCTGGTTTAACGAGGAACTAGTCTCCCTTAGAAGGATTAAAAGATCCCTTGAACACCGGCTAAATGAAACCCACACTCCAGAAGCCCTAGAAGCTTTTAACTCTGCAAACAAAACGTACAAATCTGCTATCATTGCCCATAAAGCAGATGCCCTCAATACCAGAATCAGCAATGCATCCTCTGATAGTAAAGAACTATTAACCATACTCAAAGAGTTGGAGAATCCGATCCCCATAATCAACCCAGTCCAACCAAGTAAAGAATGGTGCACCACCACCCAAGATGCCCTGGCTTCTAAAATCAATCTATTACAAAAGAAAATAATTTCCAAAAGAATGCTACTATCTGACAACGACACCACGTCTAACCAAATCACTATGAACATAGAAGATACCACCCCTCTCTTCAACTTCACACCCGTCTCCCATGACACAGTACTCAGTACTATTTCCAAACCCAAAGCATCTAACTGCAAAGGAGACAACTTCCCGGCGCACTTAATTACATTATGTGCCCCTACCCTCACACCTATAATTACTAACTTTGTGAATGCCTCCTTCCACACCAACCAGGTCCCAGCCAGCATCAAAGCGGCATGGGTCACCCCTCTATTGAAAAAGCATACCCTGGACCCATTAGTGCCCACGAACTACCGGCCTATAACGACTGTCCACTTTATACTCAAAATCATTGATAAAATAGCCTACAACCAAATACAAACTCACCTCGAACACAACAACCTACTAGGAGCTAGACAATCTGGCTTCAGGCCCAACCACAGTACGGAGACATCCCTGTTGGATTTGATAATCCAACTGGACTCCATCAGAGATTCAGGGAATTTAGCCACCCTATTGTTACTGGACCTATCAGCAGCATTCGACCTAGTCGACCATGATAAACTATGTGACACTCTAAAAAAAGATTTTAACTTTTCCAACAACGCCACTCAGTGGATCAAATCCTTTTTAACAGACCACACATCCAGAGTGGCCATCAGAAATCATGCAGCGGAACTCATAGTAGTACCTATTGGAGTACCCCAGGGATCCTGCCTCTCTCCCACCCCCTATAATGCATACACTAAACTCCTATTTTCGGCTCTTGACGATATGGGTGTCATCTACACCAACTTTGCAGATGACACCCAGATCATCATCCCCATTACAGGTGACTACACCCAAGACACCTACACCATAAACAAAGTCTACTCAATAATCCAAAACTGGATGGCTCTAAACAGCCTCTGCCTCAACGATGAGAAGACCGAGGTCCTCATCGTGGGCTCTCAAAAAAGAATAAGCACCCTCCACTCTGACTACTCCCATATCAACATTGACGGCACACTGATCCCAGTACTCAAACAAGTTAAAACTCTTGGTGTTTATATTGACGCTAACCTCTCTCTGCCCAAACAATTAGCTGCCCTCTCCTCATCCACAGCCTACACAGCAAAACTCATCGCACTAATTCGCCAATTTCTCACCCCCACAAATTGCATCACCCTGGCTAGAGCCCTGATCCTAACGAAATTGGACTACTGTAACATCCTCTTCCTAGGAACCTCCAAAACTAACCTAAACAAACATCAATTGCTACAGAACAAAGCCCTCAGAGCGGCATTAGGTATCAGGAAATCCGAACATATATCTAGCATCAGAAGAGAAAATCATTGGCTGCCAATTGAAGCAAGAATCATCTTCAAAACACTTAGTATTGTCCATAAATGCACCACTAACAAAGCATCCAGCTACCTCAATAACACTGTCAAGAAAAAGATCTCCTGTAGACAACTTAGGTCTAGTAAACTGGCCCTCCTGGAAGTTCCTCAATACAAATACTGTAGAGCGGGAGGATGCAGTTTCAAAGTCCGAGCCCCATCGCACTGGAACACACTATCCCTCAGCATCAAAAACGAGGACTCTCTACTAAAATTTTAAAAAGTGCTGAAAACCTGGCTATTCAATAAATATTAACCCTAACTAGCCCTACTCGACTCCAGTACTAGAACGCTACAAGCCTACCCTTTAAACGAATTGTGAGTTGCTACTTTGACCCAGTGTAATTTAGCATATGAAATTTGACTTAAAACGCTATGCGTAATCTCAGTTTAAATGTTTTGATTATTTGTCTGTAACAGCAACACTGTATAAACATGTGAAAATTCATCTGAAACCTTTCGCCGTGATACCCCTGGGTCTGGCGAGTAATAAATGTAATAAATAAATAAATAAATTACATGGAGTATTGGAAAGGGTTAACTCCTACCCCTTTTGTCTGTGCCTCTCTGAGCTTTGTTTTGCTCTTTTAACATTTAGACTTGGCTGGTGGCAGTGGTATCTACCCTAACTTTTCTACTGCGATTATATTAAATAAACGTGGTATTGTTCCAGGCTATTGTGGTAGCCTCGAACTTAAACCCGCTTGCCCAAATACTTTTTATTTCGGCTCTGGTTGGGTTTAGTCGCCATTTCTTTTTGTTAAAGTCCTTCTTGTGTTTTACTTTGCACGGCAAACCAGGTTTGCCTTCTTTGTTCACCGTCTTTTGGCGGGCTTCTGCAGAGAAGCCCTCCTCTTGGTGCCTGGGTATCTTGGTGGGCTGAATGTGAGGGAGGGGTGTAGTCACCCCCTGCACAGGGTCTCCATGGAGACCCAAGTTGCACTTTGTCATGATTGGCTGAGGTGGTTGTCCGGGGCCGGACAACCCCCCTGTTGGGTGATTGACAGCCAGGCTGGGGGATTTTCACGTAAAAGGCAGGACTCTTGGGCTGGAAGTCTGAGTCGCCACTGGAACTGCAAGGAACCAAAGAGAAGCGGAGAAGAAGACGGCTGCTGCAACCCCGAGTCCCGGTGAAGCCCTGCTGCAGTCCTGCGCTATCTACCCTCCAACGACCAGAGAAGATCCAGTCCGGAGTCTTCTTCCCTTGAGCGTGGTGGGGTCAACAGCTCATCTTCCACAGCCAGAGGATCCCCTTCGTGGTCGAAATTGCTGCACCCTGCTGTAGTGGCCATCTGAAGGGCCTCTCCTGTTATAAAGGAGTGCAACTTTTATGCACCGTCGCTGCTGCTGGCCTCATCCCTGGGTAGTGCAGATCGCTCCAGACGTTCTCCTTCTTGTCACCATGACTGAAGCTCCAGGAATGGTGAGCATGCAGGAAACTACCAGGAACAACAGCCGTGGCACCAGCTTCTTCAAGGAATAAGGTACTGTGTCCGACTTCGAGGAACTAGGGTGAACCCTTTTCTCCTCACCAAAGGCTTGTCCTTTTCTTCCTTCCCTCTTATGACTTTTGCCTCCTCTTCTGACAATATCTAAGTACTCCTGGCAACCTTGAATCGTGACCTATCTGACTGTGTGATCCTCGACAACAGGGACCCTGTTACACCTAACACTGGCAGAGGCCTATTGACTTTTATCTTTGGGTTAGAAAGTGTTCTCTGATTCTGTCTGCCTTGACAAATGTATTGCCTCTTGTGATAACTCAGGTGCTAAGTGTGTTTTTACCCTGGTAACATTTCTTCCTGCGGATACGCGTATCTTTAGTAAGACCGAACTGTCTTTACTGTTAAAAGTGATTGCATATGTATTTCCGGTAACGTCTTTTGTTTCATAACACCGGTCTGTCAAATTATAAGGTACTTACCTTGAGTTGTTCTGCACAAGGGGAATTGGTTGTGCGTAGTGTATTTGAAGTGTGATTTTATTTTTCTAGAAGTGAAGTGTTTTGTGAACAGATGGTTTAAAAATAAATGTACTTATATTTTTTAACCAGAAACCTTGATTCAGTGTTTGCTTGAGTCACAGTAATTGTAGTCCTTTGTGTAATCTCTACTACTGCTCATTTGCTCTTGAGATAAGCCTGGCTGCTCAGTCACTGCTACCACTCTTTCTGTGTAGTACAGGCTTGTACCAAAGGTGAACTTGTATTACCACTTGTAGTCTTAACTCTGTGCAGTGGTTCCTAAGGGCACTGCATAGGATTCTGATTACAGTTGGAGAAAGAGTATACTAGATTCAACCCAAATTGGAGGGACCCTGAACAGGTAGAGAGGGACAGGGCAACCCCTGATAAAAGTATGCTGACCTCTGTACTAAGGGACTCAACCCCATTTTTCCCTTTGTGCACTGCTGACTTCATGGCTACCTGTTCACACGAGCCGAAACCATGAGGCCATCAGAATTAAATAGCCCTAGCATGATGGGGCTGACAGGTCAGCGCCCCCATATATTCATGGATGGTTGTCCCTGTATAAATACCAAAACATTAAGGCTGATGTCTCTGACAAGGAAGTCTCCTATGAGGGGAAAGCCGGGGAACTAGATCTGCAGAAATACTACCTTCCAAGGGACCAGTTGGTTTCAATTTGTAGAAAAACCAAATTAAATGGGGCTCAAAAAGAGCATTTTGAAGACCTCCACCCAATCAGGGCAGTAAGGGGGGGGATCCTCTGCCAACCCTTGAAGCTGGGAGGAGTCAGAAGACTACTCTCCTGTGCGCCACAGGGGAGTAAAAACCAGGCCCCACCATTCTGCAAGCCCCTCCCAAGCTCAAACAATCAGGGAGAGCCTAGAAGATCAGGACGGGTCCTCCAACAGTAGCGCTTCTGAGTCTGAGGGCAAGTGGACTAGGGTGACAAGACAAAATAAGGCAAATAAACTAAAGAGAGTTATGGCAAAAGACCCCATTAGGCAGATTAAGGCCATTAGGAATTTCATGACCCCATACCACAAAAACGCAAAATATTCTGTCGGGAACATTTGGAACTCTATGAGCAAATGATGGACACTGTTCACCTTAAAGACAACCATAACTGCATAGAGTATGCTAAGTGGACGTTCTCTCCAGAGTACTCCAGCTTCTTTGCTGGACTGGAGGACCAGAACCATTCAAGATGGTCCCCTACAGGGACGGCCATCTTGAAACACTTTTCCGCCCACAGAAACCTGCAAGAGGCTTGCAAAGCGGCCTACAATTTGCAGTGAAGGGAAGATTAGGCCCCACAAGAATTTGTGCAGGAGCTAAAACGTGCCTTGGCACAAACCACTAGGAGGGTGCGCACGGATAGCAGGGAGTTTATAACTACCTTCTTTCATGTGTTCCCAAAGTATATCATGACCCAGCTGGTGAGTGATTTCCATGATAAAAGATCTCTGGACTGGTTAATAGAGCAGGCAACCCGCATTTATGAAGTCCAAAAACCTGCAGAAAATAAAAACCAGAACAAAAACCCCAAACCAGCCAACACCCCTGCTGCTACTAAGGTGGGGGAGGTGAAGGTTGCCCCATTTTGGACCTAGAAATGGGGGAGCCTAAAAATACACCAATCCCAAACCAGCAAAATCAGAGACCCAGAAGGCCTTCAGGCCAATCAAAAACTGGAGGCAATCCCACCAATGGGACCCGTAACTCTCCTGGTTATATAGGCCCCAGATACAAAGGCAACTGACCTATCTTGGGGTATATATGGACTTCCTCAGCCCAAGGGGGGGACCTAATCAGGTAAGTACTACCCCAGACAACTTCCCTCCTAACTTCCCCCAGGAGGGTAGTAATCCCCCAAATGCTGTGTTAAGTTTCTTTCCCGGTTATCCACAAAAACCCAACCTGCAGGACAACCCTCCTTTCTTTCCCAATTTTCAGGAGCTCAGACTATCCAATCCAGGAGAGGGGAGGCCAAGGGTGGAGGGTTACCAAAATCCACAATATCCAGGGCACTCCGGGATAAGGGATAGTTACCCTTCCCGTGAACCACCTAGATTTGAACAGAGACACCCGTACTAGCCAGAACAGGTGTCCCAACTGGAGCGCCAGGTCCAGAACCTCACCCAGGATCTGGGTTGCATGTTGAGGGCTCAACAGAGCCCTCAGATGAACATGGCGGCTCAGAACCCCCACAAACCAAGGGTCTAGCACTCCAGAACAATGACGGGGAGAGAACCCCGACAACTCACTGGTTTCAGAGGAGAAGGTACAGAGGGAAGGGGGGTGTAAAGGCCTAGAGGAAGCTTCCTTCCTCACTTGTGAAAAGCCCCTGGACACCCAGGAACCGGAACAAAAATCTCTTGCCCCCGAAAATCTGCAATCCAGGGAACAGAGGGTGGGTAGGAGAAATAAAGACAGTAAAAAGGCCCATTTTGTGGAGGAAGTTAGTGTCCTCCAGTTTGAAGGGGAAGAATCCTTAGAGGATTCTGGGGAAAAAATCTTCTCCTTCAGGGACGAGGGAATTCCTCCCAAAGAAAAATGGGTCCCAAGAGATCTTAATGAAGACTGGGTGGTTATGGGGACTGATTCAGAGTCACCCATCCCTGAACCCCAGAATTGTCATCCTGTGAAGAAAACAGTAATGGAGGGATCCTCCCCACAAATAGGTTGTAATGACTGCCAACCGGTAAGCGGGGGCAGCACAGAGCTAAGGGAAACAGGGGATTTCAAAATCTCCACTATTTCAGGATTCCAAATTTGTATTACAGATTCCCAGACTCTAGCACAGACAATTGTCCAAAACTCCACTGTGTCAGAGCATAAAATAAAGAAATTGACCACCCAGCTAGCCCAAACTGCACATTACATTTGTCCGCTTAAGGAGAAGGAGGGGAGATTTTATCCCCCGGTCTAAGTGCAAGGGCAATGTACATTTTCAGCACTGGTGGACACTGGATCCTAAGACACTCTTCTGTCAAAAAGGGCCTTTGAGCAGCAAAATTCAGGAAGGAGGGAGAGATACCAATTCCCTCTCACCCCTCTTCCTGGACAACTCCAGAACTTCAACGAGAATGAAATTCCTGTCGAGGGGACTGTGGATTTGGAAATAAAAATTGGGCAACACAAAGTGAAAAACTCGTTCATAGTCGTGACTCCAGAGGGAACACCCTGTCTACTAGGGAATGACATCCTGCGCAGGTTGACCCCCCTAATAAACTGTGTGAACAAGGCCCTCTGGACTCAGACTTAACAGGCTAATAAAATTAAAACAGAGTGTCAACCATGTTAGTTTAAATGGCGCATGCCACATGGTTGAACAAAAACCAGATCATATTGAGTTTCATTTCCAGAACAATTAAATATCTGTTGTGACAGTAATTGCTGTAGGACAACAAACTGGTGATAGGAACTCCTCTCCATTCCTGAAAATCAACCTTCCTTCAAGTTTCAAGTGGCATTCCACATTGGAAGGAAATACTTGGAAATTTTATACTGATTCACAATCTGAAAATCCCAATTCTATAGTCAAAAGTGATGAGAAACCAGTTCAAAGTTTAGCTGACATTGAGAAAATTAGAGAACAGTTGTTCATCCCTATTCAGTTAAATGAATGGAAAGAGTCTGTTCTCGCACGAGTGTGCGTGAACAATGGTAAGAGCTTCATCAGCGAAGCCATGTCCCGAAAGCTCCCAAAAGATTCAGCCATTCCCACATTTAAATTGATCGATAAGTGGGAAATGGGCCTGGAAACTCCAAATTCCAAACATCTCCTGCCTAGCAGGTGTATGTTCAACATTTCTATAGGTAACACAAGCATAGAACATAATTGTTGGGTTGTGCAAGATGTCCCTGCTGCATTCTATTTAGGCAGCGACATTCTCAATTGGATTGCCATTAATTTGGACCTGATAAATTACAAAGCCTGGTCCCGACTAGGGGGCAATCCCATGGGCTTTGGTGATTCTGAAAAGGCATTTTGGTCAGCCAAATTGCTGCTGTATGCAGTTGAAGTTCAAATTGGAGAGGAGGTCACCATCCCAGGACGGACACGACTACTCCCACTTGAAATAAAAATTAAAAGAGGACAGAAACTGAAAAATCCTGATGCATATGTACACCTCAATGCCGATCTCCATGTTAAACCCAACACCATTAGTCAATATAGAACACAACACCATTCCAATATTGATGGATAACAGCAACCTCAGGAGTATCAATCTGGGTGCAGGCACCATTATTGGAATGGCGGTTGATGAGTACCAGCTGAACTTACCTACAGAGGTTGTTTGTGCCTTGTGGCTTTTGCCCTTTACTTGGTGTCCCGGGGAGTGAGTCCCTTGCCGAGGCTGTTAGCAGTTAGGCATAGTGGCTACTTCTCATGGCAGGCCATATCTTTACAAGAAAGAAAGAATTCTAAGAAGAAAAAGAAGGGCAAAGAGAAAAACCCCTACGGAAAAATCTCCCCATACGTCCGATGAAGGCTGAGGTGATGACAAGCAGGAGGTAATTGACAATTACCAACCCTCTCCTACCTTTCTTCCCACACCTTCCCTACTGTCCTCTTACCCTATACGTTCTCCCCTGTACTTATGCCATACCAATAGTATCAGTAGTACTGAGACAAGGAAGAATAGGTTTGACTCCATTGAACGGTTGTGCTGAGATACTGTGACGAAGAAGAGGCAAGGAGCCATGACCAACCACTCCGAGAACTGAATTGAAGAGTCTAGTCTTCAGACCTCAAAACAACTTAAAGAAGGAAGAGGGACTAACTACAGTGTCAACTGGAGGCACTGCGAGTTCCGAGCACCACAGATGGCAAGGCTGGAGGGAAAGCTGCTCAGCGGAACATGGAAGGTGCTGACCTGTTGTCCCGGCCTGCTCTGCCGAGGACCGGTAGGCCGCGACAAGCAGGAGAGGGAAAACTACATGCGAGAGAGTACCATGGGACGCCAACGAGCAGAGAAGCACAGCCCGGCACGGAGAAAGTGCAGCAGAGCATGAGACAGTGCGAGTTGAGACCGACGCCATGGACCATGAGCACAACAAAAAGGTACAGGGACTGCCTGGGTACGTGAAGTGGCCTGGGACTCGAGCACACTTTCCAGACACCCTATTCCAGAGAGTTTGGTAGTGCAGGAGGTTACTTTCACCTCAAGAGCTGCAGGTTATGCAACCATCCCACCAGATAGGAAGGACAAAAAATATGATGCAGCAGCCAAGAGGGTATTGTCTTTGGGAAGCATGGCACTGAAAGCCATTAGTGCATCTTGTGCTCTGGTGAAAAACACATACACTCTATGGAACAAAATTTCCCAGGCAGCAGAAAACATTCCAGCGGGGGAGATGAGGGATGGTTTTAATAATATCATCAATGATGGCAATGAGTCTTCCTGCCAGTCTCTACAATCAGGGCTCGATGCATCAGACTGTGTTGGCTTGTGCATGGGCTCGAGGGCAGTAATCTGAAGATTTGCATGGTTACACAAGCCTAGATATGCCTCAGACACCCAATCAAGGCTACTGGTTATGCCCTTTGATGGGTCAGACCTTTTTGGACCAAATGCTGACTACAGTTTAGAACGACATCAAGCTTCTAAGGCTGCTTCTAAATCATTAGGAGCAGCCATTTGTCAGCCACAACAACAACACCCACCTGCGCAGGCTTGGAGAGGGCATTGTTTTCACTACTACTCCTCTTTTGGACAAAGGTGAAGAAGTCAGGCTACCCAAACAGAACAAAGGAGGTTGTCTTGTGCCCCTAGAGACCATAGAGGGAAACTGCTCAGGCTGCCACCTCCTCATTGCCCTCTGCTGCAGCCACAGCCCCAAAGCCTCTCTGAGCAGGAAGACCCACCATCTGCAAGCATGACGTTGCATTACATCAAATGCATGTGCACTAGAGACAGTGGCTGAAAGGCACTGTCTCCCATTCCTAAAAAGACCTCCAGATTGTCCCCCAACTGTGAAATCTCTTTGAGGAACTAGATCCTCTCCTTCTACGAGATATTCTTTCCCTGTGTAGAACGGTGCCATGGAAGAGGTACCTATAGCAGACCAATACAAAGGTTGGTACTCCAACAATTTCCTGGTTCCCAAGCAAGACAGAGGACTGTGACCGACCTTGGACCTGAGACACTAAAACAAGTCCTTTAGAAAGGACAGATTCAAGATGGTCGCTCATTCGCAGATCCTTTAGGCCCTTTAGCTCCAGGAAAGGATGGTGTCACTCGATCTTCAGGATGCTTACATTCATGTTCCTATATATCCCAAGCACTGAAAGTACCTGAGGTTCATCATTGGCAGTTCTCATTATCAGTTTCAAGTACTGCTTTTTGGGCTCCGATCCACTATGAGGGCTTTCACCAAGTTGTGGTAGGGAGGGATTCCCATCTTTCCCTACTCAGATGATTGGATGATCAGAGCCTGTTCTGCCAAACAGGCTCTCGGACATCTCAACAGCACCTGCCACTCTCTCCACAAACTGGACTTCCCCCTCAACTTCCATAAGTCCTAGGTGAAACCTTCCCAAAAGTTGCAATTCATTGGAGCAGTCTTGGACTCTACCTTGGGCGAGGCTTTGTCTCCGAGTTGAGGGCTCAAAATGTCTTCATATGGTAACGAGATTTCAGCACGCTCAACAACTACCGGCATTGACTTTCTGAGGTTTGTACAGTGGGTGCTCAGATCCCAATGGCCACAATTATCAGGCAGGATGGTGGACCTTCTTCAGGTCCCAAGCAAGGTTGCACATGATCTCATGTGGTGGGCCTGCGGTGAGGAGAATCTGATGGCTAACAGTAGTCACAGATTCTTCCCTCATGGGATGGGGAGCTCACATAGGCGATCATTTGATCAGTGGTCCTTGTTCCCCATCAAAATTCCGACTACACAAACCATTTAGAGCTGAGGGCATATGGCCTTTTTGCCATCCATACAAGGGAAAAACTTCCTAATAATGATGGACAACGCAGTGGCCATGCCTTAACTCAACAAGAGAGGAGGTGTAGGGTCACTACCACTGCACAGGGAAGCAATGCAGCTCTGGTATTGGACAGTATAAAACAGGAACTCTCTGTCAGTTATTCACATAGCAGGAGAAGAAAATACAATGGCAGACCCTCTGAGAAGGCAGAGCACAGTATCCCACGAGTCGGTCTTCTGTTTTATTTTTTGGGCGTTTGCTCTGCCCTGGCACAACGTGAACACTTGTAACTATATCTGTCATGCTACTCTTCATTCCTCCTGTGGGCCATCTCTTCCTAGTACTGGTGGTATACAGGTAATACTACAGTAATAAATTGAAGTGTCAAGAGGAGAGGTGTGAGAAGGAGGTAAGAGTGTTGAGAGGTTAGGGTTATGGGTTCGGTTGTTGTGATGACGGGTGCCCTGGTGTTCTTCCTTCTCCTCAAGGGGGAGTCCCTCCCCATGAGATCCTCCCTCAACATACTACCCGCAGTGGGAAACTCGGGTAGCAGCATCACCTCTCTGACCTCATGGAAAGGGGCTCCCCCTCGGGGAGAAGTGATGATACCTAATAAATAATCTTAAGTTCACAGAGTCAATAGGGCGGAAGCAACCAAATCAAAAGGGCAATCTGAGTACCAATTGAATTATATGTAGATCCACCGTTCAATAATAAAACTGGTTTCCAAGCCAAAGTGCCAAAGGGAAATCCAGGAGCAGGGTCAAGAAATGCAACAAGCCAGCGTCCAAAACACCAAAAATCCAAACGTACTAGAGAAAACGAATGCAGAACACTTATTTAATAGGAAGCGCCGCCGCTGTCTCCCGGCAGTCATTTATTTCTTCGGAGACTCTGACATTGACTGTGGTGGCATGCTGAGGATACCAATGTGCCTGGGGGATTGCTGCCTCAATTGGCCCCACAGGGCCTAGATCAGTCAAATGGCACCAGGAGGCCATCCAGAAATTGATCCAAGGGGGCCAAGCTGCTTTTGTCAAGAGCAGCTCTGCTGCCCTGCGGCTGTGGCAACTGTTGGCCTGCCCGGGGCAGACCAGATGGGCCAACCCGGGTGAAGAGGCAGAGAGAGGAAGTCCCTGGTTACTCCATTGAGTGGCCCAGGTGAAGAAAAGTGAACCAAGTGTTCAACACTATGCACACCTCAATTCGAAATAGTTGTTATATCAAGATTTTTTAGGAAATCTAGGTGTCTTTGGTTATTTGATTGAGAAGATTTGAGGTGCAGGGGAGATAATCTCAACCTTGGCATTTGGGTTGGTACTAGAACAAAAAAGAGGGTGGGTGTTTCCAAGATGGGGAACTCCCGTCCCCTGCACACTATCTATAATCTGTATGTACAGTAAAATAATTTGGCAATGTGATGTACTCTCCTAAGGCAATGTGTTGTAACACTGTCGTATAGAGTCACCAAATGAGCTTCATATTTTATGGGTCATATATCGAACATCTTAGGCTTCTTTACTTTGTACCGGCAAATTTGTTCGGCTTTCGTTTATTTCTTATAGAAAAATGTTGCACTACGCGTGTGCATTTCCTCGTGAGAACTACTTGTCATGGGCACGCATTGGCGTGCCTACGTCACTCTTATGACATTATAAATAGTAAACAAACGCCGTAGACAATCAAGTTCCAGCGCGACGGCGTCTGCTACCGTGATATTTTCACACATCGCTTGAAAACGCTTTTCAAGTACGTTTCTATGGGCACACGCTCATTTAGCCACATATCTAGCTTAGAGCACTTTATTATAACGACACTCTGCTCGATTTATTTCACAGTTACGAGGCGTTCTCCCTGTGACATTACAACTAACGTTGGTCTGTCTGCAACCAATCTACTCCTACCTCCTGACTGGCGCTTCTACGTATTCTTACAAGGTTAGCTTTTCTTATGTACGCTTATATTTTCTTTAGAAAAGAACATATATCCATTTTATTGGATATATACATATGCTTATTAAAAGCAACCATAAGCTTCCCTCTAAACCCCTATCCTTGTAATAGGCAACCACTTGTTAAGCATTTATATGCATTCTTGTATTCTCTTCAGAAAAGTACTAACACCTTGTTAGCCTTTACTTATTGTATATACATTTATACTACTCATAAACCACCATACGCTATCTTTTAATCTATGATCCTTGTTATAGGCAACCACGTGCAATTGTTGAACCCGTGTTCCTTAACCAAACACCCTGGATGTCAACGTCCTTCCTGAGACAAAATCTCCAGAGGAACTTTTTTATACTACACACAAGGTTAGCAAGCCTAATTTTTTTCATTTGCAATTCTTAGATTGCAAGATTATTTGAAAAACGCAGGCAATGGTATTTGTAAAATTGCAAACCACAACTATTATGCCATATTAATACTTTGTGATTCTATGGAAATATTTTTATGACATTGTATGATGATGAGTTCACAAAAATAAGGATATTTGCCATAGCAGTCATCTAAAGTAAAGGCTCTGAAATTTGAACTGATTGTTCGTTGCTAACTAATTTGCACTTATCTAGTTCTGTTAAAATTGATATTATTTCTTTGTTTTAATAGAAACTATGAAAATTCTCAATTTATGTACCCCTGATGAAGAGAGAAATCTCGAAACGCGTTGGGTGATCACATTATGGATTAAAGTCAAAGTTCTTGAGCTAAAAAACTTGTTATTGTTACTCATTTATATTTTGCTTTGATTGAAATTTGTTAGTCAATTTGACTCACAGTATAAGACTATATAAATTTACCTAAAATATATGAAGCTCATTTGGTGACTCTATACGACAGTGTTACAACACATTGCCTTAGGAGAGTACATCACATTGGCAAATTATTTTTCTGTACATACAGTTAGTGTGCAGGGGACGGGAGTTCCCCATCTTGGGAACATCCACCCTCTTTTTTGTTCCAGGTGAAGAAAAGCCCATGGCCGCCTATCGGAGCAGCTAGGATGAAGATTATCACTGGCAGAGGCGTTCCCGGGGATGAGAATTTTCCAAAGGGGCACAGTAATGTAGCTCTGGTCCCACGGGCCCGGATAATGTGGCTGCATCCTTTCGCCCTGAGTGAACACCTACAAATAAAGATGCAGACACCAGTGTAATAAATGGTTTTATTAAAGGTGTAGTGTGTGTTTTATTTATTTGTGTTTGTGTGTGTTCTCTCTGTTGGTCTTGGACTAAACCATCCAGCCCAGCATAGGACTGGACGGAATGTTAAGAGAAAAAGAAAAAAGCAAGGAACAATACAAAAGAACTCCCCTGCCCAGGAATGGGATGGGCAGGGGAGAGAAGAGAATCAAGTAGGATTTTAAAAGAAAAGAAAGCTAGAAAAGCACAGTTGGAGAGTGAGAGATAAAGGGGAGATGGAAAAAGACTTACCTGGGAGAGTTTTTGCTGCTTCGATCATAAATGCTTAAAATGGCACCAGGAGGCACATGGGGAGGCCCCTGAGAGAGTGATCCAAGGGGGCCAAGCTCCTTATCGCAAGACCAGATCGGACAGGCCCAGTGATATTCATGGCTTAGGCAGCATGCCAGGTGCTCCCTGAGCCCATAAAGAACAGCCCGGCCCGGGCCATGTGTGGTGACAGCCCAGACCAGGCTACCTGACTGTGCTTCTTGGCGACCAGCCTCATCCTCACAGGCTGCGTTTGCTAGGCGCATCCCGAGTGGGGAAATGAGGAGAATGGTAAAGCCTGCTCCACCCAAGAGGGTAGAGCAGCACATATGAAGTCCCTGGTTGGCCTCAGCGATCAATGCAGGTGAAGAGGAGGAGAGAAGAAGTCCCGGGTTGCTCTGTTGAGCGGCCCAATTGAAGATAATCCTCGGTAGGCAAGCAGACCAACCCGGGTGAAGATTGCAACCCGCCCCCTGCATCTAACGATGCATTACTGAGGTGGTGTGCCAGAAGAAGGCATCACCAGATGCCATGGGGACTCCACCTGACCTCAACATGGCTACGGGTTGTGGAGGTGATCACAGCGTTGTCTCCCATGGCACCGGGGATGCTGCCTGATTTGAAAATGGCTCTGTGGGTGTGGTGGTGTTGTTGGATGGGCCCCCAGCCAACAGGTCCCGCCCAGAATATATAAACAATGCTCTAGGTGGGGCGGTGAGAGCGGGTGGGCACCCCTGTGAGTCTAGAAAATACCCTACCATAGCATAGATGTTATATTATATTGGCCGAAAACCAAGCGCATCATATGCCCAGCATCACCAATTACAGAATCGTCAACATAACCATAGAGCGTCCATTTTGTCCCCGCAGGTTCTGCCATTTGCTTTCTTTTGCACAAAGCAAGGCCACAAGTTAGATGTTGAGAGACCAGCCCAGACAGAAATGCCAAAGCAGTACAGAAATACATTGTTTTGCTCCCGCACAAGTCATTGAAGGCGAGCAGAGAGGCATTTAATCACCAAGCCAGGTGCCAGTTGGTCTCACTGAAGCTGTATAAACAGGCTGTTAAAGGCATAAATTATACTCTCCTTACGGTCCCCCTTTTTGGGCCCTCTTAGATCAGACTGACCCCTAGTTCAAGAATAGAAACTAGAAGATAGCATGCGCTGGAATGTGTCTCTCCTACGAACACGGTTTGTTCACTAAACAAGTGCATTTTGTTCTCCGTAACAAAGAATCCTGTCTGTGTCTTGCAAACTGCAACTGTTGCTAAATCAAGTAATATAGATTAACAAACGTCTCATAATGTGTCATATTCATCATAATTGTCAATCACAGAACCCTAGCTCAAGAAGATACATTATGGGCGGTTTTGATGTGTCATAAACTGATACAATGATTGTCCTTTTGTATATATGACACTGTTGTAGAATGCTCGCTCTCTTGCGTCTCACGAGGTCTGGGTGACACACGTTGCGAGACATGAGATCCAGTCGGCCTACTGAGACTATTTGCTTTACAATAAACCCTAGATTTTGGGAATTGAGCCTTGTGTCTGTTGTATCAGTTAGTGTATGGTGATTGTGCCTTGTTTCCATGCGCGAGGCTCTTCAGGGCCTAGCACCCCAGCCGACGTGGCCCACCCTAAAGATCAGAAAGGGCAGCAGGACATGGTGGCGAGCATGGGTGGACCCTCAATCCTGCGTGAAGAGTGTGGGCTGTACGGTGAGTCCCGGTGGCCCCATGTGGCAGATGGGAACACACTGAGGAAGGAAGAGGGGCCAGACCCCATCCATCATTCATAGATAACTGGCCCCTGCCAGCCACCAGGATCTGCTTAGACACCAGGATCAGCCTGGCCGCCAGGATCTGCCTTGTCACTAGGATCAGCCAGGACCAGCTAGTTAGCATTCAGCCTTTCAGCCTTGTGTTCAGCCATGCACCAGCCATCACAGAGTCAGCACCACCAAGGACAGACCCATGAAGGTACTGTGAAAGGGGTAACTGGCTGCAGAAGTTGCCCCATTGGAACATAGTGTTTTATGTAGTATATATGTTGTAAGTAAATGTATATGTATGTGTAGTTATATATATTCATTTAAGTACTGTTATGTAGGGTAATTGTTAAGTAGGGGGAAGTGTAGAGCTGGCATTAGTGTTAGGGGTTATGTTAAATAGAGTTCAAAGTTAAGTAGGGGTAGGACAATATATATAATATTTAGATGGCCATTATTTTAAATAGGGGATGTACTCTGGCATAAGGTATTGGGATAGAGTGGCGGCCTGCCCGTGGTCACTACGCAAGATGGAACCAACCACAGAGGCCATTCTCTGGCCTCACACTCCGGGTGGGATTGTACCTGAGATTAGGTAGGGGGTCTGTTGCACCAGACTGGTGAGTCTGAGGTCCCTGAGATCCCTCAAAGGAATGGTGAGCTGATGTAGAAGGTCCCCTGTCAGTTGAAACTCATGCAAGGGGAATCCCTTATTAACTAAAGAGGGGTCACTGTTGGGATCCATATAAAATTCACTCTGGTATCCGGGTTCCTTAGTGGTATAAGAACCGAGGGTGTATCCCATCTCCTGTTAACAGGAATTTTATTTCAGCAGGTGGATCGCCCCTCCCTAGCCAGCTGGCTGCAGGGTGGGGAAGGGAGGTGGTATCCATGCGAACTGTCCCTGCTCCAGGGAAGGGAAGAGTACACCCTTTCACAGACCAGGGCCGGCAAACAGGGGCTAAATGTATAAAGAACTAAACCGGGCAGAGCTCAGATGATGGCCTGTTCCCAGTGTAGGGGTATGTTGAAGGGGTTCACCAGCTGCAGATCTATTTGGAATTGACACTCATTGGTGCCTACATAATTTGCACACAATATATAATAGACAATTCACTGACAAAAATGACATATGCATGTATGCCTGTACTTTTCTCAGCTAGAGTAAGACAATGGCTGAGTTGCATATTTATTGTATCAGTAAGTTTTAATATGGCACTGTGGGCATTTTGAATCTTGGTAGAATTACATCAATCGTATCTGGGATGTTCTGCATGCTACATCTTGCCATAGTCTGCCAAAGGCATATTCCAATGCACACTGTGTCTGTCTACATTGCGTTTCGGCATGTTGATCGTACACCATAGTGTGGAGCACAGGACACTAGTACCCTATGGCTTTGTTTTTTTCAACAAGAAGGAGCTTTTTATTAACCCCAATAAAAGTCTGCAACTTCTGAGCTGTTTTGCTTACAATATGAACGAGCAATAATTCTGAGTTATCAGGATTGCTTGTGGAGCTGTTCAATGATTAGCAGCCTCTAATTTATTGGACAATAATGTCATTAACCTTCAGGCGACGTGATTGTTTGCGCAATGATAGCCAGTCTATCTTAGGACGATTTATTCAGTTACCGTTCCCTCTTTAGTAAATGATTTACTTGTGTACCCATGGATTTCCTAAAAAAAGTAACTAACATCTTGGCTACCATGCATTCGTATATTTCAGCAAACTAGCGGGTATATCAGATGTGAGTGACAAAAGAAACTGTCATGCAGTTTGCATCACCTTACTGAAAGCCCGGTCTGCCAACAGAACCTTTTTGCAAAATTCATTTTTTTCTTTTACCCCTCTCTCTCATAGCTCAGTGTATAAAGCACCTTCCCAGTCTGGTAATCCCCCTGACTACACCCAAAAGAAGCAGGATGATCTTCACACTAGTGGGTGGGGGAGACACAGGTCATCAGTACGGTGACTGATGACGAGGAAGAGTAGGACTATGGGCCTCATTAGGACCCTGGCGGAGAGGGTTTTACGCCAGCGTAGTGCATGGCGTACCTCTCCGCCATACTACGAGTTCCCGTAGCGCCATGGCGGCCTTTTCCGCCTGGTTTTACCAGGCGGAGAAAACCATGGCGCTACGGGACCTCGTTGTTAATTACGCCACCGTATTTTACGGTGGCGTAATTAACTCCTTCCCCACTCCCATTATACCCTATGGGGCAAAAATGGGAATGGGGAAGGGCAGAATGGGGATTGGGGATTTACCGCCCCGCCAAGGTCGGAATGGGGCGGTAAATCCGCCAACCCCCATGGCGCTATCGGCGGCTTTCCGCCATGCTTCGCGGTGCATTTAGCACCGCGAAATCCGCCTGGGTCGTAATGAGGCCCTATGTGTAATGAAGATTACCACTAAGTAACCAGAGCATTAGGTGTGAAAGTAAAGAGACACATGAAGAAGGATGGACAGGAAGGGGAAGGTGCTGGGGATGTGAGGAAGTGACAAGTGAAGAAGACGAGAGTGTGAAAGACATGGCCAATGGCAGATACAGAGCGATGTAAACAAATAAGGAAATATTAAAAAAGTGGAGGTGAGATATTTAACGATTTACAAACACACACACGACATTTAAAGCATTGATAGAACTCATTTGGAAAGGAAGTGGTATGAAATAAAAACAGAACTAAATAAGTGCAAGTTTGAAGGGAAAGTGGGAAAGTTCATTTGAGCCAAGTCACACATTCCACAACGCCACCTAGTAGCCATTGCTGGAAGTTCACCTCCAGTTCTGAGCCACAACAGCAAGGCACTGTGGGTATGCAAATTAACTCAAAAGCAAACCTTTTTCTCCAGGAAATTATCTTTGTCTATGAGGGCAGTGTTATTTCATACATAGCTTAATCATCCCAAGACAGTCATTTGGCAAGGCTGTCAGGACAACTATATATCTGGTTGAAAGAAAGACAAGTACAGTCTGTGTCTTCGTGGAAAAGAGAAGTAGCTCAGAGACAGGAACAGAGGACTATAGAAACAGTTCACAAGAAAAACGAGGGTGTAAGAGTGGTCACAAGATAATGCAGGTGACAGACACGCTGAGCAGGGAGAGGCTGGGACACTTCTCAGATAAGAACGATCAGCTTTTTCAATCGTGTTTATTTTCGCGGTCATTCCTATGGCTTAGTAAATATGCAAGACGAGTTCTTTTACCATAGTAGTTAAATCAGAATTGTAATAAAAAAGAACAGAGTAGTTGAAAAACCCCTTGAAAATATCGAGCATGTTACTGATGTCTCTCCTACACACACGCTGCTAAATTTCAGTCTTGGAAAATATGCAAACTTTATTGTCATTTATGGCGGGTGCAATAAACAGCAGGCAATGTCAGTTTACTGGTACAAGGTAGTGTGCAGACATTTATTAGGTGTGCTTAGCAACTATCTTTGGGTGGTGTTCGTGTTTGCAGAACACGCCCTCCCAATCATTTGCAACTTCTGCAGAAATGGATTTTGGTTACAAATGTGAATGTTTGAAGGCCCAGTGAAAAACAATTGCCCTCTAGGAAACACTGTGCTTCTGGATGTGAGGCTGGAGTAATTCAACACAGTTATTCTCATTTCCACGACCCTTTTTAAAATCCACATATCAATCTGACACCCACACACCTCTTTGTATCAATGGAATGCCACTACGGATATATTCATGAAATTAAATTATGGTTTTATCTATCACTCCTAGTTTATTTCAGTAACGATTCTAAAGAGATTTTCAGTATGATGTAACCATTGATTACTGCAATTTCACTGTATTTTTAATTGTATTTTACAGTATCTTTAAACAAGGTCATGCGGTAAAAAAGGCAGGCAATTAATTATTCCCAGTTTTCCCAAATGCTGCAAAACCCAAAATGATGCCATGGGATACAATTGGTTGCATTTTTGACATTTTAAGCACAATCAAATAAAAGAACCATTCGCGAAATACCAGGAAACATATTCTTGTTAAAGGCAAGATAAAGAGATTATTTATTTGATCTGTCATCATATAGCTTCAGCTCTCTGCCAGTATGCAGTGGAATGCTAGAGCCAATCAGTTGTTGCGTGATGAATGTCTGACTGCATCCTGGCAAGAGATCCCACGTGATTCACCATTCAGCTGCTTAGTAAATTAGGGACAGAGTTTTGAACGTGAAGGTAAGGACACCGACTTTGCCTTCATTTTCTTTCCCTATACGTGCTGCATTGATATATATCCTTATATTTATTTTGTGAGTAGATCAGGCTGCTCCATGAGCCATGACTAAGCACTATCACAATTATTTTTGTTAAAAAAAATAATCAACAACAATAGAACACTCATTGGTTTGGAGGGAGAAGAGGTCATGATGGTTAGTGAATTTTTAAATTGGTGAGGCCAAATATTGCTTCCAGGTTCAGTACCAGCCAATGCACGAAATGACTCCTGAACTAACTCAAGTGCTTTTGTGATCTTTCTCCCCTGAGAATTAAATGATTGGGTCAAAATAGTGCATATTACAGCACACGTTTCAGAATAATTGGGTGAACAGCTGTAGAATTTAGAATAAGTTCTGTTGGGGGGGTTGCAAATGAAATACTCAAATGGTCACGTCACCACCAGTACACAGGAGCATTTTGTAACCCATTGGGCCTCATTACGTGTGTCGCGGTCCGGAAACAAGGGTGCCAGTAAGCTTACCGGCACCCTTGTTTCTGGGCCGCCACAGTACGAGTCTGCCTGCAGGGGCCATAGCGCCCAGCAGGTCTGGCCCTGCTGGGTACATCGGCCCTGATAGGCAGAGTCGTCATTGAAGCACCGGCACCATTAGTAATGGTGCCGGTGCTTCTGTCTCTCGATCCCATGGAGTCCTACGGGACTCCACGGGAATGGGGAGTTACCGAATCTGCCGCCTGACTTCCAGCTCCACTTGGACTTGTAATGTCCCTTTCGCACTGGGAAGTCAGGCGGCAGATGCGGTCGGCGGAACCTGCAGGTGGCAACGGCAGGTTACCGCCGACCTCATAATGAGGCCCATTTTCTTCCTGGTTGTGCCCAAATAAAACCACAATGCACATCTGGCCCCATCCTGTACATCAGACACCTCTTCTGCTATTTCTCTTGCAGTTTTTCTGTGAACTTCGCCTAGACTGCACTCTGTTCTAGCCTAGTCCATTGTTTGTTTCTGGCTTTTTTCCTTTACTCTTGGAACCTATGGTAATTGGCTGAGGCAGTCACATGATCCCCACCTTGGTTTTCAGCCTTCCTCTTCTGCTTTCCCCTGCTCGGCTAACTCATTCTGGCTCCATCCTGCACAGCAAACACCTAGTAAGGGGTTTTGGCCCTGTTGTGTGCACTGATGGTCGGATATGTGTGTTTTCTTGTGCTATTTTGCAGCATGTTTTTTGTGAACTACTTCTAGATTGCATTCGGTTTTGGCCTAGTCTTTTGTTTGCTTCTGAGTGCTTTCCTTTCTCCTTTCAAACCATTACAATTGGCTGAGGCAGTCACACAACCCTCGCCTTGTTCTCATCCTTCTCTTTCTGTTCTCCCCTGCTCCCCTACCTCAACCTGGAACCATCCTGCACAACAGACAACGGTTCAAGAGTTTTGACCCTGTTTTGTGCTCTGTTGGAGGGACATTTGAGCTTTCTTGGGAAATGTTCTGTTTTTTTTCTGGACTACTCATAGTCTACACTTTGTGTGGCTTCATTTTTTGTTTGCTTATGGCTTTTTTGCTTTCCCCTCGCATTCCCCATTTCTTAAGCTTTGCTCCTATGGCAGCGACTGCCTAGGCAGTAAGGAGTGATGGCAGTGGCAACGGGCGCCTTTTATAAGTCTGATCCTCTTGTGCCCCAGCCTTGCCCCTGGTGCCAACCACCATTCGGGCAGAGGAAAATCAACATAAAGGTGAAGTGAAACCATACTTTCATCTCCCCTGCACTCCTAGCACATAATATGTTTGAAAATTCTGGCAGTGCACAACTGCACCATTAAATCTGTTTGGATCTTGAGATCAATGCCTGAACGCCTTAAAACACCTTAGAATCGTTATGCTAGCCAAACATCTGTATGATTAATTGCATTGCAGCCCACATATTTGTTACAAAACCTAGTCTGACTCAATGTGTTTGCCTGCATACCTAGCACATAGCTATATGGACTAATTTATTTGAATATATTGTAATGAATCAGCGGTGACCATCCCAGGTACCCTGGCTTGGAACCCTTTTCATGTGGCCAGGGAAAGGCAGCCGCTACCTGGTCCTGAACCTGGGGTTGGTGTCATGTGGGAGGATCACATGAGAGGAGGTCCAGGTCAAGAAGAATGGGAGAAAACTGAATAATTTCCGTAATCATACACATTTAATGGCTCATTGTGAAGTTGAAGATTCTGAGGTTAAAATGAATAGGAACATTATAGACAACACGTCTTAGTACTGAGACGAGGAAGAGGGGCTCAGAGTTGCACAACTGCAGTGTACAGTCTAGTGGTTGGAATGACCCACGCTGTGGGAGCAGCAGAAGCAAAAGGATGAGGTAGATGCCAGAGCCGCTGCTGTGTTACAAGCGGGATGTCGTGTCAACAGAGTTGCAGAAGTCAGGAATCTTGAATGCAGAGAACGCGCAGCAGGAAACGCCAATAAAACTAGCTGTCCCGTGGGAGAGATAAACTCTACTGGTCCTGCATACTGCTCTGGTGGGTGGCAATCACCAGAGTATGCACGAAACAGAGAAAGCAGCAGATCCAACGGAGATTCAAAGAAAGACCAGTGAGTTGGCCTTTGCTAGGTAACCCCACGGGACTATGAAATAGACTGCTGACTCAGAGTAAAGCTTTTGAATACTGAACTGTTGAATTAAAGCATTTTAGGCGCAACTCTATGTTTAATAGAGACCAAGTAGAAGAATATTGTAACCACCATTGCCAAAGTAAAAAAGAAAGAATATTAAACCAAATTGACTGTATTCTACAAACAGGGAGATTACCTGGAAGAGAAGATTATAACCAGCATTGCCTATGCCAAAGAAAGGCAATCATAAATTAAAAGGAATACAACATTCCTAATAAGGGTTACCTTTACAGTAGACTACATTAGTAGCAGCTAAGTGTTGGTTTAGAACAGGGGTGCACAACTAATTTTGCCACAGGGCCGAATGTACCTTACATGCTGCCTATAGTGTGCAGAAAAGTAAATTTGGGTGGGAGTCCTTTTCAACCCTCAATTTTTATTAAACACATGGAAAAAGAATATCTTTTGGAGGTGTACCGCTCTTTATTTGTATTTCAAACTTACATTTTGTAGTACACATTTTCCATTCCACTTTTATCATTTCTTTCTTTGCAAAGAACATACTGGCACTAGCATAAATATGCAAATCATACAGGATGAAAAGACTGCACTCAAACATTTCACAAGTTATGTTGGTTTAGATTTGCATGGCAAAAGTTCTGCCATTTTGCACAGCAGCTGGCATGGCTGTAAGTGAGCAATGAACCATAAGTATTTGGGAGATTAACAGTGAACCAGACATACTTGATCAGTGAGAAACATTGCAGCGTTTCTCAGCTGTCAGTTTCTGGATCTTGGCTTCAGTGGTGTTGTTCCTACTCTCAGGATAGCAAGGAGATGTTGGTCAAAGAGTCTTGTCCTTAGACATGATTTATGTAGTGTAATTTGTGAAAAAAACCTGCTCACAAATGCAAGTACTGCCAAACATTGATACCATCTTTAATGTTTCCCGTGACAGATTGGGTAATTGAGCAGTGTTCAGAGACTGATAAAAGGCTAATGAAGGCATCTCTCTGTGCTTATTTTTGAGGACACTACTGCACTGAAGTTCAATCACTTCCAGTTGAAGCTCACGTGGCACATTGTCAACATTAGCAGAGAAAGGGTCTGCAAAAAGTTTAAAACAGCCCCACTGTGATTTGAATTGTGTGAAACGATTCTTAAAAACGTTTTGCAGTTCATTCAGGACCTTCACATCTGATGCCATACTACATACTTCCTCTGCACATGCAGGGAACTGACCAGCATCCCTTTCTCCAGTTGGGCAGTCAGAAGTCTTAACTTTATTTCAAAGGCACAAACTGCCTCAAACAGATCAGATATTAGATTTTGTCTTCCTTGCAACTTTACATTTAACTCAATCAAATGGATTGTCAGGTCAGTCAGAAAAGCAAAGTCAGCTACCCAGTCAATGGGCCTCATTAAGAGTCCAGTGGTAGCCGTGCCGGAAAAACCAGCAGCTGCCGCCGCACCGGTAATACCATTCCGCCTCCATGATTGCTGGAATCACTGGGGCATTACAACCCCAGTGACCCGCTAATTCTGGAGGCGGAATTCTGTAAATCCCCATTCCCAGTGACATAGGACTCCATGGGGATGGGGACCATGGAAACACTGGTTCCGTCTATGACAGAGCCGGTGTTTCCATGTCCGCCTGCAGGCGGGTGGTGTTACTTCCTCTGGAAGTGACACCTCCCGTCCTGCAGGACTCGGAATCAGCCGGTCCGGAAACAACGGTGGCGGCGGATTTACCGCCACTGTTGTTTCCGGACCGGCTGACTTGTAATGAGGCCCAATATCTTGCATGACAGAAGTGTCCATTCCCTTTTCATCAAGGAATGCTTTTATTTCCTGCTGTAAAGCAGCGAATCGCTTCAGAACATTGCCATGACTAAGACATCGAACATCAGTGTGATATAGGACATCACCATAATCCGCTTTTTGCCTCTTTTAAAAATGCCTTAAACAATCTGTGATTTAAAGAGCATGGGTAAAAACAGTTTTCACAATAAAGCTCATGGGGCTAATTACGGTTCTGGCGTTAACCATGCTGGTGCTATTGGCGCCCGATCCGTAAATACTTACCGGCTCCTGACTTCCCAGTGCCACCAGGAGATTACAAACCCAGCAGCCGTGAAGTCAGGCTCCATTAAAATGGTTTTCCCCATTCCCATCGAGTCTCATAGGACTCTATGGGAATGGGGACATGACAGCACCGGCACTGTTGTTAATGGTGCAGATGCTTCTGTGACAGGTCTGCCTACCGTGGCCGCTGTGACAAGCAGGCTCAGACCTGTTGGGCACAGCGGCTCTGGCAGGCAGACCTGTAATATGATAGTCTGGAAACAATGATGCCAGTAAGCTTTGCGGCACCGTTGTTTACGGACCGGTATAGTCAGAATGAGGCCCCATGTCTTTTGTGAATTTCCAATGTTTTGTTCATAATGCCTCCTGATGTATGATGCAGTGATCATTTTTTTAATGGACAGCCTTCTCGCCCAAGTGTCTTTTCAAGCAGCCAATAAAACCATGTTGCTCTCAAACCATGGCTGGGCCCCATCCGTGGTCACGCCTACCAGAGTATCCCATTGCAAATATAAATCAATGATGACTTTACAACATGTCAGCACCAGTAATTCTGCCATGCAAAGATACCAGGGAAGCCAGTTCCTGAAATACTTTGCATTCTTTATTGACCCACCAAATGAAAATTAGGAGTTGGGCTGTGTCACTTGCATCTGTGCTCTCATCAAGGGCATCTGAAAAGAATGTATCCTTACATTGCATTTTCAGTTGGCTGTAACAATTGTCTGCCATGTCTACAATACGCCGCTGGATACTCATCTCTGAAATGGGAACATTTGTAAAAACATCTTTTTTTCTTTACACACTGCCTTACGGGGGGGCCGTTTCTTGTGAGGCTACGGAGGTGAGCCTGCTTTGCAACATTCCCCCTAGGGCTGGCGGTACGCAGCACCTCACAGGGAGAGACTCTCCCCTTGAGCATAAGGACTCCCTTTCCAATGTGGAACTCCCTTTTCACTATCCTCAAAAGCCCAGTACAACTCTATCAGTTGACAGACACCTGCACTCTTCTTACATATGCTATTGTAGTGTAATTACAGAGGATATGTATCTGTTTGGTACTATGAAGAGTAAGCAGATAGGAGTGATAAAGAATACCTGTCTGTTAACCACTGAGATAAATAAGTCAAAAGGAGTTATGAAGAGTATAGCTCTGGCACAAAGAAAGGAGTCTCCTGAGAAACTGGGGAAGCCCCAGCATTGAATAATAAAAGTGGGAGGAGCAGGAAAACATGAGAATGAGACAAGGGAGTTACAAACCAGCTCGAGAAGGGAAGCTGGTGACTAGGGGGGAATACTGATTTGCCTGGCTGCCAGCAATGTGTAAAAGGAGGTACCAGAAGTGCACACATTGTGAGAACCAACTGGAGGAAGTCTGTCCCATGTTTGTAAGTCCCAGGAGGGACATCTTCGGAGGGGTGAGGAGAAGCCCCAACACGAAAGTGCTTAATCCAAGGCACACTGAAGCTCTGTCTATCAACAGGAGAAACCATTGGGAAGAAGAGAGAAATAAGTGGTGGCGTGAGAGGGCAGAGAGATACAAACCTTTTTTTCACTGATACCACAAATCGACACAGAGGTGTGTCCAACAAAGCAGAGTGTACAGACAGTGGAGCCGTCTAGACCAAAGAGAGTCAAATGCCGACCTGGTGACACAGCCCCAGGAGAATAAAGGTAAAAGGGAGACTGGGAGATCCGGGGAACAGGACATGTATGACAAGCATACACACATGCACAGAAAGCACAAATATAATGATTGGAGTGGCATACTCTCCCCATTGGGGAACACATGTTCCAATGAATAGAAAAACCATAAGAAGTGTGAGAATCACTCAGGGACTCATCATACTCATCCCCGTGAATGGCAAACCCATAAGAAGAGTAAGCATCATTCAGGGAATCACACCTATCCCAGTGAATGGCAAAACCATAAGGTGAGTGAGAATCATCCATGTTCTCATCATACTTGTCCCTTTGAATGGCAAAACCATAAGAAGAGTAAGAGTCAAAACGGGACTCAACATACTCGTCTCAATGAAGAGATAAAGAACAAGAAGTGAGACAGTTTTGAGAATGCACTTGTTTGTCCCAAAGAAGAAACAAGTATTGTAAAGAGTAACACATATTCAGAGACTTGGTATAACTGTCATATTGGAGGGCCAAAGACCATCCATAATTATAATGGTTATTAGGTACCGCACACAGATCCCAAGGGAAGAACGAGCGATCAAGAGGAGATAATAACTGGGGGACATTGGGTGGAAGTTCATCCCAGTATCAGGAAACACAAGAGAGGAAATTCATCAGCCAAGGGAACCAATAAAAAAGGGCCTGGAAAAGTCCCTTAAAGGACCTGAATGACTTGGTGCGGGAGATAGCGAAAGGCTATCTGAAGATACTGTAATGAACAACACTTTGGTGAAAAGCAAAACAGGAGAAGGAAGTCATTCTCTTGGTCTTTAGTTTTGTAGCATTAGTGCAGAGTCAGTCCAGGTTAGCTTTGAACAGGGAAAGGACTTTTTTTGCAGACTTCACCATTGATGACGATCACCCTAGTTTAGTTGTGTTATGTAGGGAAACACATAGAAAAGGGAAAGCTAGACCTTTTCTTTATTATTTTTAAAGAAACCTTTTTGAGAATGGCACATAGTCTGTCTCCTCCGTCTGACCTACCACATGGCATACTTAGCACATCCATAGATTGACTTGATCAGATTGAGTTGATCGCCTGTGTATATTAGACCATACCAACTACAAAGTTGCCTCACTGTTTTGCCTGCTATCTAGCACATTGCCAAATTAACTAAATTGTATCTATACATGTGTCCATAACAACTGTTTAACTTGCTGTTGATACCAAAACACCAAGAAGACAGCAAGATGTGATTCTTTGTTCTTACCTGCATACCGAACACATTACATGCCTGTGTCATAGGGCTTTGCTCATAACATCTGCATGATGGATTGCTCTCTTTTCACCTCCTTAACTATTGTATAGCTCTATCATGTGCCTGCATCTGTAGCATTTAGTGAGATTGAATCAGTGTCTGTGTGCCTCCAAATGTATTGCAGACTTATTAATGCTGACTATATATGTAGTACATCATTAGTTTACTTTTGAGTTGTGCCTTTGTACCAAACGCATAGAGGTTTTGCAGACCAATCACCTACAAAATGTAGCTCATTGTGCTGTCCCCATAATAACTTCATAGCTCACATATTCGTCTAGACCCACAGTGCACAACTGGTTTGATTCTCTGTATTTGCCTGAATATGCAGCACCAAGCTAAATCAACACACCAATTAACTCTCTTACCTAATCTGTTATAACTAGTCATATTTCACTGCAACTAGGGCCCTCACACATAAATAGATTATCAGACACAATAAATTCATCATAAATCCCAGAATCTTTATAATCCTGACCACATACACTGCTGCACTGAAGGAACCCTTTACATAACCTGATTCCAGCTAAATCATCTCATCTGTATACTATCATCTGTATAGTCTAAAAGATAATTAGCCTATCATAGTCTATGAACAGTTCAATAATTTTCCAGCTAAACAAAATCATAGATGGATTAGGAAATCCCTAAACAAACCAATTCCAAGCACAAGCCCTAAAAAAGTTAAATATTACCCACCCACCTCTCCATGCATTATCACCCTCTCCCCAACTCAAAACAACTACAGGATGAAAACACGGTAATAAGATGCCTAGAAATGACAAAGATATTGGAATCAGAAATGAAGAACGAACAAGGAGAGAATTATAAGCAGCCTCGCTACTCCTTACCATCAGTCATCTTAAGGCATCTGCAAGCGTACAGAAGAAAGGCTTGGACACAATGGTGGCATGTTTTTGGGTACAAACCTTTATTGATCAAGAAATGGTTGGATAAATGCCTCTCTACCCCTAAAGCTAAGAGGGGTTTCCCTGCCTCAAAGAAAATGAGTGAAATTTTCAGGATGTCCAAAACTAAAATGTCTGTCACTGTCGTGTCTCAAAAACATTCCTCTGCTTCTAACACTAATAACTTAAATCAACTGTGCAAGGATGATCTCTTCCCAAAGTAAAGTGTTCACGGTAGTTCCAACCAAAAGAAAAGTTCCCAGTCACTTGGGTAATTAAAACTGGTAAAATAAACAATGACTCCAAAGCTAGGGTCGTGCTCCTTTCCCCTGGATGTCTTCTTATTTTACTTTCCTTCCTTTTGGGCTCCTGAGCCCTGTATCTTTTTAGGCAAATGTCACTGCGCATTTCATAAGGATATGCTTCTTGGATACGCAATTATTTATCCCATCAACTTGGCACACTTCCCTACCAAGTGTAGGATCCTTCTAATTATTCCTCTTCAGTTCCAGGGTTCTTGACCCTTTTATTCTTAACCTCTCACGTGGGTGCAGGTCTCAGACTCGCAATATACTGAATGGCTTGTTTTACTCTCCTGCCAAGCATCTGTCCTCTCATGTACTGTCTCTTTTTATCTAACAGCTTCCTAGACCCTCTTCTTATTCGTTACTTTACACTTTTGTCTTTCATATGGGTGCTGGTTCCAGACTCACAACAGAGAATTGTATCCTCTTGGTTTACTGCCCTGCCAAAAAGACAACTCTTCCTTGTTTGCACTTTTACACTCAGGGTCCCAGACCCTCTTATTCTCAGTTTGTCAAATGGGTGCGGGACCCAGATTTGCAATTCATTATCATATCTGTTTTGGTTTACTCTCCAGCCAAGTAGGAGATTAAAAAAAAGAGAAAATGCAATAAATAAGCATACGATTCCTCTTTCTCTATCATGATTATTTTTGATTATTTTTGGGCTCCCAAACCGTCTCATACTTTGACTTCCATATGGGTATGGGTCCCAGACTCACAATCTCTTCTCAGGGTCCCACAACCTCTCATTTAAGCTTCTGCTTTCACTCCCTTGCTTCCCTGGGCCTCTACCACCTCTCGAGTAACCCGTATACCTGTTTATCTCTTTGCAGGTGCCAGTATTTCCAGAGAAGCTATGTCCCTTCTCGAGGCTCTGGTAGCATCAGGCATTTTTCCAGGGCCTGGGTTGTCCAAAGGTTCGACCTGGCAGCAGCCCGAGTAGTCGTTCCAGCCTGGACCATGTTTGGGTTCTCCTCTGTTCAAAGTTTCCTTTTCAGCACTCGTCTGCTCATCTGTGCACGGCTCGCAAAGTTCCTCCTCTGAGGATAGGTCTCTTTTAGCATCCCAGCTGAGCAGCCTTTAAACTCCTGTCCTGGATTGTTGTATTGCTTTGGGCCAATCACATGCCATGAGAAGCTAAAGCACTCACTCTGGTTCTATAGACTGATCCTCGGACTCCCGGTCATCTTCTGCTCCATAGTACTTGTTTTAAAACCATTTGTAACATACTTTGTATTCTCTGGTATTTTAGTCTTGTCAAGTATATTAGGTTGACTGACTTGACAACAGAACACACCTGGCCTCATTAGGAGTGTGCCAGTGCAGTAATAACGTGCTGGTATTACTGCATAGCGGCATGTAACCGCACCAGCACACTCCAAGTTTGGTGGTGGGTTGGCAGGATTCACCTGCAGCTCTAAGCTGCTGGTAATTCCAGCACCACACCACCATAAAATGGCAGTATTACCGGCATTGGTATATCTGGTGCTGGTAATACAGGCACTTCTCCCCATAGAGTCCTACAGGACTCCATGGAATGGGAAAATTCTGTCAGACCAAGTGGCGCTAACGGTATTACTGTTTGGTGGTATCCCGCCAGATTTACCTATGGGATACCAACAGACATGTAATGAGGCAAATTGGCTCTATCTAGAGACGGGGACAGAGGATTTGGCATTGGAGAAGTGGTTGGGTGCATTGAAGCGTTGCCATACCATGTTCACTGAGAATGGTCATCCCCAACCCCATAAGGTGCTTCCTTCCCCATGTGTTCCTCCCTCAGTGTACCATCCCCGAAGGGGACCATTGTACTGTGGATGCACCACCCTGGCCCCATGGGAAAGGTCTCCCACTTAGGGGAGAAGGGATGACATCCTCAGATTCGTCACACTTTCCACTACTTCAGCTCAAGATACGTTTGGCAGCTTTTATCTCCAGATACCTCCTGATGCACCTATGTGAACCACATTACTATGGCCACATTTTGGTCTGAGGAAAAGGACTCACCAATGACCTAACAAACTGCCTACATCAACCCCGACAATCACCCACCCAACCATGAAACTATACCCACAAGAAAAAACACCTGTTACTGCATTCAACACTAGACACCCTACACCATCCACCACAACCACTCAGCAGGAGCTGATTGATGTGTCAGACCTCAAGAAGAGCCTGCTTACCCTCTTTGAATCTGAAAGTTTTTACTTGGATCAATGGGAAATGATGAAAAGGCAACCTTGAACAACCCAACATTATCCGTCCAAGCAGCTGAACCCACCCCAAAATGTCAGGCATAAAATGCATCTGATTAATGTATGTTGCTTCTCCAAGAACTTCTCTGACATTTTTGGCCATCACTCTGAAGAACACATGAATGTACTCTTCATCAGAGTTGTCTCTCGGCTGATCAGTCCTCAGTTTTCTACAAGAGCATCCCATCAGGTGTCAATGTCATCAGTTCTTATTGTAAAATATGAGAGTAGGTAGCAGAGCTCTTGTCCACAGAGGCTCCATCATAGCTTTGGTGCCTTCCATCTACATTATGCCAGACTGAATCACTTGCTCTGACCTGCTCCATCTCCCCCACAGTTGCACTACTGGTGGAGGAGGAAAGGGAGGAGGAGCTGCAGGAGTGGTGGAGGAGGAAAGGGAGGAGGAGCATGCAGGAGTGGTGGAGGAGGAAAGGGAGGAGGAGCATGGATGAGTGGTGGAGGAGGAAAGGGAGGAGGAGCATGCAGGAGTTGTGGAAGAGGAAAGGCAGGCAGAGCATGGAGTTGAGAGGCTGGTGGAGTCTATGGTGGCAGAGCCAGTTGTGCATGGGTTAGGAAGAAGCGTCCCTAAAACCACTTGGATAGAATGGTGAATATTGGCTTGTCCACTTCTTGCTAGAATTGTGAATATTAGCATGTCCACACCTAGCTAGAATTGAGATTATTAGCATGTCCACACTTAGCTAGAATTGTGAATATTAGCATCTCCACACCTAGCTAGAACTGTGAATATTAGCATGTCCACACTTAGATAGAATTGTGAACATTGGACTGCGTTGCGTCTGTATAGAGTTGTGAATGCTAGCATGTCCACACTTGGATAGAATTGTGAATATATGCATGTCCACACCACACCTAGCTAGAATTGTGAATATTAGCATGTCCACACTTGGATAGCATCATAAATATTAGCATGTCCACACTTAGATAGATTTGTGAATATTAGCATGTCCACACCTAGCTAGAATTGTGAATATTAGCCTGTCCACACTTGGATGGAGTGGTGAACATTGGACTGCATCGCGTCTGCATAGAGTTGTGAATGCTAGCATGTCCACACTTGGATAGAATTGCGAATGTCGGCATGTCCACGCTTGGACAGAACTGTGAATGTCGGCATGTCCACGCTTGGATAGAATGGGAACATTAGCCTGCGTCGCATCTAGTTAGGTTTTGATTGAAGGATAGTATGCTCGCGCCTAGATGAAACCCGAATGTTAGCATGTGCCACACTCATAACTGTGAACACCAGCCTGCGCCACTCCTAGATAACATTATGAACGTTAGCATGCCCACACCTAGCTAGAACTGTGAACATTGGCCTGCGCCGCTTCTAGATAGGACTGTGATCACTTAGAGAAAACTGTGAATATTGGCATGCTAAAGGTCAGGTAACCCACTAACCAATATAACCTCAAACTCTGCATACTTATCGCACTCAAAACTCACACAACCATCTCTCGCACCACAAGCCGCACGCACTTCACAGCACTGCAACAACACATAAGCCGGAGCAACAGCACACGCGGACTGACACCGATCCAATACCTGCACCAAAGCTCAGTATCTGGTGTATACCGAGCTGAAGCTGGCAACAGAACACCACTCCTCTCACTATCCTACTCCCTCTTCACCTTACTAACCCATCCCACCTTATCATTTACAGATCCGCCGGAGCGCCTGGGGACCAATTCTGCTGGTGACGGTGCGCAGTATAAATACCTTTAACATTTAACATTTACACTGCTAAGCTGCATCTTAGTTTACATTCCTCCATACTATAGCCCACACTTTGCTTGCTGCTATTGTCATCCTGGTCATAGACCACCAACTACTAATTATACTTGAAGATGTCAAGATCTAGCTCTAGAAAGATGAAATAATATTACAAAGTCACTTGGAGCAACACATACCACATTACACCTCAAACAGATGGGGCCATCCCCTTTCCGACTAGGGAGTTAAGCCAGCTATGCTTAACATCCTCTAGGAGACAAGGGGAGTGGGATCCCAATGGGGGTTACCACCCTTTGTGTGACACCGAAACTCCAAGCAGAGTTTCTCATGTACCAAGACCCACACATTTGTTGCCTATATGGGAAATGAGAAGGGGAATATTGTACATGGCCATTTAAAAGCTGGTGTGGCTTTGGACCTGTTATTGATACCATCTTTGCATGAAACATGGAACCAATGGACTATCCCATCTTGTTCCAGGAAGGTACATAAAGGTCCAGTCAGACAAAGTACCAGCTAGATGCAAGCCTGAGTAGAAGTGCGGAGGAGGGAATGTCTCCTTTCAAGGAGGAGTCTGACGGCAATGCCATGCAGACAGTGTGATGGGTAGAAGAACGTAGAAGCCTGCCGAATGTTGCAACCTCCGGCAAGGCAGGTAACCTGAGAAGCTCAGAATCACTGAGAAGAAACATGACACAGCCACCTCCTGGGAGCCACCGGCCGGTGTCTTCCATAACCAATGCCAAAGTCCTGTCAAACACCAACATGAGGAACCGACGCCAGAGACCTGACAGAGAGGACAAGAAAGAAGTTGGAGTCATGGTTCTGACCCGAGAGACTGCCTTCCCCAAAGAGCCTCACTGTTAAGAAGAGGGAGGATTGTGGAAAAAGCCAGGTGATACCACACAAGAAAGCCAATACGTCAAGAAGGGCTGAGGTGCAAAATAGCCCAAATTGGACTGTGTTCTAAGAAACCCCACACACGGGTGAGAAAGCGAATAAGCCAAAAATGGCCGAGGAACCAAATAGCCCAAGTGGAGCTGGGCTCCTAGAAACACCATGAAGGGTGAGAAAACTATGAAACCCGTAAGGGCAGAGAAACAGAACACCCCAAGCTGAGATGAGATCTAAGAATCCCCACAAAGGGGTGAGAAAGTTGATAACACAAGAGGCGCTGAGAAGCCAAACAAACAACACCGGGCTGAACCCCAAAAAAGGGTAAAATGCATCTTACTTCTGAAAACATAGGCAAACCTGATCAGATAGAGCTTGTTATGCCCGACAGCGAGAACACAGACACAAACTTTGGAAAATCCTGATATGGGAATCACCTAAACAGGCAAATTGCCTAGAGAAAGGAATATGGAAATTTGGGTGGATTCCCGGACCAAGAAGCATCTGGGAAACGAGGAAAACACACACACAGTCTTGAAACTGTATAACCAGGCATGTGGCCTGACAGAGAAAATAAATATTTCTGGGTGGGTGAAACCAACCATCATTACCTCAAGTACAGTAGTTCTGTATTAGTGGTAGGGAAAGATTCCATGGTAGGCTATGTTTGGATAGAGGGCAGTTTTGGTATTGTAAGATATCCTGACTAGCACTGTTTTATTATTTTTTCTTCAGTAGAATAGGGAAACAAACTCCTCGGAGGTATGTACAGGAGAGACCTTATTTCCTTTAATTACCATACCAAGTTAGAAACAGGACCTTTTGTCTGTATCCTATGTCTGACCTATCACACTGGACACATTCTGGGTGTCATTTTCTGTAATGAAAACATTGACTGCTCCCCAGTTCACCTCCCCTCAGGTGATCACTTAGCTAGCCCTTTCACAATATTCAATGAGACACCACGCCTTGCAGGACCTTCAAAAGGGCGAAAAAACACAATGGCACACCTGTGTTAGGTTAATTTATCGAATGAGATTTACATCAAGATCTAAAGAGATAATTTGAAAAGATTTTTGAGGTGCGGGGGAGAAAGGCTCAACCTTGGCATCTAGGTTGGGTATCGAAAGGAAAACAATGGTTGTTCATAAAAGTTTTTTAGGAACTCCCGTCCCCTGCACACTGTTTAATATCTGTATAACTGATCAAGCATTTGATGAAATTGTGAATACTTTATATGAAGAGTTTGACAAACTTGGAGTGATCAACAATTCAAATTGTGTCATAGTTAAAGAAATACCATTTCTCAGTTTTTATCAAAATATCAAAAATACATCATCATTTATTGTACAAAGAAAAGCCCAAGGCGTTTCGAGTTCACACTCTTTATCAGGGGCAAAATAACAATTCTTCAGTTTTCTAAAAAAGATATAGAAAAAGAGTACATCTTAATTTGTATTTATAACTACAAAAATACCAATAGCAAGCATTTTTAGGCTCAAAATGTAAGAAGGCATAGATAACATCAACTCAGGTAACAATATATCAGTGCACTCATAGGCATTCTTGCCAAACAAGGGGATAAGTCCTGTCTATAGTAACCATCAACACTTATCACAACCAGTTGCCTATGAGGAATCTCATTGGTCATAGTCAGTCACTTATGGTACAAAAGAAGAAAAAGAAAGTTCAGGTAAATACCTCACTTACCCCTAAGGGTCAAGGGCAGATTTTAAGATTTCCAGACGGATTCAGAACGAAATGGTTTCTGGGAATACTAGTACAAGAACAGAATACTGTGTTTTAAAAGAAAAAAATTGTACCCAAAGTCAAAACAAGTGGAATTTAGGCGAGTAGGTAGCATAAAGAGATATGCCTACACTTACATCGAAACGCATTGTTGTCTTCCCGGTATGTAGTAATCTGTCCACACAGTCTATCCCTTCGGCGCTCAACTAAAAATAAAGTGAGAGCACGAGAATAGTTTGAAATTCAAGAAAAAAACATTCAATTAACAAAAAGGCATGAGTAGGTCCCTGAGATTTAGATTATAAGTAACATGGTATAACGTGAAGAATCCATGATGGAGGGTGTCCTGCCGATGGAGGATAAAGGTACCATCATGGCGATTCTTCTTAAATAGCAAGAAGCCCTGATGACGTGTCAAGGTGCATGCGCAGCTGCTCGAGGCTGCGTGCGCATGTACTCAACAATGGAGAAAAATGTCATAGTTCTGACGCCACCTACGTATACACGCGGTGACATCTGAATTAAAGATAAACAATGTCGAAAGTGGTGTTGCGTGTACGCGGCAAGATTATAATGTAGTATCATGGATGAGCAAGAGAGTCTTGCGGAAAGATTTGTTGGCGCGAATTACGTAAATCCAAGTCGGCTGAGATGAGTAGAATAATAGAATGGCTTGAATACCACAGATATACTTCTATTTCGAGGGTATGAAGCCTTAAAAAGAACTGTCAGTCAAAAATGAAAATATTGAACAGTACTGGTTATGTATTGTCCCAAAAGGGAACGTGCAGTCTTTAAAAGTTACAACAAATACATATCTGGAGAAAAAGAGAACCCAAGACAGGTGTATCAATAAAACAAAAGGACGTAGTTTGATACCACATCAGTGCTGATTCTGTCCTGTCTCTAGAAAGGACGTACAATCTAAAAATCTGCAAATGTACATGCATGAAACCAGAGGGAGTCAAAGGCGCAATTTGATCCCACAAGCAGAGGAGGTTAATCACAAATTACAACATAATATAACATTAGATTAGAACGCTGTAAAAAAGCCAGTGAGATAGGTATTCTAAAGAAAAGGACCCAGGTAGTAGTCCTCGTTCATACCAAGGGAGGAAAGTGAATCAAGGCAGTGAATCCAGAAAAGTTCTCTCTGGGATAACAATTTCTGCAGGTCTCCTCCTCTAGGGAGTGGGTGTATAACCTCAAGTATAACCATTCTCATTTGTGGCACTGTGTGATTGTGGTCTCTGAAATGTCTGTATACTGGTGATTTTATATTTTTCATTCGGATGTTTGATTTATGCTGCGCCCATCTTTCTTTAGCTTTTCTTGTCGATTTCCCAACATAATATTTTCCGCAAGGACAGCGCAGAGCGTAAATCACATTTCCGGAATCACAGGTTGCATATTGTTTCAGTGATATCTTCTTGCAGTGTTCCCATGCCTAATGTGATCACCTTTTATCACATTGGAGCAAATTGACAATTGATGCACGGGTAGGTCCCATTTTTGGGTTTGTTCAAAAAGCTTTGATTCATAGTCTTGAGTTTTTCTGCTTTAATCAGTTTATTCCGAAAGTTTCTACCTCTCTTGTAGGCAAGCATAGGTGGTTCTGGGAAGAGGCGGTTGAGTTGGGGGTCGGTTTTGATGATATCCCAGTTTTTATGGATTATCCTCTTTAGTTGAAAACTTTGACTAGAATAATTCAATGAGTGGATTAAACTTGTTTTTTCATTCTTGATTTTTGGGTCCAGGAGGTCTTTCTGACACTGCAGTTCTGTTCTAAGTATGGCTTTCTCCTGAAGAAGAGTGTGAACTCGAAACGCGTTGGGCTTTTCTTTGTACAATAAATTATGATGTATTTTTTATCTGAAAACTGAGAAATGGTATTTCTTTAACTATCACACAATTTGAATTGTTGATCACTCCAAGTTTATGTCAAACTCTTCATATAAAGTATTCATCAAATGTTTGATCTGTTATACCGATATTAGACAGTGTGCAGGGGACGGGAGTTCCTAAAAAACTTTTAGGAACAACCATTGTTTTCCACTACCTTCAAAAGGACCATCAAACGGCCTGTGGAAAGAAATACACATCAAATACTTATTAGAGCGCAAAGATGCAACTAAATATAACACCACCGCAGATAGATCAGCAACCACGCTGAATGCCAAACTCCGCAATATTCAAGTCTGGATTAATTCTGTACTGATTTGTATTGCTCCTGAGAAACCTTTCAAATCTTTCAAAAAAGGAAACAAGATAAATGTTTCACACCCAGACTAAACTACTTAAAAAATGTAAATTGGAAACTAGAAACAATCTGGAGGAAAAGCAATCTACATAGTAGCAAATTAGATGTTTCTCCAAGCAGAGAGTGGGGCGGTAGATCTCTTTCTTTGGCAGAGGCATCCCTCTGGAGTGGGCTCCCAGCCTCTCTCAGACTTCAGCTGGATCTCTTTAAGTTCCGGAAGCTCACCAAGACTTTCCTTTTCTCCTCCTCCTTCCCACTCTCTATCCCATGCTAAAGCACCCCTACTTGTGCGACTGGTTCCTGATCCCTTATGAGTCTTACTGGGGCCAGGCCCTCAATGACCACCCTCCCCCCCCCAAACCTCCTAACTAGCATGTGCCCATGGGCACCCTTCTATGACCAGCCTACTGAGTCTGGTCCACCCCTCTCACACTTGTCTGCCCCTACCCCTGGCACCTGCGTCTGTGGCCCCCTTAGCACTTGCCTAGCCCCTGGGGCCCCCTCCTCCCTGCACTTCCCTCTAGCTCTCCCATCCTTCCTCCCCAACCTTCCCCCTCCTCTTGCAGTTCCTTTTCTGCACTTCCATGATCCGAATGTCACAAGGCCTAGTAGGGCCGTTATTTTATTGTTTTTTGTATTCCCCGCCACCCCCCTCCTCCCCAGCCCTCCCTTTTGGCACCTGGAAAAAACTTTGTTGTATAAGCACCATACAAATGTCCAATGAATAAATAAATACAATAAATAAATGTGCCTACTATCAAGAGTTATGCCTTTAAATGGCTGAGCTAGTCAAAGTAAAGAAAGCACCCTGCTCCAAATACTTTCCTTCATTCCATCACAGCAAAAGGGAATGGTAAAACATCAGCAGAGAACGCAAAAATCCAATAGCCTGCAGCACAGCCCAGACCTCTACACAAGAGCTCTGGGACCAGATTGCTCTGCACTTAAACCAAAATGATATCCAGGATCACCTTGTCAATAAAGGATGCTTCCACCCACACCCAATAATCCACCATCGTCTCTCACTGCATCCTTTCTACCATCTGTATGCCTTCTATCTGAAATGTGCCTATATGGTTCTATGGTCTCATGAAATCCCTCAGGCTTCCCTGAGAACCCATAATGAAATCTCCAGACTTAATAACCAGCATCCTATCCCTCCTTAATTACTTCGTCAGCACCAGAAGGTTTCCAGCTCGGTTGAAATCTGCATACATCAGGCCTCTGCTTAAAAAGCCCAGAACGACCCACATGAACAAACTGGATATCACCATATCTCAAACACCCCTTTCAATTGAAAACCTCTGGAAAAATTGATATGCTCAACTTTGAGATTTCATCCCGAAAAAACACCTTTGAAAATAGGCACAGCACAGATTTAGACCTTGTATGAGTACAAAATCAGCTCTGTGCTCCATATGGGATACACATAAAAACAATAAAACTCTGAGAGTGCACTCATCCTGCTAGACATCTCAGTTGCTTTTGACACCATTATTTATTTATTTATTTGGATTTGTTAGATAGTGAAGATATCTTCCTAAAAAGACTGGAACATATTGGTACTGAAGAAACAGCTCTGCACTGGATTACCTGCTTCCTTACCTGTAGAACAAAACAAACTATCTTAGGCCCCTACAATTTCCCCAAGTATCCATACCTTGGCCTTTACTTATCAACATCTCTATGACACCCCCACTACATCTCATCAACGAATCTGGTATCTCCCTCTGCAACTATTTGTATGACACACAAATAATTTACAAATTTGTGAACCACCCTCACCAAATGTTCTATATATTAAAAACTGCCTTGCAGAGGTGGACACATGAGTGACAGCAAAAATACTAATATTCAAACCTAGCAAAACAGAGTTGATGCTTTGCAATCATACGGTTCTTACTCCACCACAATTCCTTGGCCTGACGAGTAGCGGGATATGAAGTAAAACCAGTGATCTGCACTCACCATGAATTTGAAAGTATCAAAAAATGACCCCCGTCACGGTTCATACATTAACACTCAAGACTGAGTAAGCGATTGCATATATCTAAATACAGTCCAATGTCTCCTCCGATATAATAGTCCAGAAATAATAAAGTATAGTTAGTAAGTCTCAAAAAGGTCAATTTAATTTTCATAGACACAGGCCAGCCGACACGTGTTTCAGCCACTGGCCTTTCTGAAGGCTGGTAATCAATATCAAATACATCTTCAAACATATCATAAGCAAACATGATTGATTACAAAAATACTGTATGCACACCAAGGTCAAGAAAAGGAGACCGACAAAAAGTAACCAACAAAAGATATACGTGCAATTGAAATTACAATTAGGCTTGGGATACAGGGTAATAATAACCTCTACTCTATTGTGAAGATATGCTTCTTATACCCTATGTGCAGGACCTGATAACAGTGATAAATCATAAAAGATGTGAATTCAGTAAAGCACCCAAAATACAAAATTAGGTACTAGTAGAATTTCTTTAGGAAAGCATGTGTTTAGGCCTGTATTGCACACATGCAAGTGTACCAAATTGTCCTCAAGTTTATTAGTACAGTATTGCTATTATGGATCTACAACTAACATTGGCTGATACCTAAACATCTGTGTATGAATCCAGTTAGTAACCCGACCTAAGATATAAAAGTGATTCATGGCCAATAAACTCACCAATCAATGGTATTTAAGTTGTCCTGAAAATGGAAATTGAATTAATGTTGGCACCCCTTATTCATTTCAATCCCACCCCAATATTAAGACGATATGCGGGCAAACATTTACCCAATATTTGTGTGCCTGCCATTTCTTATAAGGAGCATTAGTATTCAGTCTATTTTCATATATCCTTCTCTGTGAGCTGCAACAAATTATTCCTGGTCTGGTGCAGATCTAGATTAAGTGCTAGTTATTGCATATTATAATATAATCCTGAATGGGTTTACCCCAGGGGAATTCTTGCTTGTAGCTCTGGTTCCCTGATGGGTATGTTCTTCCTCAAGGTTGGTGTAATAACTGCAAGGAGCATGGATAATGTATGAGTGACTATTTAGAATGTTTATTGGCATGTTATTTCACTGTTTCAATTTACATACAATACTAATAATGTCTAAACTATTTGTGATATAAGCACCAAGTTATACCACGTTTTGCTTTCATTAGACCAACAAACTTAGAGGCTCATTCACAGTACGTTTTCGAATGGGATTGCACCATTATAAAATGCTTCTGTGAATCAGACCCTTAATGTCACTTGTGTTCTCCAATGGGTGTCATTCTTGCCAGTGGTGGGCCAAAGCTAACCTGGGATCTGTATTTGAGAGGCTAGACACGTGTTCCCTTATGCAGGCTCTTAGTTGTCTTATTGTACTTCCAATGTACAGTTTTTGCAGACTCAAATTATATCATACACAACATGTGTTGACCTACAATTAATCAAGTCTTTAATTAGCATTTCTCTGCCTTCTTTGTACATGTATTTAGCAATGTCCTTGTGTGCATATTTGCACATGCTGCATGTGCCACATTAGTGAAAGTATGTAGTATTTCTCATCCAGTCACTTCCACTAGTGGCCTGAGTTTCAGTAGTATTCAGGAATGAAGGGCATAGTTTGTTCCTGATAGATTAAACACAAATTTGGATTTGATCTCAATGATTCCATCAGATCTTTATCCATGCATAGCAAGTGCCAGTGTCTCTGAACTGCCTTGTGAAGGATGTGTGCATCCCTCGAGTACTGAGTAATGATATCAAAGCAATGGCTCCCTATTGGTCCTTCTTTGGAGACTGTCTCCATCATTGCAGCTCGATCCATGTTCTTAATCTTATCCTGTGATTGTCTATAATAGGTGAGTACCCCCTCAATTTAAAGCACCCCACTTGTGTATAGGCGGTGTATAAATAAACCATTACAATGGCAATTACAATCACTGGTTTTACTTCATATCCATGTACTTCCTACTAGGTCTAGGGTAGGACCTAGTCTCACCAGTTTTTCAGCACAACAAAAATGTAGATCATTTGATTGACCAAGCACACTCAGAAGCGGTTTACCCTGCTGTTTTTATTTCCTGATCAGTAGGGCCATCGCCCAATCCTGTTGACTACTGTAAGAAATCATGTAACGACAATGCATGACACCCTCATTGTTGATCCACAGATCAGAGCGATCAAAAGAAGCTGTTTCTCCCAGTTGTGTTTTCTATGCTGCATATTACCTTATTTAACAATCACCCACAGTGCCATGGCCATATATTATCTAATACTTTCCAAACTAGACTGTGCAAACAATCTTTAAATACCAGGAATACCAGATTACCTAATGAGGAAACTTCAGAGAGTTCAAAATGGAGGGTCAAGACTACTTTCCAAATTGAAGTGATTTGAACATATCTCACCAGCATCACATATTCTTCACTGGCTACCCATCAAAACAATGTTAATTTCAAAACCTTGTGGATTGGCCATTGCTCATACCATGGAAGAGATCCTCACTTCTGCTGAAGTCGTTTTCAATTCTGCGAGCCCTCGAGAACACGTGTCCAGCAATCCTAAACTAGTGCAAGTTAACAACTTCAATAGGAAATGGCAAGGAGGATCCTCTTTCTCCGTTCTGGCAAGAAAAGTGTAGAACACCCAACCCTCACCTCTCTGCATGAAAGCAACCTACATGACTTCCAGGTAACAGCTCAAGACTTGACTTTTCAACCAACCACTTTGCAAGAAAGGCAAGATAATAGCAACCAACTAAAAACTGTGCACCTGAAACTGGGCATTCTTCAAGATAAGCAAGTGGTATAAATCTTTGGAATATCATCTGTGGGAAATCAATTTGATTTATGAATCCTCTGCTGTGTGACACTGGTGTCCACCTAAATCTCAGTGAAATCTACCTCCAAGAGCCAGTAAGTGACAATACCCTAACTACCCTCCCTCTCTCCATCCCCTATCTCTCCATCCCCCACCATCCACTCCCTACTAAAATCTTGCATTCTTACACTTTCTACACTCCTTCAAGAGGCTGGCCAGGTTTACCTTATGATACAGAAAAAAACCCTATCCATCTTCTATAAGCAACCATTATGTCAATTTCTGAACTCCACAATTCGGGTGCTGCCCATATGGCTAACCTGCCCAATCCATACCAACCACAAACAGCATAGAGATGTTCATATCAGTGCACAGGTATCAGGTGCTTTCGACCTGTATCCATCAACACCACAGGGTTCTGCATCTGCCTTCATCGTATCTGACTAACTCACTGTCCCTTTACTTACAGAACCATGTGCAGCAAGGCCAGCATTATTGGCAGAAGGTTGCAATATAAATCAACATTACATTGCATTACATATAACAATATTACTTTCTAGCATTGGCCATATAAAACACATTGGGCCTCATCACAACTCTGGCGCTACCCGTGCCGTTAAAATTGGCACGCCTGCCGCCGAAGGTGCATTTCTTCTGGCACCCGTGAATGGGCAAGAACCGGGTCATGCCGAGTTAGGCAGACCCGGTACTTGCCCATTTTCGGGTGCCGGAATCAAGGGCCTCCTCATCCTCATTCTGCCCCATAGGGCTGAATGGGGATGGGGACATCGGATGCACCGGCACAACTCTACATGTGCCGGTGCATCCGACATGCTCTGCTCGCGGGTGCCCTTACACCGGGCAGGAAAAATCTGGCGAGTGAAATGGTTCCCGCGAGCAGAGCCCGTAGTATGGCAGTCCGGGAAGTACGGTATCGGCATGCTTACCGGTACTGTACTTCCCAGACCGCCGTGCTCGTAATGAGGGTCATTGTCACAAAAAATATGCTACACATATCCTCCTCTAGACTGCTTGTATCCAAAGAATATTATATGGTCTCTCACAAAAATATATACCAGGCCTGCCCCACTGGCATGCTAATAGGCACAACCAAATGTTAGGCATAGCACAAACATATATGCCATTTCTGGCTCCTCTTTAATCCTGCTACTACCTAAAAAGTGTAATGAAGACTGTCTTAACAACATATGCTAGCGTTGTACCCTCCCCTGCCATGCTGCAAGCACCCAAAAAATATGAGCTCTGACACAACAATATATGTAGCAGTGTCACCCCCCATTGCCACACTGTTAGTGCTGAAAACTATTATACAGTCTGTCACTACATCATATGCCAGCATTGCCTTTCATGCTTGTTGTTCACAAAGAATTTTCTTAGGCTTTTGACAAACATATATGCCAGCCCTGGGCCCCTATACTGCTGCTAATACCTGAAATATATCAGGAG
Organism: Ambystoma mexicanum; assembly: GCF_040938575.1. Lineage (NCBI taxonomy): Eukaryota > Metazoa > Chordata > Amphibia > Caudata > Ambystomatidae > Ambystoma > Ambystoma mexicanum. Next base: position 738,933,177 of record NC_090933.1, on the reverse strand, counting down.
GCCCATCACAACATAAATATGTTCATTTAGGGCTCCCTGGGTGTACTGGCTGTGTACAAATCACGCACTAAAAAGGCCCTGTGTTGTCATAGTTCGATACGAGAAACAGCAATATCAAAAAAAGAGAGAGAAAAAAATTCAATGTACTCTCTTATTCATACAAAAAGTAATAATCAATGTATATATACACATATTTAGAACCTATTTCAACTAGAAATATATGTGCAGCTAGGATACGTGCACATCAAAGTGATCACTGATTGATAAAACAATACATACTTTAATTAATCAGAATAAAACACAATTATTGCACAGATAAATACAACATCGGAAATACAATAGTTGTTACTGTATTGGTTGTCTTTTCACTTCTTGTTTTGAAAGACTACATACGTCTCGATAATGACTAGTAAAAATGTAGTTTTTTGAAGTAAGGCTGTAATTGTGACACAACATGTTTCATTCCTATAGAACTATTTTCTCAGTCCTAGGAACTTCTTCAGAAGATTTCTCTTTGACTGTTTTCTTTAATACCCACCCAACTGAGTTGGGTGATTTATATGCCTATTTTAGAAGTTATGTTCTAGTTCAATACTGGATTTGTATTCTTCTATGTCTGAAATATGTCACAGAATCCTGTGGATGTAGGTGCTACCTATATCATAAAAACACAAAACAGCTAAAATTAGATGCTGTTCTTGTTTAGAACTACATTTTTTACTGACCTCAAATTAATAAAGAGTTTTTTTTTTAATAAACAAGTACCTACTGAATTGCTATCTAATAGGTAATCTGGAATCGTTCAATTTCTCTAGTAACTCTTCCCTAGGGAGGCATAAACATAACAATCCTTGGTTACTAATATTTCTTGTTCAAGTATGCTATATTATACTCTCTATGTATTATGATAAATGCACTTACTTCTGTCAGCCTTAATTGTCAGCATGACTTCAAGTTCCGGCAAGATAGATGTTTCTGATTATTTATATCCATGGTGGACCCTTTCTAAAACTTTAGTTACTCTGCAATGACATAGCAATATTCTGTCAGTATTCTGCTTAGCTTCTTATTCAATAGGAGTAGAATTAAAAATGCAAACGCTACTTGGAAGTACTTCTTAAAATAAGCTCCTAACTCGTAATTAGGTGCTTGTTCTTATAGGAGGGGTTTGGGCTTCATTTTATGTATGTCTGCTTTAGTCTTTAATAACTTTGGCCCTGTAGAGACACGCAAACTGCAAGGTATAGCTACTCTCTTCATGTATCTCTACTCAGGGACGTAATTTCACCAAAATGCCAGGGGTAGCGGAAGTAACATCACACGACCCTTGACCTCTGATGACAGCCCATGAAGTGATGTCATTTGACCCCAACCTCAAGTGACATCACAGGAAGTGACCTCACATAGCATTGTTTGTGAGGACACTATGAAAAATATGGTTAGGATATCACTGTAAAGTGATATACATTTCATACAAGAATGGATCACCATATGTACCGTTAATATCAGTGCATATAGGCCCATATTACCAAATCACTGTGAATGCAAGCAGATGTCCAAGGCCAAACGATAATGATCTGTTATCATACAGCACTTATGCTTAAGTGCTTCATATAGAACAAATATACATCCAATATCACCCAACCTGTGTTGGTGCTCATTTATCAACCTCAGCAGGATGAAAGGCTGAGTTGACCTTGCTGGGAGTCGAAACGAAACCTGCAGCAGATCACACAACCATTGTAGCAGCCAGCGCTCAACCCATTGAGCTATTGTACCGACTATAGCTATCAGAAAACCAGCCACTCCAGAAACAAAGAGCCACATGCTACTGGTCACAGCCCATGAGCCCCATTGTAAAAAAAAAAAAGATTTTTGTGTTTTTACTTTATTTTAGGAGTAGCAAGAGAGGCCACAGGAGTAGCAAGGGAACACCTCAGGGGTAACATTTGCGACCCCTGGCAACCCTATATGACGTCCATGTCTTTACTGGTCTCTGTTAAATTACTTTGAAGTCAGACATGCTGTGGCTCATTAATTTGCACTGTTCATCGCGGTCAACATTACCCCTGTACAGGCTGCTTGCGACTTCCCTGTTCGATACGTATTTGAATGCCTATCACGTGACTTGTTCTTTGATGGTAATCGTTAAACTAGCATACTCAGTGGCGGCCATCGTATTGTGGTCGGCTAGTCAGCTAAACTATATGCTGAATCAATATATCACAATTTCATTGTCGCTGCTTATAGTTTCTACAGACTCGGAACTGGCAATATTTATAATTGACATAATAACCATCTATATACCTCGTCAGTACCTCATTAATTAATGTTTGCATATTAGTTGATTCATAATGAATCACAGTGTGTCTTTTACGTTGGACAATGTTCAACTTGGTATGGTTCTCTTTTGTCTTGTTCTACACTGTGGATTATTTAATCACACTTTGTGATATCACTATGCATAGCATGTTTACACATAGCGACCATCTTAGTATAGTTAGCTTATGAAATGAACATTTCGGGAGGATAGCTCAGCGTCAACGTGCTCGCCTTGGAAGCAAGACGACCTGGAGCATCACAGGTTTGATCCCCGGGTCCACGTTTAGAAACCTCTGGGTATTGAGCATGTTATAAATAACCTATCATATCATAACATGATATGATATATGATATGATATGTCATTTATAACATGCAGTGAGGGAAGACAGAGGGAGGACAAGACAAATTATCTTACTAGGCCTTGTCTCATTCAGATCGTGCAAGTGCGACAGTGTGGAAGTGCAGGGGGAAGGGAAGATAGAAAGTGAAAGGGAGAGGGAAGGTGGAAAGTGCAGTCAGGGCAGTATAGCTCTGGGTAAGTGCAGTCAGGGCAGCTTGGCTCTGGGTAAGTGCAAGGAGTCAGGGGACTGTAGGGTTACAGTTACAGCCCCTAAGTGCATGGTTGGCCTGGAGGCAGTGCCAGGGTGACTAATCATGGAGGAGCCTGGCACCCAGTGAGATTTTGAGGGTAAACCAGGCAACCAGTTGGTGCACCAAACAGGTCAGCAGGGGAGAGAGAACTTCAGATGGTCTGGTTAAAGTTTAAGAGCGGCAGGGAGGCCATTCCAGAGGGAAGCACCTGCAAAGGTGAGAGATGCAACTCTCTGCCTGGAGAAGTGTCCCAGAGGTAGAGGTAGTTGAGCAAAGGGCTCAAGAAGGAAGGTGTTTAGGATGTGAAAGTTGGATGTAGTGTGGGTCCTGGCCCTAGAAAGCCTTGTGGGCGATGCAGAGGGTCTGGAACTTTATCCTGGCAGCCACTGGGAGCCAGTGGAGAGATTTCAGGGCTGGAGAGATACGGTCCCTGGGCCTGAGCACAAGGACAAGACTTGCAGTTCTGTTCTGGATTAGTTGCGGGGAGCAGAGAGTAGAGGAAGGCAGACTGAGAAAGAGGTTGCTGCAGTAGTCCAGCCTAGCTAGAAGTAGGGCTCTGGAAACATTGAGCTTCTGGGGGAGGGTGAGAAAAGGAAAAATACCTCTAAGGAGGTAGTGGGCCTTCTTGGCAAGTTCTTTGATGTGAGGAGAGAAGGAAAGAGAGGAGTTGAAGATGATACCAAGGGTTTTTGCCTCATAGGAAGACAAAGGAAGATGGCCCAAGGAGGGCGGCCCGAGTGAGCGAGGGAAACATTTTTTTTTCCTTTTTTTCCATCTAGTGGTGTGTTATGTTGATTTATACCATTCACCACTGCTAGTTGCATGGTCTCCAGGCACTCAAGTGGCTCTGTAAAAAGTGAGTAGGGTTGGTTATTGAGGGAGAGAGGGATAAGATAGAATTTGTCCTCATCTGTTGATGATCGCAGAACCAGATGAAACAGGTGTCTGTGTATGTAAGCTTTCTGGGTATGCCTTGTTATGTGCTCTAGGCTTGTTGTGTCCATAAGGGTGGTATCTAGAGGCTGAGTTGTTTGTTGTTTGCAGCTATTGTGTTTTTAATATAATTAGAGTGTGGTCTGTGGTTTGTGTGTTTTTTTTACTGGTTGTTTCACTAGTCCTCTGGGCGTGTGTAGTATGTGAGAGGTGTGAGGATGTGGAGAAGAAAAGGGGGTGGTTAGTTGGTTTCATGGGATCTCTGGTTGTTCAGTAGTTGTATTGTCAGCTCTTCATTCTGTATTGTCTCGTGTTCGGTTTGGTCCTGGTGTATGGTCTCCAGAGTAACACATCTAAACTAAATCTAAACAAATAAATCAATAGAATTCTAGTCTGGCTAAATTCAAAAACAGCGGGATCCAAATCAGTAGAGTTCTAGCAAGGATAACTCAGTGCAATTCAAGTGTGGCAAAATGTAAAAAGAGTGGACACTAAATCAGTATGGTTCTAATGTGGGTAAATTCAAAAGCAGTGTTAACTAAACATTACAATTTTAGTGTGGCTAAATTCAAAGCAGCAGGAACCCAAGTGAGTACAGATTCTAGTGTGGCAAGATTCAAAGATTCAAAAGCGGTGCTAACTAAATCTGTACCATTCTAGTGTTGCTAAATTCAAAAGCAGTGGGGTTCAAGTTGGTATGATATGATATGATATGGCATTTGTAACGCACCTATACACAAGTGTTTCAAGACGCAACGAGGCAAGGAAGGGGGAACAGAGAGATGACAGAGACAGCGATCTTCCTAGGCCAAGTGGTTTTGAGATTGTGGAAGTGCCGGGGTGGGGGGAAGGGGAAAAGTGCCAGGGTAAGGGGAGTGGGCAGTGCTGTACATGGGATCAAAACAATAACAAGAAGTGTGGCCAGCAGGTGGCAGGTGCAAAGGTAAGTGCAGACAGCAGGTGTCCTAAAGTGCAGGTAGGGGGACTATAGGGTTACAGATACAGATCCAAGTGCAAGGGTTGCTGGGAGCCAGTGCGGGTAGAGACCTGGGCCCAAAATGAGAGAGTAGCCAGGTGCCCTTTGCATTATCAGACAGGAAATCGGCAGGGGAGAGGAATTGAGAATGCACAGGTACAGATCTATAGTGGTTAAATTCAACGTAGTTTCAGGCAGAGCACAGTCCCTAGTGGCCAGAAATAGTGTCTGAGTGTGTATTTCTCTCTCCCTCACACACACAAAGAGACAAGGGATAGTCATGTGACCACTCAGGTCTTTACGGCACACTAGGACAGCCTATATTTTGTAAAATGGAGGAAGGGGCTCAAAAAAGGAAAGCCACCACCAGACTAGCCAAATGACTAACAGAGCAGGTACCCTCTCTGGAAAACTGATGCTCATGCCTTAGGAATCATAAGGGACACAAAAAAGGAAAAAACACGGGCGAGCCACACACTTAGGCTTGTGATTAAGCCTGGTTGGGAGTAAAAATAAAGTCCAAAACCCAGAAAAGGCAGCAGAAAGTAAAAGGTGTAGGGGGCTAGCACAAGAGGTAGCAATTGGACACTACGAAGAATTAGGCTTTCACATTTGCCTGCTTTAGGACACACATGTTTTCATTATAATGTGATGGTTCTATGCACTTTATAATAACAGAAGTAGGTCTTTCATTCCTGCCATTTATATGTGTACTGCTACATAAACAACATAGGTAACTCACAAAATGACTACTACTCCAGAGGGGTACAGGGAAGAGTATCAGCTAACCCACCTAATCGGACCCGACACTACTACTAAACCAGCAGTGATCCCAATCATAAAATGTACAATGGTATGGCCAGTTAGTTGGGCAGGTTAGGACGGAGGACTGATATTTGTGTAACCTCACTTTCTGATGAGCACCTTTGATTATGTTGGTAGGAAGGGAGCTCCCTTTTAGCTGTCAGGCTAACAAGGCATTCATCTATGTACTTAACTAGTTGAATCATGTCTTCTGGTCCGAGCCTTACTTCTGGTTTGCCACACAGCCCTTAAATGTTAAGCAACATCATCTTTCCACTCAGTGAAGTTTCTTTTTGATCTAATGACAGACCAGACATAACTTCCTTCTAGACCACATACTTTATGTGTTTGTTGTACTACACTTCAGTGTTAATTATGCAATGGTTCTGTCTGTAGTATGGCAACAATGCGGGAGTCACAATGCTAAAATGCCTTAGATGCATCACTTGTTATAGGTTGATAAGACATTGCTACAAGCCAGATATGCTTTAATGCAATGTAAACAGCACTGCATAGCATCCTGCTTAACATTTTTATACATAATTACGGTTAATAATTGATTTGATTATTTCCTAAACTCGAATTAATAGAAAAGTCGAGATGCGAAAATATTCTGAAACATAACTCATTTGACTAGTTGCAGTTAACAGAACACAATAATACCTTTAGGATGCACTTCCATAATGCAGCCACAAGATGGTAATACAGTATAACACAAAGGATTCCGCAATATTGCACTTCAGAGAGCGCAACAGACAAAGTTAATCGAAAATGTAAGGGTTCCTACAGTATAGGAACACTTACACTATGAATGGTAAGCTGTTATTTTGCTCTTTTATTTATTTATGTGTGCTAATGTAAACATTTCAATTCACTCTGTAACAATAGTCTATGTATTAAAATAAAAAAGTAACAAAATACATGTTAGTTTACCATGTGTCTATGAAACATGAAATAAAAACTTTGCCCTAGTGAAAAAATTTAGTGAAAATGCCTCTTTTTTGCACTACAGCAATTTTTTTCTGGTGCTTGTAATATGCCAAACTGCACTTTTAGAGGTGCAGTGGTTTTTTAATGTGTCCCATTGTTTTTAAAAATAGGGCAAACTTTGCCCTAGTTCTAATACCGTACAAACTTTGCACTTGCACCGATGCAACGTTTCTGTAATCTGGCCCCATGACTGTGGAAGGTGGAGAATTTCTCTTCTAATGATGTTGGAAGGTAATGCACCATGATTATTGACAAAACCTTCTTCAAAGAAGAAGTGGCAGCCTGCACAGGACCCCAACAAAATCACAGAGATACACTCTCCCCAGTGGAGATCCACCAGCTTCAACTCTCAGAGAAGTGTTTCTCATTCAGCCCTTCTCAATGTTGTACCCCAGGCTATGGGTGCAGAGTAAGACTTTCCTAGAAAACTAAGAGTCTGAAATGAGCCATCTATGGCACACACCATGCACCTTAAGAGAAGGTTCTCTAGAAATAGTGCAGGTGGAAGAACAGCCAGCGGATCTAGAAGAGGATGAGCTGGAAAGCCTCCCTGCTGTGAGAGGGGAGCACGCAGGTACAGCGTCGATTCAGGCAGAAACGCATACGATGCCATAAATCGGAGAACCATTAGGGCACATTCATGCTGATCTCTTATTTCTCTACTGTCAATTCGCAGACTAAATGCTTCCCAATTTGGTTTAATCATCATCTCATAGGTTTGACACCATCTTCAGAACTGGCAAGGCTAAAGAGAAACTCTTCTCCCAGAGACATCATTTAGCAACACTTGAGAGATCGTTGGTAAGCGAAAACGTTTTACTTGTGGACATAAAAAACAAGCATTTTGCATGAGAAATCCAGAAAATTACTACTTTGACATGACATGATGTGGCATTTATAATGTGCCTGTACACAAGTGTTTCTAGGCGCGACAAGACAAGGAGGAGGAAACAAAGGGAGGACAAAATAACGATCTTACTAGGCCCTGTGTCATTCAGATCGTGCAAGTGCAGGGAAGAGGGAAGGGCATAATTGCCAGGGGTGATCGGAAAGGAGCGGAAGGCGGATGAGTGGAGAGCTCGAGAAGGAAGATTTTTTGGAAGAGAAAGTTTGAGGTAGAGCGGTCCCAGTCTCCAGAAAGCATTGTGGACGTTGCAGAGGGCCATTCCAGAAACTACTGGAGAATAAAGGGGACCATCTGGCAAGTTCGGGGATTTATCTTCCCAAATTTCCTTCACCTTCTATCTTCCATCACCTCTTTGCTACTGCCTTCCTGTATCTTTCCGATAATTTGTTTGGGATGGAGGACTGTTGAAAAAGAATGCAGTAGTGATAAATAGAGTTGGGCGTAATATCTGAAAGCAAAATCGTAGAAGTGAAATTTTGATCTGATTTTCCTTCCCTGAACTTCACATGATCAAAGTCTTTCCTGCTTAGCCTTTTATATTTGGCATAATTCATTTGAGCGGCACAGAATTGTTGACTCACCTAGGGTACTAAAAACATGAACGGTTGCTCTGGTGTTAAGTCACAGTTGGCTGCCTCGGTGACTGATGTGACGTCTACTACTGGAGGGCTGCTGCCAGCTCCTGCTAATCGTGTGTTCCGCTAGTTCTGCTGCTGCAGCCTGTCCAAACCCTAGGAAAGTATTCTGAGGCTGGCTTTCTATGTGACCTTGTAATGGCCTCTTTGGCCAGTGGCGAAGTGAGTGTAGTATTTCCTTCATATTTAGGCTATTCTTCAGGGAGTGTGTAATGGATGGGGACATGGTCAATTGGCTTTGCACAAATTGATCTTTCATGGATGGACAGTATGTGGTAGGGGAAACGTGGAATCATTGTTTCATTGAATAACAAGGCTAAACATTTGAGCACAGTTTGTACTGTTGTAACCTATGTTTTAATATGAACCTCTCTTACATTGAAATATGTGTAGGGGAAGGGTCAGCTTGTGGTCTTGCATTTCATGTTTTTTTTTTTTTTTTTTTATTGTGTTGGGTTTATACAAACCTTTACAATCATTAAAACAGGAAATAACAAATATGAAAGTTACAAGAATGTTTCCAACAATTAATTACAAAGAAATAAAGAATAAAACATCCAATACAATAACAATTTAACAATGAATTCAAACATACATAGGATTTATAAAAATAAAATTTCCATACTTAAATATTCCGATCAATTTCACATTCTTTATACCGAAGGTGTAGCAAGTTCATTCAGTTTTATTTCAATAATTGACAATTATTCTATCAATTTCAAATTAAAAGACAAACTAGTACTGCACATGCAACGATTCCAAAGTGCTTCCATACTAGTATCTGTTTGGAACTGAGCCTTTAAATTAAAAATTCTATTACGAGATGGTGAAAAAAAGGGACAAGCGATGACCATATGTTTAAGTGTTTCATCTGCCTCCCAGACTTCACAAAAACGGCATAGAGTGGAAGAGCCGGTTTGAGATGATCTATTCCAATTTTTTGTTTTAGATAGAGTTCGAAATTGATTCAGATGAAAACGTATTAGAAGTTTTCTGCCTATCGCAGAGGGAAATTGAATCAAATAAAATGCACGATCACCCCACTTTCTGCGAAATTGATTGTATTCAGAGTAAGATGGGTAAGTTCCCATTTTATCTGTAAGCTTACACCAAAAGTAGAGTTCATATTTTTTTTTATGTGCAGGAAGCAGCAAGGTCATACTTTCGGGGGTTTCATTAATAGCATTTATAATTACATTTAATTTGTTAGTGAATACTTTAAGTGAGTGAATACTCGGATTTTCAAGTAATTTATTTAATTTAACATATAAGGAGTTTGCCGGAGGATCCAGCATTTTAATATAGTTTTTTATATTTCGCCAATTTCTTTTTACAGAAAGAGGTAGCAAATTAATTTCATGGCAAATAAGAACATTTGGTATGGACTGAGCTAAACCCAGAGCAAACTTCCACATTTTTCCCTGTATTGTATCGAGAAAAGAATCAATTTCATATAAACATATATCCAAAGGGTATAATAAACAGGGTTCAACTTTGAGTAAATAAAAATGAATTAGAGGTAATAAAGAAAATAAGCAATATTTATGAAAAATGATTTTCATCTGAGAGGCTAAAGTTTTAGCTTTATTGTTGAGGAATGCTTGCCACATGCTTAAAGAATAAGAATCCACCAGTGGATAGCCCAAATAACGAATAGATGAAGAATAAGAGAGTTCGACTCCTTGCAAGCGCCATGAGAATTTCTTTGCTTTACATCGCCCATCATAAAAGGTAAGAATTGAAGATTTAGTTGGATTGACTGTAAGATTCAGATTGTGAGCGAATTTAGCAAATAAATCGAGTTTGTTCTGGAGGCCAAACGGGGTGCGGTCAAAAATGAGGAGATCGTCTGCAAAACCGATCCAATCAAGCCTGATTGCACCCAACTTAGCTGGAAATACATACTGATCTTTCCAAAGAGAGTCAATCCCATATAGGTATAAGTTGAATAAGACTGCCGCCATATTGCATCCTTGCTTAACGCCAATTTCGGTGCTGATGGAATTAGTTAAGGCACCGTTACGATTTAAGCGAATTCGATAAGAGGTCTTGAGGTGCAACAGGGCGATCAGTGCAACCAAAGAATGAGGGATTCCTATCTCGATCAGTTTGGCCCAAAGAATTTCTCGGATTACGCTGTCAAATGCAGCCGTCAAATCTAGACTGGCCATATACACAGGCCCCATATGTGCATTTTTCGTCTGTGCATAGAGATGTGCAAGAATTGTTGCATTCAAGGAACAGCCAATGAACTTTCTAAAACCCACCTGGAATATTGAGAACAAGTTATTGTGTAAGATATGCGTTTTAAGCTCCTGCAGGAGCAAAAGAGAGAACATTTTTGATGAAGCATCAGTAAGTGCGATGGGGCGATAATTACATGGTAATTCAGGGGGGCCTTTTTTATAGATAGGTATTATGTGTGCAGAATGCCATGTTAAAGGAATTTCCCCCGTTTGTAAGATCAGATCAAACCGGATCTTTAAGATGTGTGCCCGAAAAAGGGGATCTGATTTATATACGCACGGGGGGAGCCCGTCTGGACCTGGTGCTTTGGAGTTGTTAAGTTTATTGATTACATCAATTATGTCATCAACCGTCCATCCAGCTCTTGTATTACAAGTGAACATTGGATGATGGTTTTTAACAAAAGAAAAACGGTCGGGCAATTTAAATTTTTGTGTTATGAAGTTAATCCACGCATCAGCAGAAATTACGCATTGTGGATCAAATTGTTGGCCTGATTTTAGAGAGCGTAATAACGACCAAGATTGCCTTGTATTATATTTTAATAGATGATGCATCATATTTTGATTGTCGGCAATATGCATAGAAATTTTCAGAAATTTAATTCTGTTTTTGTGAGCTTGTTTTATTCGATTTAGCGTAGTTGACCTACCAAGAGAGGGAGACATAGATCTCATAATCTCCCTGATTTTTTTATACTTCTCTCTTTTTGAGTCAGCAACCAACTTATTGAATTTATGTATATGATTTGCTTTGGATTCGGTTATGGAATTTTTAGACAAGGTAATTTTTATTAGATGAAATTGGATACGTTTCATATTGTGCTCTTCAACTTTGCTTAAAGAAGAATAGCAATCACGGAAGTTAGTAGTGATGAGCGGATCCTCCACAATCATTTGCAGCAGTTTGCAACACACTTTCGGATTCCATCGTATAGATAATAGATGTCGATCAGATTCAAGTAAAGTTAAGCTAGGCATAGCGTCAAAACGAGCATTGGATAGTTGAATAGATAAACAAATTAACATATGATCCCCAAGTTCAGGGTCAGAAATAATACCCGGTTTAATAAAAGGATATAAACATGTTGATACAAAGAAAAAATCAATCAGAGATTTAGAATTACCCCTATGCCAGGAAAAGTTAAATTGATTTAGTAATACAGGAGCTGGTTGAATGTCCCATTCCAAAAAAAACTCAAGCCAAGTTTGTCCATTTCGTACAGAAACGAGAGAATGGCTAGGAACCAGATTCCTTTTACTTAGTAATGAATCATAACATAGTGCATTACAATCACCACCTACAATTATTTTGAGAGCTGAATTTCGTGCAAATACTGCTACTAGTAGCGAATTTATTTCATCGATGATGGTATCAAGAGAGGAGGACAATTTGTTCCAATAAATACAAACTAACAGTAGTACATCTTTAGACAGATTCGCAAGTGTTAATTCAACAGCCATTAAACCTTGAGTGCAACATATATATTTAGCAGCACATTTGGTTAGAGTATTAATTAGAATAGCAATTCCTCCTGATGGCCGTCCCGTAGAGCCCTGCAAGGCCGCATGTGAAAAAACATGAAAACCCTCAATTGAGAATGGAAAGCGGCACATTGTTTCCTGTAAAAAGACAACATCCGGCTGAGGACGATTCTCTTTATTGGTCCATATCCGGAAGTTGTTAAGACCGCAAGAATTCCAGGACACAATCAAAAGGTCCCCCAAGCTAGGATCGTCCTAGCAATCCAGAGTTAGAGCTAGGTGCTGCTACGGTAGTACCTACGGATTGTATTCCCTTGAGAGCAGATACAATTGCCATCAGTTGTGTAAGAGTATTCGCATCGAGGTCCAAGGCTACCCCTTGATCTTTCAATACAGAGGGGGTTTGAACTGCAGGAATCTGGGTATTGACGACGCTTTCTGCGTCGTCAATATTAGAAAATAATGTTGGTACTAGACCTATGGAAAGTAGATCCACCTTTTGTTCCCAGATCAATTTTAAGATTAGTGGAGAATTGTATCTGCAAATCATTTTATTGTTATTTACAGGTGCAAGTGTGATCCAGTCAATATCATTAGATCTTATCAATCTCAAGGCCGGGACAGCTTTCAAAGTTGAGATAAAATAAGACCGATTTAGCCTTGCCTTACCAACAAATTCAGCATTACTCTCCCATCCCATTACGACAGATCCTTTTAGTTCATAAGCTGTGGTAATCA